>NC_062290.1:40146298-40746298 GCF_902655055.1 Lutra lutra | reverse complement strand
CAAATCCAAGGAGGGGGGAATTACAGGAGGTCAAGGCAAGGGTATGAATGAATAATTCTTATAAAGAGATGTATCTGAAGAATTATGACCCTAAGTTCAACCTACCAAGGTGAATCATACACTTATAGTATGGTGTTAAGGATTTTCAAAAGGCTTTACTTTGGAGATATATACTGAAATATTTATGAATTAAATTTTATGGTATCTTGAATTTGCTTATAATCTTAAGAGGGAGAGTGGGTTGAGGGTGTAGAGGAAAATATTGGCTATGAGTCAATAATGATTGAAGCTAGGTATAGGTACTAAGAGGTTCATTATACTATTTTTTCTACTTTTGTGTATGTTTAATTTTTTCTTAAACTCGTTTCTTTTCTATATGGGGATACTAATGTTCTGAGAGGGTATGTTATTTGTTCCATAATGAGACAAGTAGTGGTAGACAGCATGGGGCTAGCACAATCCTCTCTACTCATTGGGACTTTCAGTCATTTACTTGGTAATTTCCTAACTATGATTATGATAGTTGGCTCTGTGTAAGGTGTGATGGATAAAAAGATGAAGCTTTCTCTTAACCCCGCTCCCGTCTAGTGGGTCAATGTACATTAAACAGAATGCAATCATAATGATTCTAAGATGCTATAATGGGGGCACAGACAAAGCTCATGGGGATATAGGAGAAGGTGTGCCTAAATCTGCCCGAGGAAATCAGAGACGTCGTCATTGATGAAATGAGGTTTGAACTGAGATTTGCAGGAATAGGGGGATAAGCCAGAGACTGCCTGGTAGGCAACAGGTGCAGTATGTGCAAAGGTGTTGAGGTGTTAGGGCCAGGGCCTTATAGCACTTTGGAAGAATTATATGTTGGTTTAGTTAAAGGGTAACTATACAGTGTGTGTGTGTGTGTGTGTGTGTGTGTGTGTGTGTGCGCGTGCACACACACACACACATTGAAGGATTCTGGAGAGAGAATGCAAGAGAGATGAAGCTGTACTTACATGCTATGCAAAAAGTTGAGATTTAATTTTGTGGATCATTGTTAGCCTGCATAATCAGTAAGAATCACCTAGGTCTCTCATTAAAATACAGAACCTTAAGTCCTAGCTCTGATCTAATGACTCAGAATCTCTAGGGGAGAGGTGATTTTTGGAAACATGATTATGGAGCTACTGAAGAATTTTAAGCAAAGGAGTGACGTGATCAGATTTGCATGTTAGAAAGACCACACTGGCAGCTGGGTAGAGGTAAGACGGGTGAAATGTAGATGCACGAAATGAGAGTCAGAAAGATGAAGCAGATGGGTATGGCCAGAGTCCATGAGAGTTATAGCCAGTCCCTGTGCCAGAGCAGCAGCAATGGTGGTTGGGCAGAAAGGATGTTAAGGAGCTGGGGTGGATAGTCTTCAATGAACAATTGCCTCTAGAGAGTAAGAGTGGATGATTCTTCATTAAATATCTGGCTTGATGTGTAAAGGATAATGTTACTGTTTACTTGCAGGCATGGAGTTCAGGAAAAATAATCTCACTTTGGGTCTTGCATAGCCCAAGATACAGGACATATATTGAAAATTATCCAGAATTATCCAAGTCTTGAGTGCAAGAGAAAAAAATCTTAGCTGGTGGTAGAGATTTAGAAAGTGTTGATAGGCAAGGTTTAGTTAAAACTTATATTAGTTAGATCCTGTAGTTTGAGAATAAAATAGGTCAGAGCCCAGGAATGCAGCAACAGTTAAGGGAGAGACAGAAAGGGGACCTGGATGGAAGGAGGAGAAGAGAGTATAATGAAAATAGATAGAAGAAGATGGGCAAACAGTCACAAATGGGGATGACGATCACTAGATTCAGCAAAACATAGGTTTATTGGCCTTATCCAGGACAGAATATGTGGGATATTGACAATAGAGACCGCAGATGTGGGTTGATGACTGAGTGAGAATTAAGGAAACAGAACAAACATAGGTTAACTTTCTAGAAGCTTTGAGGTAAAGTACTCCTTTACTCTTATTTGAATAGGAAACAAGGCACTTTGGGTGGGGTAGGTACAGAAATGAGTATCTTGTTACTTCTGTCAAGACCTGTGCTTCTTGACAGGTGTGAGAGTTTACTTTTCACATGTTTGAAATAACAGATATGAATACTTTTTAGTCCTTTTGTAGAAAATTCATTAGCTAGTCATTCACTGCAAATTTATGGCATAGATTTGATAATTTGGAGTAAATTTGTATGAAAGAGTCCAGATGTGACTACAGTGTGTCTGAAAGAATGCATATTAATTTTATTCGTTGAGTAACTGAGTACCTCTGTGAACATCTATTGTACATTGGTGACATTCATATGTTTGTGTGCATCAAGAGGGGTACTTTCATGTATGGTTGTGTAAATTTTTAAACTAATGATGTACTGGAAATTCATCAGATCTTTCCCAACTTTTCAAATAAAGATTTTGAAAGGATATTGATTGACGACTAAATGTGAATTTTGAGACAAGCTGTCAGGAAAACCTTATGTTAATGTTAATCCCCCACCCCCCACCTCAGTTAGAAGTTTTTTTCCCCTTCAAGAGCTCTTAGGAGTCTCAGATAAGGTCTCAGAATATATATCTCTTTATTTAAAAATCCCACTTTATGTGCTATCTGGTTATATTGTAACTCAAACACTTCTTTTTTGAACTGCATGTTTGGTTACTTATTGCATCAATTTCAGCCAAATTTGGGGCATTTATTACATTTCTTCAACCCAAGTAACTTAGCTGAGTTAAAAAGGCAAACTTGTTATTAAATTCTGTCCTAAAACTTGTTGACACCACTGCCTCCCCCTTCCTCTCCCATATCCATCTGTGAATTTGAGAACAACATTAGGCTGACAAGAATCATGGACAATAAATGAAATGCAGATGAGTTTTAGCTGTGCTATTGTCAAGACTTTTGTTGTCTGAATGAAGGAAACCTTTCAGACAGGGGTCTAGATAATTTGACCCTAAAAGGAGCTTGATCTTGAGAGGATGAGAGAGGTTACTGCTGTGGTGGCTAATATTGTAGCTGGGATGGTTGGTAAGGCAAGAAAATGAAAAAGACAACCAGAGAATGGGTCTAGAATGGAAAAGTAAGAAAATCAGTACAAGGGGCACCTGGGTGGCTCAGTGGGTCAAGCCTCTGCCTTCAGCTCAGGTCGTGATCTCAGGGTCCTGGGATCAAGTCCCGCATCGGGCTCTCTGCTCTGCAGGGGGCCTGCTTCCTCCTCTCTCTCTCTCTGCTTGCCTCTCTGCCCACTTGTGATCTCTCTCTGTCAAATAAATAAAATCTTTAAAAAAAAAAAACCTTTAAAAATGCAACCATGTCCAACTACTAAAAAAAAAAAAAAAAGAAAAAATCAGTACAAGTTTCTGTTTTTTACAGTGTGGCAAATAAGGTCATTTGAAAGTATCTGGAAATAAATGAGAAAATAAGAGAAACATTTTCTCAAATGCATAGCTCAGCTCACAAAGTAAAATAATAAAATTAAATTAAGTTAAATTAAATTAAATTAAATTAAAATAATAAAAATTCATGAGGACCAAAAATCACACACAAAGAATATGAAACTAGACTAGTGTATATTCACTAAATCTATGGCTCTTTCGAGAGCATTAGCACATCTTGGGAATGAAGGGTCTTATTTTTTAAGAACCTTTCAGGAATAGAGTAGGACTTAGGCTGAGCAATGAAGAGTTGGAATCAAGACCCTCTGGTGTAACATAGAGATCCCTGAAGAGCTCATTCTCACTCAGTGGAAAGGTAGGCTTAAAAATCTCTGTTGGCAAAGACAGGTAACAAAGAATTCAGTCTGTTTTGGTTATGGATTTGAATAGCAGAAAAGTTTCTTATTCACCTGTATCATCTGGAAAAAGTCAAGCCAAGATATAAAGAGGTCCTCAGGTTTGGTAGCCCTTAGGCATCTGGAGAATGTCAACAGAAATCCTTTTTGGAGAGAAGAACCCTTAACCCAGGATGTCAAAGCTACCTCAGATAAAGCCCTTTCAACAAAATTGACAAACAGAAACTAAAAAACACAAATGGAAGCAAGCCATCATGAACAACAGTCATCAACATTGATAAATATCAGTAATATGCACTTAAGATTTCAGATACTAGAATTATTAAGGAATGTTATATATGCATATGTATACATAAAATGTTAACAGAAATAGGAACTAGAATTAATAACATGGAAAAGGAACAAAGTATTATAAAAATGATAAACAAATCTTACCAGATAATAATAGGCATATTTGGAGGAAAACACATACAAAAGTAAGATAAAATATAATCAAAATAAAAAATTCAATGGAAAATTATACAGTGAATTGGTTAAAGTTAAGGAGAGAATGAGTGAAGTTGAGATTGGTTCTGAATTAATTGTCCAAAATGATGTACACAGAGAAACAAAGGGATAGAAAAATGACAGAAATGGAGAAAAGAATGAGATCTAAGATGTACTTACTCAAAATTTAGAATGAAAGAGAGAATAGAGGAGAATAATACTCAAGGAATAATGATTGAAGTATTTTATAATCAATGAAAGACACAACTACTGCAATTCAAGAAGGTGAATGAATTCTAAGCAGTGCTCCACACCAGATGCAAAGAAATACTTGAAATAATTTAGAGAAAAAGAACAAATCACATGAGAAGAAATAATGGACTTTTGAGTAACAAAAATAGAAGCCAGAAAACAGTACCTTTTCAAAGATCTGTCAAATAAAATTTAGTTCAACCTTAACTATCACTTACAAACAAGTTGCAATAAAGACATTTTGGGACAAGAAACAAATGAATGTTAACAACAGACATTCACCAGGGAAGATTTGTAGTTTACAGAACAAACTACATGGGGAAGAAAACTGAGTCTATAAGGAAGGACAGAGATGAAAAATGGAATAATGAACAAATAAATTGGTAAATCATATAAGTAAATATAATCAAACACTGACTGGGGAAAAAAAAAAACAAAAAACACAACTACTCTCATACTGGCCATGCTAATGACCAAACGTCAGTATTAAATGTGATGGTTAAAAAGAACTAAAAATCTGGATTAAAATGTATGATAAAAGGGAGACATCTGAGTGAAAGTGTTCTGAGTTCTTTTGATTAAGAAGAGAAAGACATATTGATTACTTTTGTATGGTGTTATTTAAGGCAAACCCTAAAATAATAGAAATACTTGATAATACTTATAAAGTATTGGAGGGAAATATGTAATAAAAATGTCAATCAATTAAAAATGAAGCTCAAGATGAGAAAAAAGTGTATACAAACAGGTTGAGTAGAAACTACAAAATAAGATGGGAAAATTAAATCCAAATGTCCTAATCATAGCCAACGTAATGAGACAGTTTTTATGGTACATAAAAACTGTGTGAATAAGGTATCCTCAAAATATATAAAACAAATTGGAGAATTACACAATATAATTATAATTCCACAATCATATTGAAAGAATTTGTGACATGTATCTTAACAACTGGTAGGTAAAACAGAGAAAAACTTGGCAAAAAAATGGAACGTATGAAAAAATATAATTAAGTTTGATTTAATAAACATGTAACAATTGAGTAATAAACATTTTTCTTACTCACATAGGGAGTATTTATGAAAATTGATCATGCATTGTGCCAGAAAGCAAGTCTCAACAAGTTTCAGGAAACTGTTATATAGGTTGTATTTTCTGACATAATAGTTAAAAATCAATAGCTAGAAGACTACTCAAAAAGCCCTATATATTTAGAAGTTTAAAAGCTCACCTTAAAAAGAAAACTTGCAGGAGAAAAGAACAAATGAAAATGAAAATTAGAAAATGCCTAGAATGGAATAGCAATGAAAAAAATGCATATCCATCTTGATACTCCTAAATCATTACAATAAAGGAATCAAACAATCCACTTACAAAAAAGTAAATGCCAAAAAATAATAATCTCTGAATACAACTTAATAAATTGGCTAAAGAATAACAGAATATTTTTGCACAAAGAAGCATGAATGAATATTAAATGTAGAAATTTTAAAAAGATGCAATAGTTAAAAATCAATAAATCAACAGAGTCTTCTTCTTTTTTTTTTAAAGATTATTTATTTATTTATTTGACAGAGATCACAAGCAGGCAGAGAGGCAGGCAGAGAGAGAGGAGGAAGCAGGTTCTCTGCTGAGCAGAGAGCCCGATGCGGGGCTCGATCCCAGGACCCTGAGATCACGACCCGAGCCGAAGGCAGCGGCTTAACCCGCTGAGCCACCCAGGCGCCCCTCAACAGAGTCTTTTGTTTGAAAATCTATAAATAAATTGGGCAAGATTGAGTGAAAAGACAAAAAGGGGGAATTACCACAGAGCAGGGATTTAAAATAAATAATAATACATTTAAAATTTTTATGCTAATATTCTGAAAATTTAGATGAACTGGAAATTCTTATAGAAAAGAGAATAGTGAAGAAACACCTGAATGCATACGTAATCATTAACATAATCAAACCAAAAATCTATAAACCTCAAATATACACATTGACACATATGCAAGTATACACAAATCACATCGTTCAAGAGTGAGTTCCCTAGGATTTTCAAGGAACAGATAATTACAATCTTCTACAAATATTTCCAAAAGTAGAAAAACAGGGAAATCTTCCCCAAGTCACTTTATATTTAAGTCCAGCATGATTTTTAAAATCTTGAAGGTGACTCTGGAACCAATTTTAACATCTATTACATACAGACCAGGAAATTCTTTCATTCAACAGATCAGAGTTTGATGAAAAAAAATTTCCATCCTCTGAATGTGGATGAAATAAAAAATACCGGAAAAGATAAGGAAAAAAGAAATAAGCAACTTCTTCGAAACACATCTCTAAAGGCAAGGGAAACAAAAGCAAAAATGTACTTTTGGGACTTCAACAAGATAAAAAGCTTCTGCACAGCAAAGGAAACAGTCAACAAAACAAAGAGACAACCCACGGAATGGGAGAAGATCTTTGCAAATGACCCTACAGATAAAAGGCTGGTATCCAAGATCTATAAAGAACTTCTCAAACTCAACACCCAAAAAATCAAGTCAAAAAAATGGACAGGAGACATGAACAGACACTCTTCCAAAGAAGACATACAAATGGTTAACAGACACATGAAAAAATTTCCAACATCATTAGCCATCAGGGAAATTCAAATCAAAACCACACTGAGATAATCAACTTATACCAGTTACAATGGCAAAAATTGACAAGAGAAGAAACAATAAATGTTGGAGAGATTGTGGAGAAAGGGGAACTCTCTTACACTGTTGGTGGGAATGCGTGTTGGTACAAACACTTTGGAAAACAGCGTGGAGAGTCCTCTGGAAGTTAAAAATAGAGTTACCTCATGACACAGCAATTGCATATTGGGTATTTACCCCAAAGATACAGATGTAGTGAAAAGAAGGGCCACATGCACCTCAATGTTCATAGCAGCAATGTCCACAATAGCCAAACTGTGGAAGGAGCCAAGATGCCCTTCAACAAATGAATGGATAAAGATGTGGTCCATACACACAATGGAATATTACTCGGCCATCAGAAAGGATAACCACCCAACATTTGCATCAACATGGATGGATTTGGAGGAGATTATGCTGAGTAAAATAAGTCAAACAGAGAAAAACAATTATCATATAGTTTCATATATTTGTGGAACGTAAGGAATAACAAGGAAGGCATTAGGAGAAGGAAGGGAAAAATGAAGGGAAGGAATTAGAAGGGGGCATGAACCATGAGAGACTATGGACCCTGGGAAATCAAACCGAGGTTTTTAGAGAGGAGGCAGGTGAGGGAATGGGTGAGTCTGGTGATGGGTATTAAGGAGGGCATGGATTGCATGGAGTACTGGGTGTTACACGCAAACAATGAATCATGGAACACTACATCAAAAACTAATGATGCACTGTATGGTGACTAACATAACATGATAAAAAAATAATTTAAAAAATTTTAAAAATAATGAAACAAAACAAAAAATAAATTAGACTTATACCTCTGTATCAAAAGATCTTATTTCCTAAGCAACCATTAAGTATGTGTGTGTGTGTCAGTTTTTGACTTGGGAAATGAAAACTGGAAATAAAAGTCTGATAAAATCTTCCTCCATATCTTATCAATGAATTGAGACAGGATAGGTAGTGGGAAGGGACAATGTATCTTTTTGGGTAATGTCCTATGAAACAGGTATCTTAGCACTATATACATTTACCTTTTTAAATCATAAAGCTCTGAAGTAGATATTATCTTAATTTTTCAGATTAGGGAAAGGAGGCTCAGAGTCCCAGATTAGTAAATCATGGAGCCAATTACCTTAGGCCTGGGCTGTTTCACAGAAAGACCATGCTTCTTTCCTAACACCAAGGAACTCTTAAGGTAGAAATAATTTCTAAGGCTATCAAGCTAAGAACAGGAGCTGATTTAACTAAGTGACTTAGCTATTCTCTACCTAAAGCAGACTTTAAAACAAAACGTGAAATACCCTATTCATTTGGAAAGTGTATGAAATGAATATGTACTCTTTAAAGAAGAGAGATAAAAAACGTTTGAGAAACCACCACACAGAGTATGAAGTAAATTTTTCTTGGTAACTTAGCAGATTCCTGAATGCACCTCCCTCCCCCACTCCCCTAGTGCCCCGCAAAAGCAGTCGCTATAGAGACTTCCGTGCTGAACAGTCTCTTTAACTTCTTTATGGTTTTACCACCAGTGGAAACATCCTCAACAAGACATTATTCATTTTTAGAACTCTGTGCAATGCCTAATCCTGGACTGGATCCTTATCCAGAAAAAAAAGAAGCTTCTAAAGAGTATTTTTGTGACGACAAGGAACTTTTATACTTGGAATTGGTATTAGATACTAGTATCAGATCAATAATGCTCGGTATTTTCATTTTATTAAATACACTGTGATTAGGTAATAGAAAGATTTTGATTTTAGGAAACACGCACTCAGGTATTTATAGGTAAGAAAATTAAATATACAGGGCACAAAGCACAAACCACATAAGACAAAGCACAGTGCAAATTGCTTCCATAACATGAAGTGGAACCGTTATTCACTGGCATCTCTTCTCTGAGAGTTTACAAGACCCTATTCTGGGGATGTCAGTGCAGTACTGGGTGTGTCTTTGCCAGGATGGAGGGGACAGTCACCTGGTTTGGGGGGAGAGGCTGGGGTTGGGGACAGGGTGCGGGGATTCCAGCATAAACTCTGCAGATTTTGCATTGCACAAACCTGCCTGGGAGGATGGCAGCCAGCTGGAGGTTGATAAGCGGGGCTGGAATTAGGCACATGCACTCTTCCCCAAGAAGCAGACCCTGGAAGGGGTGGCTCTTTGTAATTACTTCACCTACTGGATAGTGCTTGGTTTTCTAATTCCTCCTACCTAGAAGGGTTCCCACCCCTCCCTCCCCGCCCAGGCAGTTTATCTGCCTGAAGGAGGTGCCTTTTAAAGAATTTCCATGAAAGCTAAGTTCTTGCAGACCTAGCTCTGTTAGCATCTTCTTTGTCCATAGTTGCCACCAAGTCTCCTCCACTGTTCACTTCTGGATTTGGAGACCCCTTGTGTTATTAGTTTCTTTGCCTTTTGAAGACAGTGTGGTGCAAAGTGTTTTGGTTCTCAGCTTTCTGAAAGGCCAGTACAGGATTTGGCTTGTTCCTGTCAGCTAAGTCAAAGACTGCTGGAACACCTGATTTCCAATTCCAAAACTTGGATGCTACCTTTGCTTTCTTGTCCTCCCTGTCCTTGAAAGTTTGTCTTTTTAAAAATTCTTTTGGTGGGGGGGTTATGGACATCGGGGAAGGTATGTGCTATGTTGAGTGGGGTGAAATGTGTAAGCCTGATGATTCACAGACCTGTATCCCTGGGGCAAATAATGTATGTTAATAAAAAAATTTAAAAAATTCTTTTGGTGAAGTTTAGGGGGTTTCAGATGAAGCAAACTGAGATGCATATAATCATTGGTCTTTATTTCTTATTTTAAAAATGGGTAAGGACGCCTGGGTAGCTCAATTGCTGGGTATCTGCCTTTGGCTCAGGTCATGAACCCAGCATCCGGGGATCAAGCTCTGCATCAGGCTCCTTGCTCAGTGGGAAGCCTGCTTCTCCCTCTCCTACTCCCCTTGCTTGTGTTCCCTCTCTTGCTGTCTCTGTCAAATAAATAAATAAAGTCTTAAAGAAATGGGTGTTCTGGGGGCGCCTGGGTGGCTCAGTGGGTTAAAGCCTCTGCCTTCAGCTCAGGTCATGATCCCAGGGTACTGGGATCGGGCCCCGCATCGGGCTCTCTGCTCCTCAGTGAGCCTGCTTCCTCCTCTCTCTCTGCCTGCCTCTCAGCCTACTTCTGATCTCTCTCTGTGTCAAATAAATAAAATCTTTAAAAAAAAAAAAAAGAAAGAAATGGGTGTTCTGTAGGGAGTAATGTGAGAGAAGGTAACTACTAGATTAGTACAACTCCAGGGGTGAAGTCTTTGGGTGGAAAAGATCCTCAATGTCTATCCCTGCCTTTTCAGAGAATGCTCACTTGTAGGTTCTGTAGTTCCTGGTCCAGATCTGGGAAAGTCTGGAAGTGTCTCACATGCTCCATCCCCTCCAGGTGTGAGAGTCTAGAAGGAGTTGGGTTATTCCAATCCTGATATATGTGGGTAATGCCAATCTTAGACTCTAGCAAGAGTACCCTGCCCTGGGCCCACACTTCAGCCTCTGCTTGGCCCTTCTTTGGCCTTGTCTGTGAGGTCAAGGCCATATCTCCATGCCTAGCTTAAGTCTCAAACTACACCCTGGGATTTTCAGCCCAAGTACCTTCAAGCCTATGCCTGGGGTCATGTGGTTCTCTTCCTTGGGTGTACCCCTCTGAGGATGTAACCCACTGCTAGGTTTGGATAGAGTGGTGGCCAAAGGACAGATCATTGCAGGAGGTATGACTGGCACTTGGATATATGGTCTGGGTGTTTAGATGTGACCACATGATGCCCTTTACTCTGCCATGCAGAACTGGAGTGAAAAGAGATGGGCTGAGGACCAGAAGCCAGTGGATATGCCACCTTGTCCCAGCGAGGAATCCTAGGGAGTCTAAAAAATCCTCATTCAAGCCTCAACTTCTAGGTCCTTCTGAATAGATATTTTCAAAGTCCAAGGATAGAATATACTTCATGAATGCTCAGCTCTTCACTTGAATTTCAGGTTTTAATTCTATCGTATGAGGACCTCAATTTTTACGTTTCCTCTGTGCCCCACACACGTAGGACAAGGTGCTATGTGTGCAGTGAGAGCCCAGGAAAATCTGTGTTCACAGAGATACATTCTTCTTCCCACACTCCAGGACACTCCAATATATATGTAACTGGTCTTGGGGTCATGGTTTGGGCTCCATTTGTTTTCAGAGAGGAAACTGCCTCAAATACTATAAGTCTTGACAACCTGACTAACTGGGATTGTCTCCTCTAGCAGCCTGGCTCCGGCCTCCCCTTCGTCAGGCTCTGGCTGGCTTTCTTTGAGAGAGCTAATCCTACAGTCAAGCTGTCAGGATGTATGTAACTCTACTGACAGGAGCACAGCCATATTGGTCATTCCTGCAGTACCAGTTATGGGCCAGGTAGTGCTCCCCATCCTCTATACATGTGACTTCTAATCCTTCACACCAATGCTGGGAGATAGATATTATAATTTATAGTTGGGGAAATTGAGACACAGGGAAGTGAGGTAACAAGCTCAAGACAACAAGTAGGTGGGGAGCCAAGATTTTAGACCCAGGTATCTCTGTCTCTAAAGTCTTTACAACACTTCTTAGAAAGTTCCACTTTAGGAGGCATGTACCAGTTTTGACCCCTCATCTCCGCTCTGAAGAGCAGAGACAGCCTACCCTGAGGACTGAACCTGCGGACAACAGTGGATTTGAGTCTCAGGCTGCTCTCTTTGAGAAGCAACTCTATGCCTGAGTTAGACATTACATTCTCAGTCTTGCCTTCTTGGTTGGTCTTTCTTCCCCTCCGGCCCAAAGCTGAGCTTCTGCACTATCTTCTAGTATATACACATGATTCATTTATTGGTTGCAGTTGAAAGTTATCTTCTGTTTGGGTCTAAATTTTACCAAAGAAATGCAGTGATTTCTTATAGTCCGAGCTCTATTATTGCCAAACCGAGGGGCATACGGCAGCATTTAATGTACTAGAAAGCAAAATCCAAAAAGAACTCTAAAATTGGTTAAAGCAAACCTTATCCCAGAATCTATAAAATGAAAACTTTGTATTAATTTCTTTAAAAAACATCTTATTAATATTTCATAAACCTTATAGGGCCAGTCCGCACTTGTGAAATTCAGTGTCAGCCTGAAAGCAATTGAGTTCAGCACCAGAGGTGAATGATGTCAGTTTACCACTGAGAATTATTTATACTTCAATAAAAAGTTTCTGAGTCAAGATTAACCTAGCTGATGAGAAAATTATGTTAATGAAGGAAAAGTCAGGGGTTTGATAGCTCTGTGGGTCAATTAATTTTTCTTGCATCCAAGATCTTAGATATAAGTTCTGGAAGTGGCCAACCTGGCTGGATTTTTTGTAATTATACACCAGCTGTGGCAAGGGAAAAAGTACAGAATGGGTCAGGGCCAGTGTAAGAAACTCCTCCATGCCTTGCTGGTGGCCAATCAAATGTTTTAGTCATTCCTTTGTTGATTCTTTCATTGGTTTATTTATTAAACATATATTGAACTATTCATTTATGTTATTGAGTAGGGTTTCCTATTGAGATATCAAATAATTCTTTTTTCCCCCCAAAGATTTATTTATTTATCTGAGAGTGAGAGAGAGCATGTGTGCACTGAGTGGGAGAAGGGGCAGAGAGAGAGACTCTCAAGCAGACTCCCCAGGGCTGAATGCAGAGCCCCATTTGGGGCTCGATCTCACAGCCCATGAAATCATGACCTGAGCCAAAACCAAGACTCAAATCCTTAATGGACTGAGCCACCCAGGCAACTTCATCATCTTTCTCAGGCTGACAGCGATGAGGAAAATCCTACATCCATGTTTCTGGCAAAAGGTCAAATTAGAATTCAAACTCAGGTCTTCTGAATATAATTGCATTATTCTTCCCTTTGTTGTAGCAATCAGCTTACTTATTTTATAGATTTTTTTAAAAAAGATTTTATTTATTTGACAGAGGGAGAGAGAGAGAGAGAGAGAGCTTGTGCACAAGCAGGGGGAGCAGCAGAGGGAGAAACAGGCTCCCTGCCAAGGAGGGAGCCCAATGTGAGACTCCATCACTGGACTTCCAGGATCATGACCTGAGCTACAGATAGATGCTTAACCAACTGAGTTGCCCAGGCGCCCTTTTATAGGAGATTTTAATTTAGAAAACACAAGTTTAAAGTTACTGGTTATTGTATTGATAAGTTTTTATTCTCTTTACCAAAGTTAAGGTTTTTAGAAATGCTCTATACATCAATAAGAATGATCTAGACTCTCCAGATAATTGCTACAAGGGTGGTATTCTAGTTTAGTCTCTAAACTTTCACCAAAATCTATTCCTCAGCTTGTGGGAAGAGATTAAAAACTGTATCACTTGAGGGGCACCTGGGTGGCTCAGTGGGTTAAAGCCTCTGCCTTCAGCTCAGGTCATGACCCAGGGTCCTGGGATAGAGCCTGATGTGGGGCTCTATCCCAGGACCCTGGGTCATGACCTGAGCTGAAGGCAGAGGCTTTAACCCACTGAGCCACCCAGGTGCCCCATACATTTTGTATTTATTAAAAAAAAACTATTTTTATTGAGGTAATATCCCAGTAAATTTTATAGGGATAGGGAAGATGTTCAATTTTTCAGGTCATTCTGAATTTTGGTTTATTTTTCAGTTATATTTACCTAATTTAATCTTGTAGGTCTAAATTTCATCAAGAATTTTTTTTTGTCCCCATAGAGACACTAAAAAGTTGAATTTTTAAAAACTAGACAAATTGATTCTAAAGTTTCTGGAAAAAATGAACAATAATAATAAAAAAAATGCTGAAAATGACAAATAATGAGAAAGTACCAGTCTTATTAGATGTTAAAACTTATTGTGAATCTATAAGAATTAAAATAACATAGTCCTGGAATATGAATGTAGATTAATCAATAGGAAACACAAAATGCATAAACCCAAATACATAAGATAATTTAGTACATATTAAAGGTAACATTTAAAAGAATGGGCTAACTGGGGCACCTGGCTGGCTCAGTGGTAGAGCATGCAATTCTTGATCTTGGGGTTGTAAGTCCGAGCCTTACGTTGGGTATAGAGATTACTTAAAAATAAAATCTTAAAAATAAATAAATAAAATAGGTAACTGACAAATGGTGCTGAGACAAATGGTAGCCAATTCACATAAAGGGAAATTCATATGGCTCTTAAACATAAGAAAAAAATGACTAACCTCACTTATAGTAAGAGAAACACATATTAAAACTGTAATAAAATATCGTTTTTCACCTATAAACTTAGCAAAGATGAAAACATCCTAATAAAGTGGTAGGAATGTAAATTGGTCTAACTTCTATGGGCAACCTATCCAAATTGATCAAAATTTAAGATGAACACACCCTTTTACATAGCAATTCTATTTCTGGATTCATAGTAGAATTATATCTTTGGGAGGTAATACAAGAACTTGTGTATAGTTGCTATATCCAGTAAAGAAATATGAGTGGCTAGGGGTAAGAGAGTGAGATAAATTGTGACTTTCTTCTATATATTTTTTTGTCTTCTCCGTTTTATGCACATGCATATTCATATATTATCAATTCAAATATAACCCTTGAGCCAACAAATTGATTCTTCTATTTATTTAATTTTTAGTCAAATACCAACTTACCATGTAAAATTTCAGATTTACATTTTATTCCTTTTTTTCCTATATAGTTTTTTGGGTCAGGTTTTATGGCTTTCAAATCTCCAGCAAATTTTACCAAGTGCAGTTTTGGCCATTGTCATTTTAACTTTGTGTTGATTATTATTAATTATTAATTAAGCTAATAGGCTTATTTTTTGGTTAATCTCTAAGAAAATTGTCAGCATTTCCCTTCTGTATGTACTCACAGTCATCACTGGCAAACAAGGCAAAGATTTTAAAATATCTTCAGCTTCAAAACAATGTGGTTAACAATCTTCTTCTTTTAGATAACCTTGAGTGTTATTTTGAGTCATCTAAATTATTTCCTTTCTTTCCAGAGGATTTTGTATAACTATTTTCATTTATATTCTCTATATAAAAAGAAATCTTGGCATAGTTTTAGACAGATCAAGGAGAAATATATTGGAAAAACTACTATATAAATATATATATAAAAATATATAATAATATATATAATATAATATATATACCATATATAATATAAAAGTATATAAATATGCCATATGTATTTATGTATATAATATTTATATTTATTTATATATAAATATATAATTCACATATAAATTATGTTTGTAATATATTATATATAAAAATAAAAATATATAATTATATAGAAATATATTTATATTTAATTATAATTAATATTTATATAATGTAGTGTGTGTGTATAAAATTCATTTTTTATTAAGGTAGATCAGTGTTTTCCGGTCTCAGAAATCTGGCAGCATCCAATGTCTCTCAGTAAACCAGACCATAATGGGGCTCGACTAGCAGACTAACATTAAGCCTTCACAGTCCCTAAAATGAGAGAGGTTCTTATTTCTAATACTTAAAGAAAACCTCAATGATTAGAAAGGTTGATATAGGTAATCATTGGGACATTCATAAAGTTTAATTAAACTGGGCATTTCCCCAGTTTTTATAGATGTACTAATCCAGAGTTGGGCTGACATAATTCATTACATCCCTGGAAAATTGGGAAGTGGACCTCCTTAAAGAATTGTTTCACTTAACAAGCATCCATTGAGGGCCTCCTTTATATCAGCTTTGGGGCTACACAGACATTACATTTATAAAGGTCATAAGACCTTTATAAATTTGCTTATTGAAGGACCCTGGCATTATTTAATTCTTGCAGTTTCCTTTCACACGGCCAAGTAGGTGGATGCGGATGTGTGTGGTTCCTTGCTAGGTCGTTCACATAGAGCCCTGAGGTGGTGCCAGACTTCAGCTTTAGAGAGAAGCTTAAGAAAACTTTTTTATTGTTTTTTTAATTTTTATATTTTTGAATTTATCATTTCTTTATTTTGCTGAGAACACTTAACAAGAGATGTAAGCTTTTAACCAATTCTTAAGTGTACGGTACAGCACTGTTAATTCTTATCACAGTGTTGAATAGCAACTTCCCATTCCCCCCATTCCAGCCCCTGGCATTCTACTCTCCTCTTCTGTGGGTTTGGCTGTTGAAATGACTCATGGAAGTACGCTCATGATCATGAGGTTCACTCTTGGAGTTCTTTCTGTATCCTGTGCCATTAACGTGCCAATTGATTGCTAATTGCTCTGCATTATCCCCAAGCCGTTACAAACATTTTTAATGGCATGCTCTTCACTGTAATTCAGGGGCAGTGACTGCTGCCTATTGGTACTTTGGAACATATCTTTCTGAGCCTGTAAAGGGTTTGGCTGGCATGCAGGGGCCTGAGGAAGCTTAGCAGAAACTGGGTCCCGTAAAACATAATCCTGCCACACCCTGGAATGGATAGATGGCTATGTCATGCCAGTGTGCACACGAGGCCCGGGAAGTGGGAGACTTGTCAGCCAGAATCGTGAAAGATGCTACTGCATGGCTGGTCAGTTCCGCCAAAGGAGAAACCCACCTGCCCAAGGCAAACATGCGAATGGCCATGAAAATCACGTTTTCCTTCTGTCAGAGTTTGTTCTGTGCACTGAGAATAGAGACTGAAGCTGAGTAGATGTGACAGCAAGTTAACCGTTCTCTGCCTAATAAAGTGTCTGCCTCGAGTTCAAGATTTTTCTGTAGCAGAGATAAATAGCTTATTTTCTAAAGCAAAAGTTTAAAGTGTGTGTGTGTGTTTTAAATGACTGTGGCTCATTAGGGCCTGATAACTGGAACTGTGTGTGATGAACAGAATGATGGAAAATTATTGAGCATTAAACCAACATGAACTCCTGCTTCATATGTTCCTGTTGTTCCATATACATTCTCAGGGAAGGCCAGAGGTAAATGGGCTAGGGCTGGTGAGAATAAAGAATACGGTTAGATCATTTATAAATCTGGAATAGTTTTAGCTTGGCTTGGCATTGATCACATCTTAAATCATCTCCCCAAGTCAACACATTTTTCTTTTTTGATTAAAGGCAGAATAGATTACTTGAGGAATTGTTTTATCCACAGTTTTTCTCTAACCATGGAGGACTAGCTCCCTAGCACCGTGTGACCATTCTCACTGTATCCTTGATCATCTCACACACACCCCCAACTCTCTTTTGCTAAAACCAGGTCATTGCTGTGTTTCTTTTAAGGATTGTTCTTGATTCTTTTGTAGATTTACTAGGTAGAGCAGAGTATCATCTTGATAAGAATAGTTTTGTCTTCATTTGTTGTGGATGCTCTTGCTGTCTCAGGCAGACCCATTCTTCCAGACCAGACCCTGCATACTCCAGCTTCCAAGAATGTTGACTCTTCGCTTATAGCTATCCTTCTTTATAGAATCACCCTTGGCCAAATGGGAGGCTCTGCACCCTACAGAGCCCTACAGAGCCACTACCCTAGTGATACAACCCATCACTAGCCGGTAGCCAGTAAATAAGAGAGTAGAAAAAGTCAGCCCCTTGTCTCAATCTAGGTCTAATTCTGAAGTGAAATCCATACTTCAGTGCTCCCCATGGGGACTAGGCTGATGTCAGACTCCAGATGGGACCACATACACATTTAGCTTTCTTCTCCTGCCTTATTCTGCTGCCTTCACTCGCTAACACAAGAATCCCTGCCTCAGGCTCTGCATCAAGGGAAACTGATGGTCACCATCACACAGGGTTATGGCACATAGGTAGGAATATGGGGATGATGGTGAGAGGGGAAAGGACTTAGCACATAATTTAACCTAGTAAGTGCTTACTAGATGAGTGGATTTTCTAGGCTTGATGCTTCGATTGAAAGTGATACAGCTATCACCAGAAGATATATTTCTCAAGCAGGACCAAGCCCCCTGATTTACTCCTGGATTGGAAATGAAATAACCAGGAAGTTTTCATAAGGCTTTGTGGCTGTACAGAAAGAAATTGAGGATCATTAATAATGATATTAAGTCATCCACATGGGTTATTAAGCACCCACATTTTTCAGTATGTCACTAAGTATCCAGGTCTGTGGTAGGTTTGAAGGGGGGAAAAGTACCTTTTATCTTAGAAGTGAAAGTACCTTTTATTTTAGAAGTGAAATGACTCTTGTTATCTCAATTTGGAGACAAAACTTATTCAAATGAAATAATTAGAGAACTTAGGAGACAGTATGTAGTCACACACTAAAATAGTATTTTACAAGTAGTGAGTTCCAAAGGAGTTTGGAGAACTAAGAAACCAATGTGGGCATTGAAGAGTTAGGCATATCTTTTCAGTGGAATGTGTATGTGTGTGTGTGGGGGGGGTGGGGCAGAATGAAAGAGGCCATCCCAAGGAGAAGTGGTAAGAACAATGGTGTGGAGACAGCCATGAGGATGCCAGTGGTTGCCAGGACCAAGAAAATTAGAAAATAAGTTTTCCCCTGAGTTTTCTTCCTCTCACACTATGATCCTACTTTCTAATTTCTAATCTTCACTCGTCTGCTTATTCTCTCACCAAATGCTTTTTGAGTACCTACTATGTCTTAGGAATATGATCATGAACCCATTCTTGCTTTTAAGAAATGGGTTTAGTCTCCAGATAGATACTGATTGGTAAGCAGCCAATATAGAGGGTTGTTCCCAGTACTCTATGAGTAAGCACAGTGTACTCTGAAAGAACAAAGGAGAGGCATCTGATCCATACCTGGTGGGAAGGTCAGAAAAAGGCTTCTTGAGGAGGCAATCTCTAATTTGAGACCTAAAGTACGGTTAGAAGTATGGTTACCTGGCTCAGTAAAGAAGGATGCAAGGAAAAACTTCCAGAGATAAAAGAAAGCATGGTGCCTTGAGGAAAGATGAATTAGTGTAGTATGACTGTTGCATGTGGAAGATAAGGAGACAGAGGACGGACGGAAAACAGAGGCCAGATCAGGAACCGCCAAGTGCCTAAGCAGAGGAGGGTGGATTTTATCTTAAGGACCGGTAGCCATTGATTGACTTGAGCATTAAAGTGACATGATCATATTATTATTTTAAAATGGCATAGTTTGAATACATTGGAAGAGACCAAACGGGAAGCTTGATGGACGTATTAAGCTAAGTTATACTCATAGCAAATGATGGTGGCCATGGAAAGAAGTGAAGTGCAGAACAACATGAATTTGTGTTTTGTTGCTTTTGGAAGAAGAAAAGAAGCATGGTCAAGGGTAATGCTGAAGAATATCACTGAAGCACATGGTGGGGCTTCTAATCAAATTATATGAGCTGAAGAGCAAGATTGGGGAAAAGATGCTTAGTAAGTTTGGGATATAATGAGCTTCAGAATTGTGGGGGTATTTGAATGGAGATGTTGGATAGATGAGTCTGGAAGTTAGAAGCAAGTTTTGGGGGGTGATTAAATAGATTTAGGGTTTCTACAAACTGCTTACCTATTGTTGCCTTCCATTTTCTACTGGTATCAACATCCACCTGATTTCCTAGGCTAGAAACACATTTCTCTAAGGGGTCCATAGACTGACCTCAGGGCATTCATGAACTGTCCTACAAATGTTTGCAACATTTTGGCACGAGTGAATATGTGCATTTTCCTGGGGCTGTGAGCCAAAGATATTTACCAGTTTTTCAAAAGGATTCTGGAACCTTCCCCCCACCCCTCAAATAGAGAAAGATTAAGAATCAATAAGTGAGAATTGGTCTCTTTTCTTTACACTTAATCATATCAAGTTGTTCAGTTATAGCTATGAAGTAATATTTATATCCCTAACATTTCCTCACTGCTAGTGTTCTAGTTGAGATCCTTACCACTGGCAAGTTTAATTTATTGTCAGGAAACCTCAACTTCCCAATACTGATGACTAGATGAATTTTTTTCTCTAGACAGCTGCCAGCTATACTGAGTGAACCCTGATCCCTATGAACAGCCAAAAACTGTATCCATGTTTGCCCTTCTAAGAATCATTGGCTTAGTTTATTGATCTTCACCATCCAGTTGTTAAAATCTGAGTTACTCAGTTCAGAGCACCTCATCTTTAAGTTAGATATTACAAGGCTATCAGAAGCTGAATTCAGAGTAGTAACATCTCAGGTAGTCATTCTGCTGTGGGGTGTGTCAGGAAGGTAAAGGGAATTAATGGGGATCGACTCATGTGATTGGCATATATTGAAGGTGACGAGCTGGCCATCTTTGCCTCTCAGTCAGCTGACGCCTTCCCTGGGCTAACTTCTGGGTGTTGGTAACCAGTGATTAGTCAGGCGACTCTTAGGTGGTCTTGGATGCCCACCAGCAGTCTCCTAGAGCTGGTGCATCCTCTTCCTTCCACTCTTGGTGGTTGGTTCTCTGTATTCTCACACTAGACAATCATTTATCAATGTGGCCAGCTAGTTGCTGACTCTTCCGCATCTGGTGACCTTGGCTAGGTCTTTATGAAACTTGGGATCCCTGCTACATACACTTCAATCTGTGTGAAACCAGCAAAGTGTGGGGAACAACTTTAATATTCTCTGACTCACCACCTTACTCTGTTCTAAGAGCTAACATCTGAGGTGTTTGGGGGCATCTAAGCATAGCAAAGATTCCTAACAGTCTTTCCTTCTTCATAAGGCTTTCAGATTTCTTGAATAATTCTATAGGGGACACCTGGCTTGTTTGGGCAGGGGGAAAGAGTTAATATGCCCCCCACATCACTAGGAAGGAAGATGAAGAGGGTAAATACTGACTCGCCAGCTCAGCTCTGTCCAAAAGATGACTCTTCTCCTCTGTACCCACTTCATGGGGTTGCTTTACTGATTCTTCTAAAAGGCTCCTTGTTAGCAAGTCCATGGTCAGGGGTGTCCAGCAACCTTGTTTTTAACTGTAAGTTGTCTCCAGTTGATAACCACAGTAAGAAAGGACCTCAGTGCCTACACACCTATATGTTATTAATCTAATTGACCCCTGTGATATAATTTCTTGTCTCTCCCCTACATCTCTCTTAGTATCCTTAATGTCAATGGCTCTCCAAGGTCAACTCTCTTCAGACTGGTCTCTGAGGTCCTTTAAAAATTTGACCTCATCTACCTTTGCAGTCTCAACTAGTACCTAAATAAAATAGGCATTAATCAAACAAGTCCTGTTATGTTATGATCACATCTCCATGGTGCAGCTCATGCCATGCCTTCTGCTTCAATGTCCTTTCTTTAATTTTGTCTTTTTCCCCAAAGATTTTATTTGTCAGAGAGAGAGAGGGAGAGAGAGAGAGAGCACAAGCAGGGGGAGCAGCAGGTGCAGAGCAAGAAGCAGGCTCCACGCTGAGCAAGGAGCCTGATGTGGGACTTGATCCCAGGACCCCGGGGTCATGACCTGAGTCCAAGGCAGACACTTAACCAACTGAGCCACCCAGGCATCCCCTTTCCTTTAGCTGTGATGGAAAGTCTTCTATTCACCCTTTAGCTCAACCTCACATGTCATCTTCTCCATAAGTATCCCACCTATTGCTTCAATAGGAATTAATCTCCTACATGCCACTCGCAG
This sequence comes from Lutra lutra, assembly GCF_902655055.1. Taxonomy (NCBI): domain Eukaryota; kingdom Metazoa; phylum Chordata; class Mammalia; order Carnivora; family Mustelidae; genus Lutra; species Lutra lutra. The sequence goes on along the minus strand of NC_062290.1, from coordinate 40,724,527 downwards.
CATGCATTGACTTTGCTGGTTCTGCCTTATTACACCAAGAGATTGTAAGAAATTGTAAAATGGACCTACACCTTGTTCATCACACGATCACTGCCAGCCCAGCAAGGTGTCTTGAACATAGCAGATGTTTAACTGCTCAGTGAGCCTGAAGTGATGCATACAGTAGAGTCAGATTATGGGAGGAATCTTAAGTGACCTTAAATTTTAATTCAATTAAATAGCTACTAATGACCTTGAAAGAGAGGCACATGTTTCTCAGGGTTTTGTTTTTGTTTTTTCACAATTGATTAAAAAATGTTCCCATTCACTAGGGTAAGAAAATATATACCAAAGCAAACCACAAGACTATAACAAGAAACCTGCCTCACAAGTAATCACTGTTTGATAGGGGACACTGTGTTTGTCAGTATCTGGAGGACAAACTAAAATCATGTTCTTGGATGTAAAACACAATCAACAAGTGGGGACATGGACTTGGAAATATCACATGTGGTTATACCCCAGAAATCAGCCTGTGCTCCCCAGAAATTAGCATCATGCCAGGTTCCAGGTTTCCCATTAGGCTGCAGGATCACCAGTTTCTTCTGTGCAGTGGTGAGGAGACAGGAAATGTGGGTAATCAGAGCCAAATCCTGGTAGGGGAATGAAGCTCTTAAGGGTGTTCATTGGCAAGTTGCACACCCTGCTTCGTACAGCCCCGTGGCCGATGCCATCAGGCACCTGCGCATCTGGGCTGTGACAAAGCAGAGCTTTTGAATAAACTTGATCTTCAAGAGTAGCCCTAGGCAGAGGGCTTCAAAGAGGGCCCAAGAACCTCTGAGCAACACTTGAAGACTTTGGCTAAACTAAAAAGCACTGATTTATGTGAATAAAGGCTTAGATGTTCTTTAAACAACTCACTTCACATGCCTGAACCCTATAAACAATGAGACTAGTGTAGATGTATGGTGCTCTAAATATATCTGGAAGATCATCTGGACACACCTAAATTTAATTTGGCTTGCCACATTTTCAAAAGTCAGATCTAATAATGTGCACGCATCACCCACTCTGCAATACCAACCACGTGTACTTTCAGCCACTGCCGCACCCACACCCTTCCCCAGCAGATACGCTCACACCTGCCCTCGTGGCCCCACACCCAGCTCCCTCACCTGTACCTGCATACAAAGAGGCACGTGTGCCTGCAGATGCTTACATCTTCATCAAAGCAGGGGATTGCACACATTTTTCTTTCCCTTCCAGCTTCTCCTGAGTCATGCAGCTGTTTGAGGTCATTCTCTGACCCATCAGCTCTACTCTAGGTGGAACAGCTGTGGTCAGAAACTTGGCCAGGACTCCCTGCTAAGAGGGGTTAGAGGTGGCCCAGGGAACAGCTATTGAGGATAGCTGTGGAATGTGGGTGGAGCCACAGGAGAAGGGGTGCAACTGATGCCACTTCAAGAGGAAGGTGGGAAGCTCCTCTCCCTTTGCAGTGAGAGAGGACTGCAGGCAGCTGTGTGCTGCTGAGGCGGGGGTGGGGTGGGGGGGTGGGGTGGGGGGATGAGATGGGGAGTTTGCTTCAGAGGCCGCACCTGCTGTGTTCTGGAGGGCGCCTCCAGGCCATCCCCAGAGTGTAGGCCTTGTTCCAACACTCCTAGGTAAAGGCAGGATGTGGTTGGCTCTTCCCTGCCCTGGTAAGGCCTTTGGCCAGGCAGATTTTTGAGTTTCTTTGTATTTGAGGGCCAATGTGTGATTATACATAGGAGAGTACAGTTTCTCCTGCACACCCATGTTAACTCAGGCATATAGAGGCAACTGCTCTTGGGGATAATTATAGAGGTTTATGAGCAGTAGGAAAAGCTGAGCCTTGGCCGGGGTCAGCTAAATGCCTGAGGTTCTCACGTACTGACCTGCCTTGACTGGAGGGCTAAAGCTCTCACTGTCATGGGGAAGCAGGACCCCGAGGTTAGTCAGACATCCTCCATTGGTCTATATCCAACATTGTCTTCTTGCTCAAGATTGCTTAGTCCAGGCCAAGGAGTGCCTGTGGGACATTGGACTGCCATACTTTTGGGGAACATGTGGATATCTGGGATCCTCTAATAAGGCAACAGCAACTCCAGCCTGCTGTTGAAACACCAACGGCCAACCTAAGCACCAGGGTTGCAGTCTTCAATGCAAAGGTTCATGGAGATTATTTTTAAAAGACTGAACTAGTTGTTGGTATCTACCACTTTCATGCCCCATGTCCCCCCCACCCCCCACCATCCTAGCTTTTCAGTGTCTTAATTCCTCTCTTTCCTGTATGCTCAAAGTTCTTCTGTATCTTCCTTGATAGTAAGGTCTCCCTTAGGCTGCTCTACACAGAATAGCCTTCCCCTGTGGTATCCCAGATGGCCAGTTAGCACTAGTAGGAACGTTGAGGCTGCAGAAAGACCAAGCTTAACAAGGAATTAAAATCCAACCTCTGGGTACTCATTTGTCTCTGGTACATATCTCCCAAATCTTGAGCCCTAGGACCCTGTCCTTTATCCTATCCTGGGCTCCAGCTGACCCTCTCCCCTTCCTTGATTCCGCCGCCAGTGTCGGAAATGTCTTGGATCTCTCCCCTCCTCCGCCATTTCCTCAGCAACAGCTGCTTTCAGGGCCTGACTTCAATCTCCCCATTCACTGTGGATTAATCCATAAGCCCAATGCCTCTGTCCCCAGCCTCCCACCATGCAATTCCCTTCTCAGGCAGGGAGTAAGCAACAGAGCTTAAAAATCAATGTTTGGATTGAAAAATCACTCCTCTCCTTCAGTAGCTCTGATCTAAATTCTCTCAGTGTGACATTGGGAGGACACCATATGTGAATGTAAGAATTCATACCCCAGTATGAATGGCTACTAGTGGTTGATCCAATTTATTACTTTCAGAAAGAAGGATTTCAAACGAAGGGGACATCCTTCTGATGTGTTCGAGAAATAAGGTCTTTTTAAGGGTCCCAATTTCTAAGGAATCTTCCCAGACACATCTGGTCCCCTGATACCAGCATTTTTATTCCTTTGTTTCTGCCACAGAACACCTATTCCTCCAAGCTCTGATATGGTAACCCTCTGGATAACCATATTCCGTGGCTTCTTCTTCAGGGTGGGGCATGTATCCTTCCTTGGGACCCAACCTCAAAAAGTGCTCTTCCCCACCAGCCTGCCCTCTGACATCTTTCACTTATCGCTCTATTGGCTTGTTGGGAAGTGTGCTAAGATGGACTCTTCTTTTCTCCAAAATGTTCTGCCTGATTCATACAGTCAGTGTTTGTTCCTAGAGCAAGGCCATTGTTGAAAATTATCAGAGTTCATAGGAGTCATTTGTCATAGGTCACTTTTCCCTCACCTAAGTCCATTAATAAAATATCTAAGGATCCTTTGTTTACATTCCTTCACTAGAGACCTGGACATAATATCTTGCTGCCTACTTCATACATATCTCATTTAATTGTCACCTTTACCCCCCTAAGATGGTATTTGTCCTATATTATAGTTGAAGAAACTAATATTTAGTTACATGAGATAATTTCTTGAAGTCATCTAGCCAACAAATGGCTGTTTTGGAGTTCAAAGTCTGCCTGCTCTGTAATTCCACGTTCCTTCCCCTAAACCAATCTGGCTAGGAATGATGTGCCATGATGAATAAATCTCAATGTTTTTCTCCCTTTAAATGTAAAGACCATCTTAGTGACTAATGGGAACTTTGTTCCTCATTCATGACATTCCACGTAGATTATAAAGTAAGGACCCTGGAGACTGGCATGACCTCATTCTAACTGACCAGCTGGCTCACCTCAGCCCTCAGCCTTTCTCGGCTAGCCGCCAGTAAGTGGGACAAACCTGTCCTATCCACTATAATTGGTATTATAGCTACATTCTCCACAGAACCAAAGATGCAACTTGTACTTCCCTTTGTTGCAAGGGACTAATACTTATCTGAGAATGGGAGAGTGAGCTGAGCTTGAGAAGTTCAAGTGAATGTACAGTTTGCTCCTGGCCCATGGACAGAACTTAAGCTGGGATGCACAGCTGGGAAAATGTGCTGGGCACTGAACTACAGATTCCCAATTTGTGAATTTGTGAGGCTTTATAATAAATACTGTGACGGTTGCTACTTAGTGGCAGCTGATATCATCTGCCAGTTTTGCATATATTCCTTTTTGTTTTCTAAGGCAAACCACAGATGTTTTATCCCTTGAGATCACACCTGCAGACCTAAAACCAGTTTTTTTTTCCCAAAAAAAAAAATCCAAAAAAAAACCCAAAACGCAAAAACAAAAAACCAATGGGATAGCAGATGTTTTGAAATTGAACAGGTATATGATTGGATGGGGGTGGGGGGACAACTTTTCTGCTATTCCTTTATCACTACATATGCCAGAAACTAGCCCCTCTTTTTACTGGGATACAAAAGACTAGCAGTCATGACTTTTTCTGTTTCCTCTAATCTAGAGGGCAGTTTGGATGTTTTATTTACATAAAAGATGATGGGTTTTATTTCAGCTCTGAGATTCAACTCACCTTTAATAAATTTTTTCTCAGTATTCCTGACCTACTGGTATGAAATAAAGGAACTCTTTGAAGTCAGCTGAGGGCACCACATTTGCTGATGCAAAATGTGTTAGTCTGAAAGGAAAGTTAATTAAGCAATAAGATATGACATGACATGAATTATTGTGTAATAATTCATGCCTTCAGCATAGCTAGGCACAAACCCGAAGGCCAAGTACCCCTCTAGCATCTAGGCATGAGTTATGCTACAATAACTCAAGCCCTAGAGTTTTCCAACAAAGCAGTGGGGAGAACGGGAGAAAAGAAAGCCAAGGACAAAAAATTGATCTCAGGCAAGCAAGAGAGGATGAAATGGGGTCTTTGTTTAGAACTATATGTCTTTCCGTGAAAGCAAGACACTGGTGACAAGAATCTGAGGATGGAATTCACTGGGAGTCTTCTGATTAGTGAAGACACCACAAACTTACATCTTGGGGACTGGTACAATTCCTGGAAAAAATGCTTTGCCAGAAGAATGGCCATTTGGAAATTTAGCAAGTGCAGTGGCTTCTTTTTGACTCAATGGGGAAATAATTCATCTCTCTATAACTTTTTGAAATGTTCCCCCTTCTGTTCTCTGATTTTGGGGAAATAAATATCCTAAGAATCAGAAGCCATGATTTGGGAGAGATAGGACTCCAGTAACTCCAGGCTTCTGCATCTTGAAAACATCATTTCCCTTGTTATATCCCACAGGAAACTGGAGTTCGATTTTGGGCGAGAGCTAAGGCAGTGAAGAGATTTTCATTCTCCAGGTTTCAGTTTGACCTGAAGAGCTAAGGACAAACAAAGTAAAAGCCACAGCACAAAGATTTAAACAGGATGAGTCCACTTTGTAGCAGATACAAAAAGTGGGCACAAATTGAGGTCCTCAGAGACATCTTCCTGCCTCTTGTTTCTTTTCTTCCTCTCATGGGTCTATTGATTTAACGAATGAGGCTGTAGCTGACTGGTCCCAATTAGCGTATGTGACCCCGTTAATCTCACAGCTGGCTAGACTGACAGCCAATCAGCGTGCTCTGTTAAAATGTAGTTTAATCACAAACCATCTACCAACAAAGCAGGAGCATTTGCCTCCATTTAAACGTCAACAGGGAGAACTGATGGAGATTGACAAGAAGATGTCCTGTCCAGCCTCACTCAGCTCAAGACACACACAAAACAGCTTTCCTCCTTCCCTTTCTCCTTCAACCTCCAGCCTCCGCCTGCATGGAGATGAGCAGTTCAGCAAATCTGCGACTTGAGATCTTACAAGTTTGCTGGTAACATTCCAAAATTCATAGTCAGCCCAGGCCTCCCTCCATACGACTAACATATGGTATTAACAAATTTTATCAACACTGTATAAAGGGAACAGCTCCAGAATGTGTTTCTGTTATTCTTACAGTTACTCTGTTGCCTTTCTGCATGGCACTGATATTGCTTCTCTTTGGTCCTGTTTGAAATGCTGATTTTAACATTTATTTCTCCTCTTAAAGGGCTTCCTCGTGGAGCTCTCACTTTCTTTGGTAAGTTGCAGTTCAGTCTCTTTGTTGAGCAGGTGGAGATCTTAGAATTTCCCATTCATCTATAAAAACCTACAGCGGATTGGTTAACAAATTCTCCAGCGGGGAGAAAGCGGTTTTGATAAACAAAGATGATCTAAAGCAGGGGTTGGCAACCTCTTTTTGCAGAGGGCCAAGTAACAAATATTTTTGGCTTTGTGGTCCTGCAGCAAATTCTCAGCTCCTCCATTACAGCGTCAAAGGAGCCACAGACAATACATGAGAGAGAGAGAGGGAGAGAGAGCTTGCCTTTGTTCCAATAAAGCTCTACTCATGGAATGGGTAAGGGGCTGAATTGGGCGGGCAGGCCATAGGTGGCCAACCCATGGTGTAGAGCCCAGGGGAGGTGGACCAACTTACCAATTCTGTTCTTTTACTTTTGATTATAGTTTCTCAAGAGCTGAGAGGAGAATGTGAAGGCAGGAATGTCAGCACATGGTGAGTTCAGTGGTACAGTTGTAAAGGATTTGGAGTCCGAGAGGTGAGTGAGTGAATTTTGGTCTGGCTACTTTCTCCTGTGTGACTCTGGGAAAGTTACCAAACTTCTCTGAGATGTATTTTCCTCATCCTTCAAAGAGCAATCATAATGTCTAGGGCAGGGGCAGTTAGCTTTCTGGACACCTCTGTCTCCCCCCGACTTCCTGGGGTTACAGCTAAACTACATTACCCAGGCTCCCTTGCAGGGAGGAACTTCCTTGTGGTTAGACTTACCAAGAGCCTGTGCTAGTTTGGGTCTAGTCCTCTTTCATCCACACTCCTCATTCTGCTGACTGCAGCCAGGACATGGTGGTGCAGCCTTCAGCACACTTACAAGGGCAATCCAGTACAGGACTGGGGGGACAAAAGGGAGGAGCCTGGCTCCCAAAGAGCATTGCTGCCTGATGAGCTGAAACGCTCACTGTTTTGTGAGAGAAAAAGCAGCATTGTTCTTGAAGCCACTGTTTTCTTACTTTTACAACTTAGCCGAAAGTAAACAGTACAGTATGCTCGCATGATTATTATGAGACATAAAATAATTCATGTAAAATGCTTGGCATTTAATGAGTATTTAATAAAGGGTAGCTTTTATCTGTTTTATGATTCAGGTGGGCAATCATACAATTGACCTAGACAAAGGTTCCGCCTTTTGGCATGAAGTGATCTGATTGGTGGATGGGAGGGTGGCTGCCTCCCAGGGTGGGTTTGATCTTCTCTGTCAGCAAGGGGGAGCAGGTTAGGGAAGCACGGGGACCTGCTGGCTGGGCAAAAGTGAGTGAGAATATCAGCCACTTAGTCTAGACGCAGGGGAAGAAAGAGACAGAAGTTTCCACTGAAGTTACTACATAGATGTGTGTGTATGCTTTTGTGTGTGTGTGTGTATCTATATACGTGGGTTTTTTGCATTCAGAAGGCAGAGAGAAGCCCTTGGCTATTCCTTTGGACATATGTTTTATACCTCTTTATGTCTACTTCTGAAAACATTTATTTCAATAAAGAACTTGTGTGGAATGTGTTTTCTTTGTTGATGAAGGTGTAATTATGGTATATGGTAATCTTTGTGAAAAATTTTACTTTGTAAATAATACATTAAAATTGAGAGTCCATAAAATTTAAAAAAAAAAAAAGAAATGAGAATAAAAACATTTATAACTGCACCAACCAGGATAAACCCAGAGTATTATGTTGATGTATATTATTATAGCCATAGATGTAAAATAGTCATAGGGTATATATAGTTTGGTTTCTTGAATTTAATGTAAGCATTTCCCATATCATTACATATTCTTTTAAAGGTTTTCTCCATGACTGTAGAATGAATATATCCTTATTTACGGAGCCATCTTCTTAAGACTGTTTCTAGTTTTTCTTTAGTACTGGGAGGTATTATACATAAATTTATGTCATAGGATTAATATAGTAACCTAATAACTAACCGTCTTGCTATTCATTCTTTCTGTTGTGAGAATAATCTCTGCAAAATACCTGTTTTTTGTCACCCTCCAGCTTAGAATCCACGAAAGACTACTTCTTGCTTTGTGATAAAAGTGGGTATTGTTGCTGTAATCTTCAAGACCTTTTGCAGTCTGGTCCTTGCTGACATTTGGAGTCATATTTTCTGTTTCCTTAGATCTTTCACTTCTCTATTCCTTAGATACTTCTTTCCAGAAGTCTGTTATTTGCAGTTATATAGCTATGCTATAATTTCCCAGAAAGCCTCATGCTTATTTTCTCTCTGGAGGACTGACTGCCCCACCCAAATATACCTGTAGTACCAAATGTACCTCTAGTACCAAATGTACTATAGCTTATTAGTTTTTTTTTAAGACCTTTCATTAACTTATTTATTTACCTCCAGTTTAATTGAGATATAATTGACATAACATGTGTAAGTTTAGGATGTATAACATAATGATTCAATAATATATATATTGTTAAATGATTTCCCTTAAGAAGTCATCACCTCACAGTCACAATTTTTTTCTTTGTGATAAAAACTTTTAAGATCTATTCTCTTAGCAACCTTTAAATATACAGCACAGTATTGTTAACTATGGTCATCATGTTGTCCATTGCATCTTCTGAACTTATGTATCTTATAAAACAGTATGGGACTGACCTAAGACAGACATGTAAACCAATAGAACAGAATCAAGAGCCCAGAAATAAACCCATGTATATAAGGTCAACTAACACTTGACAAGGGAGCCAAACATATTTAATGGAGAAAAGACAGTCTCTTCAACAAATGCTGCTGGGAAAAGTGGATATTTACATGCATAAGAATGAAACTAGACCCTATCTTACACCACTCACAAAAGTTACTTTGAAAAGGATTAAAGACTTAAAAATTGGACACCATAAAGCTCCTAGAAGAAAACATAGGAAAAAACTCAGTGATACTGGTCTTGCCACTGTTTTTTGGTCATGATACTTAAAACACAAGCAACAAAATAAAAAGGAAGTAAGTGAGACTATGTCAAACCAAGAAACAATTGCACAGCAAAAGAAATGATCAAGAAAATAAAAAGGCATTCTACAGAAGGAAAACACTTGAAAACCACATATCTGATAAGGAGTTAATATCCAAAATATATAAGGGGCTCACACAACTCTATAGTAAAAAAAAAAAAAATAATAATAATAATCAATTGAAAAGTGATCAGATGACCTGAATAGACATTTTCCCATAGAAGATATTCAAATGGCCAACAAGTACATGAAAAAGTACACAAATCATTAGGGAATGCAAATCAAAACCACAATGAGATGTCGCCTCACATCTGTCAGAATGGCTAGTACCAAAAAGACAAGAGCTAGTAAGTGTTGACAAAGATATAGAGAAAAGGGAAAAGTTTTGGTCTGTTGGTGGGAATGTGACTTGGTACAGCCACTACGGAAAACAGTATGGTGGCTCCTCAAAAAATTAAAAGTAGTACTACCATATGATCCAGAAACTCTACTTCTGGATCATATGGTAGATATATATGTATATATTGAAATCACTATCTCAAAGGGATATCTGCACCCCCATGTTTATTGCAGCATTATGTACAATAGCCAAGAGCCAAGACATGGTAACAATGTAAGTGTCTTTTGATGGATGTATGGATAAGGATGTGGTAGATACAGGAATACTATACAGCCATTAAAAGGAAGAAATCCTGCCATTTATTACAACATGGATGGAACTTGAGGGCATTGTACTAAGTGAAATAAGTAAAAAAGAGAAAGACAAAAATACTGTCTGATCTCACCTATATACAGAATCTTAAAAAGAAAACAAACAAGGAAAGAGATCAGATTTATGGTTGCCAGAGGTAGGGGATGAGAGAATTGGAGGAAGTGATCAAAAGGTTAAAAACTTCCCACTGTGATTCATTCCTTGTCACTTCTGCTCACACATTTCTTTCAGGAAGCCTTCTTTGACCCCAAGTTGTAAGTTTTTACTTAGCACTAAATATCTTTCATTTCTAGCCTAGATCACAATTTCAATGGGAATATGTGATTGATCATTGCCCAACTAGACAGTAAATACATTTAAGCAAGAATCTATATAATATTTTTTTGGTCACCATTAAGCCTTCTAAAAAATATTTTATTTATTTATTTAACAGAGAAAGAGAGAGAGAGAGAGAGAGCACAAGCTGGGGGAGTGGAAGAGGGAAAAGCAGGCTTCTCGCTGAGCAGGACCCTGGGATCATTACCTGAGCCAAAGACAGAAGCTTGACCGACTGAGCCACCCAGGCACCCCACCATGAAGCCTTTTACCAGCTTCCAGATTATTGAACAAATGTTGGTTGGGGGAATTTGAATCTCTATCTAACAAGCACTTTATGTATAAATAAATTCAAGCGGGAATAAAGAGTTACATATAAGATGGAAATTATAAAAACAACAGAAGAAATCTGGAGCAATTTGTAAAACATCATCTTTGATTGGGGAAGCCCTCTGAAAAATTATATTTTATTACCCAAAATTAAGTAGTATGACAGTAACATCCATCATAATGAAGGCACAAAGAAACATATTTACAATACATATTGTTTAAAAGGCCAATTTCCTTAACATTGAGAAAATCATACATCAATAAAAATCCAAGAGAAAATTAGAAATATGAATAAATTCACAGAAAAATGTTAATAAACATAAGCTACTCAACTAAACTTTAAAGAATTGGAAATTAAAATAACCATAAAAGATCAATTCTCACTGATCAACACATTAACAATGACAAAATATTTTGGTGATTCCTTTTTAAGAGGAAAGGAATTTTCTTACTTTGGTGGTAGAAATATAAATTGGCATACAGCTTCTGTGATGCTATTGGACAATATAAAAATTCTAAATGCATATATTATTTGGTCTAGTGATTTCACTTTTAGAAACGTACTCTGAAACTATGCTACATAATTATTCTTTAAAATATATATTTTTGGTTGCACCATAGAATGCAGTAGCAGTGCTCTAGAAACTGCCTAAATATTCATCAAAGGGAGATTAAATATATAGGGATATAAACATACAGTTGAAAATCACACTATCATTAAAAGGAATGACGTAAGTCTTTGTATCAGTATGGAAAAAACATCTATTATCTATTATTAATTTTAAAAAACAAGTGACTGAATATATATATGTGATGTGTATATGTAATACATACATACTATGAATCCATTTATATAAAAAATATATACACATGGATATGCAAATATTCATGTAATATATGGATAACATCTTATTCTGAGCATTTGCTATGACTTCCCCTAGAAAATGGGAGTGAGGTCAATGACAGGTGGGTTGGGAGATGAGGTGTGTGGTGAGGAATGTTTCTTTTTTACATCCTAGAAGACTGTATAGCCTACTTTTCCTTCAAAGAGGTATTATTCTCACTAAAAAAGCTTAAAATTATTCTTTGCTAATCAAATAAGCTAACTTCCTATTAGAATTCTAATTGTTAGAATTTAATTTCACATCTAGCCCCTTCTTCCCCAGCTTTTAGGCTGTTTAAACTAGTTTTCTGTACATTTAAAAATAAATTGGGGGAACGTTTATAATCTTCCTTCATTCTCATTAATCTCTCAAAGTTTTGCTCTTCTAACCTTTTAGAGAGCTTGTAAAAGACACTGTCAAGGTGCCCAAGAACTCTGTTGATATATTGATTCAAAGAGAAATAAACTTTGAAAAGAACTATATCTAAAATATTAATTAACTCCCTTCATGACTCAGTAAGTTTCTTAATGTAAGCCCTACACATTTCTTGATGCCTCTGTGTAAGTATTTGATATCAGTTTTTGATTTTGTAAATATTATCTTTTTTTTCCCATTGTAGCTTTCTACCTTGCTTTTTATGAGAGAGGGGGAACCCATTGCTATTGTCATTGTTTATTTTGAATCTAACTACTTTGTTGGACTTTCTAATTAGTTCTTACAGTTTTCAGTTGACTCTGTTGGATATTCTATGCAGACGATATAAGCATCTACAAGATAAATATATATATTTTTTACTTTTCTTAGTAATAGCTGTTATTTCTGTTTATCTATGTTATCTAAAACAGTGGTTCTAAAAATTCTTCCTTACAAATTCCACAAAGTCAATTGATTTTTACAGAATGTTTCTGTTAACTTTTGCAAAACTCTTGTATCTTTTGTCAACCTATGTGCAACTGATAACATTCTGATGTGAGTGTTGGCTGGTAATTTTTTTATATGTTAATGTGACAGATGAAAGTTTAAAATGAAGACATACTTTGAAATTTCACTTGGTTGTCAACAACATGAAGGACTTTCTTGCTGAATTATGTAAGTTTTCTAATTCTGGAAGAATTTCTCTTAATTTTTTTGCTTTTTACAGTGTAATGACTATTTTCATGATATACATTTAATCTGAAATATTAACATTTTCTCCATCATTTTTATTGAATAAATTTGACATATAATGTTATGTAAGTTTAGGTGTTCAATGTGTAACTTTAATACATTTATATTTAATATGCATATATTGTAATATGATTGACATTATAGTAATATTTATCACATTACATAATTATACTACCATATGGTTGTCTATATTCTATTGTGTATTAGTCTTTAAGGCTTATTTACTAGTAATTGCTAATTTTGCAGCTTTAAACAACATCAGTCTCTTGACCTGTCCTCCATCCTCAAATCTCTGGTAATCATCATTTTACTCTTTTTTTAATTTGATTTTTTTAGATATCACATATGAAGTGATAGCATACAATATTTTTCTTTCTCTGTCTGACTTACCTCACTTAGCATAATGTGCTCAAGGTCCATCCATGTTGTTGCAAATGGCAGGATATTGTTCTTTCTCATAGCTGAATCATTTTCCATTGTGCAATATGTAACATGTCTTTTTTAATAACCGTCTCTTGACAGGCACTTAGGTTGTTTCCAGATCTTGGCTATTGTGAACAATGCTGCAATAAGCATGGAAGTGTCTCCAAAATCTTGTTTTCATTTCTTTTGAGTATATACCCAGAAGTGGAATTGCTGGATCATACGATAAACCTATTTTTTAATTTTTTGAGGAAACTCCATGCTGTTTTCCGTACTGGTTGCACCAGTTTACATTTCCACAAACAGTGTGTAAAAGTTCCCTTTTCACTACATTTTCACCAGCACATGTCCCTTGTCTTTTTGATGGTAGCCATTCTAACACGTGCAAGTGACAGCGCCTTGTGGTTTTGATTTACATTTTTCTGATAATATGTGATAATGAGCATCTTTTCATGTGCTCCTTGGCCATTTTGATGTCCTCTTGGGAAAAATGTCTGTTTGGTTCAGAAGACTGCCCATTTTTTAATAAATTTAATAAATTATTTTTTGTTACTAAGTTGTATGCCATCTTTATACATTTTGAATATTAACTCCTTACCCTTTATGTGGTTTAGAAAACAATTTCTCCCATTCTGTAGTTGCCTTTTTATTGTGTTAACTGTTTATTTTGTTGCGCAGAAGCTTTTGAGTTTGATGTATTCTCATTTGTTGGTTTTTGCTTTGGTTGTTTGTGCTTCTGGGTGTTACGTTAAAAAAAATCATTGCCAAGACCAGTATTGAGAAATTTCTTCCCTATGTTTTCTTCTAGAAGTTTTATGGTATCAGATCTTATATTTAAGTCTTTGATTCAGGTTGATTTTTGTGAGTGGTATGAGATTAGGAGTACAGTTTCCTTGTTCTGCATGTGGTTCTGCAGTTTCCCCAGCACCATTTATTGAAGAGACTGTTCTTTCTGCATTGAGTGTTCTTGGCAGCTCTCCATCACTTTCTAACGTCTAGGTCAGAAGTCAGCAAACTATGGCAGACAGGCTAAATCCAACCCAATCCTTATTTTTATAAATAAAGTTTTATTGGAACACAGTCACCCTCATTTGTTTATGTGTCATCTGTGACAATGGCAGATACCATAGTGATATTACGGCCCCCAAGGACTAAAATATTTACTGTTTGGCCCTTTGCAGGGAGAGTCTGCCAGCCCTTGACCTAGACAAATAATAAAGCAACAAATCAAATCCTGATTTTTTAGTATTTGTCAACTTCAGTGCTGTACATACTTCAATCATGACCAATGATGAGTTACTGATGTGGGGTACTGAAGGAGAAGTTGGGAAGAGATAAGCAGCAGGACCCAGTATATTGTATTTCCACCATATAATAGCTGTAATAGCCTCAAAAGCTGGTAATGGTAACATGCAGAAAAATATTTAGGAAGCAATGCATTTTAAATATTTACTATCTTTGATTTTAATATACTTTAATTGCAATCTATTTATAGATTTTATTTTTAATTGTGGCTGTATTCAATAACTGGCTCATGGAATTCCTGACATTTTAATGATTGGTTTCAGCTAGAAAAATCCCCACTCCTAGAATTTCTGATTCAGTAGGAATGGAAAGAGGTCTGAGAACTTTCATTTCTAAAATGTTCCCAGGTGAGACTAATGCTGCTAGTGTGGGAATCATACTTGGAGATCCACATCAGTATTTTCTTAGGCAATAGCAGGATCAGTATTTGTTTGAGATGGGTATTTTAAAATGTGTTAAAAAATTATCACATTTCTACTTTGCTGGAAAATTTTTTATTGTTGTTCCTGTTAATTTGAAATTGATGTTGGGGTTTATCAATTGCCTATTGCTTTTCTTATGAGATGATTTATCTTTTCTTTTTCCGATCTACTTATACAACATTTCTGTTAATACGCTTCTTATTTTGCAAAACCATCTTCATTGCTGATATTATCTATAATCGTAATAGTTATTAAAATTTTGTTATCACACTCAATTTTATTTATTTAGGATTTTCCTTCCATAATCATAATCGAGGTTGTTTTTGTTACTTCGTTTGTTTTTAATTCTCATAAGATTTTATTTTTAAGATTATACTAGGTTTTCAAAATTAATTTTAAAACTTACCATCTGTTTCTATGAGCTAAGGTAGAAGTTTATTCAGTATAGAAATTACCTGTTTCTTGAAAATAAGAAAAGTCTCATCGGAAGACACATCTGGTTTAGAGACATTTGAGAGGTAATTCTTTGTAATATTTTCATTTTATTCTAGGTGTTTTTTCGTTCACACTATACCTATTTGGACTTAATTTGAATAAGTCATTTTCTTATGTAATTGATCATGTCATCATGATTTTCAATATTTTTAAAGAACTCTGAATCTGCTCTTATTTTTAGTCTTGTCTCCCTAATTTTATAAATTTAGCATCTTTCTTTTTTCCCTTGGCTAGATTTGCTATTTTGTAAATTTTGTTTTCTTCCTTTAAAAAGAAAATCTGATCGATTTTTTTTTTCTATTTTCTAATTTGTTTCTAGTTTTCTTTTTGGATTCCCTTGTTAAAATTTTTCTTGGGTTTAGTTTCTGGTATTTTTTGTTAAACCACTTGGATGGGAGCTTAATTTAATTTTGGTTATTTAGTTCTTTAAAAATTGGAAAACATATAGATCTGAACTGACCCATGAACACAGTTTGACTGTTTTCATTTGTTTTGATAAATAATATCATTTTTGTTCTTTTTTTATTATATGAAATTTTAATATTCCTTTCTTCTAACAGTATTAAAAATGTTTTATAAAGTTCCAGTGGTTGGAATTGTGGGTGTAAGTAGAAAGTGTACAGTGGGTGAATGAAGCAATGAAGGAACTTCACGTTGGTTAACATCTTGGTGTTCATTTTATAGATTTGTTTAATAAGATTTAGAAGATGTGGTTTTAATATTTATTCCTTTTGGTATTTATTGAGGCTTTCTTTTTGACCTAATAACTTTGATTTTCCAAACTGAACACTTGAAAATGTGTAAGTTTGTAGTATGCTATAGTCAATATACTTAGATCTGGTTAATTATAGTAACTAAATTCTCTCTAGCTACCTTGTTTGTATTGACTTTATCAATCGAAATTTTTAAAGATTTTCAAAGTTCTTAACAATTTGTTGTGTCAGTTTCTCCTTGTATTTATAATGGTTTTATATAATATTTTATTCCTTGTTTTTCTCTAATTAAAAAGGTTTATTTGTGGTAGAGATGATATCATTATGAACTGTATCTTCAATAAATATATTACTTTTTGTCTTCCTTAATGTTTCTGCTTAACATGTGTTTGTACAGTCTACATTTTTAACTCTATCTGTGTTATTTCAGTATGAGTCTTATCTATAATATTGGATTTAAATAACATAAATGAAGAGTCTTTGGCTTTCAATATGGGAATTTATATAATTTATATATTTATTAAATCTCTAAAGGGTTGAGAAAATTTGCAAAAATCATTGGTTTATTCACAATGACATTTTAATCAAGTTATCATGAAATCCAAGAAATATATTGTATAAAAAGTATAGTCTTTTGAGCCAGGCAATCAGAGAGTAACATCTTTACCATTTGCTAATTCCAAGCCCTTGTGAATATTATTCTGCCAATCTCGGTTTTCAATCTATGAAATGGGTCAATCTATGAAATGGCTCTTCTATCTCATAGTACTGCTATAGGAGAAAATGTACCAATTATGTACCAGTAATACACCATGCTTTAAGAAGAGTATGTTGCACTTGGTAGATATTTCTCCTGGAGCAGGCTACGTAGCTTAGTCAAGTTCATAATTCTGATTTTTTGCATCATGCCTGGCATGGAAAATAAACTCAAAAATTGTTGCTGAGTGAATGCTTACGTGGACAAACTTGTTGGTCACAATGCCTTTGACTCTCTAACAAACAAAGGAAGAGATTCACCAGATGGTCCCACCCCTGGGGTCGAAGGCCCCAGCCGTCCTTTCCTAACAACAGAGATTGGGCAATGGCAAGGATGTAAGACTTCTCCGACTGCTCTGATATACCAGCTCCAGGGCCAGATATGGCTAGAACATGAATTCCCAAACAGCAGAAACCAAGTGGTGACTAATGCTTGTGTCTAATTACAATCCCAATTACTGTTGGTGCTATGGAGTCGGTGCTCAGTAAATGTTAAATGAATGGGAAAGACCTTGCATATCAAAGGAGATGTTTCTTTGTACGGTGCTAAATTATCTCAGCCGAACTTGGATTTTAGGTGCAGCTGTAGTAGAAATGTTTAGGCGCTCTGAAAGTGTCTCACCTTACCTTTCTGCTGAACCTCTTTATTCTCATCCTCAGGGTTTTTGCCAGACAGTTGCTCGGGGTGAGTAGTCAGTGATAGGTTGCTCTAGGTCTAGCGTCATGCCTGGGGGCTGCCCTGTGTGCGGTGATCTTGGTAGGACGGGAACAAAGCTCTCAAGCTGCTACAGCTCACTCAGCCCAAGAGCGGTGTAGACTGGAAGTGTAGTGAAGTTAATATTCCCTCAACCGTGGGGGATGGAGGCAGAGGACAAATCCCCAGATTCACGGCTTTTGGAGGATAAATCTGAAGTGCATTCTATATGGTTCCTCAAAGGATTCCCCAATAGAATTAAGTCCCAGTTGTCCTTAGTGGTAATCAGGTCAATAATACATTCTTTAGTGGGCTTTTTTCCTT
Source organism: Lutra lutra (assembly GCF_902655055.1). NCBI lineage: Eukaryota > Metazoa > Chordata > Mammalia > Carnivora > Mustelidae > Lutra > Lutra lutra. The sequence continues at coordinate 40,706,934 of NC_062290.1, read as the reverse complement.
CCCATCTGACTCTTTCGCTTTTCACCCTGATTGCTGGGAGCACTCCTCATGCAAATTATCTGCACCAAGGATCTTTTCTCAATTTTGGCTTTTGGGAAAAGCGAAACTAAGTTGGAATACAATACTATCGCTTTGCCTACAACCCCACCCTGCCTAGCACCAGCACCCCACAGGACACAGCATTGAGAAGGAACATCTGTTGTATGTTCTTTTTTTTTTTTTTTCCATGGTTTTGTTTCAGAAAGAACCTCTAATCATTACTGAGGGAAATCCATGGAATTCTGTAAAACAGTTTTACTGTCTAGACGTTTTACTTTAAATTTAGTCATATCAACACTCATGAGGAAATAAGACTATGCAGACCAGTATGGTTCCCTCCCTTTTGTTAAAGGGCTTGACCCTCCTATCAGTGTGATGGCCAACACCTCGAGCATCCTGTTGACACAGATTCATTACTCTACAGCCTCAGGAGTGAAGATAACAGAGAAGTTCTGAGCAATGAGAGTAAAGAAAACCTCAAGAGCTCAAAGCTTTGGATTGCAACTGGTCAGCTAAGTAGACCATATAAAAATGCAATAGTAATATTTTCCACCACCACCACACCCCGCATTGGAGGGAGACATTTTAGACTGCTTTTTTTATTAGGTTCTCTGATATGATTGTCTTTCAACTCTTAATCGACTCAGGGTCGGTTCTATGAAGCAGAGATAGTTCAAGAACATGTAAGAGAATGAATTTCTAAAGGTGAAAACTCCTCTTTTTTAATTTTATGACATCATCTGATATTAACTGGCTTTTGAAAAGTTCTGCTGTTTGAATAACTTAGTTTTTGTTGTTGTGGCTTTTTTTTTTCTTTTTCCCAACCAAAAATATACTTCACAAATGTGCTATAAAAGAAAGAAAAAAACTAATCATTCAATTCTGATAAGTTTTTTTTTTTTAGTATTGTTAATGATAATGTCTAGTCAGAGAGTATCCTAAGAAAAATTTAAACTGTGTACCATGTTTGGATGAACACAAAACATTTTATTTTCAGTAGTCAGCCTGGAATACCTTTCAATGAATTGATTTTCAAGAGTTTTATTAACCAGTTATTAAATACAGCCATTATTAAAAATTAAATTGCATAAACTTACAATTTAAAAAGTATACAGGGACACCTGGGTGGCTCAGTCAGTTAAGCATCAGATTCTTGATTTTGGCTAAGGTCATGATTTCAGAGTAGTGAAACCCATCCCTGCATTGGGCTCCATGCTTGGCAGGGAGTCTGGTTCTCCCTTTCTCTCTTCCTCCAGCCCTCCGTCTGCTTGCACCTCTCTCTCTCTCTCTCTCCCCCTCACTCTCTTTCTAAAATTAAATAAATAAATCTTTAAATAAATAAATAAATAAGTATACCAAAACCAAAGTAATAAATACCCCAAAGTTATCACTTCCTCATTGTTTTACTGTGTCTTGTTATTATTTAGGCTGTTGAGGTCATTTATATCTGTTGCATCTGTAACCTGGAAACATCACATTGTGCTTAGTTGCTATTACATCAGAATGGAACAGAATGATTGACTCTCTGGTATTCAAAACCTATTACTCAGTTCAGCAAGGGAGTGTGTCACTGGCAGTCATGGAAAGTTTTGACCTGCATCTTCATCACTTCACTTTTGTCTTACTCATTGATATAAACCTAAGTGAAAATATCAACCAGCATTTATGTTGGCCTTATTCTCATTTATCACTTGCACTCATATGTCAGCTATGGATAGTAGAGTTAAGCAAAATTCAATCAATCCCCTCCTTGAGAATCAGTTGGTTCTATGGAAATTACAGTAAGGAGTGTAGTGTATTTAATTGTTATGTGTAAATTGTGTGCTAAACAGACTTTGTATCTGTAAAATTTATAATAAACTTATGTATGTATATACTTCTTTTCTGGAGGGCCGGTTGTTAAACATCTACCAGCACAGTACTGTATACACGGGTCAAGAAGCAGGATGGAGAAAATCTGGCAAGACTATTACATGTGTGCCTTTATTTCCAAATGCCCTGAAGTTCTTAATTCAGATTTTACTTTAAAATTACTTTTTGCTATAACATTTGTCTTTTTTATTTTTAAGCAGTGGAGTTAAGCATAATCATGAACTCCTCAAATTTTTTCTTGAAATTTCTAAAAATTTTACTTCCCTTTTAAAAATCAAAGTATAGTTGACACACAACATTATTTGAGTTCAGGTGTACAACATGGTGGTTCCACATTTATGAACAGTACAAAATGATCATCACACAATGTCTAGTTACTGCTACTACATGAACTTCTAAAAGTTTGGAAAACTGAAGCAAGTGGTAAAACGAACAAACAAAAAACCTCACTATAATGCACTTCATTATATTTTATATATAACTTCTAGATTTTGATTACTTATATAAACTTACTTTCATTCTTCAAGAATATGTTCTACCTGTGAAATTGAATGACTTGGGTTTGGGTGAAATTTATCGTATCTTTTCTTGTTAAAATTAGTAATTTTTTTTTGAGTTAATATCTTTCCATTGAGAGACAGGATTTCTTAAGAAGATTAAAGGCCAATAGTGAGATGAAGGTATATATTAAAACAATAGACTCACTTTTGTCCTCCTGTCTGAGAGTCTTCTGATACACAGGGCTGAGCTTTGGCAAACCAGTTTCTCTGGTTAAGGATTAAGTGTTAAACGGCCTGGGGTTAGTGGGATGCCTAGGGACCACACTTGAGCATGGTCTTGATGAATTCACAAGGCTAAGATCTACAAACACAAAGTGTTACTGGCCTTACAGACAGGTTGAACTTTCTGTCCTTGTATGGGAACATCTCTTCCCAGTTCCTAGAGAATTCCAGGATATTCACCTCTCGCCCCCTAGATGAATATTCAGTGAGAATCTGCTTGAGCACAGCATTACGCTAGATGCCACTGGGGCACATTATTAACTATTTTTTCCCCCCTCCAGGAGTTTTAACTAGCTTCATTTAGGTCTCAAGATAATCATATCTGACTCAATAGTAAAGTAAGGCAGGTTACGTAAGAAATTGACTTAATCTTATAAACTCATTCCATAAAACAATATTTGCTATCTGAGATGACTGAAAGGCTGATTGGAATTTTTTGTGGGGAGGTTTCAGTAGGATTACTTAGCTAAGTACCAGAGGCCTAGGAGATGTAAGGCATATCCCCTGACCTCAAAGAGCTTCACAGGATGTAGAGAAAACAGAAAGGTGAGAAGTTAATAGCAATACCATATTCTTAATTTCTTGCAGTCAAAGGTAGTATGTTAATTCTGATTTTTTTAAGGTGAAGTTCATATAAATTGACCATTTAAATCATCCTAAAGTGCACAATTCAATGGCGTTTAGTACATTCACAATATTGTACAATCATCACCACTCTTTTGTTCTAGAACTTTTTATCCCAAAAGCCAACTGTAATGCAGTTAAGCATTCACTCCCTATCCCTCCTCCACCCAGTCTCTGGAAGCCACTAGTCCACTTTTTCTCTCCATGGATTTAAGGCTGGTTGGATTTCCATTCTACACAAAGAACTGTTCCAGGAGCAGAAGGCAAGAGTTCCAATCCCTAGGACACTTTTTACTAGCTGGGTGAAATTGAAAAAGACAGTTTGCCTTTTTGAAGTTCAGGTTCTTTATCTATGGAATATCCATAATAAAACCTGATTTCTTGAAGGCATACGTGATCCATAGTTTGCTTTAAGCTCTAAGCTTTATGATTATGTAATTTTATGGTATTTGTGAAAACCATGGATCAATGCTTTGTAACACACTAAAGTTTTATTTGTTTGCAACTTTAGTAGTTAAACTATGGCAGGCCATCACTGGCCTGCATTTAAACAAATATACTGTCATGCTTGCATCACTCCAGAGTACAGAGGAAAAAAGTAACCCACCATAGTGACCAAAAATTTTTTCTGGAAGTACTATTTTTTTGTGTTGTGAAGACTTACATTCATCATACCATGATACGAAGAGAGCAAGTCATTTGTCATTTTTCTCCTGACATTTTTCACTCCACTAGAATGATAACCTGTAGGAATTCTGTACTGCTGATCTGTGGTTTGATCTGTTCCTCCATGACTGAAGGATTACTCCTATGGATATAACCAAAGAGAAATGAGTGGAAACATAAACAGTTCATGATGTGTCAAAGTAAGAGTCACAGAATTTCAGATACATAAGAAAACCTCCAAACAAAGAGGGGAATATCAACTCAGGGGGAAGATCCGCTATCTCTTTTCTATCATTTTGGTTTGGTTTGAGGCAGGATGCTGATTTCTTGGCCAATTTGAATACAGTTGTGATACGCACTATATCAACTGTTCCTTTATAATCAATCAATTAACCATTTCTTGTCGTTTACTGACTTTCACAGTACTATGGCTCCCAAAAATGGCGGAAGGGAACCCTCATGGATTGATGGTCTCTCCCAAATGCACATTTAGAATGGGGGGCCTTTAGACTAGGTTTAAAGCTGGAGAATGACCTACAGCTGAACTTCTCAAATTATAAAAGTTTTAAAGCTTTCTTAAATGTGCTAAACATTAGCCAAATGCAGAGGACCTGGTCAGGAAGGCCTTCTGGTGACTGATTCAAAGAAAAAACAGTTATCTACAAATGGTGGAAGAAACATCTGCGTCCCATGGACTCCATCTCTCCTATAAGCCCCCTTTTCTGTTCCTTGCCCCCTGCTTCCCCTCCTCCTATCTGCATATTGTCAGGGTTTCTATTGTGCCACAATGGGCCTGAAGGGCCTACACAGGGCTGAAACCAGAAGCCCCCACCACTTACCAACATCCCTCATGATGAAGTCATAGAATCCAGACATTTTAGCTTGTATCTTCTCAGATGATTGTGACCCTCTGTGATTTCAAATTATGAGGAACTTTCCATGAAAATAAACCAGCATGAAGCCCTTGGGTTATTAGTTTTGCCTGGATTGAGTATTGCAAAGAGCATAACTCTCCTTCTTTGAAAGGAAAACTCATGAAAGAAAGTTGTTGTAAGATTCTGGGTGTTCATTAAAGACACGTAAAAAGTCAAAGAGAGCCTCAATTTAAACTAAGCTGAGTAATTTAAGAAAATGTGTCCATAGCATAAAGCTACACATATGGATTGTCCTTATTCACTAACAGCTGTGTAGGATTTGCTGTTTCTTCCATGTTTTATGTGATGATAGTGGATGCCGGCTCTTAGCTTCCAACACTGATTGCTATTCAGGGACTGGGATTCTGGATCTGCTCCAATCATGTGGAATCTATTTTGGACCCGTCATGTCACACTTGAACTCTAAAATATGCCTATCGGTGAAAGGTTCTGTTTATCTTTCTCTTTACTCAGGCTCACACAGAAAATGGAGTTCAGTCCTCACACCATCGGACTTTTGTTTCACTCTAAAACCCTCTCTGAATCCCAGGCAGCAGGAACAGAAAGAACGGTTTTCCAAACTTGCTGATCTGGTGGCTGCTTTTCCCTCAGCACTCTGGTCTCAGCCTTCTGCTCACAACTTGCCCCGCTCCTCCATTTTGCTCACTCCCTTCTTTGCAAATCTCCCATATGGGCAATTAGGACTGCGATTTACACTGGTTTGCTTCTGCTTCGTGCACAGCAAGCAGCTCGGTCCTTTCATAGGACACACAGCTGTGGCTTCCTCTCCGGGGGAGGAATCCACCCCCAAAAGTGGCAGCCTGCGAGGGATGCCAGAGAGAACATCAGGGGTGACACTTGGTAGCAAGAAGCGTGCATGGCGTATGGATACAGGAGGAAAACACCAAGGGGAAGAGCACAGGCTTTGACTCACTGAGGGTAGAGAGGTGACCGAAGCTCTTAGGACCCAACACAAGAGTCAAGACAGGACCACGTGACCAAACCCTTTTGGGCAGAAGGCAGAGTTCCACACCTACCCCCAAGATGGAAATACAAGGCCCGCTCTCCGTACCTTTTTCAAGTTCAGATGATGGTGTGGTTCTTTTTCTGGCTCTTCCTTGTAACAGAAATGAGAGTAGGGTTCTGGAATTATGGTTTCTAGTAAGTTTATTTTGACCTCAGAAGCATAGGCCATTCGATAAGGCTTTTTGATATTCGCCTCCTCTGAGTTCATTTTTTCCCCCTGAGGAGTAAGCCAAGAATGTAGTTCAGACTTTCTGGCTGCTCCATTTCAAGATTTGAGTCTGATACAGTGTTCCAGCTTCGAGGGCCTAGAATCTTTTTTCTTGGCGAGGGGAGGGAGGAAGAGAAGGAGGAAATGTTCTTAAGACTTTCTAAAATGAGTAACTAATTTTAGGAGGAAGGCATTGCTTTGCTCTGGAAGGCCTCTGAATCCTCAAACTCTGATGCCTTTGAAAGGAGACCCCATATGCGATGTGGCATGATTGACAAGAAATTTGTTTGAAATGACGGAGAGGCCCTCATTAGGCTGGGACTCCTCGCCATCTGGGTTTGAGTTTTGATAATGGGGTCAGGCTCTCTTTTGGTCTGTGCGTTGAATAGCCGAGCATAATTTGTTAGTGATTGTGGCTAAAACGCAAACATTTTTTAGTCACATTCACAGGAATTTGAGACTAACCGCAGTCTTGGGGCACAACAGTGAGAAAACGTTTTCCAGCTGCACTACTGTACTCGGCGACCCAGTGGAGAAGGGTTCTCACAAAGCTGCCAGTCTCACTCCGGGCTGGACGTGTGCCATTGGAAACAGAAGTGCAACTTTATCACTTGACTTCAAGAAGAGGTTTCCCAGCCGCATATGGAGACAATATACAAGACAGACCTAGTGGAGGAAGCTCCCCTTTCAAGGTGGGGTGGTGGGGAGTGTGCTTCCCCACCTTGTCCAGACATGGGTTCAGGATAGGTGAGGAAGAGCGCTAAGGGGAAAAAGAGGAAACAGGCCAGGATTTTTTCCTCGTAAAAACCTTTGGGTGAGGGGTGCCTGGGTGGCTCAGTGGGTTAAAGCCTCTCCCTTTGGCTCAGGTCATGATCCCAGAGTCCTGGGATTGAGCCCCCATCGGGCTCTCTGCTCAGCAGGGAGCCTGCCTCCCCCCCTCTCTCTAGCTGCCTCTCTGCCTACTTGTGATCTCTCTCTCTGTCAAATAAAGAAATAAAATCTTTTTTAAAAAAATAAATAAAATAAAACTTTGGGTGATTTGTGCCTGAATTATAGTATAGCTGATGTAAATTCAAAGCTCCATACACCCCCATGAAAGAGATTAAATCCAAGTAACTACCCCACAAACCAGCACCAACAACACCCTTACCACGACAGCAGCCACTCTTGGAGCATTTTCCAAGGGCTTCTTTTAGCTTGTACACAGCAGAACACCAGACTACCTTTGGTTGTGATTTAACCGATACCCACAGCCTCTTCAAAATCAAAGGTATATTTTTAACTTCTTTTGTCAATCTTAGTTCTTTAGTTGAGAAAGGGTTGGCAGCCTTGGGTGGGCATTTTGGAAACACAGTGCTCAGCTTGCTGGAGAATCTGGGACATCCATCCTCGGGAGCAAGTTTTAGAAGTCAGTCAATTAAAATATTTTCTATTCATACATTTTTTTAAGGAAAGCTGCAATAACTAATATAGTCTGTGTGAGCATTCATCATAATCCTGAGTTGGCTCCCCCATTTATAAAACTCAGCAAACTCAACAGAGCATTTATTTTCTCTGGAAACTGTAAAGAAATGGACACTACTTTTCAGAGACTAGGGCTATAACTCATTGATAGCTATGGATAGGGATTCATTCCTGATTTTCTAGTTGTAAACATGTAAAAAACAGTATAATAAAAAAAAAAAACAACTTAGAAATGTCGAGATCACCAATATTTTCTGTCTCCGAGTGAGAGGGAGTTTGGGAAACACTGGTCAAGACTATAAGTGAAGAGAAGATGTGGGAGAGAGAGATACACTAGCTTGGTTGAATTGACCATGTTTGTGAGCATCAGAATTAGAATTCTCAACTCTTCAAAAATTAATCTAGTTTATTGTAAAAAAAAAAGTTGAGAATGTTTTTAATGATTTTTCTATAAGGATGTTCACTATAACATAACAGTGAAAACTGTAAAATGTTTTAAAGGCCCCAAATTAGTGAGCCATTAATTTTGGTATGTACATGTGACAGAATACAATATACACATCAAAAAATAAGGAATAGATGTACTATATACACATTCACAGAAGAAGGAAATGGGCTTCATACATTGACACAAACAAAAACAGGCTACAAAATAATATCTACCTGGGTTTCGGCCTAGGGGTATTTTTTATTGTCTTTGATAATCTTTGATGGTCCATTTTTCTCTTTTGATGTTCTTTAGATAATGTGCATTGCCTAATACCTCCATAATGATCACGTGTTGCTTTTGCAATATGATAAAAACAAAATATAGTTCTATTTATTTTTAAACTCTATTTTGGGAGGGCCTGGGTGGCTCAGTCAGTTAAGCATTTCCCTTCGGCTCAGGTCATGATCCCAGGGTCCTGGGATCGAGCCCCACATCAGGCTCTCTGCTCAGCGGGGAATCTGCTTCTTTTTCTGCCCCTCCCCCCTTCTCCTGTGTGCACACTCTCTCTCTCTCTCTCTCTCAAATAAATCTTTAAAAAAATAAACTCTATTTCTTACTGAGATATAGTTGACATACAACATTAGTTTCAGGTGTGCCATTTAACAATTTGGTATTTGTATATATTGTGAAATGATCACCACAATAAATCTAATTAATACCATCGTCATACCTAGTTACACATTTTTTTCCTTGCGATGAAAATCTTAAGATCTACTCTCTTAGCATATACTAGTTTTAAATTTTTAAAAAAAGTTTAGATACCTTATGTAGATATATTTATGAATTATTTTTTGTCTTCTTCCTACAGGGTTTGAGCAGTCTAAAAATGTCTGTAATCCTGTAATGTTTTTTAAAGATGAAGATGAGGTTATTAGGATAAGAGAATAATGAAAGGGAATTGTAGAATAAAAATGTATGCCATGAAGTCCTGAAATTATTAAAAGTAGGCATAGGTCTTTCTCTGAGATTCTGGAAAACTTTCCATATAAAAATACCAAGAAACATTTCGTTTTGAGTTGGAAGTATGCCATTAATCAGGAAAAACATTTTGTTCCAGGCATTGAAGCCTGAAAGAGTTTCATTTTTTGAATTTTTTAAGCGTAAGCACAGGATTGAGGAGTAGAAAGCAGGCTCATAACATCTTTCTGGAAAATTCTAGGATGATACTCAGAGAGCTGGTCTATGGACAGGGTCACCTGCCAAACAACTCCATGTTGTATGTGAAGGTGCCCCCTGGACATTGTCCCCTGCTGTCACACTTGGTGATCAGATTGAGGTCATAAAATTAAATCTAGGAAAAATAATTCTAGGGGGGCCTGACATATTGAAATCTGCAGCACTCTAGATTAGTCCAGCAATAAAATGATGGATCGTGTGTCTGTTAGGACATTCTTTCTGAATATTATTTCCCAAGACAGGGCTTTTGGCACATGTCGAGCAGTTGGAAGGCTGAGCATCTCTGTTTATGCTTCACCAATGAGCCCAGTGGGTGCTGGGCTTAAGGAGGAATTTCTGGGCTCAGTGTGTCTCCCTGCATGTCGAAGATCTAAAGACTTACTATTCTGTTGATTCTGGATTCAATGCCTTTAAGTATGATTCATTTTATGCAAAATGAGAAGATAACATCTTGTTTCAGGAAAACTTGAATCTGGCAGACTTCCCTGTATCAACCGCACACTTAAAAATTCCAAAGAAAAGTTAAAATGCAGGGTATGAAATCTTTATACCACTAGCTGGCTTTGTAACTGGCCAAATCCTTTATGTCTCTATGGCTCAGTTACCACATCTGTAAAATGGAGATGATGACGCTTACTTCAGGGGGCCGATAGATGAGGGAGATATGATGATACATCTGAAGGACATGCAAAGTGCCTGGCAAATTACGAGCATTTAGTAAATGGTGGCTTTTATTTTTAAGTAAGACAAGGTGGTACATGGGAAAATGAACAAGAAAAAGAAGAAAAGAAATGAGGTATGGGGAAAATGATGGAGAGCTAGTAAATTTTGGCTCTCAGTGGAAGGAGGTCACTGAGCAAAGTGGGCGATTCTACACCCACTGTCACTTGCCTACCTGGCCATGTTTTCTTATGGGTTCATTACTTTGATAGTGCTACTTGTGCTGTAGAGAGTCATACTACTCAGAAGAGTCTTCAAAGGTCATGAGCAAACGGACCAGACAGGTGATTGTGAGCACCTGAGTTCCATTGGAGAAATGCTGATGTTGCACATTGTCAATGCTCCATTTTCTCAGTTGCTTTATGCCCTTTTCTTTTCTGGACATTCCTGGTTTCAGGATAAATTACATCTGTTCTGTTACAAATAAGACCCTTCTATGGCAAGCTCATTGTATCTATATACAGCCATCCCACTGTAAAATGTGTCTTTAAAAGACAAATTATCAAAGCCCTAAAAAATTATTTTTAGAACAAAAAGCTGTTAGGCCAATTTGGGTTTCAGATTAGGCTGAACTTTCCCACCCTCTGAGGATGGTGTGATTTCCCGTCATTCCTTGGGGGTCTTATCTGAAATAGAATTGGAGGGAAAGGCAAAATGACTGACAAGGGCAGGTGATGTGAGCTCAGGTGTCCTGCTGAGGGGGCTCACTTAGGATTCCAAATTAAAGTCAGCCACAGCCCCATGCTGGCTTCTGCTGCCCCATGCCGACACTAAGTCAGTTCTGTGCTAAGTACTTACAATGTACAGATTAGCAAAGACAAAGGTTGAGGGTCTCAGTGCATCCTCTGTCTTTCAGAAGCAAGCAGGCATAGTTTCAATAGTGAGGAAATTGACTGGGAGCTGACGTGAAGTTTTAAAAGCATTTTCTAAGCGTTGTATATATTTCCATGTGCTTATTACCAGATTTCTGGAATTTCATTATCTAAGCCCATTCAAAAAATATTTATTATCCCTTTCCTGTTTTTTAAGCCTTAATTAATATGCTCTGGACTTAAAAATGGAACTGATATTCAGTAGGTAGTGATGTCGTGATTCTACATACATCAAATCAAATCTTTACTCTGAACCGCCGTAGTAAATATCGCTATGTTAATTTCACGTAACTAAGGTTTCTAAGATGTTAGGTAACTCACCAAAGCCAAGACAGATAGTGACTGATAAAACTGTAATTTGACTAAAGTTCCATCTACAGATGAGAAAGATGCGAGCCCTACATTCAGAAAGCCCAAACTTCGAGGAGAGTAATAGATTAATAGATGATTGCAATCCAAGATAGACCAAGATTAACACTGTAATAAGTGCCTAGTTCAGAGCTTTGCACACGGTAAGTGTTCTATAAATGTTTGCAGTATTAATGAATAGAAAATATGCCTGAAAACCATGGCTAGTGAATATAAAAACACCCTTGACTAGGAACTCTGAAATAGTGCTTTTAAGTCAACAAATACATATTTAACCAAGGAAAAAAACAGTCTATGAAAGGCCTGACATGGAACTTGAATAGATTTAATCTGCTACCTTCAGTCTTCAGAAGATAATTTTTTAGTAAGAATTTAGAGAGATTAACTATCAGTGTTTCTGCTTACCACCCCGATCTCGTAGAACTCTTCCACGAAGGGAATTGTGTTCTGAGGGATGACATGGAAAGCATGGGTCTCTCACCTCAAGTACATTCTGATGTATTTGAGATCCAGCTGAGCCCGATCTGGGTTTCACATTTTTCGGCGAATGGAATTGAGTGGTATTCTTTCCCTCCCCAACTGACCTCTCCAAGCAGCTACTTGAGAGAAAGAAGACTCACTCAGAAACCTGGCCACATGGGGACCCAGGGTGGCTCAGTCAGTTAAGCACCTGCCTTTTGCTTAGCTCATGATCCTGGAGTGCCAGGATTGAGCCTCGAGTCAGGCTCCTCGCTCAGCAGCAGGGCCTGCTTCTTTCTCTCCTGCTCTCTCTGCTTGTGCTCTCTCTTTTTCTCTCTCTGTCAAATAAATAAATATGATCAAAAGGAAGAAAGAAGAAAGAAAGAAAGAAAGAAAGAAAGAAAGAAAAGAGAAAGAGTAAGAAAGAAAGAAGAAAGAAAGAAAGAAAGAAAGAGAAAGAAAAAGAAAGAAAGAAAGAAAGAAAAGAAACCCAGCAAAGGGCTGGAGGATGAGAGACCATCTCAACACCTGAAATTTGAGCTTGCATCCCAAGCTGACTCCATCAGGGGTTGGTGGGCCTGCTGAATGGTGGGGCTAGAAATATCGATAGCCTTATTGATGTGTACTCATGTGTACACATGAAAGGAGCTCACTCAAATTGTGAACACTTAAAATACCCAAGCGTAGACCTCTTACTAGTTAAGAGGAAGTGTGGGAGCTCTTTCTCATTTGACAACAAACTGTTGGTTTGTTGGGGACCTTCGTATCAGGGACAGTGGTGCCTGGAGATTAGGGTGAAGGGTGCACCATTGGTGAGGGCAGAATGTTTGCTCAGTTGGCCCTATGGGTGGCAACATTGAGGACAACTGGATCCACAAGTCCCGGCTTTCCCAGACTCAATGTCAGAAAAGTGTTAAGTCAGCAGCCAGACGATGGCCGGCCAAAGCACCGGAAGCTAAAGTAGCTTCCGGAGATGTCTTCAAAATACCGTGGGGACTTGACAAGATTTCCTCAGTGAGCTGGGATGTTTTCACTGCCTAAAATAATGTTTAACTTTCTATCTGCATCAACATGGATAATTCTCAAAAACAAAATGTTGAGTGAAAAAAGCAGATTGCAGAAGGATAAGTACAATATGCCGTCACTTACATATATGTTTAAAATACACGAAACACTGGAATATATTTTTATGGATGCACATACATATATATGATAAACATTCTTTTTTCAGGCGTGGATGGAGAGGAATACAGATTGCTTTGGGATGCTAATACTCTGAGAAGAGGACGTCTGAGAGAGGGGAGCCTGGCAAGGGGTCTATTACGTTTCAACGCTATCCGTTACATTTTCCCCCTGAATTTCCCTTGAATACTTGTACTTTTAGACAAACGGTTCTTTTTTCCCTGTTCTTTCTAATGTTCCTGAAAGGTTTTGCAGTTAAATATTTTGAAAGTAGAAAAAAACAAACAAACAACAGTCTTCGTTGTTGATGTTAAAACAGTCATAGATACAGGCTGGCGAGGTCTGGGGATTTCGGACCACACTCATCGCTTCGTTACCTTTGAGGAAAAGGGGTAAAATTATCCCAGGGATCTACTTTCCTTGAAGGTTCAACACATGGAGAGTGTCAGCTCTGTGATTTGGCTGGGTTTGAGTGATGCAGACAGAAAAAGTTATCCTGACTTGTGAAAATAAGAATGAGTGTTTTCATTGTCCGCACATGGCTCGAACGTAAATAAAGATGCTATGTTCAACTGGAACAATCTCTACCTTTGGGGTAAGATGCAACATAAAAGTGTTCCAACTTCAATATGATAATGCATCAGAAAGCTCTGACTGAATGGGCAACTAGCTTATAGAGTGTGTATGTGAGTAAAAGTACAGTCGCCCAACTGGGAACATGACTGTTACTCTTTTTTCAGACCGAGTTGTTTATCTCTGCATGTGGGTGCCATCGCTCTGACACTAGTTTCTGGTTTCCTTTGCTTTTATTTCAAATAAATGGAACAGAAAATGGAATCCTAAATAAGTGATTCCTTAGCTTCAAAGGAAATCCAACGGTGTAAATTTTCTGTTTTTAATCTTCTGGTATTCCTTTTCTCCTCCTTTTCCATAGAATGTCCTCGGGTATGAAAAACAAACAGAGGAGCTATTTTATTAATTATATGTGACATATAATTAATATTTAATATTATAATATATAAATTATATATGTAATATATATAATTTTATAAATAATTTTTATATATTTATTATATTTTATTAAGGGATGGGGCACAGAGTCATGAGATGAGGAAGAGTAGGTAATATTTCTTTTACTCTAACAAATAAGACTGGAAGCCAAATTAAAAGCAGCTACAGAGATTTGGGGGGGGAAGTTATAATTTATTTTCTTGAGTGTGGGTGTGTGTGTATTAGTTTGGAGGGGGTGGGGGGTGTGGGAGGGCATTCTTATAACCAAACATTTGGTCTGTGCAAAGAGAACCATAGAAGCTATTCCAGCAGTCCTGAGGAAGAACAGTAATTGCTTCAGATCCCACCTGCCCCTCTGCTTATGCACACTTTCTCCATATCCCTCCTTCCCCACCAGGACATTCTTCTTGCTTTCATATTCCCCTTACAAAATGATGACTCCTCTGGAAACTTCTTCCTTCATTTCTGTCTCTCACACACACATATATATAGGCATACACTCTGATAGTCATTTCTTCCTCTGTGGTTGCTAAAGACAATTTCAGGAATATTCCTCCTTTTCTCCAAGAAGTCTGGAATTTCTCTGAGGGTAAAGACCTCATAATGCTTTTCATTTTGCTGGTTGGTTTTTTAGTTCACATAGCATTACTAGTACATTGAACAAACAAGATAAATCCTGGACCCTTGAAGAAGACTTTCGCTCATTTAAAGAAAGGGAGAGGAGGCAGTGGAGGTGGAGTACTTTGTCCAAGGGCATAAAGTGAGGACACTGGAGTGATTCCAGCCCCTAAATCCTATTGGGACTGGAGACTTGATCTGCTCTCGAGAGTGCATGATTAGGAGTCTCAAAGTCTGCATCCCCAGGACTTGCCTCTGTATAAATCAGCTTGATATGATGGAAGACCATAAACTTTCCAGACAGACAGATCTGACTACCTTCTAATGAGGAAGTTGCTTAACTTTACTGAGCCTCAATTTATTCTTCTCCAAAACAGGAATCTTAAAAAGTCTAGAGAAAGTTTTGGTGAAGATGTGGAGAAGGGGAACCCTTTTGTGCTGTTGGTGGGATTGCAAACCACTGTGGAAAAGAGTATGGAGTTTCTTCAAACATTTAAAAATAGGAATACTCAACGATCTAGTAATTGCACTCTTGGTTATATTACTCAAAAAATAGAAGAATACTAGTTCAAAGGGATATGTTCACCCCATCCCTATGTTTATAGCACCATTATTTACAATAACCGAGATGTGGAAACAGCTCTAGTGTCCATTGGCAGATGAATGTATAAAGAAGATACAGTAGAGATACACAAAGAATATTACCCAGCCATAAAAATGATGAAACCTTGCCCTTTGCAAAAACATAGATGGAGCTAGAGAGTATAATTCTAAGTGAAAAAGTCTGTCAGGGAAAGACAAATACCATTATGATCTCACTCATAAATGGAATTTAAGAAACAAAAGAAATGAGCAAAGAAAAAAAAAAAGAGAGAGAGAGTGAGACAAACCTAGAAATAGACCTTAACTATGCAGAACAAACTGATGTTACCAGAGGGGGAGTGGGCAGGGGAATAGTGGAAATAGGGGATGGGGATTAAAGAATACATTTATCATGATGAAAAGAAAGGATAAAGTTTTAGTAAGGATCAGTTTAATTGAAGTAGTGGTATGTATGTAGCCTACCACAGGGTAGGTACTCAAAAATCTCTTCTCTCTGCCTGGCTCTTCTATTCAGCATCTGGTATCAGCTTCATATACACCAAGCTTCAGGGCTTATATTTTTTCTAAACTGAAGCAAATAACAAACATGTCAACTATAAAACTGCCATCCCCTGCCATGAGCTTCAGTTCTCCACCCACTGTAGAAACCACATTTAGATATCAGTGGTAACTCAATTTGAACTCCAAACTTTGACGTCATTGGGATCTTATAATTCAAGCTGGTGGTTATCCATTTCGGTCATCAGCCAGATTAGTAGCCCATCCTCAAAGCTACTCATTCCCAGATTCTTTCCCTTTCCCAGTGATCTCATGCTAGGATGCCCACTGGCTGAGCCTGCCTTACAGCCACTTTGCATTAAATCGGAGCTGAGATAAGATTCCACTCCAGCTCCCATAACTGCTAGTCATCTGCTCCTCTCCTGCCTGTCCATACTCCACACCCAAGAAATAGATGCTAGTTGATCTGTTGAGGTATAGAAAGATGGATCAAACCAGAGCAGATGATGATGTAACAAATGGAGAATGAGTGCAGGACTCCATGTGTACTGAGAGGAAGATGAGGGTGTTGGTAAATTGAGTGGGGGCTGAACTGGGGTATATCGGACAGACCCTGTTCTATTGAAGATCTGGAGGTGGTAAGTAATACAGCATTGTTTTAAAACATATTACCAAGAATCGTTTCTTTCTAAACAAGGAGTGTTTAGACCCTTCAGGCTCTAGGTGGATCTGCTTACTAAGGTGGTCTACCACCAGCATTACATTTATCCATTTTCCATGGTTCATTCAAGAAACACAGACTGAGCAGAAATCAGTTCTGATTAGCGCACTTCTTCCAGTTTCCTTGGCCTCCTGTGTCTCTCGCTTGCACCATTGGCCACTTGGTCATGGAACGCTCTTGCTGCCACTGGTGTTGCCATGATGGTAGTGGCTGTCACTCAGCTCTGTCACAGTAACATTGAGCTCTGGCACCACCGGTGCTATGCCATGCAGTAGAAGCCACACAGAGCCGGAACCCAGGCTTGAGGTGACCAGAGCCATACGGACTCGTCTTCCTCCTTCCACTCTTTAGCACAACACAGGGCGTGCAGTCCAGTGTCCTGATGGCTACTCAGGAATGCAGAGATAGCAGTATAAGAAGTTGGGTGCTTAACTGTCTCTTGGAGAACTTTGTCAATGAGAAAAAAGAGACAGGATGTAAATGCTTTCCCTTCCTCCCTCCGATCGGCCATTCCAAGGCACAGTGATTGTGTTTAGCCCACCCGGAAATGTCCTTCAAGGCTGGGCAACGGCTGTGTGTCTTGTGAAGTTACACAACCAGCGTGGGAATGGAGAGCCTGGACTGTACTCTTTGATTTGTTTCTCCTATTTTTCTTATTTCACTTTCTTTTTCTCTCAGTCCTCTTGTCCTCGCACACGTCCTACCAATAAAGAATTGTTACTTAAGGTCTACATACACAAAGAGTATATGTCTTTGGAACCCAAACAAGTCGGGTAGGACACAGAGTCATGAACAGTGCAGACATGGCCCCAACGCTTATGTAGCTTTCAGCAGAGTGGAATAGGCAGGAGACAACACATGCGAAACAAGAAAGAGAACTGAAAAAAGCAGATTTTGTGTTGAGTGGTATAAAGGAAAGGATTGAGTTCCTTTATTTTATTGATTTTATCAGTGTTCTAAGATTCATTGATTATGCACCGCACCCAGTGCTTCATGCCATAGGTTAAAGTTTGAGTTCTGATAGGTTACAGTGGGTGTTGTGGGAGAACAAAAAGGAAATCAGTTGAAATAGGGAGATTTGGGAAGGTCTCTCCAAGAAGGCTGTGTATAAATTGTGACATTAAGTTTTAGAAGGAGCAGGCATACTACCAGGGCACAGTAGAACTGTCAGCTGCCAAAGTAGATATCTGATAGTAGAAGAGCCGGACTCTAAAGTAAGAAACAGTTTTGGGTGTTAGGACATTCAAGAAAGACTTCGGCTCAGGTCATGATCTCAGGGTCCTGGGATTGAGTACCACATTGGGCTACTTGCTCAGTGGGGAGGCTGCTTCTCCCTCTGCCTGTTGCCCCCACCTTGCTTATGCTTTCTCTCTCTCTCTCTCTGACAAATAAATAAAGTCTTGAAGGGGGAAAAAAAAAAAGGAAAGGGTAGTTGGAAAGCCCGGATCAAGCTGAGGAGTGACTGCATTGAGGCTAGTGGGGAAATTCTATCCAGATGCTATAGACTTTGTAGGCTACAGAATAAAGATTGTATTTTATTCTAAGGGTCACTGGAAGCTACTAAAATGCTTTAAGCATTGGAATCCAGTAAAATCTTAATTCCAATTCAAAATTCTCAATTTATTTGAATAAGACGTCTTACTTGTAACTCTAATAATACAAGAACAAAAAGGATGGGAATACATACAACGAAATAAATTTTATAACATATCCTGAGTTAACATAAGCATAGGTACATGTCAAATATAAGTAAAATTGCAGAGTGTGCGTTGGCTTGTAACCATTACTGTCCCCCCTCTAAGAAATCGTAATCTTCTTTCGTCTGGCTGGTCCAGCAGTGTGTGTTGATCTCCTTCACTTTCTACTTTGCTCCATCTTTGTTCAAGTTGGTTTGATGATTTCTTTGTATTACAGAAAGTTCTTATATTGTAGTTGCAATTTCTTAAAGTACAGAGCCTCTTTTCCCTCATCTAGAATTCTCACTAATTGTAGTCCTATTGCTACGGCTGTCATTAGTGCGATCTGCTAATTCACAAATTCACGGAAGTACGGAAATACATTCCGCTAATGTGCACTGCAAAACGCCCTCTACAAAATGCCTCCTATATAATGTCATTTGCAAAATGCCTTCCGCAGCTGCCAGGGAAAATTTTTACAAACCAACCTGGATTGGGGTAAAAGCAATGTATAGCTTCTCGGCAGAGAAAGCTCTCCTCTCTAGCTCTCAAGGCTTTCCTCTATGGTTGCCCACTATTTTGAACTGTCACGGGTTCCCAAACTGCCTCTCTGAAGTTAGGTTTGCAGCCATCGTATCTACTGAAGTGTGTTTTATGAACAAAGAGCTGGCAGGATTAAGATAGAGTCACAAGGCAACAACTCATGAAAATTAAAACCAAATATTGACCTCACCCGAGCCCAAGTCCTACCCAGGCAGAATTGGCAGTAACCAATGTGATATGTTTTTTTCGGGGTGGGCTGGGGGTGGGGTGAGGTTGGGGGGTGAAAGTGGGGGGCAATAGAATTGTCGAATTACCAAATGTATTATTTTCTGGCCAGAAATTGCACCATGGAGATTCATCCCTTTTCCTTGGTTGGAGAATTTTGTCAGTTCAGGGAATATATTAGCAACACTTTAGCATGGATTTGTTCACCATGGTGATTTCCAGGAGACAGTTGCCTGAGTTGGAATGGGACATGGGAAAGATTTTGACAGAAGGGGATGGATGGTGTCTGAAAAGCAAGCGCTACCAGGGAGGTCTATAAACAGAGAACCCAAGAGGATGCTGGGTGCCCAGGGGAGGAGGTTGCATTGGTGCTGAAAGCAAAGATGGTTGTGGGCCAAATTCTAACTTCAGACTTTTGCCTCAGGCAACACTGTTAGCATTTCAAGTCCCATTAAAGGACCCTCCTTCTCTAGCAGATGGTGGCTTTACCGATAACAAAGAAAACAACTTTGGTGGAGAACAGATAGTCAGACCAAGCTTCAAGGAGGCGAAACACCAAGGGAGAAGATATTAATGTTTCTTGGAGAATGAATCACTACAAAAAAAAAAAAAAAGACCTGATACAATGGAAATAATTTATTGAAGAGAGTCAGTATTATCAAGGGCATCACCGCCCTCGCTCTCCTCAGATTTCCTGCCTCCCTGCAGATGGGTGAGGAAAGAGAGTTGAAATGTATCTAATTTGAAATAAAATGTAAATGCTACAGACTAGAATATTTTTATATTGGGCATATTTTGTGTCCAGCTGGGATGATTTAAGTGAAGGTTTGAGAAGGCCTCTCTGAGGAAGGGATATTTAAGTTGAGCAATAAAACTTTGAGTAATCAAAACAATATTCTGTTCCGTATTAAGAAACCTTGATTTCATCAGAACGTGCAATGTCTTGGGCTTAGCTAATTTCTAATAATAAGGGAATTTAAAAATTGTGTATTTAAGAAAACCAAAATTCTGTAGAAATTAAACGCATAGATAAAATGAAAATGTATATAGATCATGCAACTTGATAAACACACAGGCAGATGTATACTAGAGTTTGTACATGTGATCACATGTTTATGCATTGACCTTCCAGAAGGATGAACCTGTGAGATTATATATATTTAAATATCTATAAGTAGATATCTGTATTTCAAATAGGTTGATGCTAAGTCTACTTGTTTCACGTGCTTCCTCATCACTAGCCCCATACACCAAACCTCACCTGGAAGCTTGGTCAAGGTTAAATCAGCCCAAATTGTAGGATTCTTCATTGTGTCACATGTTGGTTGTTTTGACCCCTTCTAATTTTTGACCCTCTATTTTACTTTAACCTTCTTTCCATACTGGGATGGATGTCCTCAACTCTTAATTTATCTGCATCTGGCTTCCATTTGGTCTGTGGTTTCTGGGCACTATCTAGCCCTTTATGCTGTTTGTCAGACATGTCTACACCTCCCTGACCCTGGCTGTTCATACTGTCTTGAAAATCTGGGTTCCAAGAATTATCTCGAGGGGATCACATGGGATGGCTTGCCTCCAGACTGGCTTCACAGGCTTCTACATTGAGGAAGATATATGGCTCTGGCAAACTAGCTTTACTAAACTGATGTTTTTATTTGTGTAATCAGTGACAGAGCTTCTACTTCATGTCTCTACTGATGACCTGATCACATTGGCTGTGTTAATTGTCATGTATACAAAGATGAACAAAGCCTAGTGCTTAACCTTCATGGGCCCAGTAGGTGAGAAAGACATATAAATAATTTCAATACAGTGTAATAAGCATGAGGGTAGTGGCTGACACAAGGGAAGAAAGTGCAATGCAAAGAGAACAATCAACTCTGTTCATAGAAAAGGGATCCTACATTTCAGTTTGCCTGGCACAGTCCTGGCCATGATCCTTGCCCCAAACACCCTTTGGAGTTTAGTATTAGTTTCACCTTCTTATACTTTCCAGGGTATCCTGTTTTTACCCCCCCCCCCAAAATTATATGGTTACCCTACTTAAATTGGGAAGGTCAAACAAACTTTATAAGAAGATGTAAGAAACAAAACCACAATTATGAGATGAACTCTCCTAATTTGATAAGACACAGATGGTAATTTTGGGCAAAGATAATAGGCCTATGACCTGAGCAGTGTGTGAAGCTGGAGAATTATAAGAAGTTCATATATGGGGGTGCCTGGGTGGCTCAGTTGGTTGGGCATCTGTCTTTGGCTCAGGTTATGATCTCCAGGTCCTGGGATCGAGCCCCATGTTGGGATCTCTGCTCAACAGGGAGCCTGTTTTTCCCTCTTCATCTGCTTCTCCCCCTGCTTGTACTCTCTCTCTCTCTCACTCACATAAATAAATAAAATCTTAAAAAAAAAAAAAAGTTCATATATGATGGGTGCCCCCCACTCCCTGGAGAGAGGCCAGATGCTACACATTGAAGCAAAACCAGGCCCAGTGATGGTGAGTCTTTTCTGCTGTGTTAAGGACCTTATTCTTTTTTTTTTTAAGGACCTTATTCTAGTTCTTATAGATAAAGGAGTCACAGTAGAGTTTTCAACCAAAACAATGACCTGATTAGGTTTGCTTTTTAGTAACATCACACTGAAATAGTGTACAGAATAGATGAGTAGGGACTAAAACTTTAGGTGGACAGAATAATTAGGAAACCATCAGGATAATCCAAGCAAGAGATGCTGAAAAGCTGAGCTAAGGCAGAAGCAGTGAGGGGAGAAATAGAGAATGGTTGTTAAAGCTATTCTTATAGGGGTGGCGGGTGTTAAAGGTTTGTCTGATTGACAGGATAAAAGGAAGAGTCTAGATCATACTCAGTGATCATGGCTGGATATACAGATCAGGAACTCAGAAAAGAAGTTTGGGCTACAAGTTCAGATGTATGGGAATGTGAGTGAAAAAAAGAAAGATCTGAAGTGAAAAGAGAAAGCGTCTAAAGCCAGAACCTGTCCTTCTAACTTTATTAGAACAATGTGGGAACATGGGATAATAATATTTTAGAAAAAATATGCAAGAGATTCAAACGACAAATTAGTTTTTGTTAAGGAATTATCGTGGATGTTGGCATTGGAGTTTGAATTGCCAGCATAATTCTTGTTAGGGAATATCTTATTCTTTTTCAATGTGTTATCAGTGAAATTCATTTATATAATAGGGTTTTCTTATAGACAGAACAAAAGTGCTCTCCCCACAAAGATCCATTTTGGAATGATTAATTTGTATAATCAAAGCTACTGGTAAAGGTCTCAGTCATTTATATGAGTCAGCAGTAAGCAGTAAGTCTGTTTATGGTGGACTGTATAACTCTCACACTCATGTTTGGGTGAAAACAGAACACCTTCTCCATGAACATCTTGCAGTTGCCATAACCAAGTAAAAGAATTCAAGTAATTCTCTTTACTGACAAGTGTAGATCTCTAGAAATGACGTTTTTTTGTTGTTTTTTTTTTTTTTAAGATTTTATTTATTTGTCAGAGAGAGAGGAGAGCGAGCGAGCACAGGCAGACAGAATGGCAGGCAGAGGCAGAGGGAGAAGCAGGCTCCCCGCCAAGCAAGGTGGGACTCGATCCCAGGACGCTGGGATCATGACCTGAGCCGAAGGCAGCTGCTTAACCAACTGATCCACCCAGGCGTCCCTAGAAATGACGTTTTACATCATGTTAGGTAATCTGGGAACTACAGATGAAATCTTTCTAGAGTGATATTTCTAAATTTGGTACATTGAAAAATTTTTTTATTTAAATTCAATTTAGTTAATATATAGTGTATTGTTAATTTCAAGGGCAGAATTTAGTGATTCATCAGTTACACATAACACCCAGTACTCATTATGTCAAGGGCCCTCCTTAATGACCATCACCCAGTTATCCCAGCCCCCTGCCCCACCCCCAACAACCCTCAGTTTGTTACTCATATGTGGGATTAAAGAAACATAAATTTGGTCCATTTTTAAAGTAAGAATGAAAATGTCCCTTCCTCCAGCAATGAGAAATGATTGCTATTTTATTTCTTATGTTGACTTTCTGTATTATAATTATTCATTCTTCTCTCTCCTTCACTGATCTATAAGTGAATTCTAAATAGATGTATATATGTAATGACAGGTGTTTGAATTATGATACATAAAAATTTCCACCCAAGTGTAAAGTCATGCTTAAGGCTGAGGTTTTTCTAAGCATCTTGGAATTAAATACAGTACTTTCAAATTGTCACACCCAAACAAGAGAAGGATTTTGTAGTCTCTGAGAAGGACTTCTGAAGTACTCTTTGAGGATTCAAGATATTTTTTTAAGTTGTCATGAGAAAATTCTCTTCCATATCAATGATTTATATGATTTATGTAATGATTTATAACTTCAGTAAATTCCATTCTTTTGGATAATGCAATCAGGAATGTGTGCTGATTCAGACAATGGTTATAAATAAATTGATATAAATGAATGAAACTTGAAAACATTCAATTTGTTTTTTAATTTTTAATGTTGTATTCACCAAGAAGATGGAATTAGTGTTAAAGCAGTGAAATTTATACTTTTTTAAAAAATCAAAGGTTAAAGTAATAATAAAATACTCCAAACTCTTTCAGTTTCTTCAGTTTCTTATTTCTTAGAAAATAATTTGAAGAAGGGTTCTATTTATCACATATTATATAAAATTTATGTGACTTATGTTTTATAAGTGTTTTACATCTATTTAGTGGTATCTATTTATATCTTAGAGTGTAATATAAACACACCAAGCAAAAATATTTTCAAAAAGCAGTTTAAAATTCAGTAATTTAATTAAGCAACATTAGCTTCCTTCTTCCTACTCTATTTTTCCTAAGTAAATCTTACCAAATCATGTCATCTTTGACCAGCTGCTTTTGTCTTGGGTGGTGATGCTACAGTGTGCCACCCGTCCAGATCTCTTCCAGAACCCACATACTCATTACCCAACATTCTGGAAGTGACGACTGCTGAGGCTGACATCTAGGTCCCTCTCTGAGAATTGCTTTTGTCTGAAAAAAAGCTGCCTCGCCCAAGGTTACTTCCCTTTTCTCAGGGTACAACCCATACCAAAAGGCTGGTCATAGAGAGACACCAAAGCTCATCCTCCTTGCCTAAATTTGGGACTTTTCTGAATGACTGTTACAGCTCCAAAGCTATCTGTGGGATCAACCAGTGACTCCATTGCAGCTACATCAATTTCAACCCTGGTCCCTATCCTCCCGAAGGTGTTGCTCCCAACAGTGTTCCTGGATAAATCACCTGGATGAAAACTCAACATCTCAGAGTTTGTTCCTAGGGAAACCAACAATGAGAGCCAGTAATAGTCTGAGAAAGCCAACCATAAAATGGCATCTTGAACAGAATCCCATCACTGATGGTAGGTAGATGCTATGGATTGAATCGTATCCCCTCCTCCCCCAAATTCATGTGTTAAAGTTCTAACCCTAATGCGACTATATTTGAAGTTGGGCTTTTAGGAGCTAATTAAGGATATATCAAGTCATAAGGATGGGGTTCTAATCCAGTAGGATTGGTTGCTTTGTAAGAAGAGGAGGAGAAAGACAGCTTTCTTTTTCTTTCTTTCTTTCTTTCTTTCTTTCTTTCTTTCTTTTCTTTTCTTTTCTTTTCTTTTTTAAAGCCATATAAGGACAGATCAAGAAAGTGACAATCAGCAAGCCAGAAAGAGAATTCTCAGTAGAACCTGACTATGCTAGCACTCTGATCTTAGGTTTCTAGCCTCCAAAACTGTAAGAAAATGAAATTTTTTTCTTGTTGTTTAAGTTACCCAGTCAATGGTATTTTGTTATGGCAGGCTGAGCAGACTAAGACAATGGATAAGCTCAGTATGCAGGAGTTATGCAATTGTTAAGAATTTTTACCAATAAAGAATTCAGATTGGACACCAGTAAAAAGAAATTGCATAGTCAGTGCAATATTTTAAGTATTTGAATAGTTTTGGGAGAGATACTAATCATAAGGACTATGAAATCAGATGGTTCTTTCTAGGGGCCATTGATACTTTGGAGGAAAACAGTAAGTTTTAAAGGTAATTAATCACCTGATTAAGGTAAGATATGAAAGTTAGAGGACTCCAGTGACAGCATTGTAAGAGACACTCATTCAACTAGAAGCAGAAAAAGCTGAGGCTGAGGCATGGAATTTTTTTTTTTTTAGATTTTATTTATTTATTTGAGAGAGAGAGAGAGAGAGAGAGAGAGCATGAGAGGAGAGAAGTCAGTGGGAGAAGCATACTTCCTGCTGAGCAGGAAGCCCTATGTGGGACTCGATCCCAGGACTCTGGGATCATGACCTGAACCAAAAGTATTCGCTCAACCAACTGAGCCACCCAGGTGCCCCCTGATGCATGGAAATTTATTAAAAGGTTGTCAGAGATCCAGAGAAAGTTGAATGCTGTACCCCAGCAAGTCTGCTACTCCAAGGTCAGGTGCCTGATTTACAAAGTGGGATTTCACAATTTGAGAGGGAAATATGGATCAGCAAATTTAAAAGTCCTATATTCCTGGGTTACCCTGAACCCTCTGCAGACCTGTCCATTTTGCCTGTAATTTTGTGTGAAGATGATCGGGTGACCTGGGTCTTGCAAGACAATGTGAATTCCTCTGGAACCTAGCCCCATTTTCCTATTGGCTACCAAAACAATACTTTTATGTAACCACATTACCCAAGCACAAAAGTGCTGAGCCTGATGGAGGGAAAAGACCATATCACAAAATAACTGTTGGACCAAGTCAAAATACAGCTAAGATAGTGACTGGATCCTCAGGGTGCCTTGATCAAGGGGTGGGAACATAAAGTTGGACACTGGGGAGGGTGTCAGTATGCCAGCAACTTTCAGTGACATAGTGTTTCCTACCTTGGCAATGATCCTGCAGAAGGCTCAGCTAAAGGAAGGCTCACACTAAATGAAGTAGGATACCAAGACTCCATTGCAGACTGGGGAGGAAAGAGCCAAGTGTTGGATTGTGTTGCTAGGTGAAATGCTGGGTAAGACAGCAAGCATTTCATCTGACTCTTCTGTGGAAGAGTCCATGGCGAAAGTATATGTGAGTGACCAAAAGATGAATAATGCACCAGTAGGGGGGTGCATCTGAAACTCTGAAGGCAAGGAATGATCATAGGAGGTGCTGCTACAGGACTCTCTGAGAGCAACGCAGACAGTAAAGTCCCCAAATGGTAGAGGCTAGGCAGTAGTGCAATACAGGTGCTGATACAATGACAACATGGTCAGTGGGGAAATGTCGAGTGCCCGAGCGGTATACAACTATGGAGATGTTTAATAGGACTGAGGGGGAAGATAGGTGGGTAATTGGCAAGGATATCACTTAGTATCTATGCAAACAAGAGATCAGAGGCTGTGGGTAAGCCCCCAAAGGAAAATAATTATCCCTGGCCCAGCCTCCTGAATCCAGTTAGCCTTCAAACTCAGAGCCCACAAACTGGAAGAGATGCCACGTTTCCAAGAAGGAGCTTACTACAATTCTATAAAGTTTATAAAAATACCCTACTTCTTCTCCCCAAAGGGTCTAAGACATATGCTTGGAGAATCCATACATTAGGAAAAATTGGCTCCTGTTAGCTCAGATATTTCAAGTACCATGGACATGGGGTCTAGGTTGAAAGTGTCCCTCTCCTCCAGCAAATATAGGAAATAAAAAAATAATATTGTCTACTGGTGGAATGGCAGAAAGAAATATACCCATAGAAGACTATAGTATGCAAAATGGCAGTCCATATCATAACCCCACTTAATTTATCAGTCTTGTCACTGAAAAATTCCTATGCCTCCTAGAGAATGACTATGGCATACTGAACACTCGATCGAGTAGGAACCCCAATTGTAGCTCCTCTGTCAGATGAGGTATCTTTGCAAGCACAGGATAACACAGACTTAAGACATGTTCTGCAGCAATGGAACAGATGAATGCATTTGTTTTGAACCCCATCAGGAAGGAGAGTGAGCAGCAGTTTGCCTTCACATGGAACAGGCAAAAAGATGTGTATGCAGTCTTGCCCCAGGGCTGTGTTAATCTCTCCCCACCTTCCATCATAATTAGTCCAAAGGGACATGGACTGTCTGGACATTCTGCAGAACATCACAGTGGCACACTATATCAAAGGCCCAATATTAATTGAATCAGATAAGCAAAAAACAGCAAGTATGTTTGACATTTTGGTAAGCCACGTTTTCTCTAGAGGTAAGAGACAAACCCTACAAAGATTCTGGAGCCTGCCATAGGTAAAGTTTTAGATGTCAGTGGAGCATATAAGAGCATTACCCTGAAAATAAAAGAGGAATTGTTGCCTCTTGCACCTCTCACCACTTAGAAGGAGACCGTGTCTGGTTGGCCTCTTTGTACTGGGGAAACAATGTATTCCACATAGGAAAAACTGCTCCAAACCATTTAACAAATGAGCCCTGTCTCGGGTCCAGGACAATGCAGGAAACCCTATTGCTTGAGCCATAAGACCTGGCAGATTCTATGTTACTATACAGAGTATATGGTATAACAATAGGGATATTGTGGTGGAAGCAGATGCTTTATGAAATTTATGGCAAGCCACTGTAGGAGAACCACAGTGGAGACCCATATGTTTCTGGAACAAAGATATACCATCTGCACCAGAAAATTATAGACCATTTGAAACATAGCTCCTGGCATGCTCTGCTCTGGATATGAAGTGATCTTGTGAGCAGAACTTCCCATGGTTTGGGTTCCATCAAATGTGCCAAGTTTTAAGGTCAGACAAACCAGATGGTGGTCTCGTCTAAGATGGAGGTGGTGGACGTGGAATTGGGCCCGAGTCATCAGGTAACCCTGTACTTGTACATTTGGTTCATGTACAGCATAGACTTAACTAACACTATAGGCTCCCACTTCCCAAAGCTGCTGTAGCTACTGTTACTGCAGAATATCCAACCTGCTCATGATGGAGACCAACACAGAGTCCCCTTTGTGGCAACGTCCCCAAGGAGATCGATCAGCCAGTGCGTGGCAAGGTGATTCCACTGGACTCTTAAAAGCAGCAGCCGTTTATGTTGCCTAGAATCAACACACGGTAAGAATGGGTATGATTTTCCTGCTCCACATCCGAATGGCCTTTGAACCACCAACACAGGATTGTGTACAATATAGGATCCTGTATGGACCAAGAGGCAGATCACCGGGACCATGGATTCGTTAATCATATCACTTCCTGCACCACCCAGAAGCTTCTGGCCTGATGGATCAGAGGAATCGCCTTCTCAAAGAGCAGCTGAGATTCGCTTGGGGAGGATTCAGCAAGGACACTGCTCCATCTTCTAGGACCCAAAAAACACTCTGAGTCAATGACCTTTTGATGACATTATGTACCAATAGACAGAATACCTGGGCTCAGGAACCTAAAGTAGTATTATAATGGGACTTGATTATTCCCACAGATCCGCTTAGAGATTTTAAACTTTTTGGCTCGGCAACTGTGGGTGTTGCAGATCTAGAAGTCCTGAACCCCAGAGAGAGAATGTTTCCACCACGGGGCACAGCAAAGGTATCATTAAACTTTGTTGTGAGGGACCTCTGGTTACTTGGTACTTCCTGGATGTGGACTGTCCCCTAGATGGGGTACATCCTATCCCTGAGGGCAATGCTGAGGGAGGACTCAGCTCTGGGACTCTAGCCATAGCTCCCAGCATCTGAGGGAGTGAGCGGCTCCATCCTGAAGAGGGCCTGAATGAGAGCTCAGCCACAGCCCATTCCTTGCACCTCCTGGATCCGTATTTCCTGCACAGAGATTTTACCCCATTCAGGAACAACCCCCCTCTGGAGTTTGGTTGGTTGGTTGCCTTTTCTGAGAAGAATTATAGGAAATTCATGAAACAATCTATAGTTCCTACCATTGCATCTGGTCTTAAGCTACAACGGATACTAATCATCTCATTGCTGGTTGCAACCAATTACAGTTCAATAACTCTGTCAGGTGCTGTGCTCTACATCTCCTTAGAGGTGTCATTTCTGAGAGCAAGGCTCAGTGTCCATACACTTCTTCATTGCAAAGCCTCGTTCCCAGGGAATCTGCTCTTCAACATTTCCAACTCTCCTTTCCTCAGAAGGACATTAAAAACATGTGTGATAGGGGCCCCTGGGTGACTCAACTGGTTGGGCGTCTGCCTTCGGCTCACATCATGATTCCAGAGTCCTGGGATTGAGCCCCATGTGAGGCTCCCTGCTCAGCGAGGAGCCTCTGTCTCTGCTCTTCACCTCCCCTGCTTGTTCTCTCTCTCGGTCTCTCTGTCTCTCAGATAAACAAATAAAATCTTTAGAAAAAAAAAAAAAGAAGAGGTGGTAAAACAGGGCTTGGGGATAAGCCTACCAAAAGTCTATTGGCCCAAGAAAATGTAATATGGTTTCCTCATTCCTGCCATTCATTTCAACTTTTAAGGCAGGTGTCTTTGTCTAACACTTCCCTGGAAAATTGGCAAAGAGAATTCTACCTACGAATTTTAATATTTTAATGTTGAGGAGAACACATATGCACATACACACACATACAAGCAATTGGTGAATTTATTTGTTGACTATGGCTGCCAAAACACCACCGCAACCTGAATGGCTTAGACAACAGAAATTTATTGTCTCACCATCAGGACATCAGAAGTCTAAGATCAAGGTGTTGGCAGGGTTGGTTCCTTCCAAGGGCTGAGAGAAAAAATCTGTTCCAGGACTTTTCCTTTAGCGTCTGGTGGCATGTTAGCAGTCTTTCACATTCCTTGCCTTCTGGAGCATCACCTTGATCTCTGCCTTCATCCTCACAGGAAGTTCTCCCTGTGTAAGTGTCTCTATGTTCAAAGTCCCTCTTTCTATGGGGGCACCAATCCTATTGGCTTAGGGGCTCCTTCTACTCCAGTGTGACCTCTTTAATTATATCTAAAAAACCCTGTTTCCAGATAAAGTCCCATGCTTTATGTACTGGGGGTTAGGACTTCACCATATGAATCGTGGGTATACACAACTCAAACCCTAATATTGAACTTTATAGGGAGATTTGTATTTCTTGGGAAAGGCAAGTGGTAGAAAGTACAAAGTATAAAAGTAGTAGGTTAGCTGGAATTTATTTTATTTAAGTGGAAAACTTAAATCACCATCCTTAAGAAAAATGGTTTTCTTTCCACCTGCTGGTTGGGGGATCACCCCCAGCAATTGCAATTCCGATGAATTAGCAAAAAGCACTGGATTCTATTTGTGTCCTGACGTGTACCTGTCTATTTGCTCCATCTGAAAACCATATGGCCCCAAAAGGAAGAAAAAGAATAATGTGTCCTCTCTGTAGGAGCCCATAGTAACTGGTTACAGCCAATCTTCTAAAGAAAGAGAATTCAATCTAGCAATTAGAATTTATGGGCATAAGTTCTGGAAGATGAAAACTCTCATCATCCTATTTGGTTCACTAACTCTGAAAGGCCCGCATGCCATGTCACATTGCCAAATCGCACATCTGCATTTCGGTTGGTACATGCCTTTGGTGTTGGCATTGGCCCTATGACCACAGATCTTTCTATTGTAGCTGTTTTTAGTGGCTTGGCTCTTTTTTATTCCCTCAGGTCTTATGGTGGAGCAAGAGGACACCCACAGTGGAAGCCAAAAGAGTCATCTTAATGAATGGCATGCTACGGACCTTGCGATTGTGATTCGCATTGTTTCATAGCATGGCTGGCTAAATTCCTGTTACTGAAGGATGGAGTTAAATCAGGCAGAAAAGTGATGTGGAATCTTTTTTTGCAGGAAGCTGTTCACAAAAGCACTCTTGTCCCAACTGACACTCCCTCTTGTATGAACTGCGAAAGGACAGTGAAATCTAATGTATGAATGTGGAGCCCATGTACTGTGTCCTGAGCCTCTAGAACTACAGGCAGAGACTCTGGCGGTCAAGTGCCCATCCCACGCCTTGACCTGGACCACGTCAAGTGGTAGGTCAGCGTTCGGGACCCCGAATAAAAAACCCAGGTCATTTCTTCCAGTCGGGGGCGCCCCTCCCCCAGCCATCTCCTTAAACACGAGATTCAGGAACCTGGTGGAACTCTGCCACAACTGCAGAAAACATATTTCAGGCCCAAAGTATCAGAGTGAAGCGGGTGGGGGGGGTGCGGAGTGAACCAATGCTGAAGCAAATAAAAACATCTTTTAAAATGTCGCCTGCTTGCTGCCAAATGTGGGCTCAGAGGGAGTGCCACCGGGAGCAAGTTGCACATGGCGGGGGCCTTCCGTGGAGAAGCGTGGCTGGCAGGCCAGGTGGATTCAGTAATTAACACTGTCAAAGACTTGCGAGGCCCCATTTCAGCAGCTCGATCTGGAAGTGTTTGCCCATGTCCCGTCACCCCCCAGCGGCACAGCTGTGGTGTGGGGTTTGTCAGCGGTTGGCGGTTGGCGCATGTGTGGGCCCAAAGTCTTTGTCATGCAGGATAAGCCAGCCTGGGGGTTCCTTTGGGGGACTTAACCCTGTGGGGATTAGGGGTAAGAGTATCTGATTTTTTTTAAAAAATCTGTTAAATGAAAGCCTCAAAGAATGCCTAGTAACCAGTTCCTAGGAGTTGTAGCATGCAGATGGCTGGATAACAAAGTTAGAGAACCTCACAGCGTCGCCTTGGCAGGGCCTATGGAGTGGGCTGTTGGGGGCCGGGAAGGGGGCTGTGGAGGCCCTGGGAAAAATGGGTGATATTACAAGCTATTAAGTAAAGACTCTAAACCAGGGTATGGTGAGAGAACAGAGTATGGAGAGGAATAGAAAATTTGTGAGTAGGTAGCTGTGCAGTAGTGGGAAAAAAACCCGAAAAAACAAAAAACACCACCTAGGCATGAGTTTCTGGGTCCAGTTCCCAAGATTGCCACTTACTAAACCTTTATATAAAATGAGGGTTGTGATACCTCATGTGAAATGTTTTATTATGAATATATGTAGACGTATATTATTGGGTAAACAAACTGTAGATACATACATACATACATACACACGCATATGCACATTTTTTGTGTACCTGTCAGTGTTCACTGCTATGCAATCAACAAACTTTTATCAGGTACCTCTTATGAGTGGGTACGTCTTAATACATGGTACCAAACATGACAAGTCAAGTCTCTGTTCTCTTGGAACTTCTAGTGAGTGAAGAAAAACAACAGGCGATGAGATGTGTAAATAACACTTTCAGGTTGTGGGGAAACGTGTGATTAAGAAGGATGTTTTCATGAGGAACTGAAAAACGTCCTTTAGGTAGAATGGTTCCAGAATATTTACAGACTTTTCCTCATTCAGTGTTTCTAACACTCCCGAGGTAGGCACTACCGCCTCCATGTACTGACAGGGAGACCAAAGTCCCATGGGTGAGCTCCAATGGGGCAGGCTGAAAAGTGTGGGTATTTGATTAGAATTGTGTGAACCTCACTGGATATTCATCTTCTTCAGTAAAGGGATATCTGAAATCGAGGGATGTTTCCAGCCTGCTTTGTCTCTCTTCCCTCCACTTGTCTTCTTTAGGTAAAATACTATTTGCTGGAGCCTGCATGAATTACAGTTCACGAATTGAGCCGTGCGGTGGTAAACGACACCCACTCGGGATTTTGGCACTTCCGGTACATGATCGTGGAACACTGAGGAGGATAGAGACAGACCCATGATCGCCATGGTGCCGTGTGACAACCACCCACCGTTGCATCTGCAGACATTGCCAGCATCTTAGCTGGGTCATCCGTTTCGTAAGAAAGCAAGACTCTTTTAAGAGGTTCAGATGGACGAGGGCAACCACCCCAGACAAACATCTTCGGGTTGCAAAAGAAGGTTGTGTGTTCAGACTTGCTATTTTCGTGTTTCTTGTTAATGCCTTTATTACTTGTCATGTGTCCATGGTTTAAGTCAAGGGGAGAAAACTAAACTTGTATCGTGGGAAGAAATATTGCAGAGGGGGGAGAAGGAAATTAACTCATATAAATCTTGGTCAGAACGTATTTGGTTTGAGCTAGATTTGAAGCATCTCGGTGACTCCTTACATATGTCTGCTTTGAAAATTATGTGAAACATATGTGTTCCTTGGGCCCTGAGGAAAGACAGAGCTAAGATGGGGCTAAAATAGTGCAAAAATCCTTCAGGTTACATGCCAGGGTACATGCCAGGGTACATGCCCACTCTCCAGTTGTTGCAGTTTGGAGTTTACAGCCCTGCTTTTTGCATGAGGAGTCCCAGAAATGGCCAAGCACCGTGTCAGGGCAGCAATGGATGCCTGATGCCCAGGCCTCACCAGGGAGATGAGCGCAGGACAGGATGATGGGACAGGTTTCCCTCCATGTCTACTTCTCTTGAACCTCACACTGTCACTTTTCCATGAAGCACCTCTGCTCCTGGCCCTTTCATTATATCCTCCCCCCTCCCACACACACATTATTTTTGCGAGCTTTGACTGTCTGTTCCTTTCCTCTGGTTACTTCCTCCAACTGGAACTCCTTTCCTCTTCCAGCTCCCACCCATCCTGTGGTTGTTAATTTCTGCAGTGGATCCTTCTCAAAGCCCCACCTTCAAATAGTCTTGTCCAAGATTTAACCAGAGTCCCAAGCTTTGTATTTTCACCGCATATTGTTTTATTTAACCTTCGGAAGACCCCTCAATACATGGTATGGTTCCCATTTTACACTGGAGGGAGCCGAAGCCCAGAACATCTCATGACCTCCCCAAGGTTACCCAGCTGGTAAGCAGTGTGGTGCAAGAGGAACCTGCATTCTCGGTCCTGAGTTTGCCAGCTAGCAGCATGGTGTTGGGCCATCGCGGCCTCTCCTTTCCTTAGGGCCAGGTGGTCAAAGGCGACAGCATGTAAGAGGAGGACAAAAATTGTAATAAATTTCCTTCTGAATCAGCCCCCTCTAGACCAAGTTGTCTAGGACCAGGGAGTGGTAACTAAAGTTTAGGAAATAACATTTTGGTAGAACTTTCATGGTGAGTTTTGCCATTTATATACTACTGTGGCGAGATCTGCTCTGTCGAGCCACTAATTAATCCTCTTGGGGCCATTACACGGCCACCAGCAATAGTTGGCTACAGACCCACGCCTGCACAAGGGCGCAGCCTGTGCTAAATAAGCTTGAAGTGGCAGGTCCGTAACCACCCCTTCCTGAGGTCAGCACTCGCAGCGTTTGCACGTTCTGGGGCCAGCAGCACAGCATCACACACAGGTGGGTGTTCTGTAAGTGCTTTTTAATGATGGTGGTGGTGACGATGTACGAAGGTCTGTTTATACTTGCAGAGAGGGTCGTGTATTTTCACAAGAAGGACTTTTGATTGGCATTTCAAAGAGGCGAGTGTTGTTGGAAAATGTCAGCACCCTGCATAGGAGGGCACTTCACAAGTGTTAAGGGATTGGGTCTGCTAAGGGGATTAGGATAATTGTTTTGGAGTGAATGGGCAGGCTCAGTGGAGGTGACCTGAAGTCATTTTAATGGGCCTACTGGAGCTCATGGTGACAACTCATGCTAGTGGATTAAGATGCTCTGATGGAAATTCCCAATCATTACTGAGCATTGGTTCCATTGGGATACTGGCTGCCTTATTGAATTGCTGGGTCTGGTAGGCTGACTCAGTTCCTGGGCTCCAACAAAGAAATGCTGATCAAAGAAACTGCCACCCCCACCATGTGGCACAGGGTTCCTTTGCCTCCAAAGATGAAAGGTGCCTATTTTCATGGCACTTCTCATTTTGGGAGAGCCTTTTAATTCATGCCAGTTCAAGATCAATCAGGGATGAAGTCAAACACCGTCAGAATAGAAGATCTTGTGGGTGAAAGTAAAGGAGGGAACTTCTTTCTCCTAAGTAAACACCAAGTTGGGTTGCTGAAAAGTTAAAATCACATCAATGCTGCAAGCTTTAGGAATAAAAAACAAAGTCTAGAATGAATGTGTACATAGATCCAAAGATTAGAAAGAACATAATTTACATTACGTACTAGCAGTTCTTATCTGTCTACAACCTTTTCTCTCCTGATACAAACACATGTTGGGTGGAAACCTTGAATTTCAAGTCTTGGTTGACCCAGCCCCAGAAGACTGAATCAAGTAGCTCTGTTGGCCAAAGCGAGGGCATGCTACCATTGCACAATGGGTTTGGGTATTTTTTGTTTAGCCAGTTTGAATTTCACTGTGCATGAGGCCATTCAACCTCCCTACACATCACTCCCATCCTCGGAGAACTAAAAGAGGGTGTTCTAAAAGCAAAAGCAGGCTTTTGCCACAAATTTCTTATGTCGTGAATATTTGAGGATATTTAACTTCTAACTCATAATTTTAGACTTTGCATAAATTTAGACTGAATATTTGAGGATATTTAACTTCTAACTCATAATTTTAGACTTAGCTTGGGAACTTCAGGTAATTTAACTGGATACCATTTATCTGAACCAGACGCTCTTTAGGGAAGTGGCTGGAGTGGAAAAAGAGGGTGGTGGTCCAGGGCAGGCAGAGCCATAGGCGGGCTCGGGTGCCACAGAATGGACAAGTTTTACAGCAGCATGAGACTTGCACCTGCAGCAAACAAACTTTAGTTTTCTCCAAAATGCAAATTGAGAAATTGTACACACACATGGCTCTCAGCCTAGAAATTCCATGCCTTCCCACATTGGTTTTGTAAGCAGAGTCTTCACACCCACATTACATATCTGGCTGGGGCTGCCTATAATCATCCCAGTTCCTTTGGTGAGTGGACAGTATCTGTTTCAGAGGTTGGAATCTTTTCATTTTGAGTTTGATATTTAAGTGTGTTTTATTTATGGGGCATCACTGGTCCAGAATAGCTTGCCTTTAAATTAAAAAAAATCTGCAATAAAATTTATTGTTTCTCTATACAGCACTTTCTTTCTGTAGACACATTCATCTTTGAAAACTCCTCACTCTGGATTCCCAAAAGGGCCAAGGAGAGTAATGGAGATTTTGATGAAATAGCTTTCAACTTTGAAATACTCTTTCTCTAGAACAGTGTCAGAGCCACTGTGGGTGGTTGTTAAAAAATTGAGATTCCTGGAATTCAACTGAGGTCTACCAAATCAAAATCCCTAGTGCTAGTTCTGGAAACTTCAGTACACACAAGTCTGATAAGCACTTTTGTAGCCCTCTGCCAGATGCCTCCAGGTGGTTTTCAGGGCACATGCTATACCTATTTCAAAGTCTTGGGTTTGTATCATACTTATATAGAAATTCACCTAATATTTGGCTGCCTACCTTTTGTCTGATTTTAGAGAGATGGGTTACTGTCTAAATGATTTACTGAAAACAGAAATAAGGATTTTTGTTGTTGTTGTTCCCTTTCTGATCCCCTCTTCCTCTTCCCCATCCTCCCCAACTTTTCTCTCTTAGAACTTTCCTGGCCTCAGTTAGAAACATATGTGACATACTGAGAAAGATATAGGGGAAAATGCCAGACAACAATAAAATGTCAAGGTGAGCCAACCTCATTTTTGGTATTCACATAGAAAGTCTAAGAGGGAGAAGTTAATTTACAGGTGGGTTCTCCAGGGGAAGGATGGCATACTGCAAGGCTCTTGGAGAGAGCATCAGAGAGGTGGAAAGCTGCATGTTGAAGAAGGAAACAAGGATTTAATTTGTGAGGAAGGGTGACTGGTAGTGAACTCAAGATGTCTGAGTATGCTAATTCTACACAAAATACGACCCACTGTAATTACATGAAAGAATGTTGTGCGAGGAAGACGAGTTGAAAGAAATGTCTTTGACTTCTAGCTGAGCCAAAGAAGAGATTATTCACCTGCATATATCCAGAAATATGGCCTCACAGGAGGTTTTAACCTATATACCTGCATTCTGACTACCTCCAAATCCTAAAAGTAAAATTCTAAAAGTAGCAGGAAACACACCTGGGAAACAGTCTCATTCTCACGAAGATCCCTAACATAGTACAGGTCAAAATTAAACTCACTTTTCTTAAGTCATTTAATCATGACTAAATGTGCCTGTAAGGCACGAAATGTTTTACCCTGAACTTGCCTTAAGTAGTAGCAAAGAATCATACGATTCCCTGTCTTATATTATTCCCTTCCAGCCTACAATGCTTCTACTAATTTTCATCAAATCAGTTCCTTTGGATTGGGCATTATGCATAAGAGCCCCAAATCACAGAGCACAAAATATCATTTTACAACAAGCAACTTAATGAAAGCCGATAGCTGTCAACTGGAAAACACCACGGCCCAGGGAGTTTGGACTAGAGAGGCGTGGAGAGGTGTGGGGTATGCGGGGTTGTTTGGGGACAGCAGGTGCTGATCCAGGGCCACCAGTGGGGGTGTGGGGACATCATGAGGTCATAAGGCAGCACTGAGGAAGGAAACACCAAAGACAAGGTTTTCTTGCTTCATGCTAACCCTCTGGGCAGGACCTGATTATAGATTTTAGTGGAATGAATAAAGTAGGAGCAGAAGTTGAGGCAGGGGGACCCTGGGCACATATTCATGTAATGCATGGACATAATCATCAACAGGAGTCACAGCACGCATCAGGGGGCTGTCTAGCCTTTAGCCAACTATTTTCTCTGCATTAAACTAACACTGATGGATTACTTTAGAGAAAGGATGGACCACCTTCTCTAATTTGTCTAAGTCTACAGGAAAAAATAATTGACCTCATTCTCCTAACTGTGAATGGGAGAACGAAATACCAACCCCCCCACCCCCCCACCCCTGCTCGCAGCCCCCTGCAGGATGAATGCTCATCATTTGTTTCCATAGCAATTGAATTTCCAGGAGAAAAGCATCCTAAAGTTGAAGTGATAGTCCCAGCTTTTAAAACTCTAATCATAAAACCTTTCTCTGAGTGGAAAATTGGCTAAATCATGTTTCTTGTCTTTTTCCTCTCACTGACTCTGTTCCTTGAGCTTCTGATTCATGACTGTGCACCAAGGACATTGCGGACGTAGAAGTGAAATGACTATAAAATATTTAGCTCTACAGAGAGGCAGACTTGGCTCCTGAGATCCTGCTAATTGGGCGGGTGCCTGACTTTTCCCTCACCGATCCATCCCCACATCCCCAAAGTTTTCACCATACATGGAAACATATTCAGGGATTGATTCTAGAGTTATGTAACCAATGATCACAGACTTGTGTGAAAAACGAGCCTCATTATTTTAAGACTGGGATTGAGTCTTGTCAATGTCGTTGGGTGTGAGATTAGGGAGTCAGGGGGCCTCTGGCAAACACAAGAGAGCATAGCATGTCCATATGGGATGAAATTTGTATTAAAAAACACACACAAAAACAAAACAAAACAAAACAACAGACAAAAACAATAACAACAACTAAATCTCAAATAGAAATTTATTTGTCAGATTCAACTGCCAGGACTCCATGTTCCAACTCCTGCTTTAAAATCATGTTTCATATTTATAAATGCCGCTCCAAACTCAAAGAGCAAGGCAGTTTTATATAATGGGATATTTGGGGTCATCTACCTTTCTTGCTGTATTCTATCATTAAAATAGTAACTGAAAGACAACCAGGGCCTATGCATTCCTTTTATTTCTGAAAGGGCATATAGATAAAACCCAAATATTGAGATTTATCTAAGTATGTATGTCATTCTTCTTTTTTTTAAAGATTTTCTTTATTATTTATTTGATAGACAGAGATCACAAGCAGACAGAGAGGCAGGCAGAGAAAGAGAGGGAAGCAGGCTCCCTGCTTAGCAGGGAGCCTGATGTGGGGCTCGATTCCAGGACCCTGGGATCATGACCTGAGCTGAAGGCAGAGGATTAACCCACTAAGCTACCAAGGCGCCCCTAGTATGTATGCCATTCTATTGATCTGATTTATATGCTGGTAAGATGTCACTCAATATAATATTCTGAGGTGACACTAGCAAAGGAAAAGGACTTTCAAAATTATTGAGTAGAACAGGAGAGAAAAGCAGAGTGATCCTGCACCATTTGGGGCAAGTTCTGGGACATATAACTATTGTTTTTACTATTACTATTATTTCCTCATTCATGGCAGCAATCCTGGTACACACCGAGGGCTCACATTGTGTTTGTTGAATTAAAAAAAAAAATCAAAGTTATTGTATTGTGTTTCACCTTCTGCAGTGCTTTGTATTTCAAATGAAGTTCAGGGTAAAAATGTCAATGTGATCAATAACCAATCTGCCAGAATAACAGCGTGACAAATATCTGTGTTTTAAATTAAGAGCTAATGGAGAATAACGCTATTCCTGAGGTCCCATATGTAGAAACGTCTAGATGATTTTGTCACTTGTTTACGTCTCATTGACAAAAATCCATCTTAGAACTGAAGCATTTACGGAGAGGACAAATGTGCAGTGAATCCGAACCAGTTAAACCTTAATAGTGTAAATGAAACCTTTAAATCGTGTGAACCACTAGCAGCCTTGCAACTCTTTACATGTGTAAAGAATTGAATGAAGACATATGGTCACCATCAACTTGGTTATTTAATTCCGAGATGACACACGTATTAATCTAACTGAAAGGGGAAGCTACTATATGGCTGGTTGTAATTAGCCAACCACAAATTTCTATAACCACTTCAGTCTAAACCAAAAGCCAAAATGGCATTTCATGATTACAGCATCCCACCCAGATTTGCATTTCTTGATGAATTCCCAAGGTTAGGATACGAGCCATACTGTAAAACCAACCCTCAATTACACCTTTTTAGAGGGGAAGATTAGTGGCAGGTGGTGTCTGCTATAAAAGCCTCATTAAAACACCTTCTGGTGGAGTTTCACAAAAGGAAGCCACCAGATGGAGACCCATCTCCACATGGTAGTCTTACCTCAAATGAGAGTTTCACCTGACACTTTGGGGACAGACAATTTTTTTCTCACCTAACAAGCCACTGAGGTTCAAAAGGCGATCTATTAGGATTAATCGTACTTGATCACCAATCCATTGTAATGCCATATGCTGAAAGCGTTGTTCACTGTGAAGCCTAGAGCCAGGTAGAGCCCCTCTGGTCATGTAAACCCTCCCATTTGCCTGCAGCTAATCTAATTTCACCTCCTCCGAAGACCTCAGATGCCAGGAGCGATGCTTAACTCTTCCTACACTGTCTCTGATGCCTTTTTGAGTGGTAGCAAATCTGAGCTCAAAGGTAACGACGCTGCAACCTGCCGCCTAATGGGAAAATGATTTTCCTGGTGTTGCTTGGTTAGTGGGGTGAATGGATAGAAGGCATTTCTTCCATTGTGCACAGATTTAAAGCCCTACTCCCGGCCTTCTGATCAGCACAGCTTGGTGTTACTCATCTCCTCTTCCCTAAACCTGTTTGTCAAATCTGCGATTTACTGGGTTGGAACAATTGGCCAGCTGGGCAGAGAAAGCCAAGTTTACATTTCATAGAGGAGATTTTGTCACCTTATGTGGTCCTTGAAATGGCAGGATTCCCGCCCCCCCCCAACACCACCCCATGGTTGGACTCTTACTGCTAAGTGCCAGAGTCTCTTGTATTGCGCGTGCGCGTAAGTTTTGTGTTAAGCTACTTTGGAACCACCACCTACTAAGTTGAGTTCTGTAAGAGAGATGGCCTTTCTCGCTCAAGACCCCGTGTCTACGATTTACACACAGGAAGGTAATTGTACCTGTATGGGCACATTTTGCTCTAGTCCTGGGGTTCCGATATGAGGAGTTATTGGAATTACTTCCAAATTCACTACAATATTTTGTGGTTACTTGGTTCCAACTATAGACAGACTGCTAATCCATCTCCCATGTCTACTAGACAGTATCACCAAGATAACAATAGTTTTCCCCTAACATAATACATGATGCCCTTACGAAATGGGGCCTGGCCTCCTGATGCATCCGAAGTGTGGGGCCTCATGCTTTCTTGATATACTGCTCCCCAAAATGCAATAATATTTAGAGAGTTACCATAATTGTAATACCTAATCAGTGTTTCAAAAATATAACCCTTATATTGCATAGTCACAGACGGGCCATTCTGATTAAAATGCAGATTCTTAGGACCTAACACAGACTGACAGAATCAGCTCTGTAGTTGAATTCTGAGCATTTATTTTCCTTTTTTTCCCCACAAGTTTTGTTTGTTTGTTTACAAATATTTCAGATGATTCTGATGCACACTAAAATGTAAGGCCCAACTAAGAGAACACAAGTTCCCATTACCTACTGTGAAACCCCACTAGGGCCCCAAGACCCCAATTCTCTTCTTTCCTTATACTGAAGGCAGAGTGACACTGTGGTCAGGGGACATAATGTGACCACAAGTTGTTTTCTGAAGGGGTTGGGAAAATACCCCTTCTCCCCTGAGTTGTTCCCTGGATCAAATTTGTAACTAGGCAAGATTGCTATCAGTGTTTTTTTGTTATCTAAATGTGCCCCATAACATACATGTTTACGAACACTTAAAAAAAAATCTTAAATTTCTAATGACACATATAAATCATGCTAGCTTTTTTTTTTTTTTTTTAGTTTTTGTAGTTACCAGACACCACAGATAAAAAATCTAGCTTTTGCATTCTGCAGCTGGAAGACTTTATTTTATCATACATAAGAACAGCTAGATTTGTCTGGGCAAAATTATCCTAAGGTATTTTTTTTTTTTTTTTTTTTACAAAAGATAAAGATTAAAAAAAAAAAAAGGCAAGAACACTCAGTAGACAATTCGTTAGACTGAAGCAGAGAGTCCAAGTTTTCTTTGTAATTACACATGAAAGATATGGCTTCTCTATTTGATGCAATTGCATTTCCAGGAAAACCTGTGCAATACCTAGTTTTACTAGTCTCCCTTCTTCACAAGGAAGATTTTCATTTCCATATGTATCAAGTCATCCAAGATGCAAATATTTTCTTGTAAGGTTTGGCAATCAGACTCCAGAGAGGCAAGTCTCAGTCCATCCTCTGACGTTAGAGACCTGCCTTATCTCCCTCAGCCCCACTCCTATCCCAGCACGTCTATAGGAAAGAGGGCTTTGCTAAGTCTTAAAGGAAAGCCAGACAAGCAGAGGTGAAATTAGCTAGTACTTGCTGTCCTACTCTGAACTTGGACCTAAATCTGCACTCCAAGGAGAGTAGGGATCCTCTCTTTCTGTGTGCAGCACAGAGTTAGCCCCAGTCGGGTGAAGAGTGCAGGGGGCCAGTGTGTTGGGGAGGATCAGGAAGCAGCTGACTGGCCAGGGCAGCAGTCTGTCTGCACTGTGGTCACCATGCTCACTGGGGCGCTGTGGGGCTTCCCTCTCTTTTCTCTTCTCCTTTCCTCCCCCACCCCCCTTCCTTCCTTCTTTCCTTCTTTTCTTATATTTGGCGATATGATCTTTGCTCTTCCTGGCCATCTTCTCTTTATTCTCTCGTTAGCCTACCATTAGGAGAGAAAATGGACTCTGCCATGATGTCCTTTGAGGAATATAATTCTCAATGACCCTTAGGAAGTAGTGATGACATGGAAGAGTGTCCAAAATTAAATTTATGACATGACAAAAGTAAATGATCCTGAATTTCCTTTTCTTTTACTTTTCATTTGTATCGTTTCTTTGATAGTAATATCTATTGCAACAAAATACATACTGCCCACAGACATTGGAGCACAGTTCAAAGACAGATAGTTGTATCTAGTGTCTCTTTTAGTATAAAATAGAGCATTCGGCTTTGACAGGAAAAGATTTGAATTCTTACAAGGAAGCATTTGTGTTTGTCTTCACTTTACCTAGTATTATGTAATTTTGAGTCAATTCTCCATTTCCCTTGCCACATTTCCCTCAAACATTCTTCTTTTCCTTCATTATTATTTCTTTGTTTTCTTTTGTTTCTATTCCTTCCCAGATTTTCCTTGGTTATATCTGGATGGTGCGGGGTACTCTTCCATTCATGACTGAAGGTGTCTGTTCGTGTCTGAGTATAGGTCATGGCCGGCCTCCAGAAGTATTCATTCTTCCTCCTGACATTCTTCTTTCTCCCCTCTTCCCTAATATTTTTTCACCATGACATTAAGTCAGGATTTCCGTGTTTTTAAAGAATACAAAAATATCTATTTTTATGCACTTGTGACTATTTTTTGTACATATTCCTGTGGATTAGGGGAAAGGGAGCACATGTATTTCTCAGCTCTCTGCTTTGTGG
Source organism: Lutra lutra (assembly GCF_902655055.1). NCBI lineage: Eukaryota > Metazoa > Chordata > Mammalia > Carnivora > Mustelidae > Lutra > Lutra lutra. The sequence goes on along the minus strand of NC_062290.1, from coordinate 40,664,017 downwards.
GCGCTAATATGTGGAAAAGCTCTTGGTTCAAGAGCTAAGGGAAGTGGTCATGATGTAGAAACAGCTATGCTCATTTTTTTTTTCAATACTCCTTAGTCAATTTTGTTATCAAAATAAAACAATTTCTTTTCTTCTGTAAAACATTTACTCACAGGGCTTTTATCTTCTCTAGTTACCTCAGCTGGCCCCCAAAAGCGAAATGTGAGCCCCAATTAGAAGGCGTAAGGGGCGGGAGGAGCAGAGTTAGGTGCCTGACTCCCCCGTGGCTCTTCTCAGGAACCAGACAAGATTCTCTCAACCAACCTAATTTCTTCTCATTTCACTAATACGAGGCTGGGACTGACCTTTGTAGGCCAGCAGGCAGGAGCTGAGAAACACTCCCCCAAATGAGCAAGGATGTATATCTGTTTACTACACAGCATGCTGGCCTGGAGCTAATGACATTAATCCCCCTACTGCATTTCATTAGATGACAGACAGGGAGCCACACTTTGGAGGGAATCAACTGCTTCTCCCCATCAGGCAGCTGCGGAGAGGAGTCGCTCCAGGATCAGCGCTGCTCCCCTCATTTGCTTTTCTTCCTCTATTATCCCTGACATGTTCACTGAACTACAGACTGCATATGTTTAAAAATAATTAAACGCGCTCCAAACAAATAGGCAATGTTTCCACGATCCCTGCAATGAACGTTCTGCGTGTTTTGACAGATTTTTCTGCTCGTTGGATTCATCAAGCAGCCTGGCTCTTTGCTGTCACTCCTGACAACCCCGCAGATAAACCCCCAGGGCAGGCTGGCTGGCCCGAGCTCCTTCCCCTGCTCTGACCTTGAGGCACAGAGAACTTCTAGGCTGAGGGTCCAGAGACTGTTGGAGAGATCCACGTCTGGAGTTCTAGGACACCATGGTTCCTTTGTGGCACCATTAGATGAAAGACAAAAGAAGGGCAAAATAACATTGGGGTTTGATTTTGAGTGGCTCCGCTGTATTATGCTGAGAAAATAGACACGAAGATAATTCCATGAGAAAGCAGGAAGACTACTCTAAGACAGTAAGTCCATCTTCACCCCAATTCCCTGTCAGATCTTCTCATCCCACTGCTTACAATGCCTCATTTTTAATTTTTTTTTTAAAGATTTTATTTATTCACTTGACAGAGAGAGATCACAAGTAGACAAAGAGGCAGGCGGAGAGGGAGAGAGGGAAGCAGGCTCCCCACTGAGCAAAGAGCCCGATGCGGGACTCGATCCCAGGACCCTGAGATCATGACCTGAGGCGAAGGCAGCGGCTTAACCCACTGAGCCACCCAGGCGCCCTCATTTTTAATTTTTTAAAAATTAAAATGCTTCTGTCAAAGGATGAAGAGGAAAAAAGAGGAGGAGTAGATAAGATGCAGCTTCTAAAGCTCCATAAAATACAGCACGATTAAGCAAATTAAAATGTGTATAAAGAAATTTAATCACAGAGAAGATTGAGAGTAAAGACGTGAGGAAGACACTTGGCGAGTCTAGGGCACAAAAAGCATGCCAAAAATAAAAGAAACCTCATTGTTTGCCTTTCTGATACAAAAATTCTCCTCATACATAAGACGTATTATGACATCAGCAACAACATCTTCAATGATATTCATTAGCAGATTGATAGGTGAATGGGAGTTTCTTGATCTTTCAATATAGGCTTATGGAATCTTGCAGAAGCATAACTATTCTTTTTTTTTTTAAGATTCCATTTAATTATTTGACACACAGAGAGAGATTACAAGGAGGCAGAGAGGCAGGCAGAGAGAGAGAAAGGGAAGCAGGCTCCCTGCTGAGCAGAGAGCCCGATGCGGGGCTCGATCCCAGGACCCTGAGATCATGACCTGAACTGAAGGCAGAGGCTTAACCCACTGAGCCACCCAGGCGCCCAGAAGCATAACTATTCTAAAGGAAGTCTGTGGAATAAGGAGTATGTGGATGAATATATCTGAGTTGTCAGAGAGAAGTGATCAATCCATGTTGGCATCAAACAGTCCCAATGGTCTGGATTAACTTTGAGAGAAAACCTACTGACAGGTGCTCTCTAAATCCTTTAGGTAATATGTTCAACTATGATTTGACTCAATATTGATAACAATTAACATACAGTAACATTAACTTACCCATTGGCTGTTCTGACATTCAGTGATGCCCAAGGTCATCCTCGCCTCATGTGGATCTTAACCAAGAAGACCTTGCAGGAAAGTACAAGTTTCTCCTCAAGAAAGAATTTCCTAATGGACTGCAAAGTGGATTATCAAGTGCTAACTTCTACACCAGAAACTGGGAACCTGGAGCCCATGGGTCAGGTCCAGCCTACTGCCCATTTTTAGATGGCCTACGCAAACTATGGTTTTTGACATTTTTTCACATGGTTGAAAAAAATGTTAAAAACCCAATCTTTTGTGACATGTGACAATTATTGATACTCAATTTCAGTATCCACCCGTAAGCTTTTATTGGAGCCCAGCTGTGTTCACTCATTTACATATTGTGTATGGTTGCTTTCATTACCACAAAGGCAGGGTTGCAAGACACTGCATGGTTCACAAAGTCTCAACTATTTATCATCTGGCCCTTCACAGAAAGTTTGCCAACCCCTGTCCTGTACCATTAACAATAGAGCATGACTATGACGCCATTAACATTTTTTCTGGTTGCCAAAGTAAAACAGAGTCAAAACTGGTCATGTTTTCTATAGGGGAATGTGATAATACATATCAAATAACATAAAGCATGCTTGTCTTGTGACTCATAAAGTCCTCTTCTAAGGGATTTATCCAACAGTGGAGGGTGGGAAACAAACATGGATAATAGTGGGAGATAACATAGCTTTAATGACAAAAAATGATGAAATGAATTATGGTTTAATTATGCATTTAAACCCTCATAGTCATTAAAAAGATGATTAGATGTATTGGGAGGACACAAATAAATCGATGGACATGTTTTCAGGCAGCCTGTATGATCGCCCCCTTCTTAGGAAGAAGGATCCTTCGTCGGGGGGGAAATTACCAGACTTGGCCTTTCATTGTATTTCTGGGAAAGCCTACAGAAGTAGTGGAAGTCAAGAAAAGGCTAAACTAATATACATATGGATACAGAACTACTGCTCTAGGAAGAAGGAGGTGGGAAGGGAATGGAGCTGTGAAGTTGGGGAGAGGCAGACCTTGTGCCAGTCTCCTAGGGTTTCTGAACCAATGCACACAAAAGTTTGGAGCAAAAGAATTTCGTGTTGTCACAGTCTGAAGACCGGAAGTCCAAAAGTCAAGGTGTTCACAAGGCTATGCTCCCTCTAAAGGTAAAAAGGAAGGAATAGTTCCAGGTCTCTTCTCTTGGTTTGTGGATGGCTGTCTCCTCTGTATTTCCCCACAACATCTTCCCTTCATGTCTCTGTGTCCGATTTTCTCCTAGTATAAGGATACCCGTCATGTAAGAGTAGGACCCACACCAATGACCTCATTTTAACTCAATTAACTTTGTAAAGCCCTTATTTCCAAATAAGGTCACATTCCCTGGTACTGAGAATTAGAAATCAAATTTATATATTTTTGGGTGGGGGGAGGGAGGCATGATTCAAGCCACAAGGAGCAGAGGTAGTGAAAAAAATCAAAGCAGGCTAGGGTTTTGGAAGAGCTGAGATTTTCAGGGCGCTACAAAGAGAACCTTAGTGAGAGATCATTTGGGGTTGTTTTGCTGTGTGCCACGCAAAGAATTGTCTCTTTGTATTTCTGTTGTGCCTCCCCCTTTTTAAATTTCACCTTTCCTTTCTTTTCCTTTTCTTTTGCTCGTTAAGAGGAAATGCGTGATTTTGGTATAAAATTCAAAGGCCCCAAGAGTAACCTATGAAAAGGAAATATTTCTCTTCTCAGAATTCCTAAGCGGCTCCCTTATCCTCTACAGACAACTCCTTGTTACTAGTTTCTTGTGTTACCTTCAAGAGATATGTTTTTTTGTTTTGTTTTGTTTTTAAGATTTATTTATTAGAGAGAGAGAGAGAGAGAGAGAGAGAACAGAGGGAGGAGCAGAGGGAGAGAGGGAATCTCCAGTTGACTCCTTGCTGAGCATGGAACCCAAGGCTGGACTTGATCTCATGACCCTGAGATCATGACCTGAGCTGAAATCAAGACACAGACGCTTAAGGGACTGCCCTGCCCAGATGCCTGTCCTTTAAGAGATACTCTGTGCGTATACAGATGTATATTGCGTATCTTCTGCATTAGCTACTACACATACTCTGTGACTTGGCTTTTTCCCTTGAAGATACCTGTCTGGAATCATTCCACATCTTCATCTGGACCTACCTTATTCATTTAAATAATTGCATTGTATGCGTGTTTTCTAATACATTTCACCAGATCTTTATTGATTAACATGTCGGCTGTTTCCAGTCTTTTTCTATTATGATGGCTCAGTGGCTATTTTCTGTATATGTAGTTAATTACTCAGAAGATTCTGTATCTGTGCTGTATAACCCCTGTATCAGAAGACATACAGATTTTAAATTTTCATGAATATCACGAATGTGTTCCATCAAGTTTGCACCATGTCACATTGCAACGTATCAGGGTGCCTGATTCCTCACCCCTCTTTCAGCACAGTATGTTATGAAACATTTTAATTTTCACCAGTCAGAAAGATGAAAACTATTTCATTATAGCTTTAACTTGCATTTAAAATATGAATAGGCTTGTGTATTTCTCCTTAGAACTATTTGTATATTCTTTTCTATGTCTATGTCCTTTGTTTTTCTATTGGATTGTTCGTCTTTTTCTTATTTATTTACAGTAGTTTTTATATTTTAAGAAAATGAACTCTTTACTCTCAAAGGATTTGAAAACATTTCTCCCTGATTGTCATTTGATTTTTGTCTCTTTTTTTATGATGTAGTTTTTCCACAGAGAAATGTTTTAATTCCATATAGTCAGGTATCATTCTTTCATGACTTATAGAATGTGTATTTATAAAGAACTTCCCTACTCTGAAATTTACAGTCTCATATATATACGTATATATGTATATATGTATACATATGTATATATATACGAATATATATGAGACTGTAAATTTCAGAGTAGGGAAGTTCTTTATAAATATATATATATATATATATTTAACATTTCTTCGGGTACTTTGTGTTTTCATGATCACAGATATTTTATAATAGGCACAGATATTTTAGGTGTAAAGTTTAATTGCTCGTTAATGCTTTAAAAACATATTGCGGGGGAGCCTGGGTGGCTCAGTTGGTTAAGCATCTGCCTTCAGCTCAGGTCATGATCTCAGGGTCCTGGGTTCGAGCCCCACATTGGGTTCCCTCCTCAGCAGGGAGTCTGCCTCTCTTTCTCTCCTTCTGCTCCTCCCCTCTGCTCATTCTCTCTCTCTCTCTCTCTCTCTCTCAAATAAATAAATAACATCTTAAAAACAACAACAACAACAAAAAGCATATTGGGCTGGGCATCCTCCCACAGTAAGACTGACTGAGGCCATCTTGCTTACATGTGTATTTTTCCACATGGAAATATGCTCATAATAAGATGTGCGGTAGATATGAATATGTCAGTTTATGTATTGAGGCATGCAACATATATAATTTAATTTTTTTCATAAACTCATTCCCATTGTGAGCCTGATGCCACAGTCCAGCTTGGGTAAAGTTAGTGATCTGGGGTAAATACAGTCAATTCAGAGCCTTCTTTTCCTGCTTCCTTCCCTCTCTTCCATCTAGGCTGCTCAGGTTCCATGTGGCTTCCCATGACACGTCTTGGTAACCATAGGGTGAGGTTAGGCTTGCTCCCAATCCATGGTCCTCTTCATTCCATGAGGTGGGGCACAATTCTAGATGGTCCTGGAGCATGGCGATGTCAATGGGATGGCATCTTCTAGGACTACTCCTCCCCTCTGGTCATAGGACTTCAAGAGTCAAACAACTCTCTACCATGATGTTTCCTCGTTAAAACTGTAATTCCCTTTCAGGTCCATGGCTCCTGGTGTCACACCCACGCAATACCAGATACCTGCAAAAACACTCATCTCTTTCCTATTCAATAGCAGAGCGCCCATACACACTATGAAAGCTTTAGACCTAGGCACACCTTTCAGTCACTTCAACATGACTTTTGTCCCACGGTAGCTTGGGGACCTAGCTTTACTGCTTATCATCTTCTAGAGCAGTAGTAAGGACTCTATTCTCAGATCAACCAACTACTTGAGGTTTGCGTCACTCTTCCCTTAGAACTAATTCTGTGAGTGATGAGGAGGAGTTGGACTTTTCTTTTCATTTCTCCCCTTTATAACACATCTTGGTTTGCTATCTCATTAATATTTTATCTACAAGGGTAGGTGGGGTGAAACATAAGGACAGCTAGCTTAGCAAGCATTTTCCTGAAATTTTCAGTGTTAAACCTAGAGGATACTTTTGAGACTTAAAAGTCAAAAATTTGACGTCTCTTTTCGAGAGTCTCATTGTTATAAATTACTTTTGAAGCTATAGGGACCATGTGTTTATTTGTCTAGGTTTCGGGGAATGATCACTGTTTATCTAGAGAAATTCAGTGAAGCCTGGATGGCAAAAAAGAATTTCACTAACAGCTCCTCGTTACAAATATAGAAAGTCGAGGAACAAGCCACTTTCTATACAACATCATTTTTATAAAAAAATGGATAATCCAAAATATAAAACAACAAAATTTTACAAATAGTGTGATTATTCAGGGTGAAAAGCTTATTGATGAATTTGATTTACTTAATTTATGTATTTTATTAAGTACTACATTTTTATGCATTTTATAAAATGAAAAAGTAATATATCAATATATAATCATAATTAATTTTTTTGAAAATACACAATAGCACGACACAGTAAGTGAGATTATGCAAAACTCCAGACATATCCAGAGGTATCATCTCTGTCAGTGTTTTGGTGTAATTTTTTATTTTATATAGATCAACATATGTTTTGGGGTGTCTGGGTTAAGTTGTCTGCCCTCAGCTCAGGTCATGATCCCAGGGTCCTGGGATTGAGCCCTTCATTGGGCTCCCTGATTAGCGGGGAGCCTGCTTCTCCCTCTCCCTCTGCCACTCCCCCTGCTTGTGCTCTCTATCTCTCTGTCAAGTAAATAAGTGAAGTCTTAAAAAAGCAAAAAAAAAAAATGTTTTATACAATTGGGATTATTTTGTATCCCATCCTTTTATAATCTTTTCAGCACTAACAAGCATATTACGAAAAATTTTTCATGTCATTTATTTAATGAAAGAATATTTTTCTTTAAAACATGAGTTTTTGTATTCTATGATGTAGATACACTGTAAAAATTTAAAGCAGTGTTTTGTGGTACATTTATATCTTTTCTAATTTATCAATATTATGCCAATAATTCTATAATGAAAATATTTTTTTAAATATTTTATTTATTTATTTGAGAGAAAGAGAGACAGTGAGAGAGAGCATGAGCGAGGAGAAGGTCAGAGGGAGAAGCAGACTCCCTGTGGAGCTGGGAGCCTGATGCGGGACTCGATTCCGGGACTCCAGGATCATGACCTGAGCTGAAGGCAGTCGCTTAACCCACTGAGCCACCCAGGCGCCCCTATAATGAAAATATTTATAGCTAAACTTTTATGTCCTTGATCTCCTGTTTTTTCCTTAGAAGTGAAGCTGATGTGTTTCATTGTAAATATATTATACTAATCTGGAAAACATCTAATTGGTTAAAATTAAATGTCCACCTTGGCTATTAAAAAAAGTCCCAGTAAGCCATCTAAAGAATGTCTAGTTTCAACCCACGTGATTTTCTAGTGTGCCACCTTGATAACTTAATTTAAAATTACTCCTATACATCTAAACATGGTGAAATGCTACATAAGAATTTTAGCTACAGTATAGTTAAATGTAAGAATTTCTATTAAAATGCTTGTTGTATTTTAGAAAATTTGATATGGAATTTTCTTTCTCATAGTAGCCTAGTTCATAAAAATAAAAAGTTAAAAAAAAATACCACAGTATACATGAGTGTGGTGGTTTTAAAACATGGCCGCCAACTCTTCACATACCTCAATATTATCAAAGCCATCTATGAAAAACCCACCGCAAATATCATTCTCAATGGAGAAAAACTGAAAGCTTTTCCGCTAAGGTCAGGAACACGGCAGGGATGTCCGTTATCACCACTGCTATTCAACATAGTACTAGAAGTCCTAGCCTCAGCAATCAGACAACAAAAGGAAATTAAAGGCGTCCAAATCGGCAAAGAAGAAGTCAAACTATCACTCTTCGCAGATGATATGATACTATATGTGGAAAACCCAAAAGACTCCACTCCAAAACTGCTAGAACTTGTACAGGAATTCAGTAAAGTGTCAGGATATAAAATCAATGCACAGAAATCAGTTGCATTTCTCTACACCAACAACAAGACAGAAGAAAGAGAAATTAAGGAGTCCATCCCATTTACAATTGCACCCAAAACTATAAGATACCTAGGAATAAACCTAACCAAAGAGACTAAGAATCTATACTCAGAAAACTATAAAGTACTCGTGAAAGAAATTGAGGAAGACACAAAGAAATGGAAAAATGTTCCATGCTCCTGGATTGGAAGAATAAATATTGTGAAAATGTCTATGCTACCTAAAGCAATCTACACATTTAATGCAATTCCTATCAAAGTACCATCCATTTTTTTCAAAGAAATGGAACAAATAATCCTCAAATTTATATGGAACCAGAAAAGACCTCGAATAGCCAAAGGAATATTGAAAAAGAAAGCCAAAGTTGGTGGCATCACAATTCCGGACTTCAAGCTCTATTACAAAGCTGTCATCATCAAGACAGCATGGTACTGGCACAAAAACAGACACATAGATCAATGGAACAGAATAGAGAGCCCAGAAATGGACCCTCAACTTTATGGTCAACTCATCTTCGACAAAGCAGGAAAGAATGTCCAATGGAACAAAGACAGCCTCTTCAATAAATGGTGTTGGGAAAATTGGACAGCCACATGCAGAAAAATGAAATTGGATCATTTCCTTACACCACACACGAAAATAGACTCAAAATGGATGAAGGATCTCAATGTGAGAAAGGAATCCATCAAAATCCTCGAGGAGAACACAGGCAGCAACCTCTTCGACCTCAGCCGCAGCAACATCTTCCTAGGAACATCACCAAAGGCAAGGGAAGCAAGGGCAAAAATGAACTTTTGGGATTTTATCAAGATCAAAAGCTTTTGCACAGCAAAGGAAACAGTTCACAAAACCAAAAGACAACTGACAGAATGGGAGAAGATATTTGCAAATGACATATCAGATAAAGGGCTAGTGTCCAAAATCTATAAAGAACTTAGCAAACTCAACACCCAAAGAACAAATAATCCAATCAAGAAATGGGCAGAGGACATGAAGAGACATTTCTGCAAAGAAGACATCCAGATGGCCAACAGACACATGAAAAAGTGCTCCATATCACTCGGCATTAGGGAAATACAAATCAAAACCACCATGAGATATCACCTCACACCAGTCAGAATGGCTAAAATTAACAAGTCAGGAAATGACAGATGCTGGCGAGGATGCGGAGAAAGGGGAACCCTCCTACACTGTTGGTGGGAATGCAAGCTGGTGCAACCACTCTGGAAAACAGCATGGAGGTTCCTCAAAATGTTGAAAATAGAACTACCCTATGACCCAGTAATTGCACTGCTGGGTATTTACCCTAAAGATACAAACGTAGTGATCCGAAGGGGCACGTGCACCCGAATGTTTATAGCAGCAATGTCTACAATAGCCAAACTATGGAAAGAACCTAGATGTCCATCTACAGACGAATGGATAAAGAAGATGTGGTATATATACACAATGGAATACTATGCAGCCATCAAAAGAAATGAAATCTTGCCATTTGCGATGACGTGGATGGAACTAGAGGGTATCATGCTTAGCGAAATAAGTCAATCGGAGAAAGACAACTATCATATGATCTCCCTGATATGAGGAAGTGGAGATGCAACATGGGGGGTTAAGGGGGTTGGAGAAGAATAAATGAAACAAGATGGGATTGGGAGGGAGACAAACCATAAGTGACTCTTAATCTCACAAAACAAACTGAGGGTTGATGGGGGGAGGGGGTTGGGAGAGGGGGGTGGGGTTATGGATATTGGGGAGGGTATGTGCTATGGTGAGTGCTGTGAAGTGTGTAAACCTGGCGATTCGCAGACCTGTACCCCTGGGGATAAAAATATATGTTTATAAAGCTGTAAAAAAAAAAAAGAAAAAGAAAAAAGAAAGGATGAATACCCAAGTTTTGTAGCAACATGGACGGGACTGGAAGAGATTATGCTGAGTGAAATAAGTCAAGCAGAGAGAGTCAATTATCATATGGTTTCACTTATTTGTGGAGCATAACAAATAGCATGGAGGACAAGGGGAGATGGAGAGGAGAAGGGAGTTGAGGGAAATTGGAAGGGGAGATGAACCATGAGAGACTATGGACTCTGAAAAACGATCTGAGAATTTTGAAGGGGTGGGGGGTGGGAGGTTGGGGGCACCAGGTGGTGGTATTGTAGAGGGCACGGATTGCATGGAGCACTGGGTGTGGTGCAAAAATAATGAATACTGTTATGCTGAAAAAATAAAAAATTAATAAAAAAATAAAATAAAATAAAAAAAAAAACATGGCAGCCAACTCTTCAACTCTCCTTCTATTGACAAGTGTGGTCTATCTTTTCTACCCTTCTCCCTGGTAGACATGTGACTGTTTTCACCAATAGAAGATGGCCAAAGGGACCCTAGACAACCTCTGAGGGAAACCCGAACAAACACCACTGAGTTTGCAGCTTCTAATTTCTTTGCTAGGACACTGGGATGCCATGGAGAAAGTGTTCCCTGAGCCACCGAGCTGGAGAAGGTGCTGGTAGGCCCTTCTACAGGCCCAGCTACAGTCCTAGCTGAGCTCGGCAATGCAGCCACACTCACCAATGTGCCATACTGGAGGGTAAAGGGACCATCTCGGAAGTGAGTCATCCAGCACCAGCTGTAACAGTCCCTAGGTGTTCAGTTCAATCCCTAGATGGCCTTCAGTTGAGGCCTGTGATGTGGATAAGAGACAAACCATCCCTGCAGTGTCCTGCATTACTATACGCAGAAGTGATCACTGAAATGACTGGTTTTTATGCCACTGAGATTTGGAGGAGATTTTTTTTACGCAGGCTTAGATGATAGCAACACTGAAGATTTTTTTTTTTTTTTGCATTCTTTACGTGGATTACACATTCAACTCATTCAAAATGACTTCAAATAGTTTAAGGAAAACTTGAAAAGATATGAAGGTAGAGTCTACACATGTTTATCCCAGCAGAAATAATCTGATCCAGTGAGAGACATTTAGCATGCAGTCATGTTTTCATGCTAGTGTTACAATATAGATGCCGTGCAAAAGAATACATTGCCAAGAATGTAATCCACATCTCTGCAATCTAGTTCAAATTGATTCCTGTTTGTGGATTCACAGGGCAGGAAAAGGTCAACAAAACCTGCAAAGAATCTTCATTATTGCTAATAAGTGAACCAGAAGAACACAGAAACACCATGGTCATTAAGATTAAAACCGTTTCCTGGTTATATGGTCCTTGTGTAGGCTAACACCTTGCAACTATAATACAGGAAAGAACCATACTGTTTTAGATCTAATTCATCTATGATTTGGGCAAATGAAATATGGCTCTGAACTAGCTAAGGCCAGGGCCTGAGTTCAGCAAAGACAGTGGTTCAAATGATCTGGTTCAAATTATCCAGTTCAAAGATGGTAATGCAAGGGGGATTGAGAGCAGGTAGATACCCAGATACCCAGACAGAATTCTGTTGCATGCCCTATGGGTCAATTTTTTCCTGGACTTACACACACTATTTTCTGCATCAGCAGATTCTATTTATATATAAAATTATTGAGACAGTTTTCGTTCTTGTTTTTGTTGCTACAGGAGGTGCAAATAATAACCTGCAAGGAAACAGCTGGCCCACCATTCAGGGGTCTAAGTGCTGCCCCAGCCATCAGATTGGTCTCCTCCAATCCTCTTACTGAGGTCCCTGCAGACTTCGAATGAAAGGAAGCAAAATAACAGTAACATCAGGACAAGAAATGAAACCAGGACTTCTGTAGACAAACCAGGATGCTCCCTTTCCAGAATGACTGATTTCAGTGAGGTACCTTTAAAAACAACAAAAATGAAGTTTGAAAGCTAAGACGTAACTTAAAAACTTTGTGTTAAGACATAATTATATTCACCTTGTCAAAGAACCAATTAGGACTAGAAGAAAAGAGCTTGCCCTGTTAGTTGGGAATAGCCACTGACAGCTCTATAGTAGGAGGGAAGTTCCATGGAAGAGGAAATGTACCCAAGACCTTCCTTTGCCTTCAGTACCAGAAGAGCATATTGATGCATGTTTGTCCTTCTTTATTTTTTTTTAATTTTATTCATTTATTTGACAGAGAGAGATCACAAGTAGGCAGAGAGGCAGGTGTGGGGTGAGGGGAGTACACTCCGCACTGAGCAGAGAGCCCGATGCGGGGCTTGATCCCAGAACCCTGAGACCATGACCTGAGCCAAAGGCAGAGGCTTAACCCGCTGAGCCACCTAGGCGCCCCTGTCCTTTTTTATTAGATAAAAGAATAGGCATGGGTGATGGAGTCAGAGAGTAAAGACTTTGGGGTCAAATGGTGATGATGATAATGATGATGACGATGGTGATGATGATGATGATATCAACTTCACAAGGGCTTTAGGAAAATAAAAGAAGTCAATGGACAGCAAGAGACACTTGTGTGTGACACTGTCACACTTGCATGCAGAATGTTGTTACTCCCTCCCAAGTGCTTAATATTCCAGTACATCCCAGACATATTCATATGTTTATTCAATAAATATTTATTGAATAGCTCTAACATGCCAGTCTTTGGTCCAAGGATTGATATGCATTAATAAGCAAATGAAGTAAATAGCCTTGCCCTCAGGGAGCTTTCAATCCAGATTTTGATGAAAATCTAAAATCGGAAAATAATTTGGGTCTAAATTATGTATGAATCCCAAAAGAAAGAAAGTATGTCATGTTTCCCTTTAACTGTCCAGATCAGCTTCTTTGAGGAGACTGGAAGTTAAACACACCCATGGCCTTTGTTCCTGGGATGGTTTTTCTATTGTAATAAAACTTCTTTGGTAGAAAATTCCTTCTGTCTCAGCTCATTTTGGGTATTTTTAATAGATAGCTTGGAAAAGTACAATTGTGTATGTCTCTGTTCAAGGTAGCTGAGCTAATAAAATTTATTATTACCATTGAGTGTGAAACAAATAGTAAGAAAAAAATGAAGACAGTTTTATTATGTATTTATCGTTTAATACTGGGCCACTGTTATCTATTATCTAAACACATATAGAATGGACACTGTACAAAGAATGCTTCCTGTTTGGTGGAAAAGGTTGATGAGCAAAAATACATATGCTGCAACATGTTGTTACAGAGGGAAATACAGGAACCCAGAAGCATGAATATTCCTTTTTTCCTGGGACAGTGCAGCGGAGGACTTGGGGGCAGTGTGCGTTGGAAAACTGGAGAATGAACGGTGTCTTTCTCTGGCTCTTGATCCCTAAGAGAAGTTTGTCAGCTTGACTCTCAACAGTTCAAGACTGTTGAGAAATTTCTTTTTTTTTTTTTTAAAGATTTTATTTATTTATTTGACAGAGAGAGATCACAAGTAGACGGAGAGGCAGGCAGAGAGAGAGAGAGAGAGAGGGAAGCAGGCTTCTTGCTGAGCAGAGAGCCCGATGTGGGACTCGATCCCAGGACCCTGAGATCATGACCTGAGCTGAAGGCAGCGGCTTAACCCACTGAGCCACCCAGGCGCCCCTGTTGAGAAATTTCTAAGAGAAGTTTGTCAGCTTGACTCTCAACAGTTCAAGACTGTTGAGAAATTTCCGGGCCAAAGCAGCCATAGAAGCAAAGCACAAAAATATTAATTTAAACCTCACAACGTCCCTTTGAGGCCAATTTGATGATCTCCATTGTCTAAAAGAGAAAACAGAGACTCAGAGATGAGCTCTCAAATTTAGACTGCTAGGAGAGGGAGGGGAGTGCCAGCATTTTAATCCACTTTGGCTGACCCCAAAGCACATTCTTTCTCCACTATGTTAATCTGTGTCCCCGTTCATGGAATGAGGACAAAGGTAAATGCATATATATGTTATAGGTGTATAAAACTACAATTTTGCTGTTCAAAAGCTGAACCCTTCTTTCAGGCATTGATTCATCATGTAGTTTGACGTGGTAATAAAGTCTGTCCTTAAATCTTCGGATACAAATTGAGGTTGCAATCTTAAATGCCTACAGACTATAAGATGGGGTAGGGTGGGCCCCAGAGCAAACTTGCTCATTAAAGTACCTTGTGAAGGAGCAGCTGCCACCTAACATATGACAACTTGTTGTCATAAAGAATGGTAGGCCCAGGGTCATCAGATTCCCAGATTTTTAAAGAAAAACCAGAAATATATAAATTTTATTTGACATCTCCCCCTTTTAAATTTTGGAAATCAAAAATTTTTTTAAAGAAACTCTCTAGACACCAAACCAAATATTTCTGGGAGATGTGACTACAGACCACCTGTTGAAAATATCCAGCTATTTAAATTATGTTAGCAGATAGTGGAGTATAGGATAAAGATGCAGGCTTGGAGTGAGCTTGGGATCCAGTGTAGGTGTTCAATAAATATTTGTTGATTAGCATTTTATGGACTATCTGAGATGTCTGGGAACTTTCTGTTTTTGTTTTATGTTGAATTAAGTCATCTATCTTTGCACTTAAAAGAGGATCGGTCCTATATGTCCTGTCTCTTGAGCCCCTTTGGTCTCCCAGTCTTTGTGGTGGATGCTCAGTCCTGCACTTTGACGTGAACTCAGGTGACAAATCAGAGTTTTCTGGAAAAGTTCTGCTGTGATCCTTGCCAAGTGTCAGAAGCATGGGAACCACTCTGGAGCGGGTACGGCAGCGACTGGCCTGTCTCCTGGAGAGGATTTTGTTGCAACTGCCCTTTTGATAGGGTCTATCTCCTGCTGGCTCCAATGCTAACTTCAAAAGAACTATAAATTACAGGAATTATATAAACATGCCATAAATCTTAAGTTTGTGACCTATACCCACAGAGTTGACTCCCAGGAGACAGACCAGCAAGTTGCATTGTTTGTGCTGTGGATTTTCAATTAAACAAAAGAAAATGACCAAGAATTATCAGAAATTATAGAATACATGTAATGTGTTGTTCATGCAAGTTTTATAACCTAAAGACTTTGAGAGGGTTAAGTTTCCAAGGCATCTCTCCAAATGATCTGGGCTTTCCTTGTTGTGGCTGAAACCAGCTACGATTAGATTTGGTTATATAAAGTACATAAACACACAGCTATTACACAGGGCTCTTGGTACTCTCAGCACAGATCCTGCTTTACATATTTAATCTCTACAATAATGAAGTAGTGTCATGGTCCCTTTAGGTGGCCAATGACAAAATGCCAGAGACCGAGTAGGATGTAGACCATAAAAATTTATTTCTCACCATTGTGGAGGCTGGGAAGTTCAAGATCAAAGTGCCAACATGGTCAGGTTCAGGGGAAGGCCCTCTTCCTGGTTCATAGTCAACCCCTTCTTTCTCTGTCTTCAGTGCAAGGGGCTAGGGAGCTCTGTGGGATCTCCTGTATGAGAACATGGATCTGGTATATGAGGGCTCCACACTCATGACTGAATCACTCCCCCAAGGCTCTTCCTCCAACACCATCACATTGGGTCTTAGGGTTCTAATACATGAATGGGGGGAAGACAGATATTCATATGATGACAGGTAGATACTATTAATGTCCTTGCCTTAAAGAGAAGAACTGAAACAAAGAGCGGTTAAATGACTTGCTCAGGGTTGCAGAGTTAGTAAATTGTAGAAGTAGGACTGAGCATAAGTCATCTGGTTTCCACAGCCATTCCCACTTATGGCTGAATCTTAGCATGTTATTTATTACATTCCTTGACAAAACCAACCTCTCAACCTCTCATACAAACATAACAGTGGGTGACAGTTTCGAATCCTACAAGTTTAAAATAGAAAAAGTACTTAGTGAATAAAGGCATCCTCACACCAGAGAGTCTGAAGCAATGGCATTCCTTTATTATAATGGGAAGGCACAAAAAATAGTGGTTGCTGGGACCAGGACTGCCTTGGTTTGAAACCATCTGTGTGGCACACAAGTTACTTAACTCTTGTGCAGAATGACAAATAAAAGTGCCTATTTCAACTTGTATGTATCAACCTAGGGAATATCTTGAGAGCTTTTGAAACAGGGTCAGCACATAGTAAATGCTCAATAAACATTAGCTATAAGCCATTCAACTGCTTGTTTATTCATAAAATAAATCATGTCTATTCCTCTATTGAACATTACAAAGTCCACAATGTGTCTGGCATTTACCTTGCCCAGTGGAGGGTGCAAATATGTGGAAAGCACAGGGTATATATTCTAGAGAAGAAACAGATGCATGGGGAAAAGCTCTTTTACTCTGTGATAAATGCTGTTGTAGAGGTATACCTAAAGAAATGTGGGACCAATGTGGAAAAAATGATTTGTTCCATCTGGAAAGTTGAGGAGAGTTTCACAGCGGAGTGACATATGAACTAGACCTTGAGGTCTGAATAATGGCTCCCCAGAAATACCAGTCCAGAAATAACAATGTGGAAACTGTGTCACAAGAGGAATGGTGAGTGGTCAGCATGGACCAAACGGTGGTCTTGCCACTGAATGTGCAACAGATTCATCAGCCTTTGCACCCCAAATATCCATGGTGGCACCTCGATACATTTAGTACACTTAATTTTTCTGAGAAGTTTTAGGTTTACAGTAAAATTGGGAGATACAGAGAGTTTCCATTCACTCTCTCTCCTCTGAACATTATACATTTTTAAAACACTCCACAGGTGGTTTTGATACACAGTGTGGATTCAACATTCTTGGCTAAAATCTAGAATGAGTGAGCTGTAGGTTTGGGGTGTGCAGAGAATGGAAGAAAGGGGAGGACCAAAATGAGTGAGGAGACAGGTGAGGTCAAGATCAAATAGCAATGTGACCCATTAGACCCTGCCAAGGAGATTGGACTTAACCCTGAGGATCATAGTCAGCCATGAAAAGATAGGCAGGAAAGGAAGATATTCTGATTCATGTTTTAGAAAAACAGGCTGGTGGAAGTGACTATAAATTGGAAGAAGGCAGGACTATAAAAATGAGATGGGGGACTGTTAAAAAAGCCCAGGCAAGAGATGATTAGGGTAAAAAGCTGGAGCTGGAGGGACCGTGTTTGACCCAAGAGAGAACCATTGGGTGAGTGCTATTTGACATGCCTGTTGGCATGGAGAGGAGAGAGAGAGGAAGAGAAGAGAGAGAATACTTTATTCCTCACAAAACTGGAAAACTGAAAACTCCCTTGTTCTTTGCACACACCCCCACTCCTTCCCTTTCCCTTCATCTTATGGAGTTCTTACGTCCCTTCATTTCTACCTGAGTCTCTTCTCCTATCTGACCACTTCCCTCATTAGACAGAACGGTTATCTCAACCTGAATTCTCTAAGACCAGATGAGCTTCTCCAATAGATACTGACCATCACATTGCCCAAGGAGAGATGACTGATGAGTTTTCTTCATCCTTTTCACACTAGGCCAGCCCCAGGCAGCCTCTGGTTTGGCTCTCCCTATGAGATATCACCTCTGGCTGATTGGGGGAAGGGAGGTAGTCAGATGGTGCAGAGTATGGGTACTATGACAGAAGGACTATAGCAGGGAAGGCACCATAAATATGTCTAGTAAAAATGGACACTATAAAGTGATTGATTAAATGGGAGGGAAAAGGACTGCAAAGCAAAATATGTTATGTGCCTTAAGAGAAAGATAAATAATCACCATGGCGGTTCAGAGAACAGAGGGGTCAAATCTGGTTGGATTGACCTTCCTTAAAAGTGTTTCAATGAGCAGCAATGTATAAGGAGGGCTGCATTAGTGTTCTGTTGCTGCTGTAATGAATTACCACAAACTCTGTAGCTTAAAATAACAGAAATATATTTTCCAGCATTTCTGAGTGTCAGAAGTCCCTTGAGAGTCTTATAGGCTATAGTCAAGGTGTGAGCAGGACAGCAGTTCCTTTCTAGGGTCTCTAAAAGAACATGGGTTTCCTTGTGCTCTCCAGGTTCTACAGACTGCCTATTTTCTTGATCTGTTGACCTCTTCTTCCATCTTCAAAGCAGCAGTAGTGGATGGAGTTCCTATCACATCACTCTGACCTCCTCTTCTGGTGCTCTCTTCCACATTTAAAGGCCCCTCTGGGTAATCTGGCATAATCTGTCTATTTTAAGGTCCCCCTTCATTTCCCTTTTTCATATAATGTACCACACAGGTTCAGAGGGTTAGGTATGGAGAACACGAGGTGACAGGCAGACTGGTCTGCCTACCACTAAGGCATTTCAGGAGGACGCAGGCAATGTAGAGAAGCAGGATGGTGAGGGCTCCTCAGAGAAGTGTGGGTGGTCCGGTTTGGAGCTGAGAATTTATGAAGGGAATTAGTAGGTGATAGAGAAAGGCAGCCTGTGGCCACATTGCTTTCAGCCCTTTTCATTTAAGCCATTACATTTGTTGTATAGTTGTATCTCACCATGGTTTTCATTTGCATATCCTGATGGGTAAAGATGCTGAACAAGTTTTCACGTGCTTAGTAGCTGGTTGTAAATTTTTTGGGCATGAGTGTTGGGTTCAGATTTGGGGGGCTGTATGTGTGGGGGTATTGCATATTATGCCTCGGGGGTGGTATTTTCTTTGTAATTGTAAGTGATGGGGAACTGCTGAGGGTTTGACAGAAAGGGAATGAGATCATAGTACATGCTGTAGAAAGACAAATTTGATATATCACATGTATAAAGATATAAATGTGTATACATGTAGATAGAGATATGATTGGGACATGGTGAAGCTGGATGAAATCACTTCAGGTAAGAGGTTATTGAAATCATCCATGCCTATGGTCTTCCAGAATTAGGGTTAGGACAGAGCAAGGCTGTGAACTAAAGATGTGGTTCTGAAGACTCCCCAAGGAACTAGAGAATAATTATGTCAAGTGGCTATAGATTAGTGGTTAAGCTACCGTGCGGTCAACCTGCCTGGGTTTATGCCAAACATTATAGAAATTTCCTTTAAGAAAAGCTTTCAAAGGGGATAGTCCTGAGCTGTGGTGTCAACTTTGGAGGTAGTTGTCTGATGATGCACACGGCCAGGGATGGCATCTCAGTGGGGGAGGTGGGGTGAGGGAGAAGACCTCACCCCAGTGCCCTTAGGAGGTTACAGTGGTGGGACCTAATGAGACTATCAAAATTAGGAAAGGGGAGTCAACCCATTAAGCCATATTGAACTACTAGAACAAGAGGAGCCAGAGGGACCCTTGAGAAGCCGGGCAAGGAGCCAAGTGGTTATCAGAGAGCAAAGGAAGGGCAAGACGCAAGCAAGCAAAATGAAGGGAGATGGTTTGATAATTCTGGGGACAGGGCATCAAGGCCTGCGGCAGCTCTTCTATGTGCTCCCAGGGCATGATTTCCTGGGGCCTTAAAGGGAAGAAAGATGAGACCCTGATAGTGATTGGTTGGCAAGATATGAGGAGGTTTGCTTAGTTCATGGCCAGACTGAGCAACTCTGTTGACTCCAGCATCTTCTAGATTCCATTATATTAATTCTTTCAAATAATAGGTAGCCAGTGATCTCTAAAGAAAGGGTTGGTGCCCACCTTTCCCTGCCATAGGTCAGAAACCTCTGTTTGTTAACACTGGATATTTGTAGAGAGAGTATAATCATTTAGTGTAGGCTTCCTTCCTGGAGGGCATTGTCACGTTATTCTGCAGAGAATCTATCACACAGCTGCTGTGGGGGGTCACACTGTACAACGAGAGTAGAGTTGCATTGACTGTGTGTGCCCCCTCTCGTTTTGGTGCACTGGCTCACTCTCCTTGTCATGATGGTGGTCCATGGAAACAAAATCCAGAAAATATGATACCAGACAGTAGCCAGAGAATTCATTAATAATCCCTTCTCGGTGTATGTCTTAGAAGTAGCATCATGTTTTTAAAAAAACAACCATAAAGATGCGTGGGTGACTCAGTTGGTTAAGTGTCTGCCTTCAGCTCAGGTCATGATCCTAGAGTCCTGGGATCGAGCCCCATTTCAGGGTCCCTGCTCAGTGGGGAGTCTGTTTCTCCCTCTCCCTCTGCCTTCCCCCTGCTCATGTACTTTCTCTCTCTTGTTTTCTCGTTTTCTCTCAAATAAATAAAATCTTTTAAAAAAAACACACATACACACACAAAAAAGGAATAACATTGTGTAATAGAGAGAAGGGGGCCTCGCTATCTTTGGAACAAAAGGCAGCAACTCATAAAGACTTCAAATGTGTAATCTCTCCCCCTTTGATTTTCTTATTCTTAAATTGTGGGGGTATATACACAAAGGGGTTCACATTTGCCATCTCTGTTGTAGGGAAATGGGCCTGCTCATGCCCACTGGTAAGTGTGGAAACTGGTAGCAGTTTTCTTGAGGTGAATTTGGCAGTATTATTCCAAAGCCTTTCACATTGAAATCTGACCCCAAAATTGTAATTTAGGAGCAGATCATATAAGTAATTAAGATGGGCATAAAGTTTTATGTACAAAGATGTGCATCCAAGCATCATGTTTAATAGCAGGACTGAGAAACAACCTAAATGTCCAACAACAGTTGAACGCTTAAACAAGATTTGGTTAGAACCGCAGAACGGAACTCTATGCAGCCATTAAAAATGATGATGCAGAACAAGTGTTGGCAAACTATAGTCTATGGACCAAATTAACCTACTGCCTATATTTGTAAATACAGCTTGGCAGGAACACAGCTAGGCCTATTCGTTAATGTTTCGTTGATGGTTGCTCATTGAGCCACAGCAGTAGAGTTCAGTAGTGGTGACAGAGATATTACGACTGTTTTTTATGTCTCTTATGGTACTTTCAATATTTATTCAAGTGCTTTCCTTGCCCAAGGAGTGTCAGAATATTTTTGTTTGCTATTGGGACAAAATCTTATGGTGACTTTAGATTGTAAGAAGGTATTTACTCAAAAGCCATGATCCCATGGCATACATTAAGTCTTGAGTCTTACGCTTAAGACTTCTATCTCCTCACTCTGCTAGGACCCACTGTTGTCAGGCTGCCTCCAATCAACACTGCGAGGTGTAGCCTTTCTGTCTTCTTTCCTCACTTTTGACTTCCACCCTTTCTTCCTTATCTCGTTCACCCTGAGGAAGTTTGCAAAAGGGTACAGAGCTCAGGGAGGATGGAAGAGAAGCACAGAAACATTCTTATTTGGCTGGTGCTTTTAATAAATGGCCTCCCCATCTCTGGGAGGGGCAGACTCACTGACCATTGGGCACTTGAGTGTCTTGTTTCCTTCCAGAGCCCAGGTGGGACTGTACGTCCACGATACAGCCAGCCTCTTTTCCTCTGGCTTCCATACCCCTGGCTATGCCCATGGTCCTCCACATATATGGTCTGTGTCAGGGTCCCATGCGGTTTCTAGGTTGTCCTCTTGGGCAGGATTTAAAATGTTTCCAGTATATTTCAGCATGACACACTCTGGGTGTGCAGCTGACCCCAATGTGGCAACAATTCTTTTTGCTTCCCTAGCTGAACAGCTGGACGGCTCATCTCTGCTTTTTAGATTTTCCAGGTGGGTGTCAGACTTTGCTACACTTCAGTCACAAAACTCCTGCATAAACACAGCAAGGCCTGAAGTTTCCTTGAAAAACCTTCCTCGCTGACAAATGTGAGAGGTTCTCCACCTCCCTTTGTGAAAAGCAGGGAGATGGTGAGAACAGCCACGTAGCCCGCTGCAAATGAGTCCTCCTCCAGAATCTCCAACTGCCTGTTCTTTGTGGTAAGTCACATAAACAGGTTTCCTCCTTTGTGGTTCTCCCTGGTGGATGGTCTAATGATGGGTGTTGCCTCTTATCTGTTTTTTTCATAACGGACACACACTGCACAAATGGGAGGAAAACATACTTAAAAGATTCTTTTTCAGTTCTAAAATGTCCTATTCTTTGAGTCTTTGACTGTATATTTTCCCCCTGTGTTCACACCTAGAAAATGGGCTAGAAAATACCGCACAGTGTATAATCGCTAATAGCTTATTTAGCTTGAAAGTTTTGCAAGGCCTCCTGAACAGAGAAAGTTTCATTCAGAAACACAGGGCTTGTTATTTTCTTTCTTTCTTACAGCCCAGGATTGTTCCCTCTGACACTCCCTCCCCCGACGCTGGCGAACAGAAAGATCAGCGTGGACTGAGAAAACCCCATATCCCTCTAACTTACTTATCGCTTGCTTCAAACTCCAGCTAATTACTCGAACAGCACCTTTCACAAAGAAAAGCTGACACAGAAACTGGACAGAGTCTGTGTCTCGAGTGCTCTGAGGAGAGAGCAGTAAGTAAGGTGCTCTGCACAGCTCAATAATTTGCACCGCAGGAAAGCCATACTTCCAAGGGCAGGCAATATGTCTGCAGTATCCTCCTGGCGGAAGGAGGGCCAGGAGCTCATCTTTATGGCTTGAGGCTTGAAAGCTGCTTAACTGGGCGGAACGCCACCTCCTTGCCATCAAAGCTGTCCACCTGGCAGTGAATCTCAATGAGACAGCTGACTGGCTCAGTAGACAAGTTGCCTTGCCAAGGGGATGAGAACTTAACCAGAAGGTCTTTCAGGAAATCTGTTTAGGATGTGGGGGATAAAGAGGAAGAGAAGGAGCAATTCCTCCCCTGAATGAGGCGAACGCAGAGGAATAGCTGTTCCTCCATTCCATGAACCACATTTGAGCTTTTCTGGGCCCTTATCTCATGGCGTTTTAAATTCTCGGAGCGCGAGTCTAGATTCTGAAAGTAACATCGCACATGCACCGAGAGCCTTTTGTGAACAGCGCAGGGAAGGCGATTCAATTCAAAGAATAAAGCAAAGAGAAGGCCTTCACAGTTTTTCACTGGAAAAGAGTACAAACAGCAATATTACAGAGAGGACACGAAGCGATTAGTTTTCGAAATGGATAGCTGCAGAGTGTCTTGATTGTGACTTTTCACCAAAGGTCAGAACTGGAAATTTGAAAATTATAACAACTCTTATCTTACCCAGTCCTCGCCAAGGGCTATACTCGGCACATCCCACGAATGTTCCCCCCAACGTGCTTCGGAACCTGTGGGTGAGGCTTTTCAGCTTCCCTCTGCAGGCAAGAGACACAAGACGCAGAGAGGGTTTGTAAATTACCATGGCCAGAAAGTGAGGAGGGACAGGACAAAGATTTAATCCCCTGTTTCTCCCACTCCAAAGCTCAGAATCTTGTCTATCAGGCTGATTATACCAGATTTGCTATAAAAGATAGTGCTTTGAGTCACGTATTCAACAACCAAGGCTGCAAAGAGAGGCTTGTGTGAACACGTGTGTGGGATATGGGATCTTCCATCCTCTCCCCTCTCCTGTGGCAAGGTGCGGGGAGGAGTCGGGAGTGAACGAAACCTGAGCACTGTCCTCAGAAAGCCTGATTTTCTACCTCTGCCTTTGGGTTGTGACAAGATGGCTGTTCCTCTGGTTTTGGTAACTATAAAAAATTATTCATTTTGCATATATATGTATGTATATATATATATATATATCTTGCCTTTTAATACGATGTCTCTCATTCTTTTAAAATTGGGTCAAATAAAAAAAAATAATAAAGTAAGGTGGAATCGTGTGAAAGCTTCAGATAGAGTGTCTACAAACAAAGCCTACCCAGGCTAAATGCATATTTGGAAGCAGTGTTTGGAAACAGCTTAATGGAGCAGAGCGCAGGCTGGGTTGGACTTCCAGCCTCACTATTTCTGGCTGCGTGTTGGTCGGGCAAGTTATCACACCTAAGCCTCAGTTTTCTCATGTATAAATAAAGGCAATAGAACCTACCTCTTAGGGTTCTGTGAAAAATGCATGGATATTCCATATACAATGTGAACCATAATACCTTGCGCGTGGTGAATTCCCCAAACCTCGTCAGCCATTAACTGGTTTTATAGATCTGGTGTGCTGTTCTGTTCTTGAAAGTGGAAAACAAAAAATATGCCTTCTATTCTGCATAGAATGCATAGAATTTCTTCTCATTTACTTCTGTAGTTTCCACTTAGAAACTGTCTTCAAGAAAGAATTTGTTCCAATCACTTCATCTTTAAGAAGTAAATAGAAAAGAATTGGCCCCTTTCCCTCCCAAGACTGGGTTAAGTGTCCATTCTGGGTGTCTCCACAACACCTTGTTCCAACTGACATGACAGTTACTGTTATTTGCTTGAAAACAGGGGCTCTGTTTTCTCTCTTGATCCCCAGCACCTACTACAGGGTTTGAAACACAGGATCTCTACAGCAAATATCTACTGGGAGAATAAATTCAAATGATGAGGTGATATATATATAAAATTGCCATACTTTTAAATTAGGAAGGCCATTATATTTCTTGGGTATTGTTGTAAAATGCAGTGATGATTGTGACATACACCTTCCTGCTAATTCTTTCTTTTCCGATGCTACTAGCAAAGGAGAAGCTATTTAACCCTTTGCTAAATAAAATGCTGCATGATGTCATCTCATACCAGGACTTTACTCAACAGACTTTCATCTGAAAAACATCTTTGTCTACTGAACAAGGTAGAAGCTGGTTTTAAAAGAGAAAACTAGATGTGTAGTCACCTTTAATACCACATATAGGAGTCATCTCTGCAGACATCCGGGAAGGTCTCCAGAATTTCTACACTGATTTCATCTGGAAAAAGCTGCAATAATGGAAATGGTGAATACTTTCATTGAACATTCTTTAATTTTCAAATTAATTCTCAAATTCTCAAGAAGAGGACCACTTAACAGTAGATTCTTGTGCAGTGTGCAGCCCAGATCTCTGGGCCTTGTGAGCCTCACAAAGCTGCCCTAGGCTGCAGATGGGTGAGAGAAACAGTCCTGCTCTGAAGTGAGGGGAGGGCAGCAAAATGAGCCAAGGCTTTGTGTCTGCTCATGACAGGCGCAACAGTTATGCAAACTAAGAACCCAACATTGTACTAAACTGATGCCAAAAATCTTGTCCCACACCAAAACAAATGTTTGAATCTGCAGAGAGCCTATGCAGAATAAAATCAATATGCTATCGTTGGAATTCAAGTCTTCTGATGAAATTGGTGCTTTAAAAATGCCTTGGACGTTTATTTTGAATGAGCCTTATCTAATAGCAAATTGGATATGCATTTCCTCTCTATTAGAGACAGAATTCCCAAAATTCTGTTGGGAAGAAACAGGGAGGGAGCAGGAATAAGCAGTTTTGTCCTGAGCCCTTCCCTAGCAAGTGAGATGGTTCTTTCGTTTACCTATTTGAAAGATAAAACAAAACAAAACAAAACAAAAGACTACAGCTCTGAACAATTAATGAATTTCTGCAAAAGGTGAAACACATGTTTGGACTCAGGACTGAATGGCATCCAAGTCCGTGCTCCATCTATTATAGTAAGTTACCTCTCAGGAAAGGTGAATGTAGCCTGGGATCTGATGAAGTCACTCAGATATCTGATTTCCTCATTCTGTTTACGTGAGGTTCTTAACATATAAGCCATTTCATTGTGGGAAGAGGAAGTGGAGAGTGGTCAAACATTCACTCAGTCTTCTGGTTGAGATTTTTCTCACACTTTTGTGAGTCCTTTTGTTCTAGGGCGCAATAAAGGAACAAAAAAGCAGTCTTCCAGACTCTAGGTTAGTTTCACACACCTTAGCCCCAGAGAAGGAAAAGAAGGGGATATTTCTCAGTTGTATCTAAAATCACCAGAATATTGCTGTAAGGCCATGGGGCCTTTCAACATTGATCTTTGGCATTGATCTTCTTGAATTTTGTTTTTAGAATTGGATGACAAATCCATTTATCTTATTTTTTGTTTCTTCTTCATGATTAATCAACTTATTCCCTGGTCTCTCTAAGCTTACCTTAGTGCACTGTTTGCAATATCTTGTAAATGGAGATTTTGTGCTTTTTTGCCTCTTCTAGTAATCATTTGCTTGGCACAGATGATTTCAGAACACAGTTATACAATGAAATCTTAAAGTTACAATCCCACTAATTCGCTTGCATTTTTTATTCTGTCAAATTTCACTTACCAAATCAACACACAAATAATACAGCCGTGAAGACACATCTGGAAAGCAAATTCCTTCTAAGAACATTTCATCCCATTGGAGTGAGGATCTGGAGAATAGTCACATCCACCAGAAAGAAAGAGCAGGTGTCGGGTGGTGAAGAGAGGGTGAAGCAAGCCAAGTTTAAATTGGACAAGGAAGCCCCACCAGGCCCAGGGGAGCTGGAACTGAGAGGTCCAGGCAGGACGGTCAGAGATGTCTAATATAAGTAAACTTGTAGACAAAGCATGCCTAATAAGTTCACATTGTGTTTCAAATGATTTATTTATTTAATTTATTTATTTTTTAAATTTTGGGGTGATGTAGGGATCTAACTTTATTTTCTTCCAGAAGGAGAGCCAATACTCTTAAAGCCATTGATGATATACTGAGTCTTTCCCCCACAAATTGAAAAGCCACTTTATCATGTAATGAAGTATACTTCAATTAGCTTTTGACTCTCTTCCCTCTCCTTGATTTACCTGCCTGCTCCTGGGCCAGAATCTCATTTTCTGATCACATTAGCTTACTTAATTTATATATATATATATATATATATATATATATATATATATATATATATAAATTGATACTTATGGAGTGTCTGTAGTGCTCCTGGCATTGTGTTGGTCCTGGGGGGAAAAACACAGACATAAACCCTTCCCTCTGGAATCTTACATTCTTTTTTTTTTTTTTTTTTAAGATTTTATTTATTTATTTGACAGAGAGAAATCACAAGTAGGCAGAGAGGCAGGCAAAGAGAGAGGAGGAACCAGGCTCCCTGCTGAGCAGAAAGCCCGATGTGGGGCTTGAACCCAGGACCTGGGATCATGACCTGAGCTGAAGGCAGCGGCTTAACCCACTGAGCCACCCAGGCGCCCCTGGAATCTTACATTCTAAAAGTTATAGAGTTCCATATAGAAAGTGTCCCTTCTCTCAATATTGTTATTTTTCATACATTTACTTTACCAGCAAACCTCTAAAGCACTTTGTCTAGTTCTTAGAAAAATAACCTAATGAACTTTTGATTGGAATTCATTAAATTTCTACATCGGTATGAAAGGAATAGGTTAATTATAAAGTGTTCGGGGGATATTGAGGCACAACATACCCTTCAATTTATTCATTTTGTATCCAATCACATTATTAGTTTTTCTTGGGCTTTTAAGTTACCAGGAATGCAATTGTAACATATGTATATAATAACTTTGTCTCTTTCTTTCTACTATTCATATCACTTATTTTATTATTTTATTATCTTAGACTCCCTCAAACAATATTATTTCAGTTAACATCACTGGTTTCCTTTTTAGTATGATGTTTGCTATGGTGTTGAATGAGCAGTCTCTATAGGTTTTGTTTTTAAGCTAGAATTTCTATTTCTAAATTTAAAATAGTGGCTATTTTGAGAGTGGTTTGTTTCTTAGCATTAATTAATGTATTTATGCTTTTAATCTATCTGGCACCTTAGGTCCGTTATGTTGCTGTATTTTTAAGTATTGAACTATCCCTGCATTCTTGCAATGCTGTCCACTTGGTCATGGGATGCTATTTTTTAATATGCACCTAGATTTCATTTGACAATCTGTACGTACAATTTAGTTATTGCACGGCATCCATGTTTATGAGTGAAAGCTTTTATAGTTTTCTTTTCATTCTCTCTTCATCAGGACTGAGAACTAAGGTTATGCTTGCTTTGTAAATTGAATTGGGAAGCTTTCCATCTTTTGCTATGGTCAGAAATTTTTTGAATAGCATAAGGATTATCTGTTCACTGAAAGTTAGATAGAATTCAGCTGGAAAGCCATCTGGGCCTGGCACATATTTTAGTGAATAGATAATTTTTGAAAAAGGGTTT
Source organism: Lutra lutra (assembly GCF_902655055.1). Classification (NCBI taxonomy): domain Eukaryota; kingdom Metazoa; phylum Chordata; class Mammalia; order Carnivora; family Mustelidae; genus Lutra; species Lutra lutra. The sequence continues at coordinate 40,635,859 of NC_062290.1, read as the reverse complement.
GTGGTACAGTGGGAAGAGGATTGTCTTTGTAGAGACTTATATTTGAATCTCCGCCCAACTTACTGCTGACTGTGTGGGTTGGATGACAGACTTTTCTTTTCTGTGAAATGGTGATCTATCGGATAGATCTATCTATCAAAATATCTATCTGTTCTGGAGGGAAGACTATTTCCTGGGGACATTTATTAGCAGAGAAAGTTTAAGAAGTTGTAGTATCTGATGAGTAGGTGCTCAATAAATAGTTCCTTCTTATGAAGTCACTCTCATTGTAATCATTCCTATTTGGCCGTATGCATTCGTATCATCTGCTTTGGCCCTAAATACATTTATCTGTAAAGAGCTGAGTACTAAGCTCTTAGCAATGTCTCTATGTACTTAGATCGACCCAATAGGTGTTATGCCAAAACTGTCCAGTTTGCTGGAAGGACCTCTGTGAGGGGGCTCTTCCTTACTCTTTCCGATTATGACCAAAGTTCAGAACAATCTGATGAAGAGGCATCTTCCCATTTCCAAGCTTTCAATTCACTTTCCCTCCCAAGTATCCAAGGAAACTTTGAATAGCAGAAACCTGCTCTGGGATTTCTGTTCTGTTAAGAGTGGGTCATCTGACAGATAGCTCTTTGGACTAGTCACAAAGCTAAGTTTATTGTTCAAAAGCACTTACTTGGTACATTAGTGATTTATTTCAGGAGCAGATAATAGCCCCATTCATTCATAGCTAATATTTCATCCTGAAATATTTCAATGCAGAGTAGTTTTGGGGTTTTGTTTGTTTGTTTGTTTTCTAGTGCAAAGTACTATACAAAATGTTTGGGTGTCTAAATGAGCACTTTCTCAATGAATTCAAAGGGAAAGGCAATTGATATTTTTGAAGTTCCAACAGGGAAGAGAAGACTACTAAAGTTGTGTCCGTATGATGCTGACTGTCCGAACAATTGAAATGTAAAGGACTATATATAGTAGATCCCATTTGGAGAGATGGAAAATATATATAAGCACACACTCTCATAGAGGCATTTCAGTTTTTCTGAGGAATACATTAGAGACCATTTGCTTTACATTTAGAAAGAAGACCTTGGGATTTGTGGGGTTAAGTAAGGAAAGAGAGAGATTTGCATTTCATTTTATATCATTTTGACAGAATTTTTATCATGAATTTTTTAAAAAAATTGATTTCTCTTATTCAATGTATGTTTTATTAAATGGCAGAACTAACCTTCCCCTACCAGCTAAATTGACTATTATTTATTGACATTATAGAATTAAAGGCTTAAATCTAGTTGCAGTCCATATTTGTTTGAATTCCCTTGTTCCCTCATTTGAGTACCAAGTCTATCTGAGTTCCATTTGTCCTTCATACAGCATTAGGGCCTCCAAGGAAAATTTACTACAAGTCTGGCCCAGAAAACATTTCTGGAACTTAAGCTTTGTTTGAGGGTGTTTTTGAAAAGGAAATTTGCCATCATCAAATACAGTTTCTTGAGCCCACACAGAGTGTGTGGCATGGGTCCAATCGTTCCTTTCTGGTTCCTTTGAGATTTGTTTATTACTTTGAAAATCAGAATTTCCATAAAACAGCATCAGACTTCCCTGCCTCATAGCTCAATAGAATGGCTGAGCAAAGAGATTTAACTTCGTTTTGAGGGTTGGTTTTGCCACATGTATTAACAACGATAAAAGAACAAACCAGAGCAAAACAACTGTGACCGAACCAGCACACGGCACAGGAAACGAAGCTTCATTTTATTTCTTATGCAACCTTTAAGGTCAACATGATGTTGTTGGGTTTTGCTGGGCTGACTCAGGCCTGTTCAGATGTTTGGGTGCAGAGTTAACATTGAAATAATCATCCTTGAGGGGGTGGATTAAGAGTGAGTTATAAAGCATGACGTTGTTGACAGCTAAAGCAAATTGTCTTTCAGTTCAAGAACAAAAGAGTTTGCTACTGGGACAGGCTTTGAGTTTCAGGGCCCTTCCTGCATGCTGTTGATCCTGGCATCCGGGTTCTCTGAGTTGTTCACCTTTGGCCACAGGAGCCACACTCACTAGCCACCTCTTTATTGTTGGGAATCTAGTAATAATTTGCACGTACTGCCAAGAAAGGGCTAACTTCCCCAGATTATTTTATTTGGCCTGTAAATTCTTATCTTTCTTTCCTTCCCCTCTCCTCCTCTGACCTCATTCCCCCTTCCCAACCCCTTCCTTTCTCCCTCCCTCCACCCCCCATCTGCTGTTCTGAAATGCAGACTTTGAAGATCTGGGTAGGAATGTCACCAGGTTTTCACTTGCTGAATAAACTAATAATAAACTAATACATGAAATGAGGAAATAAGATCAATGTTCTATAAAGCCGTTCTAAAATCTGTTCATCAGTGTTGCCTTTCAACTATCTGCTGCTTATTAAACAACGCCAGCTCACTTGGCACGTGGCACGTCACACTTCCTGACCTTCCCGTGGTTGGTTGGGGTCATGTGACTAGTTCTGGCCAGTGGATTGTAAGAGAAGTGTTACATGTTATTTCTGGAGCATTAGTTGCCCATGTAAGAGTGCCCATGTAAGAGCTCTCTTTTCTTTCTCGCACTGTAGTTGGCCACATTGGAGATGGCTGCTTTGTCAGACTTTTTTTTTCTCTAATATTTTATTTATTTACAGGAGAGAGAGCACATAAGCAGGGTGGAGGGGCAGAGCAAGGGGGAGAAGCAGACTCTCCGTTGAACAGGGAGCCTGACCCAGGACTGGATCCTAGGACCCTGGGATCATGACCTGAATCCAAGGCGGATGCTTAACTGACAGAGTTACCCAGCGCCCACACTTTGTCGGTCTTAATCTCTAAGTGATGACCACTCCTGGCACCCCATGAAAAATATGTAACATGTTTTTTCCAGCCCCTGGAATTAGCGGGGTGGGGGCCTATTTATTACTAGTGCCTATGTGTTACAGCACAGTTTAGCCTACCTGTCCCTATACAACAGCTAATGGGTGTTGCTGTAAATGTCAACTGTAGTTTCTTAGAAATGACTAATTTATTTTGGTATTTTTTCCTACTCATAAAAATATTTAAATGTCTTTTAATGTCCTTGTTTGAAATGAAAAGTTGGCACTTCTATGGCAGTTCCTTTCTTTGTTATTGTCATCACTGTATTTTAATTTTACCAATATATGAAATCCAAAAGTCTGGGAACCACTGCTTTAAGCCATCTTCCATGGCCCAGTAAAAGAGTGCAAAGACATTCCAAAGCTTTCTAAGGTGGTCCATTAGATTCAAATTCTTCTCTAATACATGTAATTGGGATACGCATACCTAGGCTTATCCCACTGTCTATGGTTATACAAAGGCTCAGGTTTTGATGTCTATTTCTTTTGAGGCTTCCTGCATTTCACTTCTTATCACCTGCAGCAGTTCATTCAATGGTTTTGCCAATCATGCTAAACCTGGTGGCAGCTTAATGCATTTTCCCAGGGACAGCATGATTTTCAAATGATGGGAGCCATATTGGAGATTAAAAAACAAAAACAAAAACAAAAACAAAACAAAACAAAACAAAAAAACACAAAACTTGTTTAGCAATGCAAGATATAGGGGGTAACTGCCTGTGTGTTTACTCACAGGCACTTCAGTTTGAGGAAGGCAGAGACATTTTTCTCTCCATTGTTTACTGGTAACTTCAGGGCTTCAAGGAGTATCTGGCACATAAGAGGAGCTCAGTAAATATTTGCTTAATAAACTAATAAAATCTATATAATTCATGCGTGAATGATTCACTCAGTTTTGAAAGTGAAAATTCCCCTTACTGCTTTTCCAGTTGTTGAGTCATGTGGGAGGTTTGGCCTCTCAAGGCCTTCGATCCTATGACCAAGTGTACAATTATGACAACGCTACAGGAACAGGTTAATTTCCTACTTTCGGGACGGGTTTTCCTTTTATCTCATTCACCCAGTCAGACAGGATCATCCCCTCTGCTGTCTTACGGATATTTCAAAACCGCAGGTATGTGTGTGGTTTTTAAAGCCTGAAAGCACAAAGCCACATATACTTTTAAAAAATATTATTGTTTTCCTTTCCATTGTTAAAAGTTGAAACTATTCACGTATTTACCCTAGGGACAGTCGTGCATGACGGAGGTATGTGCGGTGGAAATTCTTTCCTCGTCCCTGATGCTGTCACCCACCCTGTTTGGGCCCAAGTACAGCTCTTTGTTCACACAACGAAGGAGGGCTCACCCTGTCTGAAGACACAAAGGGTTCGAATTTTCCAGGGTTGATAGTTTACAGGTACACACACCTTAGCTCGGCTTGTCTGAAAGTCATAGGTCTTGCCCGGTCTGTGTGTCCACGACTTGGATGTAGCCAATGCTGAGTTTGAAAATGATTATTTGGAAATTGTATCTTCATCTGTGTAAAGGTTCATGCCCCAGATTTGCAAAACGGAGATGATATTCGGGTAGTAGAGTTTTTGGGTGGGGGAGTGCAGTAGAAGGTCTTTTTAACTTTGTCAGCCCATCTGTAACACCTACTCGCTATACTATCTTCTCAACCCTGCGGTGGAGAACAGCAAGAAGAGAGTGTAAGAAGCCACTCAGAGTCCTCATGGTTGTATCACCCTTCTCAAATTGGCAAGAAGAATAAACAGAGTTTTAAAATGGAGGTGAGAAATTAACTCATTTTTTAAAGGATTAAGTATATTTCTCAGTCCCTTATAGAGAATTTAGCAGGGTTCTGAAATGCAGACCGTGTCTCCAGTGCTCACTTGCCAGGTCTCCACTGTGTCACTAAATAACTAACTTCAGCAATGCAAATTTTTTTTTTTTTTTCAAAATGAATTACGTTCCCATGTGTAAAAGCATAAAGACTATGTGTCTGAATCGTGGAACGTGCAAACTCACAGCCGTAGTCCCATATCCTTGCAGATAGCACCAGCAAGGAGGATTTCCTGTTTTTGTATTTTTAGGTGACTCTAAGAAACCTGGGGGTATTTAGACTGATGAATGATGTGCCTGACTCTGGGCTTCTGCCTGCCCGGCTCCAGAGTTTATCTGCTTTCTGTTTGTTTTCTGTGCTCCTATTAGGTTGTTGTTAGTTACATTCTGATGTTTGTAGTTTGGGAAAATCTGTATCTTTGTTATTTATGTTATCAATAATGTGACCTGGGCCTTCTTCAGCAATGTTCCAACTGTTCCCAGGTCCTCAATCACTAATTATGCAGATGAACAGATTGTGGAAACTCTTTCCTTATGGCTGCATTCTGGAGGAGTTGTTTTTATTAAATTGCTGGTGTCTTGAATTATAATTAGGTACTGGCCTATATTTATAGCTTTTCTCGTCTCTCCCTGTCTTCCCCTCACTTTCCTCTTTCCCCTTATCTTCTCCTTTGTTACTTATTACAGGACGAAAACTTTATCACAAGAGAAAGAGCAAGAGAAGCCTCAAGTCATTAGCTCAGAAGTCAGCCTTGCTTAACAGGAGACGACAGGGCGGTGTGTCAGTTATCAGGAGGTTCTGTTTCTTGCAGAAAGTCATTAGGATGTGGAGCCGCCTGCCAGACAGAGTAGGAGAAGCTGGAGAGCTTAACAAGTTCAAGGGCAGGGAAGGGACTCATTGACAGCCTTGCAATGCAGCTTGGCCAGTCCGCTAAGAAAGGAAATGTAACAGTGGTCAGAGAAAACCGAAGAAGAAATATGAGGACCAGGGAGACATTTCATCTACCCCAGTCATCCAAATCCTTACCTGGTTCATCTACTTGCTCCTTGTGCAGATTATACTGATCTTAATAACTGAAGCTACTAAGTAAGCTACTAAGTATTCACGGCGTGTTCTCCACTGGAACGAAGGTATGAAACATGACCTTCCCCAGGAGCAGTGTGCCTGAAAGGACTTAGGGCTTTTGCTTGAATGAAGCATAGTTAGTGCAGGCTAATTATGATTTTGTTTAAAAACATACACACACTTGGGCGCCTGGGTGGCTCAGTGGGTTAAGCCGCTGCCTTCGGCTCAGGTCATGATCTCGGGGTCCTGGGATCGAGTCCCGCATCGGGTTCTCTGCTCGGCAGAGATCCTGCTTCCCTCTCTCTCTCTCTCTCTCTCTCTCTGCCTGCCTCTCCATCTACTTGTGATCTCTCTCTGTCAAATAAATAAATAAAAAATCTTTAAAAAAAAAAAAACATACACACACTCACACACAGACACACACAGAGTTTTTGAGTCATGAATAAGTGTAGAGGTTGTGCTGGAGAAGAAAATGTTTGCAGTCCCAGATACTTAAAAAAAAGTCCATCTTGGTGTTCTTCTAGCCTAGTTTTAGTTTTTTATTTATTGTTCTAAAAAAGATATGTGATTTCCCTTCCACTTCTCTAGTTTTGTTTAGGAACTTAAACAAAGGAATGTTATAGCAGAGGTAAGTCTAGATAAGCACTGGGCCTTATATAATTTTGGGGGGAAATATTTACATAGCAGCAAACATGTAGGAGTCTACCATCATCTTGATGCAGGATCTACCATCATCTTGACACATCTGTGTATGTCAGGGAAGAGTCAGGAGAACTTTCTATAAGTCTTAGTATGAATTTGCCAGCACTTGGAAGATAACTAAAGGCTACAAGCAGTGGTTATGAAATTATATGGAAAGAAACTCATGCCAAACAAGCCTGTCTCCTCGTATTATTAGAGAAAGTAAAGCATATGATATACCTATATAGGAATAATGCTTTTTTATACTACAATTATGCAAACATAAGATTCCACCTGAGTCTGAAAGAAATTCAGCCTCTGTGAGAATGTTAATAAAAAAGAAAATTAGGTTTACCCATAGGTAATTTATATCCAATGTTATCAATAAATAATAAACTCAGAAAACAAGGGAGCCAGAGGGGACCAGAGTTTATTGATTCCAATCTAACCGTCTACTACACTGTAGTAGACCTCCACAATTCCCAGAGACAAGATGACTCCCCCTGTCTTTCAAGATTTCCAGAGAAGAAGGCTCACAAGAGTCTGTGGTGAACTGGTCCAGGGATTCATATCTCCACTACCACAATCCCCGTATACTGGCCTGACATTTCCAGGGGCTGCTGTCTGTTTTTTTCTTCTTCTTTTTTTTTTTTAATAAATTTATTTATTTATTTATTTATTTAAATAAACATATAATGTATTTTTATCTCCAGGGGTACAGGTCTGTGAATCGCCAGGTTTACACACTTCACAGCATTCACCATAGCACATACCCTCCCCAATACCAAGGAGAGCAGTGTTTTTCTTTTTTAAAGCAAATACTTGTCTAGTTACCTTATTTTTTAAAAAGACTTATTTTTTTATTTTTATTTTTTTAAAGATTTTATTTATTTATTTGACAGAGAGAAATCACAAGTAGGCAGAGAGGCAGGCAGAGAGAGAGGAGGAAGCAGGCTCCCTGCTGAGCAGAAAGCCCGATGTGGGGCTTGAACCCAGGACCTGGGATCATGACCTGAGCCGAAGGCAGTGGCTTAACCCACTGAGCCACCCAGGCGCCCCAAGACTTATTTTTTTTAAAAGAGAGCACAAGCATGGGGGTGGTGGTGCACCGGGTGAGGAGAGAGAATCCTAAGCAGACTCTGTCCAGAGCACCGAGCCTGAAGCCAGACTCAATCTCATGACCCTGGGATCATGACCTGAGCTGAAATCAAGAGTCGGATGCTTAACTGACTGAGCCACCCAGATGCCCCAGCAAACATTTATTTAAAAATAACTTTAGATTTACATAAACATTTTGAAAATAGTACAGAAAGTTCCCATAAACACTGTTCCCAGTTTCCCATATTAGTAACATCTCACTATAGTGAAGTATGTTTCCAATTAATGAACCAATGTTGATATATTATTTTTAACTAAAGTACATACTTTATTCAGATTTCCTTAGTCTTTACCTACTGTTTTTTTTCTGCCCCACGACCCCATCCAGGGGACTATATTGCATTAACAGTTACATCATCTTACGCTCTTCTGGTCTGTGACAGTTTCTCAGGCTTTCTTTGTTTTTGATGACCTTGAATTGAGGTTTAGAGTAGTACTGATCACTTATTTTGTGAAATGTCCCTCAGTTGGAAAGTATCTGATGTTTCTCTCATGATTACAGGTAGCTGGGTTATGGATTAACTTGTGGTTAAGTGTCATTAACCATTAACCATTGCGATTAAGTGCTATTCTCACCACATCCTACAAGTGTATCTGCTATCAGTATCACTTATTACTGTTGACCTTCATCACCTGACTGAGGTAGTGTTGGTCAGGGTCTCTATGGTCAGTTATGCTCCTCCCCCTTGACCCTTATACTGTTCTCTTTGGAGGAAGTCCCCAGGCACCATCCACACTTAGTGTGAAGTGCTATGTTCCACCTCTCTGAGAGTGGATTGGTAATATAAATTATTTGGAATACTGTTTTTTAGGACAGTTCTTCTAGAAAGTTTCTTATTTCTCTAATGTTCTATTTTGTCACCTAAATTTACTGAACTGGGCTACATATCTTATTTCTAGAAAATATGATTTTTTTTTCATTTAAAAATTAGACCTAACTAGGTATTTTTCCACTTAGAAATGTGAAATACAGTAATTTAAAAAGGCACTGAATGGAGGAAAGAATCCTTAAGTACGATCAACTAAATCAATTTAACCATTTTAATTCTGTTTTGTTTTCAAGTAGTGGTATAATTATTTTCTCTCAACTATGGTTGTCCTAGGTCATTTCCAAGGTATCTAATCTTATCTATGCCAATGTGTACTCAGCTGTTGTTTAGAATGAGGATGTTAATAACTTCTTTAACACACTGTGGCTGCTTACTCTGATCACTAACGAGTCTGTCCCCAGCTTCCCCTAGTTCCTCCCTACCTATAACACCTCCCTTGTTTTCTATAGCCCCACACTCCTACCACCTGAGTCTATTATTTTCTTCTCTCAAGCTTAAAAACATAAGGAGAATAAACATATTCAGTTATGTCATTTTGGGTGCCAAGACTAATTTTATCACTTGAGTTTAGAGTTCCTGGCTTAAGAATAGAAAAAAGATTTCATTTCATGTACGTACTTCAATGAATTATTAGAAGCTACCTAAAGAGCTATATGGAGGATTCCGAGGAACTGGACTCATAGGAGAGGAATTATAAGACTGATAAGCTATGGGCATGGGAAAGAGAAAATGTGGAAGGCTACCTCTAGATGAAACCTTTATACCATCAGATATTAAGACCTCATTAAATAGATCACAATCTATCCCAATTGTATTAAAGACTTATTAATGGATGACTTGATTCCTTTATTCCAACAATTTATCTTATTATATCATCGGGAAAAATCTAGTAACCATTTTCCAATCCATAGCTTAGCGACATATTTGTCTGTGGAAAGAAATTTGACCTAATTATCATTACATATAGGAAGATAATAATTAAAGAAGACAGGAAGACTTTTCCATTAGAAGTGAAGTTCTAGTTTGTGTTAGACTTTCCCAACCAGACTAAAATGTGGAATGGAAATATGGTAGAGAGGAATCTGATATTCAGAGCAAGGAGTCAACCTTCAGAGTGGGGGGAAGATATAAGATCAAAAAAACTGTTTTCTTTTCCCTTCCTCCAGAAACTGGTCCCAACCATCCCTGGCTAAAAGTATTAATGAAAACTTTTCAAATTTTAAAATTATTTACCATAAAGATGAAATAATCCTCAATTAATTTTTTTTAAAGTAATACTCAATGAACCAGCCCAGTTCAGTTATAAACGTCACATGCGTGCCAGCACCATGTGTTTGAGGCGTCTGGGAAGTTTCTGCTATACCACAATCTCTACTTAGCTCAAATTATAGTGTCTGAAATTTCTCCTTATGACTCCTGTGGAGAGTTCCTTATACAGAAGTTTTGTCAAATGTAAATTTAACTAGGAGGGGTAATACATAAAATAAATTCACCATAAAATATGGCAATTACTTTTGTTCTTAGAAGAAAGAGTTTAAGTTAGCTGAAGAATACTATAAATATGAGATGGAAATGGCAAGGTTAAAACAGAGAACTAAATTTTGGGAGAGTTGTTAAAAAACTCTCTGGCCTCTTAGCAACAATAACAAATTTTAGAACTTCCCACATTCTTCCTAGGGCTGGAGATGAACAGCCTAATATAATATGTTATACCAGACTTAAAAATATTTAATGTTCCAAAATGATTTGTCAGAAGAATGAAGAAATTTATTTTAAAATTTTCAGATAATGGAAACTGAAAAGGGTTGCCAGCACTATGGAGTTCAGAATTGAGATGCAAAACAAAATCATCTTATCACATTGGACACATAATCCAAACCAATGGGAAGAAATTTGATTAACTACTAGTGTGAGCATATTTTACTAGGGAGAACAGAACAATATAACACACATATTTATCAAAAGGTACATACATTGGGCACCTGGGTGGCTCAGGTCCTGATCCCAGGGTCCTGGGATCAAGCCCCACAGCAGGCTCTCTGCTCAGCAGGGGGCCTGCTTTCTCCTCTCTCTCCGCCTGCCTCTCTGCCCACCTCTCTGCCTACTTGTGATCTCTGTCTGTTGAATAAATAAATAAAATCTTAAAAAAAAAGGTACATACACAAATTGGGCATCAAACATACTCTTAATAATGAAAAAACTCAAATATCCATGTACAATAGAAGGTACAAATAAATCATGACATTCATATGGGATATTATACAGAAAATGCTACATGGAAGTATAGAAATCTATAACAACATGGATGATTCTCAGAAATGCAACGCTAAGTGATTATAAAAAAATCTATTCACCAAATAGATCATACTGCATGATTCTATATACGTAAAGTTTAGGACAGGCAAAACAAATCTCCATTTAAGAAGTCACAGGAGAGAGGTTAACCTTGGGCAGAGTGGAGGTGAGTATGTGACAAAAATTACATGAAGAGGCTTCTGTGGGTCTGGAGTGGCCTATTTCTTGATCGAGGTGCTAGTTATACAGCGATAGTCACTTTGTAAAAATTTATTATGTGATAAATTTATGGCTGTGTATTTTTCTGCATGAATGTTATTTTTTAATGAAGTTTTTGAAAAAAAATTAGGTAAATAATCAGCAAGGCTAACGTGGTCCTGTGTAAACAACCAAAAGGTTAGAAAAATTTAAATTACATTTATAATTCAGCTCTCCTAGGACCCTTTTGTCCACTCTGTAGCCAGCCTTCCTTAACATCAGTGAATTTAAAAAAAAAAAAATTTTAGCTTTAGGTTTTTTGAAGTAAAAAAGGTTATCTGCCTCTGTTATCTACAACACTATCTTCTAAAGTATATCATCTTCTTTGCTTCTATTGGTTTTGCTCTGTAACTTGGAAACTTCATAGAGAGGGAAATGTGGGGCTTGAGGGTCTTGTTCTAGAAAGAAACAAGACCATCCTGATGGCTGGGTGTTTCCTTTAGTTGATGGAGGTGCGTCATGTCGTGGATATGAGGAATGAAATAAGCACTTTGCTATTTTAGCTATCATATAAACATGACAGAAACTTTGTGTTCTCAGCCTGAGACCAACTTGGCTATAAATTGTGTTCATTGGAGGATGAAGAATTACTTATCAAAACGTGATAGGGCTCATGGGAGGAAGAAGAAATACCTTTATATGGTTGGGCTTGGTGCATGATGACAAAATTCCAATTTACAGTGCCAAGGGGTTTAGGCAACTCTGGGATGATCCAGTGGTTCCACCTCTGAGGGAACCATGCTAGAGAACAGAGCGGGACATGTGTGTTCAGATAGATGGTAAGTCCATAGGTTGGGCTAATTTTTGTAACCCCTTAAGTCTTCAAAGATAGAATGACAAATATACAGACGCTGTTGGAAGGAGACCTAGGTAAGGCTGAGTTTCAAATCCTTTGCGGGTATTAGTTGAGTTTATAATTTAAAAAATGTGAGTGTGGGGGCGCCTGGGTGGCTCAGTGGGTTAAAGCCTCTGCCTTTGGCTCAGGTCATGATCTCAGGGTCCTGGGATTAAGCCCCACATCGGGCTCTCTGCTCTGCAGGGAGTCTGCTTCCTCCACTCTCTCTGCCTGCTTCTCTGCCTACTTGTGATCTCTGTCTGTCAAATAAATAAATAAAATCTTTTAAAAAAATTTAAAAAATGTGAGTGTGTGCTGGGTGTGAAAACATGTGGAACGGTATAGTGGTCTTCTGTAGTGGTGACTAGCACACCCTTTGTTTCCTAGTTCCATAACTCAACTGGTTAAGTATACTGGAGCATATCACTTAACCTCTTGGAACATGTCCTCACTCCCCAGAAAAAGAGATTGCAATACCTATCTCAGAGGGTTGTTTGAGATTTAAAGATGATACTGTATATAAAGTATTTAGAAAGAAAACTGGCAGAAGCTCAATGCTGTGTACATTTTAGCCATTTTTATTCCTAGCATTGGACAACTTCAGGCAGACATATCAGATACCCATATCGGCAGCAAGAAGAATTCCAGGCTCTACTGATTAGGGAGGATGGGATCTCTAAAATAATGCTCAGGCTTGGACTGAACACAGGGTAGGACTGATTTTAAGTGTTGAACATTTTTAGCATCTGCCCCTGGGTGGGGCTGGGTCAGAAAGGGCCTGAGTGTATAGACAAGACACAAAATTTGTCTCTATAGTCTTTGTCTCTTACATATTTGTAGATATGTCTGCTATAAGTTTTCAAAAGAGATTATTCCCTGTTGAATTTTGGCTGATTTTGATTTTGTTTCCCTCATATTTAAATAATACAGTTATACAAAATTTCTCTCAAGAATCTTATTGAAGATATTTAATTTCCTTCTACTTCAGCCCATAAAAGGCCATCCAAATTCTCTTATGATTTATTTCTTTCTCTGAAAACTTACAACATTTGTTATTTCCAGAGGGTGCATTATCTCTAACCCATTCACTCATATTTTGGAACCAAGTTATTTATACACTCTTCTGTCCTCCTTCACCCCCATTTCCTTACCCTGTAAATTCTCATCCCTATATTTATTTAGAAAATGAATGTTTTTCCCAGTGTTCTAACCAGCAGGTCAGCAACTGGAGTATTGTAAACTTGTGACCAAATCTCCCTTCTTGGATTTGCATGATTATATTCAAGACCCAAAATATTCTTTTCTTCAATGTGTAGAGTATTCTCTTCTCCTGTGCTTACTGTCTGGGAAAGTGTGGAGTAGTTTTGCCCTTAACAATTCTCTAAAAGCTTAATCAACTCTGCTCTTTGCAGTGTTTCTGTGATCAGAACTGGTAGCCTTTGGCTGTGAGTCATCATTTCTACCTTATAGAAGAACAGAGTCTTGTTGGAGGTGCATATGATTTCTTTTCTGTGTGGGCTTGGGAATTTATGTTCCTTGGCATATAAAAGGGGGAAGAATCTGATTCATTGTTTCCCCAAAGATCAAGACATTGTTGAAAACCTTGGGATGGGCCAATTTGCTTTTGCTGTGTACAGAGGGAAGTTTACCCCCCAGGTTATTTACAAGGAGTTATAAAATCCAATCTTCAGAATCTTCTCCCCAGTAAATCATCATCATTCAGATATTTTCATGCCATTTCACATACATTTAATGATGAACTATGTTATTTCTATAAAATCATCCAAAATTCCTAACTCCAGGGAGGTGAAACAATTAATGAGATAATTGTGTTCAATTTCACTGTCTGGTCAGAGCCAAAAAAAAAGGTGTGGCACACAAAGAGATCTAGGCAACACTGTGCCATTTCTCCTGGGCTGGTTTTTCTTACTTTTTCCATGGACACCTATTACTGGCTTGGGTTAAAAAGTCCTGAAGATGAACGTCCTGTCTGTTTCTATATCTACATGGATGTTGGTATTAACTTATTTACGTTGCAACTCTTTTTTAGCATTTAATTTCATTTAATTTGTTGGTAATATTCAACTTAATTGTGTTCATTTCTAGTAGTTCTCCCCGTGATAAAACTTCAAGTCCCAGCTTTAACATTTCTTAGATGTCTGACATTAGCAAATAATTTAAATTCCTTTGCTTCCGTTTCCTAATCTATAATTTGGTGACAATGCCTTATGGTCTTTTTATGAGGATTAAATATAAAAAAATATGAGGGAAAGTGTCTGACAAAGTAATAGGCAACTCAAAAATTTCTCATCTTCTTTTTCTACCTCTTACTGTACCCTATTCTGCCTTGTGGAATAAACGCATCCACTTTTTATCCAAGTCATACCTCAATAATTTCAGAACATCTGGCTAAAAAGTGAAAATGCAAGCAATCGTCCAGGTGTTTGGCCCGCATGATGACAGATATCAAACAATATCTTAGAGCAATCTGGGTGATTGGCATATTTTTTTTCCACTTTTATCCAGGTGTATGTGGATACAGCCTTGGCCTAAGGAAAAAAATCAGGAGTTTTGCTTAAATTCTAGGCTAATACCATTTTTAAGTGCAACTCTTTGGATATGTTTTGTTTCCTTTGAAATACATCTTGTTCAAGTCATTTTTGAGAATAAAAGCATTATTCATCTTCTGGAATTTAGGAATTAAAAGAGAAGAAGCAGAAGTGACTCCATAGATTTCAAACCCTCATGTTTCTACCTAAAAGAATTAAGGACAAGAAAAGCTAAAGCTAAATAATGATTCCAGGACGTGAAGTTAGACAGTCACAGAGCTCAGACAAGAACAGTCTCTTGACCTTCAGCTGAAGAGTCCATTTCACCTGTTGCCTGTATTCTTTCATTCAAGGCCTATTTGGTTTTCCCTATATACACACGGCACTATATACACACAACTTGTATGGGCGTAAACACACATAAATAACACCACTTTTCTTCCTAACAGTCATGTTATTCTGCCATGATCTCTCAAGTATTTTCTCAACTTTCACTGATAAGTCAGAGAGAATAAACCAAGCTTCAGCGCACATGGTAGCATGGGCATCCAGTAACCATACTTAAACCTCTGCCATCCAGGGCATCCCTTAAATATTGAGATCTGGTATCCTGTGCGCAGCTGATGCAATTTTCCTCAGTCACAGGGATGAAGCTTGGATAACATTTCTGGCTCTGAGAAATTCCCAAGTCACAAAGAAATGATTCCATTGACCTAGCAGCTTTGCACTCCCAATACAACATGTTCCTCAGCAGCTTCCCAGGGGAGAGAGTAACGTGAGAGTTTTCAAGAGTGCCGAAAGCCTCCCCTCTAATCATCTGCTAGCATTCCAAGTCATCCCAGATAATCCCAAGGAAAAACTTGGGGGATTCACTGAGGGTTTCTAAACATTTTTTTTCTGCCTGAAGACACTAACAATAAGCAGCTTCACATAATAACATTGCTATTTGTACATGAACATAACTTATCAATGGCCGTTTCTGCCACAAAACAATTATACAGCTCAAAGAAGTTCTTGAAAAAGTCCCAACAGGGAATGTATTTCCTTTTTTTTTTTTTTCAATTTTTAAAATTTTTTTGTTTTGGGAATTTTTTAAAGGATGGAAGTAAAAAGACTGGCATATTTGGTGGCTGTTACTTTAAGATCTTCTGTTAAATTCATGTCTAAAAGCAGAAGTGGGTAGCTGGTCTTTAGGGAAAGAAGAACATTCCTGATGAGTGGATTTGTTGGTAATATGACCAGCTGCAAAATAGTCTGGAATACAGGAGTCACCAACTTTCAAAGGTTACAGGGGGTGATTGTGTTCTAGCTATTGGTGGGATCTTCAGCCACCAAGACAGGACTAGCAGCCTGGCTAGCAGCCTTAGCTCAGCCGAAAACACTCTAGACTTGAAGCGAAACCAGTAGTGTGCTAAACCCAGCACATAGCAGCTTGTAAGAGTCTATTGCTAAGCTTTGTGAACCTGGATGTTATCTTGGTAGATTAAAATTGACCATGGTGGGAGTACTTATGTCATAGAAATTGACCCTCACTGCAGATCACAGCTTTTGTTTCCCATAGAGCTGGTTGTTAAACCTTTACCTAGACATTACTGAGACAAACCTGAACTGAAATTTCTAACTCTACCACCTATGGCATAGGAAATTTGGAAAGCCAACAACACTCTGAAACTTGGTGTCCTGATATGTATTTTTTTAGTTAACATATAATATATTGTTATTTCAGGGGTACAGGTCTATGATTCATCAGTCTTACACAATTCACAGCACTCCCTAGCACATACCCTCCCCCCAGTCACCCCAACCCTCCCACCCCCCTCCCCTCTAGCAACCCTCAGTTTATTTCCTGAGATTAAGAGTCTGTTATGGTTTGTCTCCCTCTCTGGTTTCATCTTGTTTCATTTTTCCTGCTGTTCCCCTATGATCCTCTGTCTTGTTTCTTAAATTCCTTATATCATCGAGATGGTATGGTAATTGTCTTTCTCTGATTGACTTATTTTGCTTAGCATGACACCCTCTAGTTCTATCCATGTCATTGCAAATGGCAAGATTTCAGGGGTTTTGATGGCTGCATAGTATTCCGTTTTATATATATATATATATATATATATATATACATATATATATATATATACACACACATATATATATATATATATACACACACATACCACATCTTCTTTATCCATCCGTTGATGGGCATCTAGGCCCCTTCCATAGTTTGGTTATGGCGGACATTGCTGCTATAAACATTTGGGTGCACGTGCCCCTTTGGATCACTACATTTGTATCTTTAGGATAAATATCTAGTAGTGCAATAGCTGGGTCAGAGGGTAGCTCTATTTTCAACTTTTTGAGGAAGCCTCCATAGTTTTCCAGAGTGGTTGCACCAACGGTGTAGGAAGGTTCCCCTTTCTCTGTATCCTTGCCAACACCTGTCATTTCCTGACTGATTAATTTTAGCTATTCTGACTGGTGTGAGGTGATATCTCACTGTGGTTTCCATTTGTATTTCCAGGATGACAAGTGATGTAGAGTGTTTCTTCATGTGTCTGTTGGCCATTTGGATGTCTTCTTTGCAGAAATGTCTGTTTAATGCCTTCTGCCATATTCTTTATTGGGTTATTTCTTCTTTGGATATTGAGTTTGATAAGTTCTTTCTAGATTTTGGATACTAGCCCTTTATCTGATTTATCATTTGCAAATATCTTCTCCCATTCTCTCGGTTGTCTTTTGGTTTTGTTGACTATTTCCTTTGCTGTGCAAAAGCTTTTTATCTTGACGAAGTCCCAATACTTCATTTTTGCCCTTGCTTCCCTTGCATTTGGCAATGTTTTTAGGAAGAAGTTGCTGTGGCTGAGCTCAAAGAGGTTGCTTGCTCTCTGTATTCTCCTCAAGGATTTTGATGATTTCCTGTATCACATTGAGGTCTTTCGTTGATTTTGAGTCTACTTTTTCAGTGTGGTGTAAGGAAATGGTTCAATTTCATTCTTCTGCATGTGGCTATCCAATTTTCCCAACACCATTTGTTAAAGAGACTCTTTTTTCCATTGGACATTCCACTCCATTGGAGCAGAAACAAAGGAGCCATCATTATTAATATCCCTTTGAAAGATGTACCAGTAGTTCATGATGGATGAGGAATACTTGTCCAGCCATTTCTAGACATGCCAAATCATGGATATTTTCATATTTAGACACATTGATTAAAACTTCTGGGAATATGTGGAAAAATCAAGGCAACACTTCAGAGTTGATGAATTATTGATTTGTATGTTGTGAGTACTACCTCAGAATTCAGTCTTGCCTGGCTGTCATTCAACCATTGCAGTTGATGCCTTTGAGTCTAAGAGTTGTGGTCCAGTGGGATGTCCTTCTAAAAGGCAGTGATTTCTATTAGACTCACACCTTGCTGCATTACTATTGAAAATCTCTAATTGTTAAAAAAAAAAGAAAAGAAAAGAAAAGAGAAAATCTCTAATTGTTAAACAAAAAAGAAAATAAAAGAGAAAATCTCTAATTGTTAGAAGAGGGGACAGAAACTAACATTCCTTCATGATTAGCACTTTACGTTGCTATCTTATATTATTATAACAATGCTACCCTGAAATAGGTATTGCTCTCTCCACTCTGCTTGAAGAAGAAACCATGTACACAGTCTGTTATAAACTTAAGATGGACCTGAGATTCAAACTGGGTCTGCCGAGTCATGAATATTCACTTAATTTTAACATTTAATCATTCTAACAATCTAATGAGATGTTATCATGAACCTCATTTTATAAATGAGAAAATTGAGGAGCAGAGCAGTGATTTGCCAACTCATAAGTGGCAGAATTGGGCTCAAATCCATGCTTTTTCTGATCAATACCATACTTCATATTTTACTTAGCTCTTTAGTAGTGATCAGTTAACAATCTGATGAGCACAAGAATGGCCCTGCTGTAGGATGGACTATTCCATAGAAAGGGATTAGGATGAGGGTCTTAGAAAGAGAATAAGGGTGTGGGGAATAGGAAGACATCAAAAGGAAGCTTGGTCCTGTCATAATATTTGCTAAAGGATTAATACTATAGGGTATTAATAATTTTAATACTAATATGTTTATATTATTATAAATTTATTTATTATAATTATAAATATGTTAATATATTCTACTATATTGATGATTTTAATATTATTAATAATAATAATAATTAATGATTATAGAAGAAGAAATTGTGATTTTCTGTGAAATCCATAGTCATTTGAGACCCAAAGAGAGGTGAAAACATCTGGATGTGGCTGTTCCTTGCAGGATTTTCAATATGGGAGAATCACCTACAATGATAGATAAGAGTGCAGATTGACTTTGAGTGTGCATTGGTATGATCCATATGTATTACAGAGCTTTTGTTAAGTGTCATTTCTTTACAAAGCATTGTGGCATCAACTGAAAACTTATAACTACCTTTAATCACTTGAGGGATAAAATGGAAAATTAAAAAAATATAAAGAAGAAGTAAAGATTCCTTGTAAAATGTGGTAAAAATTCAATAATTGTACTACTTGTGAAGTGGTATAGTGATATTTGAATGTAGTCTTGGATTAGTTGTAAATGCATATTGGAAGCTCTGGGAAAATCACTAAAAAAAGGTTAGTTATATGTATATTAAATTGCACATATAAAATATTATAGAATTTCACATATATATATTTGATATGCTGAAAAAGAGAAAATAGGATCACATAATATGCTCAGTTAAAACCACAAATGGCAGAGAAATTATAGAAGACAAAATTAGACTAAAACCAAGGATAATAGATAGAAAACAATAACAAATATGGCTGATGACAATCCAATTATATCAAACAGGAGTGCCTAAATATTCCTATTAGAAGCCAGAGATAGGGGCACCTGGGTGGCTCAGTCGATAAGCATCTGTCTGCCTTTGGCTCAGATCACGATCCCAGGGTACTGGGATCGAACCCAGCATTGGGCTCCCTGCTCTGCAGGCAACCTGCTTCTCCCTCTCCCGCTCCCTCTGCTGTGTTCCCTTTCTCGCTGTGTCTCTCTGTCAAATAAATAAATAAAATCTTAAAAAAAAAAAAAAGAAGAAGCCACAGATTGCCAGAGTAGATAAAAAAAAAAAAACAAAGACCCAAATACATGTTGTTTATAAGAAGCTCTTTAAATATAATGACAAAATATTAACCATAAAGGGATAAAGAGATATATACTATCCTAACACTGATCAATAGAAAGCAGTTGTCACTATATTAATTTCATACAAAGCAGACTTCAGAGCAAGCAATTTTTCAGGGATAAAGAGAAATATTACTAATGATAAAGGGCCAGTACTCCAAGAAGACATACCAACCCTTAATATGTATGTGCCTAACAACAAAGCATCAAAAAAACCTTTTTTAAAAAATTAAAAAAATGGATAGAACAACACAGAAAAAATAGAGGAAGGCACTATTACAGTTAGAGACATTAACATACTCTCAGAGACTGATAGATTCAGCAGGCAGAAAATTAGTAAAGACAGAGTTGAACTCAACAGTACCATCAATCAACTAGATATAATGAACATCTATAGACTGCTTCATCCAAAAACAGCAGGTTATGTATTTTTTTTTCTCAAGTTCCATGGAACATTCACCAAGACAGACCACATTCTGGGCCATAAAACACATCTTAACAAATTTCAAAGAATGGAAATCATACTATATCTGCTCTCAGACAACCATGGAATTAAACTAGAAATAAATAACAGAAAGAGAGCTGGAAAATCCCCAAATTCTTGGAGATTAAACAATGCACTTCTAAATAACATATGGGTCAAAGAAGAAATCTCAAGAGAAATTTAAAAATATTTTGAACTAAATGAAAATGAAAACACAACTCATCAAAATTTGTGGGGTATACAAAAACAAGGCTTAGAGGGAAATTTATAGCATTTAATGCATACATTAGAAAAGAAGAAAGTTCTAAAATTGATCATCTAAGCTTCCACTTTAGGAAACTAGAAAAAGAAGCAAATTAAATCCAAATGAAGCAGAAGAAAATTAATAAACACAAGAGCAAAAATCAATGAAATTTAAAAAAAGAAGAAATCAGTAGAGAAAGTCAATGAAACCAAAAACCGGTTCTCTGAAGAGATTAACTAAATTGATTAAACTAGCCAGGTGAAATAGGATAAAGAGAGATGACATAAATTATCAATGCCAGAAATGAAAGAGAATATATCACCAGAGATCCCATGGACATTAAGAGATAATTTATGTTCACAAATTTGAAAATGTAAACTAAACAGACCAGCTCCTTAAAAGATGCAATCTACCAAAACTCATAAAAGAAGAAATAGACTATATGAATAGGCCTGTATCTAGTTAAAAAAAAAAAAAAAGAATCAATAATTAATAACCTTCCAAAGCAGAAAACTCCAGGCCCAGATGGTTTCACTGGTGCATTCTACCAAATATTTAAGGGAGAAATTGTATCAATTTTCTCCACTCTCTCCTAGACGACAAAAGTAGGTGTAATACATCCTAATTCATTGTATGAGGCCAACATTACCCTAATACCAAAACCAGACAAATGCATTACAAGAAAAAAAATTATAGGTGAATATCTCTCATTAACACAGATGCAAAAAATCCTCAATATGATATTAGCAAATCAAATTCAACAATATATAAAATTAATTATATACCATGACCAAGTGAAATTTATCCCAAGTCATGAAAGAGAGTTCTGTATTCAAAAATCTATTAATCCAACATATCAATATGCTCAAAATAACATGATCATAGTAATAGATGTAGAAAAATCATTTGACAAAATCCAACACCCTTTCAAGATAAAAATTCTCAGCGAACTTGGAATAAAGGAAAATTTCTCAATTTGTTCAAGTATATCGACCACAAACCTTAGAGCTAACACCATACTCAATGATAGGAAATGCACAGCTTTCTGCTCATATCAGAAACAAGGCAAGAATATCCTCTCTTACCACTGCTTTTCAAGATTGTGCTAAAAGTCCTAGATAATGCACTAAGACAAGAAAATAAAAATAGTATACATATTAGAAAGGAAGAGATAAGCCTGTCTTTGTTCTCAGATGATATAGTTATCTAAGTAGAAAATTTGAGAGAATAGGCAAACAATATAAACAGAAACAAAGTCAAAATCTTGTGGAAAAAAGAAGCAATTATAGCACGGTTGCAGGATAGAAGGTTAATATGCAAAAGTCATTCACTATCCTCTATGACAGTAATGAACACGTGGAATTTGAAATTAAAAACACAGCACTATTTGTATTAGCACTCAAAAAATTAAATATTTAGGTACAAATCTAACAAAAATATATAGAAAATCTATTTGAGGAAAACACAACTGTGATGAATGAAATCATAGAAGAAAAAAATACATGGAGAGATATTCCATGTTTGTATAAAGACTTGATATTGTCAAAATATCAGTTCTTCCCAACTTGATCAATATGCAATGCAATTTCAATCAAAACCCCAGCAAGTTATGATGTGAACATTGACTAATTGATCCTAAAGTTTATATGGAGAGGTAAAAACACCCAGAATAGCCAACTCGATATTGAAGAAGAATAAAGTCAGAAGACTGACACCACCTGACTTCAATACTTACTACAGAGATACATAGTCAAGACAATGTGAGATTGATGAAAGAATAGACAAATAGATTTTGGCCAAAATAGAGAGCCCAGAAATAGATCCACATACATATGATCAAGTGATTCTCTGGCAAAGGAGCAAAGGCAAGACAGTAGAGAAAAAATAGTCTTTTCAACAAAGGACGTGAAAAAATTAGGGATTTGTATGCAAATAACTGAATCTTGACAAAAAATTTATGCCCTCCACACCTCAAAATGGATCATAGAACTAAATGTAAAATGCAAAATGCAAAACTATAAAACCCCTAGAAAGCAACGTAAGAGAAAATCTAGATGACTTTGGGCATGGCAATGACTTTAGATACACCAAGAAAGATACAATCTATAAAAGAAAGATTTGAGTAGCTGAACTTAATTAAAATGAAAACTTCTACTCTATGAAAGACGCTGTCAAGAGAATGAGAAGACAAGCCACAGAATGGGAGAAAATATTTGCAAAAGACACATCTGTTAAAAGACTGTTATGCCAAATATATGAAGAATTCTTAAAACTCAACAGTAAGGAAACAAACAACTTGATTTAAAAAAAAAATGAGCAAAAGAGTCCAACTACAGGACATTCTGGAAAAGGTAAAACTATGGAGAGGGGGAAAGGATCAATGGTTGTCAGAGGTTGGGGGGAGGGTGGGTGGGATGAATAGATGGACACTGAGGATTTTAGGGCAGTGAAAATACTGTGTATGATACTATACTGATGGATGCATGTCATTATATATTTGCTAAACCAATAGCATGTCCAACACAAAGAATGAACTATAATGTAAACTATGGGCTTTGGATGATTGTGACATGTCAATATGAGCTCATCAAATTGTAACAAATGTACCACTGGTAGGAGAATGTTGATAACGCGTAGGAGAATGTTAATAACGCGGGAGGCAATGTTTATGTTTGGGCAAAGGGTGTATAGGAAACCTCTGTGTCTTCTTCTTAATTTTGCTATGACTGTAAAACTGCTTTAAAAAGGGTAAAGTCATAAAAAAAAGTGGACAAAGACCTGAACAAACATCTTACCAGAGAAGGTGTACAACTGGCAAGTAACATATGACAAGATACTCAACATTATGTAGCATTAAAAATCACAAATCAGGAGCTCCTGCGTGGCTCAGTTGGTTAAGAAGTCACAACCTGACTTCAGCTTAGGTTGTGATCTCGGGGTTCTGGGGTTGAGCCCCACTGAGCTTCATACTCAGTGGAGAGTCTGCTTGTCCTTGTCCCTTTCCCTTCATCCCTCCCCCACCCTGCTTGTTCTTTTTCTCAAATAAATGAATAAAATCATTTTAAAAAATCACAAATTTAAACAAGATTTCACTATACATCTATTAGAATGGCCAAATTCTAGAACACTGAACAGCAAATGCTGACAAGAAGGTGGAGTAACAGCATGGCTCATTTATTGCGGTTGGGAATGCAAAATGATATGGTCAATTAGTTTAGCAGTTTCTAGCAAAACTAAACATGTTTTACTGCAGGTTCTAGGAATTAATTGTACTCGTCGGTATTTATTAAGAATCTACCAAGAATGAATTGAAAGCTTTTGTCCACAAAAAGCCTGCACATGTTGTTTATAGTTGCTTTATTCATAATTGCCAAAACTTGGAAGCAACCGAGATGTCTTTCCGTCTGGCAGTGGGTATGTAGGCTGTGGCATATGCACGTCATGGAATATTATTCAGCACTGAAAGGATATGGCCTATGAGTTCGTGAAAAAACAAGGAGGAACTTAAATGTACATTACTAAGTTTAGAAAGCCAGTCTTAAAAAGATACATACTGTATCGTTCCAACCATAAGATATTCTGGAAAAGGAAAACACTATGGACAGAGTAAAAAGATTAGTGACAGACAAGGGTGGTGGGGAGGAAGGGATGAAGAGACCAGAGGATTTTTAAGGATCTGAAACTATCCTATGTGATTCTACAATGAGGGATACATGTCATTATAAATGTGTCTACCTCCATGGAATGTAAAACACCAAAAGTGAATCCCAAGGTAAACTGTGGACTCTGGGTGATAATTATGTGTCAGTGTAGGTTCCTGGGTAGAAACAAAGGTATGACTCTGGTAGAGGGTTCTCATAGTAGAGCAGGTTTTGGGTGTGTGGGGATAGTGGGTCCATGGGAACTCGTTTACTTCCTGCTTAAGTTTGCTTTGAAACTAAAGATGCTCTAAAAAATACAATTTATTAATAAAAAATTTTAATAATTCACACCCAGCACATTATATTACTGAAACATCAATATATCACATATATTATTACAATTATGTTGTTATAAGTATATTATATATTTTTTTATGTTACAAAATTTTTACTATTATAGTATGTATGCATATATAATATTTAAAAAGCTACTTATATTCATGTTAAACCATTCTAAAACCTAGGCTTTAATTCAGGCTTTTTTATTCTAATCAACTGATAATAATTAAAAACATTTATAGAGATATAAATTGGCAAAGCTTGTTCTCCTCCTGCCAGCACTACCCTAGAGCCCTTTTAAGGTAGGATTATTTTCCATTTCTATTTTTAAATGAGTAAACAAAGTCACGGGAAGGTGAGTAACTATCTCGGAGCTACCCGGAGTCTCATAAGTTCAGCTAAGTTTAGACCTTGCCATCTGTGAGCTGGAGAACTTAGCCCACTGGTTAGCTGTGTAACTATGAGTGAGACCCTTAGACACAAAACTGCTCTTGCCTCATCTTTCAAATGTGAGGGTTGCCTTATGTAATGTCCAGGCTCCCCTCCAGGCCTCATATCTATGTGACTGGTAGGATGGAAAAGAGCCAACACATAAATGGAAGAGAAAGGAGCCCCTTTCGTCATTTACCTTACACAGAATGTAGAGTTCAGAGGTAGACCTGCCCAAGGGACGGTTTTATCAGCAAAGTGCCCAGCTGCTTCATCCTACCAGCTCCCACACTCACAGAGGCAGAGGAACACAAAAATCTGAGGATGAGGAGGGAGAGATGTCATAGGGAGGCTATAATTTTTAAAATCTCCTCTTGTCAACAAAGATCCAACACCCCATAGAAATTACCCTAACATGAAAGCTTTCCACCAACAAGAGATTTTCTAAAATCTCTTCTCAGCAAATCTCCACTAGGCTAAAACCTCTCCAGTTGGTTTGTATAGAACAAAGTCCTTTGTGTCCCTAATGCTCTCCTTTCGACTCATAATGCCAACCTGTAAAATGGAGAGGAAAAGAGCTGTAATTCCTATTTTACAGATGGAAAAAAAAAAAAAAAAAAAACAGAAAAAAAATTCCAAGAAAAGTAATCATTTGCCCAATGTCATTTTAAAAGCAAGTGGTGGAGTTGGAATTGGGACTCAGGTTTTTTGACTCTTGGTCAAGTGCTCTTTCCATGGCACCAGATATATTTGACCTACAGCCTCTTTCACTAGAGGAGAACTAGTGAAATCAAGCCATGGCCATGAGCTTAGAAGGGGCATGGCTAAGCCACCAACGACAGAAAGAAGGGGCCAGGAGGAATAGGAGTGGATGTAATTTCCAGTTTGAGATGATGGGTCCCAGCTTTTCAGAAGCTTCCTAGACCAGCAGGTGGAACCTCTTGTCATGCTCCTCTCCAAAGGCAGGAGATTTTTTTTTTCTCTTTAAACAAAAGTCTGTGCACACACACACATGCACCCGCGTGTGCGCATGCACGCGTGCGCGCGCACACACACACACACACACACACACACACACACACAGTTAGTCAACCAGCTCAGGGCAGAAGCAAGGTTCTTATGCTCTTGCTTTCATTTAACCTTTTCTCAGGTGCTGAGTGGGAGGCTCCTGATCACTGGCCCAGAGGTTCAAGTACACACAGAGACACAAAGCCATTTCCAAAAGTAATCCAAGTGTTTTGTGCATGGTATAGAACAGTGAATATGCCCCGTGGGGCATGCCAGCTTTGCAAACACAGTAAAGGAATGGAGGAGCTGTGCATGGGGTGGTATGTCCCTCCAAACTGCTGTCAGCAGGCATTGGATCCAGAAACAGCAGGAGACGGGCTTTCTCTTAAAAGAAAAGACAGTTGGAGCCCCTGAGTGTTCCCCTGGTAAATAGCAGCCCTAGCCATGTGAGGGAGTGATGCCCCTTTATACAGATCTGCATAACATATCTCCTTTCCAGTGGGGGGAGGTGGGAAGGGAGGTAGCCCTTCTCTCAGGTTTTAGGTGTAAACATTCCTTCCTTGTATGTATTAAGGGCTGTGAGTGGATCATTTTTCCACTCCCTTCTAAAATATTTTGTTTTCCATCTCTCTCTTCTTTTCCATGTTGCTTTGAGAAAGATCCAGAACTTCCTCTCTGGTTTTCCTTAGCTGCTTTCTGTTGTTGTTTCAAACCACAGCCTAAATTTAAATGTGCCCAGGAGAGGGAAGTAACTGGTGATTATGGGTGTGGCTTCATTGTTGCCTTGGGGGCAATTACCTAAGCCAACCCTTTAACTTTGTATACAGGTAAAATGAGGTTAAGTCTGTTATATCACAGAGTCATTGTCTAGAGTCCTTGGGGAAGAGACTTCTATTTTTTTTTCCTTGCTTTTCTAATTTATCCAGCAAAAGACAGCCATATTAATCTTCTTAAATAATAGCTGTTATCATAACATTCCTCTTTCCAGAAATCTGAAATACTTTAGCGTTCAACCCTTTGTCTCTAAGATAAAGAGATAAAGATAAACCTTTTAGCCTGGCTTCTGGTGCCACCAATGTCTGGCCTCCACTTACCTTTTCCGCCTTCTTGCTTACTCTTTCATCATAAATCAGGCTGGCTTACTCTTTTCCTTAAATTTTCCTGTTACATTCTTCCTTTACCCGTTGGTTTGAATTAGTCTTTCACAGTTAGGAATGACCTCCTCTTTCCTGTCAACTTTTTTTCTCTTTAAACAAAAGTCTGTGCACACACACACACACACACACACACACACACATGCACACGCACGTGCGTGCACACACACACACACACACACACACAATTAGTCAACCAGCTCAGGGCAGATCAGATACCTTCTGATCTTTGTTCAAGGCCCAGATGCATATCCCCTTCTCTGTGAAGCCTTTCTGAATTTCTTCAGACTGTATCACTGCTCCTGGCTTTGAAGTTATGAGACTATCTCTTGTACTCATGTGACACTCCTAAGCCTGGTCTGTATCATTTTGGACCTTATATAACTACTTTAATTGAACTGTGCTCTGTCATTATACCATTGGCCCACATAAAAAACTCAGTAAGAAACCACCCAGCACAAAGTACTATCGAATTTACTGTATGGTTGTTGTTGGGGACATGGTTTGTTACATTTCACAGTGTCTTTTCCATGTTGACCCAAGGGAAAAATGTTTCTCAGTCCTCAAAACCAAGAATAGCTGGGTTCTCCTGAGCTGCTGTTTTGTTTTTATCTTGTGGTCATCATGAGTCATGTCTCCCTCTTTTCATAGGCTTGGAGCCAAAATTGCAGCCCACCACAAGGAGCAAGTAAGAATGGCATGTATTTGGGGGTGGGGGGTAATAGTATTAACTCTGGCTTCTTATCTTTATTTCCTGTCTTTATTTTTCTTTCCTCCAGTTCTCTCCCCTATTTATTTTGTAACCTGGTAATTGCATGTATCTTTGTAAGAAGGTCCAAATCATTTTTGGATTTGATGATGATAAATGTAAAGCAAATAATGCCTTGCATTTTTTTAAACTTTAGTATACAAGTCTTGAGTATATAGCTAGTGAATTTTTATATATGTATACACTCTTGTAGCCCCCTCTAGATCAAGATATGGGACATACCAGAACCCCAAAAGACACCAATTACTTTCATTATCAACTTATCATTTGATGTCTCTCTATATATCCTGGCTCCCCACCTATGCTAAATACTGTTTGAGGATAAGGTCTGCCTGTATTTTTATCCCTATAAAGTCTAACATGGTTCCCTGGCCATACCAGGTAATCAAGAGGTAGTTATTGATGTAAGGAAGGGACTTGTTCTAATAAGGAAAAGGAAAGGACCTTATAAGGAAAGGACCCCTGCCAATCTAAAGCACCTCATGTAGTCCCCAGGTAGAGATCACAAGCTGTGTGTCCCGTTTGTCCCTGGCTCTCTAGTCTCTGGCACAGGGCCTGTCACAATGTGGGCCCTAAATGCATATTGATTAACTGATTGACTGAAGCCTTTTTATACTTGTTGTTGCCTCAATTTGAGGGAGCATTAGTTTCCTAATTCTAGAAATCAGGCTGTAGAATTTCCCATGACACCACTGGACATAATTTTTTTGGATGGCACATCACTACTGTTTCCTCTTCTGCTTTCTAAAAACATGGAAAGAACAGGGTGCCCCACAGAGTACCTGTCAGCTAGGGTTAATAAATTATCACAGTTCCATACCCTGCTGCCCCAGAATTCTTTGTGGTTTACTCTTTGATTCTTGGCCTTGTGTAGAAGGATCTCTCGAGATGGTAAGCCAGGTGAAGAGTTTCAGTTGACAGCCTCGGGCCTCACCAGCTCATTCTTGTCTGACTTTGGGGCCTTGGCAAAGGGAATCCATCTGCAGAGGGGGATGAGGACACTCTTTCCCTCTTTATGCCCAGAGGCTGTTTTTTCCTGGACACTGAGAGGAGAATAGCCTTGATTGAGATTTTATTTTGGAACGAACATTTCTACAGCATGTGAGTGGGGGGAGGGAGAGGGGGGAAGAAAACCAAACACATATTATTAGCAATAATGGAAATAAACAATACAAATTTTTCAAGAATGATTTTAATTTATTTTAGTCTCCAATCTCTGGGCCATCTGGTAGAGAATCTGGTCCCAGAGAAAAAGCTAAATGGTAAGAAGGTTGGGAATAGTTTTTCTAATGGAAAACTAGGGCAAGAGGAAGAAAATAAATTATGGAAGTAGAAGACAAGTGGACCTGGTGGCTTGACAGGTGAGTGTTGTTCACTTCTACCTGGAACTTCATCTAATTTCTTGAGGCCTGGCTTCCTCAATGGTAAATTGAGGGATTTTACAATAATCCCTTCCATTTCTTTTCACTTTGCAAAAGAAAAAAAAAATCATCAATTCTACATTCTATATTTATTTCTCTGAGGGTGTTGAGACCACATAATTAACAAATATTGTAGCTGATTTCACTGATTTCTTTGTCCTTAAGAGGACTAACTTGTTTGTGGAAGGTGACCAGGGGAGCAAGTGCTGGGTAGTAGCTAATCCTGCAGTTCTTGTAGCCAATCAAGTAACAGTAGATTTGCCTTTCATTTGAGGATCTTAGTCAGGATTTCTTTTTTTTGTTGTTGGTGGAGAGTTAGAGCAAAAGAGAACCTTTGGTAGCAAGCTTCCCGAGAAGAAGCAAGGAAAGTGGCATTTCTATCTTTTAGCCCTGATGAAATATAGTTCAGGCTTTGCAAAGTGAGTTGCTTATTTTCATTGGAAAAAAAACAATAATTAGTTGAGACCAGTGATTTAGATGTCTGGCTTCAATTCATAGCATGTCAAATACCTGGTTAATATTTCTTAGTGCAATATATCTTGTATTTCTAACTTTCTATTATTAATCTGCTTTAAAAAATAAGAGGGTAGATGGGAAAAGGTAATAACACCAACTTTGGATATTAGAGTGTTTTGAGGT
This sequence comes from Lutra lutra, assembly GCF_902655055.1. Taxonomy (NCBI): domain Eukaryota; kingdom Metazoa; phylum Chordata; class Mammalia; order Carnivora; family Mustelidae; genus Lutra; species Lutra lutra. The sequence continues at coordinate 40,606,176 of NC_062290.1, read as the reverse complement.
ATACAGTCATTATTTATTATTTATTTTACATATGTTATTTATTATATATTATTATGTTTATAGATAATATTTCTCTTCTTTCGGGAAGTTTCCAAACATCAGTGGTAATCTTTTGGCTACAATACTTATATTTCATTTCTAGCTATTCAATGTCCTCTAAGTTTAATTCCATGATTGTTATACTTAGGGAGGTTATCAACAGATACTGATGTTCCCAGTGGGCTAAGAATTGAGTAAGACCCTTTACATATGTTTTGTTCATTTTACTCTCAAACCAAGCCTGGGATGTAAATTATCCTTCTCATTTATTCTCATTATTCAGCAAATATGAATACTCATGTGTGCTAGACACTGTGCAAGACAGCAGATATGTGAGGTGAACAAGAAAAAGTCTTCATGTATACCAAGAGGGTAGTGGAGAAGGTAAGCTAGTGAGGAGTCAGTCAGCAAAATGAATATACTACTGTAATTTGTGATAAGTCTTATGAAGAAATTGCAAAAGTGTATCATGACACAGGACAAGGCAGGGACATAATCTAGAATCAGTGGTCAGAGAATGCTTCTTTGAAGAGTGAAGACATGAAAGATGGTAAGTAGCCAGCCATATGACTAGCTACAAAAGAGTATTCCTGGTAGAAGAAATAGCACATGAGAAGGCCACAAAGTGAGAAAGAACACAGATGGGTCAAGTCACTGAAAGGAGGTCTGTATGACAAGAACCCTAAGTAAGGAACAGAAAGGTGAGACTAGACAGGAAATAGAGGCTCAGAGAGGTCACATTAAAATCTCCATGGCCATGCACCTATTAAGTGGCAGAGCCAAGAATAGAAGTCACCTGCCTGACCCCACAGTATCATTTCACCTGCTATGGTATAAACATATGGAAACCAATTTAAACTATTCTTTTCTGTTGCTATTAATTTTTCTATTGTTAACATTTTAACCTCTAAAATGGTAATCTAGTTCTTTTCAAATCTCGGGCTTTTGGAAGCAGAACCAGCAGCTGGGCGCAGTTGACTAAACTAGAAGCCTTAAGACTTTCCTGGATATCTTGGTTGCTCATGACTCAGTGTGCTTCACTATTGTAACAGTGGATATTTCTAGCAGTGGGCTAGCACTTGGGTACCAGAGAAAGCATGGGTCTCTCTCAGAAAAGCCTATGAAGCATTCATGATGTGTAAAGAGGGGGACACTTTGTTCAGGCTTCTCTTGAAAAGGAAATGGCTTGCTTGGCCTCTCTATTTTGGTCACTAGAATCCCAAGAGCAGTTAATAAAGCTTAACATTTTTTTTAAGTGACAAGTATGGTCATTTTGGGGGATCTTATAAAAGGGAAGGATTATTTGGCAATAAAAGAGGTTAATTTGGGGGACCAATCTCAATACACTTTATTAAGGATTTAAGCTTAAACTCATCTGACTAGAGAATGGTTCTCTTATTAACCCCAGGCTTCTTACTTGGGAACTGGAACAGTGCTTAGCCAAGAACAGCAAAGGGAAATGCCTTTTTCCAGGTCCTGGGTCCCTTCTCTTGTCATCCATGGTCTCCCTCAAGCAGAAGAAGTGAGTTATATTCCCCATGACTGCAGTTGCTTGAAGTTCAGATTTTTCAAGTACAACGTCTGTGTTTATGTAATTTTGGCTATTTCTGTTCCTCATTGCTAGAGTTCAGACCCATGTGTTCTCGAGCTTAAAGAGATATGATTCTTTTCCAGTGACTGACTGCAGCTGTCTGCTAATAGTCTAGAGTGGCTTCTTCTCCCAGTGAAGGCTGCTGTTCATATGGTTTTATATACCACCCTGAATTTAAGTGAATAGAAAACAACTTCTGGTGTTAGTAAAACACAGCTTCTGGTCTGATAGAATATCAAGAAATACTTCCCTTGACCCCTTCCCTTAATTCAGGCCAAACCATTCATGTACCAATAAGTCTGTGACCTAATATAATGGAACTTTGTAACTTTTTCCTTGTTTATGATTGAAGCCTATGATCGAGTCTTTTAATTCCCACCTCTGTGTCTTCTCATTCTGTTTACCTTTTTGCTAACTCTTCATCTTTTAGTTTCATATCCCCACTCTTTAGACATATTTGGCTTCTGTGGCTTTCAAATTTGACCCCATTTCTTGGCCAAGATCTATCTCCATATCTGTATGGTTTGCTACTCCAGATCACCAGCCCATGTCATCTTGACCCAAGAACTATTAAAGATGGATTAGTTTAACCAGTACTATAGCCTACTTTCCCATCAGGAAAAAAAGTTAATAAAAAATGTTCCCACATTGCTTTTTGGCAGCATCACTGAAGTGTGTTTTTTTGACCATTAATGCTACATGAGATAATCCATAGACAAATAATTAATTTTAAAATGTGGTATAGAGAACCTGGTGAGCTCTGTTTCCTCTTGGCAATTCACAAGGTACATTACCAAAATAAAGTCCCTTTGAATTCTTGGAGGAAAAAAAAAATAGTGTATTTGACCACAGAATTTCCAAACTTCTTTGACTGTGGATCTTATTTTCAAGTACAATAATGTCCTCAGATAATTACTCCTCCAAGAATCATGCTTTAGGAAATGTTATTGCGTGGTAAATTCCATTGTTGTACTGTTAAATATAATAAATGTCCCTTTACGTGCAAAAGCCCAGTGATTTGTATTTATACTATTCCGTCCCTGTTTATGTGTTGAGCTACATTCTCCAACAACCTAAAACTTGAGCAAAAAAAAAAAAAAATTAGAAGAAAAATCAAAAGGCAAATTAAAATTTTAAACAGCTATAAAGCATAGACTAGCTTGCACATCTCAGGATGTCTCTTCTGGAGCTGTTGAGCACAATAGGATGTCTTCTCTACAACCCAGTTTACTCAAAAGAACTTCAAACTTGTACCTTTCAAGATTAATGTTTACATCTGGCATTGGAGAGAGGGTGATCACCTTCATTTCTAATTTCCATCCTGATAACAAATAAATATACCAGATTAAAGACTGCACAACAGTACTGTTAAGGGGAAGAGAACTTCAGAACCTGATGGAATTGAAGCCTTTTTGTGCCTGCTGTGACTATGGAAACACAAGAGTAAAATATCCAAGAAGAGTGAATCTATATCAGAGAAAAGGTGTATCATTTTTTTTCTAATTAAAAACATTCTGTCATATGTGTATCAACTCTAAAACAATTTTAGATGAATAAATGAATGCACAGAAGAGCAAATAAATAAATGCACTGATGTTTTTTAGGAGCCAGGTTCTCACTAAGGAAAAAGAGACATTATATTTATGAAATGGGGAAAGGCAATAAAGCACCCTGTGATGATGAATTGGAATTGGAGGTGCTGATGTGAACCCAGTTTCTAAAATTTGGATATATTTATATACATCTATATCTATTTATCTATCTATGGTATGTGTGTGTGTGTGTGTGTGTGTGTATGAATATATGTAGATATATATGTGAACATAAATATGTGTATAGGTATATATGTATGTTTGTACATGTATACACGCATATATTGGTGTATGCATTTGTCTATCTACATGCATGTATTTCCTAACTCCGTCTTCTGAAAGCACCAAGAAGCAAAGACATTCCAACTGGGCATACCTAATACCCAGATCTTGGTCTCTAATACTATTCACCACTAAAATGACTCCAACTTGATGGAGAGTTGGCTAATTCCAGGGCTAAAATAGGATAGATATAAGATGAACCTAGTACATTTTGTTACTCCAGAATGTAGGGAAGAAGTAAAAACAATAGTAGGGTAATAACTAAAGGACAGAAAACTAGATTAATAGTCTCTTCTGGCTAAATCTGGGGTGGTAAATTGATCAACATTATTTAGTACCATAACAAATTATAAACCATTAAAAAAAAAGGAAGTCGAGAATCCATATGATTGATAGATATTTTTAGAGTGAGAAAGAATTTGGGGGACCCTACTGACAGTAAGTTTGCTGAGAGTCACTGGTAAATGTGCAATGTGTGCTGGAGTTGTAAAATTAGCATTTTGTAAGCATTAATGATAGTTAAATTTGGATAAGGAGATGGATATCTGCATCATCTTAGTCATTTTTCCACATACTGCTTATAAGTTTTAAGAAAAGTAATAATAATAACATAGTTGAGACATTAGACACCACTTTGGTGATCAAAATTAGTATCACCAATGAGAAGCAGAATGCCATCATGTGTCTCCAAATATGTATCACCTGTGTTATAGTCTAGCTGACAGTAGGTAATCTGAATCTAGTCATGAGAAAACATCAGACAAACTTAAAGTTAGAAGAAGAATTGTTTTAATTTTAAAAAAAGGGAAAGAGTTGTATATTTTTTTAAAAGGCAGGGTCATTAAAAACAGAGAAACCAGAAATATTCCAGATTAAGGGCAACTAAAGAGACACAACAACTAATGCGAATTTAGACCAGACCTGAATCAGAGAAAGTCGGGGGTGGAGGGGAGGCTTGGGGGGGGAGGGGCCAGGAAGGATATTATTGGACTGACTGAAAAATTGAACTACAGAGGACAGAGTAGATCTACCTTAGATATATTAGATATATCATTGTTAAATTAACCGAGGTTGATAACTAACTATAATTGATTATCCTTAGAAAAGTTTACACAGAAGTATTTAGGAGCAAAGGCAATAGTATATGTAACTTAACTACAAATGGTTCAGGAAAAAAAAATATTATACACTCTATCTATCTAGCAAGTGATGAAGCAAGTAGAAAGAGGTGTTAAGAATACGTGATCTCGGGCGCCTGGGTGACTCAATGGGTTAAGCCGCTGCCTTCGGCTCAGGTCATGATCTCAGGGTCCTGGGATCGAGTCCTGCATCGGGCTCTCTGCTCAGCAGGGAGCCTGCTTCCCTCTCTCTCTCTCTCTGCCTGCCTCTCCATCTACTTGTGATCTCTCTCTGTCAAATAAATAAATAAAATCTTAAAAAAAAAAAAAAGAATAGGTGATCTCCATGAATCAGCGTGTTTTTGTTCTTACTGGTTTTCATGAAAACCAATGTGGGATAAAAATCAGAGCCAAAGACTACTGTCAACAACATGGTTGGTGTTTTTATCCTACACATTCATTGGATGCCATCACAACCTTCCACCAACCCTAAACCCAAGTAGCCATGGCCTTGTTGGGCAAGATTGCATCTGCCTTAAATAAGTGGCCTTAAGACTAACTTCTTTCAGAATGTCATTGCAAATGAAGCAAGGGCTCAGATAGGGTTGTTCTGGATTTGGAATCACTTGTTCTCAGTATACACCTCTTTGGAGCATTACTGGGTTGCATTCAGGGAAATGCCAAGAAAAGCTTTTTTTTTTTTTTTAAGATTTTATTTATTTATTGACAGAGAGACAGAGAGAGATCACAAGTAGGTGGAGAGGCAGGCAGAGAGAGAGAGAGAGAGAGGAGGAAGCAGGCTCCCCACTGAGCAGAGAGCCTGATTCCAGGACCCTGGAATCATGACCTGAGCTGAAGGCAGAGGCTTTAGCCCACTGAGCCACCCAGGTGCCCCTGCCAAGAAAAGCTTTTATGAGTGGCAGCCTCACTGAAGTTGATAGAAGAGTCTGTTCTTTTTCTTTCAACACCCTCCTTTATACTGCAGATGCTGCCACAAATAGAAGACACCTGTGCTCATAAAACATCTCCTGACGCTGGTTCCCCAAAATATCCACAGAATGTGGCACGGCAGGGGGCACCTTGCTGGGGGTTGTCTTAGAAGAGAATAAGATGCAACATCTTATACCTTTGCTCAAGGAGTTGCTTCCCCTCTCCAAGTACATAAACTTATGCATATGAATGCTGGAAAGAAAGATTCTCCAACCAACTTCATAAGCATTAATAGATCATTGAGCCTTTAAGTTTGACTGAGTCTATGTATACATTCTCTCTGCTATTGCCTGTTCTGAACTGAATGGGAAGGTGTAGAGGTGTGTGCAATGTATAGACAACACCTGTTTTAAATATTGGAGATAGAATTAGGAACTGTAATCTGGACTGTTCTAACTGAAGATACCTGGGGGTTACTGTGGTAATTCAGGAACATGTGCTCAGACATCTTTGCACAAGTCTTAGAGGTATTGCTGTGTAGAAACACCATCCTCCCTAGGTAGGGAGAGGTTATGATCTCCCTGTGGAAAGTTGTACTTAGGTTCAAGTTGAGTGTGAAGTGATGAGAACATGGTCCTATGAGAATTGCTATTTGAAACTTCTAGAGTTGTTTCCAACAGGGTGAGCAGGAAGGAGAATTTCTGAGCATAGAGGACACAGAGTTAGAATAAAGTTGTTGTAGGATAGCCTCAAACTTAAGAAACTTTTATTTTAACCATGTCTTGGAAAGTGCCATTCATCTACATACTCAGCAGAAGCTTGATGAACATCCACTATGTTGGATGTCGGATATGTACAAAGAAGTTTTGGGAAAGCACTATCAGCTAGATGTTAAAGGACTCATAAGACTTCACCAAAACAAATGTAGATCAAGGCAACAACATGAATGCAGAATGGAGGTGTAAAACAACAAAATAAGGAAAAGGACTGCAAAAAAGTGTTAGTGATACTTGGAGTTGATGGCACGCATGATTGGCCTGAATTGGGAACAGAAACCACAGAATGGCCATCTTCATAGACCACAGTAAGAAGCCTTCTATGGTCATGCTGTAGATAGTGTGGATTCAGCAGATGGAGTTAAGCTGATCAGACTCAGTTGTCTGTCTTCTCTTGCTAGAGTATGAAGAATGAATTTTAGGAGGGCAGGACTGGAGATTGGAAGGCTGCTGCAGTATTCCACAGCAAAGTAGCAAGAATCTGAACAACATAAATAGGCATGGGAACAGAGGGGAAGGCAAATATGACCAAGAGAAGTTAGTAATTAATTAATTAATCAGTGCAGGGGAGGAAGACACACTAGTGAGAGAAAAGTAGATCCAGTCCCAATTCTACTTTTCTTTGTTGTATAAATTGCAAACTAGTACTCTTTCTCTCTATTAGATGGGTATGGCAAAAATCAAAATTTTAAATGTGCCCTTCAGGACTCAAAATAGGCCAAGTTCTTTCCTGCCTCAGGACCTTTGCACATACTGTCACTTCTATCTGAAGTAGGAAAATATGTTTTTCATCTTCTGTTTTATTTTAACCTTTAGGTCTAGGTTAAAAGGTCACTGAGAGTAGCTTTCTATGATTACCCCACTTAAGTGAGTCTACCAGTTCATTATTCTCTTTCCTTCCCTGCCCATGACCTTCAAAACAGATAACCTCATTTCTAATTATACTATTACATGCTTATTTGCTGGCAATGACTCTTCCTTTTTTGTTTTCTAATGTGTTCTCAGTGCTAGCACATGACAATTATTCAACTAATAGTGTTTGAGTGGGGCTACCACCTAAGCAGTATGTTAAACCTATGGCCCAAAATAGTAGCTGGGCAGTAACCCTGGACAGCTTATGCAAGATATGACCTGGGCACTCCCACTGATGCTAAAGTTGAGAAAGCACATGCTCTGAGTTGAATCCCCAAAAAGATAAGCTGAAATTCTAGTTCCCAGTAGCTCAGGATGTGACCTTATTTGAAAATAGGGTTCTTACAAAAGTAGCAAGTTGAAATAAGGTCATCAGGGTGGACCTTTATCCCTGTGTCCTGATAAGAAGGGGAAATTGAACACAGAGGCAGACATGAAGGGAAGATAAGGTGAAGAGACATAGTGAGAAGATGGCCATCTTCAAGTTAAGGAAGGCCTGGAGAGATCCCTGGAACAGATCCTTCCATAGTGCATTGACAAGGAGCATGGCCCTGCTGATACCTTCCTTGTGGATTTCTGGCCTCTAGAACTATGAGACAATAAATACTGTTTTTTGAATCTTCCCCCTTTGTATCACTTTGTTATCGAAGTCCTAGGAAACTCATATAGCACAATTCAGAGGGTGAGCCAGGTCCTGGGATTATAAAAGTATGTCTAAAGGAGCCTGTGATAGCTCTAGAGATCCAGATGTTATTTGACTCTATGGGTTTTTTTTTTTTTTTTTTTTTACCCACAAGCCTAGGCTTGGAGATATTCTTTTAATCTAAACCTTGTTTGTTTCTCAATCCTGCAGAGTCTATATTCTAAACAATGGGTGCTGAGGGATAGCCCATGGGAAAATATCATCAACCGAGTTGCTAATCCATGAAAATCTGGGCAGAAATGATTAGTTTGTCACCATTCAGGCCAAAAGCAATGAAATTATATGAAGAAGAATGGAATAATTGTGCTAAGAATAGTGACTGCTTTTATACTAATATTTTATACTAAATATACTAAGAATAGTGACTGCTTTTACTAAAGGTAAAAGAGTATCTACTGAGAACTTTTAATAAGTGTGTTCTCTCAAAACTACTTTAAGCTTCAAATACTTAAATCACACTATCTGCAACAACAAAAAAGAGAACTAATCAATGATTCTCATCATTTTGTTTTTAAACTTGTCTCCATTTCTTCCCTTGTGCTAACAATTAGTCTTTTAACTGGTACACCCACAGCATATTAAAATACACTCAGAGTCCAATCATGTACTAAAAGACATTCGCTAACCACCTCCGCTCGTGTTCCTTCACACTTTCTTCCAACTGGCTATGTAGCTAGTTCTAAATATACTCTTAATATTTCATAAAATGCAGAAGATTTAACTTATTGTAAAGACAGTTCCAAATCTGCTAATAATTTTAAAACATAATATCTGAAAACCCAGTTTATAATACTTACTGCCAACATCTAGATTCAATATATACTGTTAGCTCTAAGTAAAAACAAAAAACAAGAAAGGAATAAACTTAATAAAATCAAATGATTTTGAGCCACATTGATATTGATATCTACATACTTAACTATACTTTGCGGGGAGGAAACTTGAAAATCTTTGTGTTGTATGTATACTGTAGGTCCAGAAGTTGATGAAGCCTCAAATACTTATCTGATACACTGACTCTTCTAAGATGTTAAGCTGACCTGGATCTTCATACATAGATTGCTTTAGTATATGCTGTGTATTTTTTAGGGAAATCGAAGTTAGTAAATATGGTTCTCCAGCTGCCTGACCTTCACTTCCACTTCTTCCTTCCTAACTCTGTCTCAGTTTTGTTCAGATAGTCATCCATTCTTCAGTTTCAGGGGAATCCTGATTGGAGTAATCAATCAATTTATATTTCCCTGTGATTCAAGAGGGGATTTGACCTAAAATGGCCCAATTGAAGTAAAAAAAAAAAAAAAGACACATTCACATGGTGGGAGACAAGTCCAGCTCTCTCTCTCTTTTCTTTCTCTATCTGTCTCTCCCTGTTACAGATCACAAATCTGAGCCATTCCACAGGCTTCTAACAGCAATCCCGTGATCATTAGGAGAACCAACCTGAGGACAAAGATAAAAGGGTGATGGACAAAACATAGCCAAACACGAAGATAGACATGTGTCTTCATTAAATTGCTAAGTAAATCTCAGAAACTGTCCTATCTAATTTATTTTTATGTGGCATCATAAATGTCTGGATATTTAAAGACCATTTTTGCATCTGAAAGCCTCCTAAGTCACATGCCACCTTTGCTACTGAGTCAACTAGTTTGGGCCTTGTATTGATCAGAGCATGAGCCAAAGTCAAATTATGTATAGGAAGAGCAGGAAGAGAAACTCATGCTTCCATATTGGCATGCACGCTACCCTTCAGCCCTAAAGCAAGCTGATTTAAGCACACTAGGAAAACAGAAGTATACATATCATTTATTGAATGCTTATTACGGGCCATACAATTCTTGAATACATTTATAAGGACTAATAGTATTAAATCTGTCTGAAATCTCCCATAAAATATGGAAAATCAACTCTATGTTACATGTAAGGAAATTGTGGCATAGAGAGACTAAGAAAATTCACCCAGGCCATAGAATTGGTAGGTGATGGAGCAGGAGGTTTTGAGACACGAAGACATTTGTAAATTCAAACAGCATGTTTTAAATATAAGTATTTCCATGGGAAAAAGAAAAACTGGGAAGCAATAATGTCACACTCACTGACATTACTGACATGCTCACATTAAGCACGATATTTTTCCTACAAAAATGTAATAATAAAATTATTTGCAGGATTTTATATGAACATGTGTGTAACCTAAGATCTCTGGGGGGAAAATTATGCTTCTGGATTATATCAAGCTTTGGCTCAGTACACTTCTTTTTCTTATTAACATGGGCACTATCATAGGTATAGATGTTCTTATACAAACACTTAACATAAGATCTTCCTTCTTAAATTATCAAGTATAGAGGACAGTGTTGTTAACTGTAAGCACAATGTTATATAGCAGTTCTCTAGAACTTTCTCATCTTGCATGACTGAACCTTTACACCCAGTGAATAATAGCCCCTATTCTCCACTCCCCTCCAACTCCTGGCAACCAGCATTCCATTTTCTGCTCAATGACTTTGCCTATTTTAGGTACCTATAGTAAGTACAGCCATTCAGGATTTGTCTTTCTACGACTGGCTTGTTTCACTTAGCAGGTGTCCTCAGGGTTCATCTATATTAAACCATAAGACAGGATTTATTTCCCTTTTATGGCTGGATAATATTCCATCCTATGTACATACCAGATTTTGTTTATCTGTTCATCTATCAATGGATAATGAGGTTGTTTCCACCTTTTAGCTATTGCAAACAACACTACCATGGTCATGGGAGTGCAGATATCTTCTTGAGATCCTGACTCGAATTATTTTGGATAAATACTCAGAAGTGGAATCTTTGGTGCATATGGTAGTTCTATTCTTAATTTGTTTTGAGGAATCTCCATTTTCCCTTTCCCCCAACAGTGACAGTGCGCAGTGTTCCAATTTGTCCATCTTTGCCAACACATTATTTTCATTTTTTAAAAAATATGTGTAAGGTGATATTTCATTGTGATTTTAATTTGTATTTCCCTGATGATTAGTGATGCTAAGAATCTTTTCATATAGCTGTTGGACATTTGTATGTCTCCATTGGAGAAATATCTATTCTACTCTTGCCCATTTTTAAAAATTCATTTTTTTGGTTTGTTTTTTTGTTACTGAGTTACAGGGGTTCCTTTTATGTTTTGGATATTAAACAAGTGTCAGATATATGGTTTGTAAATATTTTCTCTCATTCAGTATGTTGCCTTTCACTCTGCTAATGTCATTCTGCTTCTTTTCACTCTCTGATTTCTACCAACAGTGTAAGAGGGTTCCCCTTTCTCCACATCCCCTCCAACACATGTTGTTTCCTGTCTTGCTAATTTTGGCCGTTCTAACTGGTGTAAGGTGATATCTCAATGTGGTTTTAATTTGAATCTCCCTGATGGCTAGTGATGATGAACATTTTTTCATGTGTCTGATAGCCATTTGTATGTTCATTGGAGAAGTGCCTGTTCATATCTTCTGCCCATTTTTTGATATGATTATCTGTTTTGTGTGTGTTGAGTTTGAGGATTTCTTTATAGATCCTGGATATCAATCTTTTGTCTGTACTGTCATTTGCAAATATCTTCTCCCATTCCGTGGGTTGCCTCTTTGTTTTCTTGACTGTTTCCTTTGCTGTGCAGAAGCTTTTGATTTTGATGAAGTCCTAAAAGTTTATCTTGGCTTTTGTTTCCTTTGCCTTTGGAGACATATCTTGAAAGAAGTTGTTGTGGCTGATATCGAAGAGATTACTGCCTATGTTCTCCTCTAGGATTCTGGTGGATTCCTGTCTCACATTGAGGTCTTTTATCCATTTTGAGTTTATCTTTGTGTACGGTGTAAGAGAATGGTAAAGTTTCATTCTTCTACATATAGCTACCCAGTTTTCCCAGCACCATTTATTGAAGAGACTGTCTTTTTTTCCACTGTATATTTTTTCCTGTTTTGTCGAAGATTAACTGACCATAGAGTTGAGGGTCCCTATCTGGGCTCTCTACTCTGTTCCACTGGTCTGTGTGTCTGTTTTTATGCCAGTACCATGCTGTCTTGGTGATCACAGCTTTGTAGTAAAGCTTGAAATCAGGTAACGTGATGCCCCCAGTTTTATTTTTGTTTTTCAACATTTCCTTAGCAATTCGGGGTCTCTTCTGGTTCCATACAAATTTTTGGATTATTTGCTCCAGCTCTTTGAAGAATACTGGTGGAATTTTGATTGGAATGGCATTAAAAGTACAGATTGCTCTAGGCAGTATAGACATTTTAACAATGTTTATTCTTCTGATCCAAGAGCATGGAATGGTCTTCCATCTTTTTGTGTCTTCTTCAATTTCTTTCATGAGTGTTCTGTAGTTCCTTGAGTACAGATCCTTTACCACTTTGGTTAGGTTTATTCCCAGGTATCTTATGGTTCTTGGTGCTATAGTAAATGGAATCAATTCTCTAATTTCCCTTTCTGTATTTTCATTGTTAGTGTATAAGAAAGCCACTGATTTCTGTACATTTCTATACATTGACTTCTGTACATTGACTTTCTGTACATTGTATCCTGCCACGTTACTGAATTGCTGAATGAGTTCTAGTAGTTTGGGGGTGGAGTCTTTTGGGTTTTCCATATAAAGAATCATGTCATCTGCGAAGAGAGAGAGTTTGACTTCTTCATTGCCAATTTGGATACCTTTTATTTCTCTTTGTTGTCTGATTGCTGTTGCTAGGACTTCTAATACTATGTTGAACAAGAGTGGTGAGAGTGGGCATCCTTGTCGTGTTCCTGATCTCAACGGGAAGGCTGCGAGGTTTTTCCCATTGAGGATGATATTTGCTGTGGGTTTTTCATAGATAGATTTGATGAAGTTCAGGAATGATCCCTCTATCCCTATACTTTGAAGCGTTTTAATCAGGAACGGATGCTGGATTTTGTCAAATGCTTTTTCTGCATCAATTGAGAGGGCCATGTGGTTCTTCTCTCTTTTCTTATTAATTTGTTCTATCACATTGATTGATTTGCGAATGTTGAACCATCCTTGTAGCCCAGGAATGAATCCCACCTGGTCATGGTGGATAATCTTTTTAATGTGCTGTTGGATCCTGTTTGCTAGGATCTTGTGGAGAATCTTAGCATCCATATTCACAGTGATATTGGTCTGAAATTCTCCTTTCTGGTAGGGTCTTCGCCTGGTTTGGGGATCAGGGTAATGCTGGCTTCATAGAAAGAGTCTGGAAGTTTTCCTTCTGCTTCAATTTTTTGAAACAGCTTCAGGAGAATAGGTGTTATTTCTTCTTTGAAAATTTGGTAGAATTCCCCAGGGAATCCATCAGGTCCTGGGCTCTTGTTTTTTGGGAGGTTTTTGATCACTGCTTCAATCTCGTTACTAGATATTGGTCTATTTAGGTTGTCGATTTCTTCCTGGTTCAATTTTGGGAGTTTATAGCTTTCCAGGAATGCATCCATTTCATCTAGGTTGCTTAGCTTATTGGCATATAACTGTTGATAATAACTTCTGATGAGTGTTTCTACTTCCTTGGTGTTAGTTGTGATCTCTCCGTTTTCATTCATAATTTTATGAATTTGGGCTTTCTCTCTTTTCTTTTGGATTAGTGTGCCAATGGTTTATCGATCTTATTGATTCTTTCAAAAAACCAGCTTCTAGATTCATTGATACATTGTATCTCTGGTTTCTACCTCTGATTTCTTTGTTGTGCATACGCTTTTAAGTCTTTTTTTCAATTTTTGTTATTTGACATACATTTTCAATACAATAAATATTACTTCAGAGACTTGATTATACACAAACTTTTTGATATATCTGATTATATATTTTTTGAATTAACTTTGAATATATTAATTTATCTGGAATTCTGGAACCAAAAGTTAACCTTTTATTTATTGCTAATTACATTTGGATATCTATTTTACTTTTTTATGTTTTTATTTAAATTCTGGTAAAAACATACAGTGTAATATTAGTTTCAAGTATATAATATAATGATTCAACAATTCCATACAACAAATGGACACAACAAACTAAGCTTTTTAATTTGATATAGTCTCACTCGTTTATTTTTGCTTTGATTACTTGTGCTCTTGATCTCATATCCAAGAAATCATTACCAAGACCAACATCAAGAAAACATAACATCCCTGTTATGTTTTCTTTTAAGGGGTTTAGTTTCAGGACTTACATTGAAGTCTTTAATTCATTTTGAGTTGATTTTTGTGTGTGGTGTAATAGCCCAATTTCTTTTTTTTTTTCCTGTTTTCTTTTTTTGCACGTGGGTATCCAGTTTTCCCAGCACCATTACCAAAGAAATTCTCTTTTCCCATTGTGTATTATTGGCACCCTTGTCAAATATAACTTGACTTTAAGTGTGTTTTTTGTTTTTTTTCCCTAGGCTCTTGATACAGTTCTATTGGTCTCTATCTCTCTTTGTGCTAGCACTGTACTATTTTGGTTACTGCAGCTTTGTAATATGTTTTAAAATCAGCAGTGTGAGGCATTCATCTTCGTTCTTCTTTCTCAAGATTGTTTTGACTATGTAGGGTTCTTTGAGGTTCCAAATAATGCGAGAAATTTTTTTCCTCTTTCTGTAAACAATGTCAGTAGGATTTCGATAGGGATTATATTGCATTTGTAGATTGTTTTGGGTAGTAAGGACATTCTAAGAATATTAACTCTTCCAATCCATGAACACAGGATATACTTCCATCTATCTGTATCTTCTTGAACTTCTTTCAACAATGTTTGTAGTTCTCAGTGTCAAAGTCTTTGCCTTCTTGGTTAAGTTTATTCTTAAGTATTTTATTATTTTTATGTTATTGTAAAGGAGATTGGTCTCTTAATTTCATTTTCACATTGTTCATTGTTCCGGTATGAAAATGCAATAGATTTTTGTATGTTGATTTTGTACGCTACCATTTTACTAGATTAGTTTATTAATTCTAGCAGGTTTTGTTGCATCTTAGGGTTTTCTACATGTAAGATCATGTCACCTGCAAACAAAAATAAATTTACTTCTTTCCTGATTGGAATGACTTTATTACTTTTAGTTGCCTAATTACTCTGGTTAGGGCTTCCAGAACTGTGCTGAAGGGAAATGGTGAGAGGGAGGATCCTCACTTTGTTCTGGATCTTGGAAGAAAAGATTTTCATTTTTCACCAAGTATGATGTCAGCTGTGGGCTTTTGATGTGAATAGTGTCTATTACATTAAGATAGTGTCCTTCTGGGGAGCCTGGGTGGCTCAGTGGGTTAAAGCCTCTGCCTTCGGCTCAGGTCATGATCCCAGCGTCCTGGGATTGAACCCCATATTGGGCTCTCTGCCCGGCGGGGAGCCTGCTTCCTCCTCTCTCTCTCTCTGCCTGCCTCTCTGCCTACTTGTGATCTCTGTCAAATAAATAAATAAAATCTTAAAAAAAAAAAAGACAGTGTCCTTCTATTAGCATTTTTGAGTGATTCTTTATCCTGAAAAGATGTTGGATTTTGTCAAATCCTTCCTCTGCATCTTTTGAAATGATCATGATTTTATCCTTCATTTTGTTGATGTGATATATCATGTTGATTGGTTTTAATACAATGAAAAATCTTTGCATTCCAAGGGTGAACCCATTTGGAGTAATGTGCTATTGAATCCAGTTTGCTAATGTATTTTTTTTTAATTTTATTTTTTATAAACATATAATATATTTTTATCCCCAGGGGTACAGGTCTGTGAATCGCCAGGTTTACATACTTCATAGCACTCACCATAGCACATACCCTCCCCAATGTCCATAATCCCACCCCCCCTCCCAACCCCCCTCCCCCCATCAACCCTCAGTTTGTTTTGTGAGATTAAGAGTCACTTATGGTTTGTCTCCCTCCCAATTCCATCTAGTTTCATTTACTCTTCTCCTACCCCCTTAACCTCCCATGTTGCATCTCCTATCCATCATATCAGGGAGATCATATGATAGTTGTCTTTCTCTGATTGACTTATTTCGCTAAGCATGATACCCTCTAGTTCCATCCACGTTGTCGCAAATGGCAAGATTTCATTTCTTTTGATGGCTGCATAGTATTCCATTGTGTATATATACCACATCTTCTTTATCCATTAGTCTGTTGATGGACATCTAGGTTCTTTCCATAGTTTGACTATAGTAGACATTGCTGCTATAAACATTTGGGTGCACGTGCCCCTTCGGATCACTACGTTTGTATCTTTAGGGTAAATACCCAGCAGTGCAATTGCTGGGTCAGAGGGTAGTTCTTTTTTCAACATTTTGAGGAAACTCCATGCTGTTTTCCAGAGTGGTTGCACCAGCTTGCATTCCCACCAACAGTGTAGGAGGGTTCCCCTTTCTCCGCATCCTCGCCAGCATCTGTCATTTCCTGACTTGTTAATTTTAGCCATTCTGACTGGTGTGAGGTGATATCTCATTGTGGTTTTGATTTGTATTTCCCTGATGCCGAGTGATGTGGAGCACTTTTTCATGTGTCTGTTGGCCATCTGGATGTCTTCTTTGCAGAAATGTCTGTTCATGTCCTCTGCCCATTTCTTGATTGGATTATTTGTTCTTTGGGTGCTGAGTTTGCTAAGTTCTTTATAGATTTTGGACACTAGCCCTTTATCTGATATGTCATTTGCAAATATCTTCTCCCATTCTGTCAGTTGTCTTTTGGTTTTGTTCACTGTTTCCTTTGCTGTGCAAAAGCTTTTGATCTTGATAAAATCCCAAAAGTTCATTTTTGCCCTTGCTTCCCTTGCCTTTGGTGATGTTCCTAGGAAGATGTTGCTGCGGCTGAGGTCGAAGAGGTTGCTGCCTGTGTTCTCCTCGAGGATTTTGATGGATTCCTTTCTCACATTGAGATCCTTCATCCATTTTGAGTCTATTTTCGTGTGTGGTGTAAGGAAATGATCCAATTTCATTTTTCTGCATGTGGCTGTCCAATTTTCCCAACACCATTTATTGAAGAGGCTGTCTTTGTTCCATTGGACATTCTTTCCTGCTTTGTCGAAGATGAGTTGACCATAGAGTTGAGGGTCCATTTCTGGGCTCTCTATTCTGTTCCATTGATCTATGTGTCTGTTTTTGTGCCAGTACCATGCTGTCTCGATGATGACAGCTTTGTAATAGAGCTTGAAGTCCGGAATTGTGATGCCACCAACTTTGGCTTTCTTTTTCAATATTCCTTTGGCTATTCGAGGTCTTTTCTGGTTCCATATAAATTTTAGGATTATTTGTTCCATTTCTTTGAAAAAAATGGATGGTACTTTGATAGGAATTGCATTAAATGTGTAGATTGCTTTAGGTAGCATAGACATTTTCACAATATTTATTCTTCCAATCCAGGAGCATGGAACATTTTTCCATTTCTTTGTGTCTTCCTCAATTTCTTTCATGAATACTTTATAGTTTTCTGTGTATAGATGCTTAGTCTCTTTGGTTAGGTTTATTCCTAGATATCTTTTAGTTTTGGGTGCAATTGTAAATGGGATGGACTCCTTAATTTCTCTTTCTTCTGTCTTGTTGTGGTGTAGAGAAATGCAATTGATTTATGTGCATTGATTTTATATCCTGACACTTTACTGAGTTCCTGTACAAGTTCTAGCAGTTTTCGAGTGGAGTCTTTTGGGTTTTCCACATATAGTATCATATCATCTGCAAAGAGTGATAGTTGGACTTCTTCTTTGCCGATTTGGATGCCTTTAATTTCCTTTTGTTGTCTGATTGCTGAGGCTAGGACTTCTAGTACTATGTTGAATAGCAGTGGTGATAACGGACATCCCTGCCGTGTTCCTGACCTTAGCGGAAAAGCTTTCAGTTTTTCTCCATTGAGAATGATATTTGCCATGGGTTTTTCATAGATGGCTTTGATAATATTGAGGTATGTGCCGTCTATCCCTACACTTTGAAGAGTTTTGATCAGGAAGGGATGCTGTACTTTGTCAAATGCTTTTTTCAGCATCTATGGAGAGTATCATATGGTTCTTGTTCTTTCTTTTATTAATGTGTTGTATCACATTGATTGATTTGCGGATGTTGAACCAACCTTGCAGCCCTGGAATAAATCCCACTTGATCGTGGTGAATAATCCTTTTAATGTACTGTTGAATCCTATTGGCTAGTATTTTGGCAAGAATTTTTGCATCTGTGTTCATCAAGGATATTGGTCTGTAGTTCTCTTTTTTGATGGGATCCTTGTCTGGTTTTGGGATCAAGGTGATGTTGGCCTCATAAAATGAGTGTGGAAGTTTTCCTTCCATTTCTATTTTTTGGAACAGTTTCAGGAGAATAGGAATTAGTTCTTCTTTAAATGTGTGGTAGAATTCCCCGGGGAAAACATCTGGCCCTGGGCTTTTGTTTGTTTGGAGATTTTTGGTGACTGTTTCAATCTCCTTACTGGTTATGGGTCTGTTCAGGCTTTCTATTTCTTCCTGTTCAGTTGTGGTAGTTTATATGTCTCTAGGAATGCATCCATTTCTTCCAGATTGTCAAATTTGTTGGCGTAGAGTTGCTCATAGTATGTTCTTATAATTGTCTGTATTTCTTTGGTGTTCATTGTGATCTCTCCTCTTTCATTCATGATTTTATTTATTTGGGTCCTTTCTCTTTTCTTTTGATAAGTCTGGCCAGGGGTTTATCGATCTTATTAATTCTTTCAAAGAACCAGCTCCTAGTTTTGTTGATTTGTTCTATTGTTTTTTTGGTTTCTATTTCATTGATTTCTGCTCTGATCTTTATGATTTCTCTTCTCCTGCTGGGTTTAGGCTTTCTTTCTTGTTCTTTCTCCAGCTCTTTTAGGTGTAGGGTTACGTTGTGTACCTGAGACCTTTCTTGTTTCTTGAGAAAGGCTTGTACCGCTATATATTTTCCTCTCAGGACTGCCTTTGTTGTGTCCCACAGATTCTGAACCGTTGTGTTTTCATTATCATTTGTTTCCATGAATTTTTTCAATTCTTCTTTAATTTCCTGGTTGACCCATTCATTCTTTAGAAGGATGCTGTTTAGCCTCCATGTATTTGGGTTCTTTCCAAATTTCCTCTTGTGATTGAGTTCTAGCTTCAGAGCATTGTGGTCTGAAAATATGCAGGGAATGATTCCAATCTTTTGATAACAGTTGAGACCTGATTTAGGACTGAGAATGTGATCTATTCTGGAGAATGTTCCATGTGCACTAGAGAAGAATGTGTATTCTGTTGCTTTGGGATGAAATGTTCTGAATATATCTGTGATGTCCATCTGGTCCAGTGTGTCATTCAAGGCCTTTATTTCCTTGTTGATCTTTTGCTTGGATGATCTGTCCATTTCAGTGAGTGGAGTGTTAAAGTCCCCTACTATTATTGTATTCTTGTCGATGTGTTTCTTTGATTTTGTTATTAATGGTTTATATAGTTGGCTGCTCCCACGTTAGGGGCATAGATATTTAAAATTGTTAGATCTTCTTGTTGGACAGTTCCTTTGAGTATGATATAGTGTCCTTCCTCATCTCTTATTATAGTCTTTGGCTTAAAATCTAATTGATCTGATATAAGGATTGCCACTCCTGCTTTCTTCTGATGTCCATTAGCATGGTAAATTCTTTTCCACCCCCTCACTTTAAATCTGGAGGTGTCTTCGGGTTTAAGATGAGTTTCTTGTAGGCAACATATAGTTGGGTTTTGTTTTTTTATCCATTCTGATACCCTGTGTCTTTTGATTGGGGGATTTAGCCCATTAACATTCAGGGTAAGTATTGAGAGATATGAATTTAGTGCCATTGTATTGCCTGTAAGGTGACTGTTATTGTATATTGTCTCTGTTTCTTTCTGATCTACTACTTTTAGGGTCTCTCTTTGCTTAGAGGACCCCTTTCAATATTTCCTGTAGAGCTGGTTTGGTATTTGCAAATTCTTTCAGTTTTTGTTTGTCCTGGAAGCTTTTAATCTCTCCTTCTATTTTTAATGATAGCCTAGCTGGATATAGTATTCTTGGCTGCATGTTTTTCTCGTTTAGTACTCTGAATATATCATGCCAGTTCTTTCTGGCCTGCCAGGTCTCTGTGGATGTCTGCTGCCAATCGAATATTTTTACCATTGTACGTTACAGACTTCTTTTCCCGGGCTGCTTTCAGGATCTTCTCTTTGTCACTAAGACTTGTAAATTTTACTATTAGGTGACGGGGTGTGCACCTATTCTTATTGATCTTGAGGGGGCTTCTCTGAACCTCCTGGATTTTGATGCTTGTTCCCTTTGCCATATTGGGGAAATTCTCTCCAATAATTCTCTCCAATATACCTTCTGCTCCCCTCTCTGTTTCCTCTTCTTCTGGAATCCCAATTATTCTAATGTTGTTTCGTCTTATGGTGTCACTTATCTCTCGAATTCTCCCCTCGTGGTCCAGTAGCTGTTTGTCCCTCTTTTGCTCAGCTTCTTTATTCTCTGTCATTTGGTCTTCTATATCGCTAATTCTTTCTTCTGCCTCATTTATCCTAGCAGTGAGAGCCTCCATTTTTGATTGCACCTCATTAATAGCTTTTTTGATTTCAACTTGGTTAGATTTTAGTTCTTTTATTTCTCCAGAAAGGGCTTTTATATCTCCCAAGAGGTTTCTCTAATATCTTCCATGCCTTTTTCGAGCCCAGCTAGAACCTTGAGAATCATCATTCTGAACTCTAGATCTGACATATTACCAATGTCTGTATTGATTAGGTCCCTAGCCTTTGGTATTGCCTCTTGTTCTTTTTTTTGTTGTGAATTTTTCTGCCTTGTAATTTTGTCCAGATAAGAGTATATGAAGGAACAAGTAAAATACTAAAAGGGTGGCAACAACCCCAGGAAAATATGCTTTAGCCAAATCAGAAGAGATCCCAAATCGTGAGGAGGGAGAAAGGGGATAAAAAGAGGTTCAGAAAGAAAAAAAAAAAAAAAAAGAAAAAAAGAAAAAAAAGAAAACCAATAAAGAAAAAATATAAAAAGGAAAAAATATATATATATATATATATTAGATAAACTAATTAAAAAACGTTAAAAAAGAAAGCGTAAGAGTTAAAAAAATTTAGCAGAAGAAGAAAAAAAAATTGAAAAAGAAAAGAAAAAAAAATTAAATTAACTGCAAGGCTAAATAATCATGGGGAGAAAGCCATGAGTTCTGTGCTTTGCTTTCTCCTTCTCTGGAATTCCGATGCTCTCCTTGGTATTGAAACTGTACTCCTTGGTAGGTGAACTTGGTCCTGGCTGGGTTTCTTGTTGATCTTCTGGGGGAGGGGCCTGTTTTAGTGACTCTCAAGTGTCTTTGCCCCAGGCGGAGTTGCACCGCCCTTACCCTGGCCGGTCTGAGTAACCCGCTCGGGTTTGCTTTCGGGAGCTTTTGTTCCCTAAGCGCTTTCCGTAGAGTTCCGTAGGGCAGGAATGAAGATGGCGGCCTCCCGGTCTCCGACCCGGAGGAGCCGAGAGCCCGGGGCCGCACTCCTCAGTGCGCCCTCAGAGAACAGCACCCAATTACTCACGTCACCCTGGCCTCCGGCCGCGCTCCAAGCTGACCGAGCCTGCGACTGGTTCAAGGTAACCCCGAGCTTAGAGCTTACTCCTCGGCTCTGTCTCTGTAGCCGGCTTCCCTGTTCTAATACCGGTAAGCTCTGCGACACTCAGACACCCCCGATCCTTCTGTGACCCTGCGGGACCTGAGGCCATGCTGACCCTGCGTGGGCTTCACCCCGGTTAAGCCTCTGGAGCGATGTCCCTCAGTGGAACAGACTTTTAAAAGTCCTGATTTTGTGCTCCGTTGCTCCGCCGCTCGCCGGGAGCCGGCCCCTCCCCCCGCGGTCTATCTTCCAGTCGCTTTGGATTCACTTCTCCGCCAGTCCTACCTTTCAGAAAGTGGTTGATTTTCTGTTTCTAGAGTTGCTGTTCTTCTTCTCTTTTCGATCTCCTGTTGGATTTGTAGGTGTTTGCAATCCTTAGATGAGCTATCTAGCTGATCTCCCGCTACCTGAAGTAGTCTCAGCCTGCTACTTCTCCGCTATCTTGACTCCTCCCCCTGAGTTTGCTAATATTTTTTAAGGAATTTTGCATCTATATTCATCAGAGATATTGGCCTATAATTTTTTTTCCTACAGTGTCTTTTTCTGGCTTTCGTATCAAGGTAATGACAGTCTCATAAAATTGGATATATTCCATCCTCTTCAAACATTTTGAAGAGTTTGAGAAGGACTAGCATAAATTTTTCTGTAAATGTTTGGTAAAATTCACCAGGGAAGACATTAGGAGCTGGGATATTCTTAGTTTGGAGCTAATTGACTACTGATACAATCTCTTATTAGTTATGATCTGTTTATATTTTCTTTTGCTTTATGATTCAATTGGTAGGTTGTGTGTTCCTAGAAATGTATCCACTTCTTCTAGGGTATACAACTTGTTGACATATAATTGCTCATAGTCTTTTCATAATCCTTTACATTTCTCTCTTATCAGTTGTAATGTGTCCTATTTCACTTCTGATTTTGCTTATTTGAATGTTCTCTCCTTTTTCCTTAGTCTACCTAAAGATTTATTAAATTTGTTGATCTTTAAAAAATAACAACTCTTAATTTCATTAATTTCTAGGGTTCTCCTGTTCTCTTTTTTAAAATTTTTCCTCTATTATTTTTTTCTCCTGCAAACTTTGGGCTAGTTCTCCTTTTTCTAGTCCCTTAAGGGATAGAGTTAAGTTATTTGAGATTGTTTCTCATTTTAATCTATTTATCACTATAAACTTCCTTCTTTTTCACTACCTCCCACAAGTTGTATTGGCATGTTGTATTTCTCTTTTTGTTTGTTTTAAGATTTTTTTAAAAAAGATTTTATTTGTTTATTTGATAGAGAGAGAGAGATCACAAGTAGGCAGAGAGGCAGGCAGAGAGAGAGGGGGAAGCAGGCTCCCTGCTGAGCAGAGAGCCTGATGTGGGGCTCGATCCCAGGACCCTGAGATCATGACCTGGGCTGACGGCAGAGGCTTAACCCACTGAGTCACCCAGGCGCCCCTGTTTTAAGATATTTTGAATTTCTCTGTTGATTTCTTCTTTGACCCATTGGTTGTTCAAGAGTGTATTGTTTAATTTCCACATATTTGTGAATTTTCCAATTTTCCTTCTGCTATTGATTTCTAGCTTCATTGTATTTTGGTTAGAAAAATACTTGGTATGATTTTAAACTTCTTTAATTTGTTAAGACTTGCTACGTGATCCAATGTGATCTATTCTGGAGAATGTTCTATGTGTACCTGAGAAGAATATGAATTATGCTGTTGTTGGGTAGAATGTTCTCTATATGTCTGTTAGGTCCATTTAGTTTACATTGTCATTAAGGTATTCTGTTTCCTTGTCAATCTTCTGTGTAGATGTCCTGTCCATTACTAAAATGGAGTAGTGAGATCTACTATTGTTAGGTTGCTGTCTTCTTTACTTGTATCAATGTTTGCTTCATATATTTAGGTGTTCTGATGTTAGGTACATATATATTTATCATTGTTAGATCTTCCTGATGAATTAACTTTTTTTTAAATCATGATATAGTGTCCTTCTCTGCCTCTTGTGACAGTTTTTAACTTAAAATTAATTTGTCTAATGCAATAAGGGCCATCTCTGTTCTCTTTTAGTTATCATTGTCATGGATTATCTTTTTTCCACCCTTTCATTTTTAGTCTATGTGTGTCCTTAAATAAAATCTAAAGTGAGTCTCTTATAGATAACATATGGTTGTATCTTTTTTAAAAAATACATTTAGTTCCTCTAAGTCTTTTGAATGGGGAGTTCAAACTGTTTATATTTAAAGTTATTATCGATAAAGGAAATCTTATTATTGACATTTTGTAAGTTGTTTCTGTCTTGTAGCTCCATTGTTCTCATTATTCTCTCTTGAAAGAAGAAATACCTATCTTCCATAGGTATTTTCTTTGTTGTTACCATGGGGCTTACATAAAACATCTTATAACAATCTATTTTAAGCTGATAACATGTTAAATTCAATTGCAGACAAAACAAATCACACTTGTGCTTCTTCAACCCTGATGCTTTAGCTTATTGGTGTCACAAACTACATCTTTTTGTATTATATATATATTATATATATATATATATATATATATAAAAACCCATTTTTGTAGTTATAGGTATTTTTACACTTTTATCTTTCAACTTCTAGATCAGAATTAAAAGTGATTTATGTACCACCATTACAGTTTTATGTATTTGTTTATGTATTTGTTTTTTTTTTTTTTAAAGATTTTATTTATTTATTTGACAGAGAGAGATCACAAGTAGGCAGAGAGGCAGGCAGAGAGAGAGGAAGGGAAGTGAAGCAGGCTCCCTGCTGAGCAAAGAGCCCGATGCGGGACTCGATCCCAGGACCCCGAGATCATGACCTGAGCCGAAGGCAGCGGCTTAACCCACTGAGCCACCCAGGCGCCCCTATGTATTTGTTTTTGTCAGTAAACTTTATATTTTCCTGTGCTGTTGTATTGCTGTGTAGCATCTTCTCATTTCAACTTGAAGGATTCCCTTTAGCATTTCTTAAAAGGCAGGTCTAATAGTAATGACCTCCTTCAGCTTTTACATATCTGGAAAAGTCTTTATCTCTCCTTCGTGTTTTTTAAGATTTTTTTTTAATTTTATTTTTTATAAACATATATTTTTATCCCCAGGGGTACAGGTCTGCGAATCGCCAGGTTTACACACTTCACAGCACTCACCATAGCACATACCCTCCCCAATATCCATAACCCCACCCCCTTCTCCTAACCCCCCTCCCCCCATCAACTGGGAGGGAGACAAACCATAAGTGACTTTTAAGATTTTTTTTTAATGCAACTTAAGGTTTACAGCAAAATTGAGGGGAAAGTACAGAGATTTCTCTTCTAATGCTGCCACCACACATGGATAGTTTCCCCATTATTAACAGCCCCCACCAGAGTGGCACATTTGTTACAATCGATGAACCTACATAGTCACCCAACGTCTAGTTTACATTACTGTTCACTCTTGGTGTTATATATTCCATGGGTTTTGACAAATGTGTAATGACATGTAACCATCATTATAATATCATATATCATATCATGTCATATCATATCGTATCATATCATATCTTATCTTTGCCTTAAAACTCTTCTGTGCTTGGGGTGCCTGGGTGGCTCAGTGGGTTAAAGCCTCTGCCTTCGGCTCAGGTCATGGTCCCAGGGTTCTTGGATCGAGCCCCGCATCGGGTCTCTGTTCGGCGGGGAGCCTGCTTCCCCCCCTCTCTCTCTTCCTGCCTTTCTGACTACTTGTGATCTCTGTCTGTCAAATAAATAAATAAAATCTTTAAAGAAAAAAAAAAAACTCTTCTGTGCTTTGCCTACTCATCCCTCCCTCCTGCCTAACTCTTGGAAACCACTGATCATCTTTATTTCCTCTAAAGTAAAACAGCACACTGTTCAGTTCTTTTTCGTTCTCAATAGCCCTAAGTATCTGGTGTATGCCGGGTCCCACCCAACACTCTTGGACAGCTGAGACAGAACCTAGTCCCCCACTCCAATAGTCAGAATGCTGTATGGATAGCCTAGTATTCTCTTTCTCCCCAGAAAGAAGCCCCAAATGGAGATTTTCCTCCAGATCATGTGGCTTTGACCAGGGGAGGGGACTATGGTGGGAGGTTGCCAAGAATTTTTCTACTGGATTTGATAGAGTTGGTTTTGCACTCACCTGGAGGACAAGAGCCTCTTAATTGGTTCTGCATTTCTCAAAAAGGGAGAGGTCCATGTAGTGTTGTTGAATTGGTGTCTTAATGGTAAGGGTATCTGGGGCTTCCTATTCCACCAACCACTGATATAACTACCTTCTTAAACATTCTTATCATACTTGTAACTTATTCTTGTGGTAAAGCATATTGCCATCCAAAGCACTTGTGTTGTCTTTGAAATGTCCTTTCTTTGCCTTTCCCCTTCCCAAGTTGTACGTACTGGAATGGGTATTATAGTCAATCATAGTGTGTATAATAGATCCTAAAAGTTGGACATAAAGATGTAACTAATAAAAATTTGATATGGCATTTGTAGCATAATCAAAAGAGGAAGGGAATTCACCATAAGGAAATTACCAAAATAACTCAAAATACAGATTACAAATCAGTGGAAGAAATGAATAGTGGGCTTGCAGAGCTCAGAGAAAATATAAAAAGAAAAATTAACTATTACAGAGATGGAAACCATATTTGAAACCACAAGCATAGGATAAAATATGACTTAAAAGAACATAATGGAGAAACTTCCTCTGGGAAGGTGGAATAGACTAGCATTTTCCTATCCTTAACACTGAGTACAACTAAAAACCTTGGATATTATGTATAAAACAAACACTTTTTAAATGTAAAAAATGAAGAGAATGACCTCATCCTAAAGCAAATCCTTACGCAAGGGATATTAGAGAAGACTGAATATGGAGCTGGACTTTCATTCTTACTTGGCAGAAACAAATCCCCACCTTTCTCCATGAGGTATTGGTGGAGATGACATGGGAGCCTGGACTTCCCATCTCCACTCACAGTAACAAGGATGTTCTCTTTTGTGTTGATAGAAGCTAAATGGAGAAACTAGACTTCCAACTCTCGATTATAAGACAGCACCCCACCACTCCACTTCCCTTGATGGAGCAATATCACAGAAAAACAGATAAAATATGTTTAAATAAGATTGAGGTTCTTATAGTATAATATTAAAGTGTCTGTTTCAATTCAAAACCACTCATTATACTGAGTACCAAGAAGTTCTAAACTGGCTGAAAAAAGGCAATCAATGCATACAAACCTTGTGATGACAGAATGCTAGAATTATACAACACAAATTTTAAAGCAGTTATTATAAGAATGTTTCAATGAGCAATTACAAATACACTTGAAACAAATGAAAATAGAAAGTTTCAGCAAAAAAATAGAAGATATACAAGTATAGAAAAGAACCAAAGGGAAATTTGGAACCAAAAGATGAAATCACTAAAATTAATAACAAAAACAAAAACAAAACCTAGTGAACGGGCTCAACAGAATGAATGTCATAATGGAAGGCACAAAAGTAAGAAATTACACATCCAAACAGAAGAGGAAAAATATATTAAAAATGAAAACAGACTCAGGGCCTGTAAAATTGTAACAAAAATCTAATATTTGTTTCATCAGAGTGAAACAAATAAAATTAAATGTATTCTTAATAAAATAAAATTATTCGTAAAGAATAATTGAGTAAAACTTTTGAATTTAGCAAATGACACAAACTTAAGAATTCAAAAGCCTGCATAAACCCCCAAAATGATAAAGCCTGAAAATTCCACACAGAGAAACGTAGAATCAAACATGAAAACAAAGACCAAAAAATAAAATCTTGAAAGCAGCCATAGAGAAATGACACTTTATCTATAGAGGAAAAACTGAATGACAGTGGGCTTCCATCAGAGCTCCTGGAAGCCAGAAGTGATGCAAAATTCTTCAACTCAGAATTTTATGTACAATGAAATTATTCAGAAATAGAGAATAGATTCAGTACATTCTCAGATGAAGAAAAAGTAAGATCATTTTTCACTTTTATGGTAACAGACCTACCCTAAAAGAAGGGGAATTTTTCTAAACAGAAAGGAAATGATAGAAGAAGTTATCTGGAAATATTAGCAAGAAAGAACGTACATAATAAGCAAAATATAAGTAAATACAATAGACTTCCTTTTCCTATTGAGTTTTCTAAATTATGTTTGATAGTCAAAGCAAAAAATACAACATCATCATGTGGTTCTAAGTATGTAAAGGAAATAGTTAAGATAATTATATTAAAACTACTAGAGGATGAAGAGAGGTCAGGTTTTTATATTTCAGTTGAACTGTTAAAATGATAATATTAGTGCACTGTGTAAGTTGCGTATGTATTTAATACATCAAGCAACCACCAAAAAAAGAGAAGATATAAAAAGAGATATACTCAAAACACTATAAATGTATCAAAACTGGGATGCTAAAAAAAAAAAAAAATTCAAACCAAAGAAAGCCAAGGGGGGGGGAGACAGGAAATAATAAATAGCTAGTATAGTAAATAAATAAATAAATAAATAAATAAAATGCTGAATTGAACCCTAATATATACTGATACAACTGAAAAGAAATATTCACAGTAACTATAGAAAAATTCACATAAAACGAACCTCAAAAATTTTTGAAAAATTTATATCTTATAACATGTATTCCCTAACTACAATGGAATTAAACTGAACACCAATAATAAAAAGGCAAGAGAAATTTGTAAAACACTAGAAACTGAATGACACACATCCAAATAATCCACAGATCAAAGAGGAGTTTCAAGAAAAGTTTCAAAAAAATACATTTAAGTGAATGAAATGAAAATACAGCATATTGAAATTTGTGAAACATAGCTAACACAGTGATAAGAAGGAAATTTATAGCATTAAATACACACACTAAAGAAAGGAAAAAGTCTCAAATCAATGACCTAAGTTTTCATCTGAAGAACCTAAAAAGAAAAAAAGGAAAACAAAATAATGCCAAAGCAAGCTGGGGAATAATAAAGATAGTAGCAGAAATTAATGAAATAAAAAATAGAAACAACAGAGAAAATCAATGAAACAAAGAGTTGATTTTTTGAAAAAATTGATGAAATTAGCAAACCTCTAGCAAGGAAAAAAAGAGAGGACACAAATTACCAATATCGGCTATGAAATAGAGATAACAGTACAGAACCTGCAGACATTAAAGGGATAATAATAGAATACTATAAAAAAATTTACGTGTGTAAATTTGACAACTTAGATAAAATGTACCAATTCCTTGGACAATACAAGTTACCAAAACTCACCTAACATGAAATAGATAATTTGAATAGTCCTTCAACTATTATGAATATTGAACCTATTATTTAAAAATTCCCCCAAACAGAAATCTCTAAGCCCAAGTGCTTTCACTGGGGAATACTACCAAACTTTGAGAGGAATTAACACCAATTCTACACAGTCTCTTTGCACAGTCTTCATGTTTGTGTTCCCCATACCTAAAATTCACTTTAGAATTCTAATGCCCAATATGATGATGTTAGGAGATTGGACCTTTGGAAGGTAATTAAGTCATGAGGGTTGAGCCCTTGAAGGGAATTAATAATCTTTTTTAAAATTGATTTATTTATTTAAGGGAGAGAGAACAAGGGTGCATGCTGTTGAGCAAGCAGGGAAGGACAGAGGGAAAGAAAGAGAGAGAATCCTCAGGTAGACTCCCCAGTGAGCTTGGAGCACAATGCAGGTCTGGATCTCAAGACACTGATGTCATGATCTGAGCTGAATCCAAGAGTTGGCCACTTAACCAACTGAGCCACCCAGGCACCTTGGAATTAATGTTCTTTAAAAAGATATCTCATAGAGCTTCCTATCTCTTTCTGCCATGTTAGATACATGGAGAAGTGTGTAACCAAAAAAAGACAATTACCCCACCATCCTGGCACTCTGATCTTAGACTTCCAATCTCCAGAAATAAATTTCTGAGAAATAAATATCTGTTGCTTATAAGTTGCATAGTCTGTAGTATTTTGTATAGCAGCCCAGATGGACTAAGATACTTCTCTGAAACATAGGAGTATACATTGCAATTCATTTTAAAAAATCTAATCTTACCCTGATACTCAGACAACAACAAAAAAAGACAACTACAGATCAATATCCCTCCTGACTATAGACATAAAAATATTAGCCAATAGAATTTAACAACATATGAAAAAAATTATATGGCTCCATGACCAAGTGTGGTTTATTCCAGGGATGTAAGACTGGTTCAATATTTGAAAATCAATGTGTCAATCCAATATTTTAAGAAGCTAAAGAAGAAATATGACACGATCTTAACAATTGATGCAGGAAAAGCATTTGACAAAATTCAACATCCTTTCATGATTAAAACTCTGAAAAAATACGAATGGAGGGGAAGTTATTCAATTGGATAAAGTGCATCTACAAAAATCCTACAACTAATATACTTTGTAGTGAAGGACTGAATGCTTTCTCCATAAGATCAGGAACTAGGCAAGAATGTCTGTTCTTACTATTCTTATTCAGCAAAATATATTCAGGATTTATATATTAAAAATGACAAAATTCTGATGAAAGAAATCAAGAATCTAAATAAATTAAGAGACATACCATGTTCATGAATCATAAGACTAGTAACGATACACATAGTAAAGACATACATTTACCCCAAATTGATATATAGGTTTAATGGACAATGGACCCAATGTGCCTGATAGTAGAAGGCTTGTGAGCTGTTCAGACATAAACTGTAAGGGACAATATTTTGTTGAGATCACGTTAATTTTGAGTGTGAAGTTCAGCTTTGCAAGATCAGAACTTTTAATTCTAGGATATTAAAGATGTAGTAAACGATTATCCTATTTTATAATGGCTAAGGATCAGGAAGGGTTTGGACTACTCTATAAATCACAGGACATTAATAATCAAGATGGCATGTTGGCAAGAAATCTTATTTGTAGACTTATTTTGCTTGAGTATTTTGTTTGAGGATTAGAGGGCCTTCCATGGAGACCTGTATTCTCCTATTCCCCACTGTCTCTATTACCCTCTGTTGTTTGACACTTGCTTTTGCCTCAGTTACTTACATAACCTACCTGTTCTCCTGTAGATATTAAAATTTGTGACTCTTGACTTACCATATCGTTGCAACAAAAGCAAATCAATCTTAAGTTGAAATAAATGACCTTAGAAACAAACTTTTGTAGTCCCTAAGTTGATTAGACAAGAATTTTAAAAATATGCCAATAAAACGCACAAGAAAATGGGTATTTAGGTCCATGAGAGAGGGTTTTTAGGATTTGGAGTACTAGCTAGTCATGGTTTCTTCTTCCCAAGGTAACTTGAAAATCAAAATAGGTTTAATACATTTTCTTTTTTCTTCTTCTTTTAAAAAATATTTATTTATTTATATGACAGAGAGACATAGTGAGATATCTGACAGAGAGAGACACAGCGAGAGAGAGAACACAAGCAGGGGGAGAGGGAGACACAAGCTTCCCACTAAGCAGGGAGCATGATGTGGGGCTTTTTCAGAGATCATGACCCGAGCCAAAGACAGATGCTTAACAACGGAGCCACTGAGGTGCCCCAATACATTTTCTTAGAAAAGTTCAAGAAGTATGTTAAGAAAGACTATTGGGTTGTAAAAGGGAATTTATTAATTTAAAGCATGTTATTTTTTCCTTGTAAAACTTTGATCAACACTGTGTGCCACACCAATAGCCAGAAAACTCATTAAGATTGGTGATTTTTAAACTGATTATTCTTGGGCCGATTCTTATTTTTCAGCTTTTTTTTAAACCTCCACACCAACATTCCTTCTGTGTTTCCATCAATTGCTCTGATAGTCTGGGTGATGCACCAGAGATACTGTTTACATTGAATCAGTTCAAAGAAAACTTGATCCTACAATTCCATTTGAGACAGCATCACATATTCTAAGAGAGACTTGAGAGGCAAAATGTCCATTTCAGTAGCATATTTACAGGGTATCTCTGAAACTGAGATATGTGCATATGGCAGATGTCTTTAGTGTTAGCCTATGAGTTTAATTTCATTTCACTTCAGATGCTGTATGTAACATTACTTGTTTAGCATGGCAGAGTGGAATAGTGGGAAGAGAAGACACTTGAAGTCAGATGGGTACTCATCACTATTATTTCCTGCATTGTAGTCTTAGGCAACTTACATATCATCATTGGTTCTTAATTTTCTCAACTATTAAAAGGAATATACTAATGCTGTCTTCAGTGTCTTCAGCTTAATACTAAAATTAAATAGATAATTCATCCAAAAGTGCTTGGCAATTTTCCTACCTTCAGAGTAATTCATTTTATGATTTTATCCCCAAATTAGAGAGTGGGAAGGATGTTGGTGAGAAACTTACTGGTGTTTTCAAAAGCTTAAATATATAAACCTCTCACAAAGGTAAGTATTTCCTAAAATATTTATGGTCTAAATTGGGCATTACATTGTATACCATAAACTATGACTTAAAAATTGCTTTGTCTGTATTCCAAATCACCATTTAATGTTTTGAAGGAAAATTATATTCCAGGTTTTAAATAGTCAGCTTGGAAAAAAGAAATTTTATATCATAGTCTACTCATAAATCAGGACTATTGATAGTATTTAATTTTTACCTTCTTCTATCCTACCTAAGATTTTATATTTCTTTGGAATAGGATTCTATCAGTGACTAATGAGGTGTTTTACTCATAGTAAGTAGTCAGCAAATATGTTTCAGTTTACTTTGATGTTTAGAAATAAGAATTAATGGAAATCAAGAATGGCAGGCAGATTGAGTATAAACATGACCTTGATTGCTCCCCTCTCTGTATCTACACCTCTTATAACAGACTTTGTAGCTTTTCTTCCAAGAATTAGTCTATTTCCCTACCCATGGAATCTGGGCTGCCCTTGTGATTTGCTTTCACCAATATAGAATGTGGCTAAAGTGACAATTGCCAGTTCTGAGTCTAGACTTGAAGATGCAATTCCTGCTTCCATACTTTCTTGGAACTCTGTCACTGTCATTTAAATAAGCTAGGACTCCCCTGTGGAGAATGAGAGGCCATGTAAGGAAAGTCCCGTTGTTTCACGGGTGTTCCCCACCCCAGCTTATGGCCAATGGACCTCCAAATATGTAAAAGCTTTGCTTAGAGCTGCCTATTCAACCTACAGCTGGTCCTAGATACATGATTAAGCCCTGCCAAGACCAGAATAACTGCTCACCTGACAGACTCACCTGAATGAACATTCCAAATTGCTGGTTGTTTAAAGCCACAAATTTGGAGTTGGCTGGTAGCACAGCGATAACTAACAAGTGCATCATCTAGATTCAATTCTGAACAAGAAATAGGAGCTACTTCAGGGAGTACTGTGGTATGTTTTCAGTGGTGATCATGAAAGAAACGAATTCGACAGTTCAGAGAAAAAGAAAGGAAAAAAAAGTAGATTAGTCAATTTTAGAAAAGGGAGCTATAACACAAACTTTAGGCATTAGTTTGGGATAAAACAAAAGGAAGAAACACAGACACATACATGTACACACACATAAACACCTATATACATATATATTTTTGTCCAAATACCTATAAAGAGCCTGCTGACCTCTAAAAACACCAATTACCTATTGGAAATTAGAAGGCCCGGAAAGATATAGGCCACGTATCTAACGCTCAGATATTCAAACAAATACTGCCTGCTTTACCGACAATAAGTATCCTAGGGACTACTCTGGTGAAAAGCATCTTTTAAAAAGTAAGAACCCCGTCCTAGAGAAGGAAGAAAGGAAGCCCAGGAAACATGGGAAATCCAATGCATGCTTAAATGTAAACAGACCCCTCCAAAAAAACTTAAAGAGCTTTCTGCAAGCAACAACAAAGCCAATACTATGCACTTCTTTAAATTAGAGGGAGCAAGTCAGCCAAAAACAGTGAGATGGACACAGTGCAAAAGGTGCATCAAAAAAATAAGAAAGGAGATAGCAGAAACAATTAATACATGGCTTCGATCATTCCCAAGGAAGGATTTAGGGAGTTTCCTACTCTGAAATTGTCTTTTGAGAGAGGCAGGTCAGGGGTAAGAGAAAAAATGATGCTGAAAGCACAAGGTGTGCTACAAGGAATTGGTAAACTGAAGGTATATCGTTTGTATGTTCGCATCCTGGCACCCAACCAAGTATTTTGAAGAAAGTGGAGGGGGCAAAGAGCTCCCCACCTCCAAAATGTGCAACTGTAACAGAGGACTCTTCTCAAAGAGAATTTGCTTCCCATCCGATGATTTTCATCATCAAATCTCAATTTGATTTTACATCTGGACCGTTGGCAGAAACTATATACAAGAATGGGATCATGTGAAATTTATGCAAAATACAATAGAATTATCTATTGAGAGTTTTGCTCAGATTGCTGTATAAGCTGATATAAGGGGGTACTGTGTCTTTGAGATTTCACAAGAAAAAAAAAAGGGCACATTTTGTGCTCTGAATTCTGAGCTTTTTGACCCTAAGGAGTTATTAACAGCTTTTGCAAGTCAGAAATAAAAATGAAAGTTGAACTCAAGCCGTGATCCCAACCCAACTTCTCTTTGGGGAGAGTCTAGGCACATTTGGTGTGAGTTAAACTGAATGACTCCTAGGAGGAAAGAAAAGAAAGCTGAAGGTAAAAGAAAGGGGGGAAATGTGGTCTGCCTGAGGTTGGGGAAAATCCCCCCAGACTGAGAGAAGTAAGAGGGCTTGGATGGTTTCCATAATTGACAAACAGGACCTGGAGGGAGGAGAGGAGAAGGGAGTGGCTGCAAGGTACAGATGTAGGTTAGTTGTTGAACCAGGAGGTGTTGAGAACAGTCGTGACGATTTCAGTGATTAGATCTGGGTTTGGCAAACAGGACTGTTGTGGCAAACGACGCTGAGTCCTCACATAGTGTCATGCCTGAGTGATGGCAAGGACAGGCTTGGCAGAAACATCAGCTAATGAGAGGAGGGATAGGACTAATGGTAACTGCCACGGACTAAGAGCTTGGCTCATACCTCTGTTTTTGGTTGTCCAATAATCATTAAGATCGAACGCCTCAACTCTCTTG
Organism: Lutra lutra; assembly: GCF_902655055.1. Lineage (NCBI taxonomy): Eukaryota > Metazoa > Chordata > Mammalia > Carnivora > Mustelidae > Lutra > Lutra lutra. The sequence goes on along the minus strand of NC_062290.1, from coordinate 40,571,607 downwards.
AGTGGGTTTCAGAATTTAGATCTGTGACATTTACTGGATTTGAGTATTCTCAGAAAATGCTTAACTTACTCCTACAGCTTATCAAAGTGAAATCAAGGGGTAATATCTTTTTAAAAATAGAAATAATCCCTGATGAATCCATTTGAATATTTGGAAAAATAGCCTGAAAAAAATCAGCAGATTTAATTTACGTAGCTGTTTAAAAAGACCTTTGCCAAAATTCTATGACAAGAGCTATTTAAAATTTTCCCTCTCTATTTTGAATTATGAGACATTTTCATGTGCCTAACAGAACATGAAATAACAGACACTCAAATACTGACCACCCAGATTTCATAGATATTAACATTCCATTGAATTTGTTTCATATCCTAGTTTTTTTTTTTTTTAAGTTTTTAAAGATTTTATTTATTTGGCAGAGAGAGTGAGCATGCACAAGTAGGGAACGCGGCAGGCAGAGGGAGAGGGTGAGGGAGAAGCAGGTTCTCCATTGAGCAGGGAGCCTGACGCAGGACTCGATCCGAGGACCCTGGAATCATGACCTGAGCCGAAGGCAGCCATTTAACCTACTGAGCCACCCAGGCTCCCCTTCATATCCTATTTTTTAAAATAAAAATAATACTGGGGACACCTGGGTGGCTCAGTGGGTTAAGCCTCTGCCTTCGGCTCAGGTCATGATCTCAGGGTCCTGGGATCGAGCCCCGCATTAGGCTCTCTACTCCTAGGGGACCCTGCTTCCCCCTCTCTCTCTGCCTGCCTCTCTGCCTACTTGTGATCTCTCTCTGTCAAATAAATAAATGAAATCTTTAAAAAAAAATAAAATACTGTACATGGAGCTAACATCTGAACTCCATCTTTTCCTCTCTCCTTCCCTAGAGAAAATCCTTACTTTGAAGCTGCATATGATATTGTTTTGTATTTGATTATGTATAAATGCCTCCATAAAAATACACAGTATTATTTTGTGTTCTAAAATTTTTACCTAACTGGTATCATTGTAATAGATTTTTATATAGCATTCATTTATAATTTTTAATTTCTTCCATACCTGTGGATCTGCTATTGAATGTTGTGCAGTATCCTTGGCTTCTACCGGGGAGATGCCAGTAGCAACACCCTCCGCCCTGAGTTGCAACAGCTAAATATGTCTCCAGATATTGCCAAAATGCCCCCCCGGGGGAAAAAACTGCCCCTGACTGAAAACCGCAGATCTAGCTCATTGCACTCTGTCCACCACTTGGCCAATTCTATTGTACATTTTCCAGAATCTTGGAAATGACTGTCTTCTCTAGGTTAGACTAGCATTTTATTCTTTTAATTTAAAACTGAGGCCAATGTTGAAATCATTCAAGAAGTCAAGGACTAAAGTGGTTTTCCTATTGTCCTTTTATTGTGTACTCAAAACAACATTATGCATTATGCCATTCAGATTTTATTACATGGAGGTATTTTTACTTCCTTTTTATTTCTTTTTAAAATTTTTATTTTAATTCCAGAATAGTTAACATACACTGTTATATTAGTTTCAGGTGTACAATATAGTGATTCAGCAATTCCATACATTATCCTTAATCCCCATCACCTGTTTAACCCATCCCTCACCCACTTTCCCTCTGGTAACCATCAGTTTTGTTCTCTACAGTTCAGAGTCTGTTTCTTGGTTTCTCTCTCTCTCTCTTTTTTTTGTTTGTTTGTTTGTTTTCTTTCTTAAGTTCCACATATGAGTGAAATCATATGGTATTTGTCTTTCTCTGACTGACTTATTTTGCTTAGCATTAGCCTCTCTAGCTCCATCCATTTGTTACAAATGGCAAGATTCCATTCTTTTATAGGGTAGAATAATATTCCATTATATGCATAATATTTATATATATAATATTCATATTTTCATACGTATATTCATACACACACACACATATGCACACCCCCCCCCCACATCTTCTTTATCCATTCATCTATCAATGGATATTTAGGCTGTTTCTGTAATTTGGCTATTGTAAATAATGCTGCTATAAATATAGGGATGCATGTATTCCTTTGAATTATTGTTTTTGTATTTTGAGGGGTAAATACCTAGTAGTGTGATTACTAGATCATAGGGTAGTTCCATTTTTAACTTTTTGAGGAAACTCCATACTGTTTTCCACAGTGACTGCTCCAGTTTGCATTCCCACCAGTAGTGCATGAGAGTTCCTTTTTCTCCACGTCCTCACCAATATTTGTTTCTTTGTTTTTTATTTTAACTGTTCTGAGAGGTTTGAAGTGGTATCTCATTGTGGTTTTGATTTACATTTCCCTGATGATGAGTGATGTTGAGCATCTTTTCATGTGTCTGTTGAGCCTCTGAATATCAAAAACATATAGAGATGGAGAAATGTCTGTTCATGTCTTCTGCCCATTTTTAAATTAGATTGTTTTTTGACTGTTGGATTGTATCAGTTTTTTATACATTTTTGGATACTAATCCTTTATCAGATATGTCATTGCAAATATCTTCTCCAGTTCAGTAGGTTGCCTTTTAATTGTGTTGTTTCCTTCACTGTGAAGGCGCTTTTTATTTTGATGTAATCCCAATAGTTTTTGTTTTTATTTCCCTTGCCTCAGGAGACATATCTAGAAAAATGTTGCTACAGCCTATGACATGGATTTTAATGCACAGCTTAAGTGATGATTATTTTTCACAAGTCTCCGTATCAAAATGTGTTCCATTTTGAGGACAGTAACAAAAGTAACCCCAAAGCTAGGTTTCTGTTGTATAGTAGGGAGGTGATCTGGGTAGCATATACTATCTTCTGTCATAAAAGTAATTTGTCATGATGTTTCAATTTCACACCTCCATTATTTCATTTGAGGAGATTTTAATAGATAGATTCCATGACTTATAATGGCTTCATTATGACAGGCTGGCAAAATTGTTGACAAAGACTGCCTCTCATTTTGCTACCTGTGAATGTTTTCCACTCAGGGAAGTATTTTCTTTTATTATGAAAACATGTTTCCAGACCTGTATCACTTTTGTTGTTTCTCCAGAAATACTATTTTTAAATTGGAACTTAGCTCTTAATCATTCACTTGCTACATTATCTATCATTAATTCTGTTCACTTTCCTTTTTCTCTGTATTTTTTGTGAACTAGACATTTCATTTGTGCTTATTAGCTGATTTTCTGTTATGTCTACTTTTTTTACTCCTGACATGTGTGGGCAATGTTAATGATGTTCTAGTAGTTTCATTTTTTTTCCAGTATTTTAAATATTTTTAAATTATATAAGTAGTATATTAGTCTATTGGGGGATATATTAGTCTATATTAGTCTATATGGGAATTTTTCAGATATCTTTCTGTTTTGATTTCTATTGAATTTGACTCTATTGTGTTTAGCAAACCATTTTGCATAACTGGAATCATTTTAAATTTATTGACACAAAATACAGTTTATATAGGTAAATATTTTATGTGCACTTTGAAAGGATGATTATTCTGCTATTTTAGGATGGACTTTACTATAAATGTCAAGAAATGACTTGGTTGATAGTATTGCTATAGATTCAGCATCTTTCTAAATTTCTATCTTGTTCTCTCAATTATGGAGAAAGAAATATTGAAATCTTTGACTATAATTTTAGATAACTTAGATGTACCTGTTTCTCTATCCCTTTTAGGTTATGTATTCTGAAGTTCTTTTATTAGTTCAATAAACTTGAATGTAAATGTACATGTTATGTGTACATTTACAAAAGACTTATATTAGTAACTTCCATTTCTCCCTTCCTGACCTTCCTATATTATTGTCATATATCTACTTTTACATGTTGTTATACCCTAAATATTATGAATCCTCACCCAATGTTTGTTTAAATGATCAATTATCTTATAAAGAATTGAAATAACAGGGGGAAAAATATATAGATTTACTCATGCATTTAACAGTTCCAGTGTTCTTATTTCCTTTGTGTGGACCCTAATTTCCCTGGTATCATTTTACTTCTGCCTAAAGGACTTCTTTTATTTTATTTTGATTTTGATTTTATTTTATTTTGTAGCATGAATCTTCTGGTCATTAAGTCTGAAAAACATTTTTACCTAACCATTTTTGAAAAATTTTCTTGCTAAATATGGAATTCTAGGTTGACATTGGTTGGGTTTTTTTTTTTCCATTACTTAATAAATGCAGCTGCACTATCATCTCATTTACAATGTTTCTGAAAAGAAACTGGATATCATTCTTGTCTTTGTTCCCTGATATTTAATTTAAAAAAAAATTTCCTCTGGTTGCTTTTAAGATTTTTCTCTTTACCACTAGCTTTGAGCAATGTGATATGTTGTGCCTCAATGTGGTTTATGTTTCTCATGTTTGTAGATATTCTTAGATCCATGAATTTATCATTTTTATCATATTTGGAAAACGTTGGCCATTATCTATTTAAATAATTTTTTCTGACACTAAATCTCCCTTCTCCAGGGACAACAATACCATATATGTTAAACTGTGAAGTTTTCCCACAGTTCATAGATGTACCATTCTCTCTTTCTCTTTTCTTTTTTTTCCCCCCTCTATGATACTTTCTTGATAGTTTCTATTCTATGTCTCCAGGCTCATTGATCCTTTCCAGTGTATTTTTAAAAATCACAAATTGTAGTTTACACTCCAAAACTTGCTTCTCTTTGGGTATTTTAGAAATTTTTTCATGTTTCTACTTAAGGCTTTGACTATATGTAATACAATTATAATTACTGTTTTCTTTGTTTATTCTAACGCCTGTGTTGGATTTGAGTAATTGATGTTCCTCTTCACTCTGGGTTATATTTTCCCTCTTCTTGGAATGTCTGGTAATATTTGATTAAATGCTAGATCTTATGAATTTTACCATTTGAGGTGTGGGATATTTTTGTATTCTTGTAAATATTCTTGAGTTTTGTTCTGGAGTGTGGTTAAGTTCCTTGAAACAGTTTTACTCTTTTGAGTCTTGCTTTTAAGATTTGTTGGGGAGATGGGAGGCCTTGAAACAGTTTTACCCTTTTAAATCTTGCTTTTAAGATTTGTTGGGGAGATGGGAAGTCAAATTAGTGGTCGTTGATCTGGGACTGATTATTCCTAACTATTGAGGCAAGACGCTCATGTGTACTTTACCCAAAGAGCCTCATGAATCTTGAGGTTTTCCAATCTGATTGGTGAGAATAGGCATTATTTTAGTCCTATATAATTGCTGGACACAGTTACTATTAATCTTTTGTGTGGGAGTTGTCTCACGTGCTTGCACTTACCAATCCTCATCTGAATACTAGAGGTGGACCATCTTCAGATGTCTAGAGCTGTCTTTGTGCAGTACTCTTCCTGCAAACTCTAACCAGAGTCTTTCTAGATTCTTGGTTCTATCTCCTCAACAGTGCACTCCACCTGCCTTCTTCTTTTGTGTCTTGGAAAATTTCCAAGGCAAAGATGTGCAGTGATAGTGTTCATTGCTCTTGTTTCCTATTTCTTAAGGTAAATATCATTCATTGTCTGATGTTCAGTATCTTGGAGTCGCTGTTTCATATATTTTGGTCATTTTTGGTTGTTTTAGGCTGCAATGTAAATCCATTTGCTGAAATTCCGTCTTGGACAGAACTAGAAGTTCCATCAATTCATTTTTAATTTCATTATAAAGAAGTCATAGTATACATAGTAACATTAAAAGATCTCCTTAATCACTCTCACCTTCTCATTCCAATTACTCTTCCCACAGTATCATCTATCAGGACTTCAGAATGTGTCCTTCTACTTCCATTTCCATGTGTTTATATACATATACAGATTTTTAAAAATTAAGTTTTCAACTGAATGTACTTTTCAGTCTCATTTTGTTTTTCAAAAGTCTGTGGATATTCTTGTGTTTATGTCTTCCACCTGAACATTATACACAACTTTTCAGTTCCATGATAAATCAAGGTAAATATTTTTATATTTTATTCATAGAAAACTATGAAGAGAAGTGATATGTTTATAATGTTCAGTAATGTATGCAAAAATCTGAATTTAAAATGGAGATATCATCACTTTTATTTATTTGGGTCTTTCTCTAAAGTCTTAAATTCTCTCTTTCTAGCTATCTATATACATATCTATAGATTTCATTTATTCATGTATATCTATATAAGGATTGGAGATATATATCTCTATATCTTTATACTATCTATAGATAGATACAACAAATGTGCAGGATCTATCCTTCTATATTTGTAGAAATAGACATTTCTATCAATATCACTAGACATCTCTAGATACATACATACATACATACATAGATTCTGAACAATTACTGCTTGGTCATTCGTAATTACCTTATTATTTGTGGCTAATTGCAAGTAAGATCCTTTGGTCCCACAAAATTCTATATTCCAGGAAGCAGCCTGAAAAAGCTAATTGGTCTCAAAGGTAGAGCTTTATTAATCTCTCCACCCATGCCCAAAGATGATAACATAAAAAGAACATCAGTGAGGGACCTCAAAAGTCAGGAACATGGAAACCATTTCAGGGAATGGAAGCAAGTGATAACGAAAGAGAATTTTCTACCTTTGGAATAGAATATTCTTGTAATAACCTAGAAGGATATCAGAATTCCTTTGAACCAGGGCCTATAGAATCTCTCCCCCTCTTTTCTGAATTGGAATGTTTCTCTGGTAATGTGATCCTTTCAGCAGTTTCATATCAGAAGCCATGAAGGACGGATAATTGCCATTTTGGTTCATGGATTTCTGTATGAAGAGAAGATACATACAGAATTTTATTGAAGGGTAGTGAACAGATAGATCTCAGGAAGGAGGCACATGTAATGTAATAAATGGAGAGGACTTGGAATGGGGACAAGTATAATTTGCTGATAAAAAGAAAAGCCAACCATATATTTGTGAGTCGAAGGGTTGATTGTGACAATTGTTAGGGAAATTTTTAATAAATATCAGTGTTCTCATTTTGAGCACAAAGTAGGGTTGCTCTGAGGCCTGGCTCTATGACTTGCTTTAGCAAATGCAATGTGAGTGGAAGTAATGTATGTCACTTCTGGGTACAAGCTTTAAGAGTCAGTGTTTAGTTTTCCATACTCCCTTTTCCTGGTTTTGCAATCAAGAAAGCCAAAGGAGAAAAGGCAGTTCTATCAGACTAAGCCACACAAGGCATAAAGATAAGCAGACCTGTGATAGACAAGTATTATGAACAGGAACTACACTTATTAGTTGGAAGCCACTGATACTGGATAATTGTTTTTTACCTCATATAATCTAGCTTATAAATATAATAAACAGGTTTTTCTTGTATCCTGATGCTTGTCATTAAAATTTTTCAGAAATATCCTCATCTGTGTCTTGAGAAGTCTCTTTTCTATGCATGGTTCAAATTCCCCATGTCTTAGAGTTTTTGTTTTTGTTTTTGTTTTTCTTATTTTTTAACTGAATAAAGGTCTATAGATCTGGGCTTTGCCCATAGACATTATTTATGGGTTACCCCAGTACCCTTCATTTTCCACAGCCAGGTAAGTAGAATCAATTTGTCATGAGATCATGTGGCCACTGTTTGTGTTAAACAGGCATTTTCTTAGTATGTGTGTCTTTACTTCTGAGGTGGGAGTTTATTGCCACTTCCCAATTTTCTCACTATCACGCTAAAACCACTTATGCTTTTAAAAAAAGTCTGATGCCTTTGTGTGGTTCTTTTATTGACCCCAAACAAACAACCCGCTATACATGAAATAATGCTCCCACATATTTTGCTGCTCTCTTGCCTACCTACATGATTTGTAGGTTGGTTTCCTAGTATATGTATTAAAACAACACAGACCTTGCAGATTGGAAAGACTGAATAAAGTAACAAAGGTCTATAATGCCCATTTCACTGGTTCAGCTTATTTTTCTCAAAACCTGTTCCATTCAAAATTTCTACAATTCAGTTTATTTTTCCAGTTTACTATTGGTAAAGTTATTTTACCAAACTTTCTTGAAATCTTTTCCTTTTTGTTTCAAGACTAACCTGGACTATTCTGGGAATAAAATCATTAAAGAGTTAAATGCTATATTGTTCAGTCATTTTCAGTCAATCCTCTTGTTACCTTAATAACTAACTGAATATATTAACTGTCAAGATATTATTTGAGAAAAATGCCCACGTATATGAACGCACCAGATATTTACACCAAGATTCTGGGGTCCAGGATGAATGGAGCAGGTATCTGCCTCTGTTGAGAATTAAGCCTTAACAAGATTTATTCCTGTCTGGGTTCGTTACACATTGTACAAGGACATCCAAGGAAATGTCAAATGAGATCTTCTAGTTTTCATTGGGATAAAATTAGACCGGGTCTGATGAGCCAGAAGAGTGCGGCTGAGGGCTGTGGGCACAAGTTTCATGATGTGGCTGTGCCCACAGACTGATCCGCAGAGCATTTCTCCTGGGACTCTAAAACCAGCTGCCACATTTACCACTCAGTTCCTGTGCTGTGTTCCATGTGATTTTCTGCTTATCCTGGCTTTGCTTCCAGTTCTTTTGCACTCAGCTGGTTATCTTGGCGCCCCTGCCCCCAACTTCCCCAATAATCTGATTCCCTGGCTCTTACTCATAGCCCCTCTATTGGAATACAACCTTAATTTGACACTATCCTGAACTTGGTCACTGGTTTCCTCCCTGAGAGAAAGGCCTTTTTCCCAGGCAACGGCAGCCAGAATCTTAACCCTGCTAACTCCAGTTGGCTGGATATTATTAATTGCTGGAGGCTCACTCTCTTCCTTTCTCTCTTCCATTCCTTTTTTCTCCTTCTTAACCTCCCTTGCCTTCAATAGTTACTGTACTCATTCCCATTCCTATTCAAATTAACTCTTTGAAGCATGGTTAACCCTCAGGAGGGAAGAGTTTTACCATTTGATCTACTATTACTCTTTTAAAATTTATTTTAAGATAACATCCTCTCCATACGACTTTTCTTGGTAAAGCCTTGAACAATATGATAGTTCTTTTTATCATTCACTTCAAGCCATTTTTTAAAAAGATTTTATTTATTTATTTGACAGAGAAATCACAAGTAGGCAGAGAGACAGGCAGAGGGAAAGGGGGAAGCAGGCTCCCCTAGGAGCAGAGAGCCTGACATGGGCCTCCATCCCAGGACCCTGAGATCATGACCTGAGCTGAAGGCAGAGACTTAACCCACTGAGCCATCCAGGTGCCCAACTTCTAGCCATTTTCACCCTTCACAGGCTTACCCAGGCCACCTTTGACACTGTCATCATTAAGTTACTGCCATTCACATTTTTAGCTCAGGGTTTCTCAACTTTGGCACTAATGACACTTGGGACTGGATGATCTTTGTTGTAAGGGACTATCCTGTGCACTATAGGTGATTTAGCAGCATCTGGTCCTCTAACAACTACATATCAATGACAATGCTTCCCCCATCCCACTCTGGACAATTAAAAATGTCTCCAGACCTTGCCAAGAATCCCAGAAGAGGTAGGTGAAGAGCAAACTTACTTCCAGTTAAAAACTATTGCAGCTGATGGACTCTATTTGATATACCTAGAGAAAATTATTTAGATGGCCATGGATTGACTTCAAGAGGCTCCCCCAAGCCTTAATTGGCTTTTTGAAATTCTTATTTTCTGATTCCCAGATGTGAAGCTTTTGGTTACCAAGTTAGATACAGGATTTCTCTACATATGCCTACAAATGGACAGGTAGAGATTTAAATATTTTTACATACATCTACAAGGATCAATCCCACAGGTTAACCTCTATTCTTCAGCCAATTATTGACCTAATGGGTTATCCTCTCCTGCTCCTCCAAGGGCTCTCTGCCGCATTTCAAATTACAGAATTGTTTTTGACTATAGGAAAGTGGTTGCAGTCATGAAGTAAATCCTACCATATGTTTTCTTTATAATAGGAAAATCGATACTTGTCTATTTTAAAAGCAAATTTTCAGACAAATTGATGGTAAGCACATGTCAAAATTTTATTTCAAACTTGTCTGCAAGGGAGAAGACGTAAATTTCTCTTTGGGTGGATTTTATGGGAAACTAAAAATGGAGAGAAAATATTGTTAGCTAGGTATAAGAAAGAAATATCTAGTTAAAAGTCATTTGGCTTACTAAGAGAATGATGATTAGCTGGGTGAGGAAAATTTAACTTCCCAAGAGAAACTTAAACTCATCAAAATCAGAAATGCTAAATATTTTCCAGAAGAGTCTATTAATAATATTGTAAAACAGAGCTCTTCTTCTAACATAATTTTCTAAGGCTTAAAAGAATGTTTTTTCTACACACTTACCAACTTTTAAGAAATGAATATATATGGGGGTAAGGAAGAGATGGGAATGAAATATTAACACAGGACTGTGTCCTTTTGCTGGAAGTATATTTCTAGAAGACCTAATTCCTAAACTTCCTTACTTATCCATAGATCTACCTTTTTCCCCACTAGAGCATCTTCTTTGGACTTCCACTATGTGATTTTCCACTCAATTTTTTTAAACATCTCCAGCTTTAGTATTTAATTTTGTTTCAGGATTTCTCCTTCCCCTTCGTCAAAATGCTCTTTAAGCCTGAGTAGGTGACGATAAGTCTCCAGGTCCTACAGCAGGAAAATCTATTTGAGGCTTTGATGCCCACAATGTAGTTTCTCATGAGGTATTCCCCCTGGTATATAACCCATTGAGACAACTCAGTGTGGACCTTTTTTTCTCAGAAACACAAAAATAGACACACACGTGTGCACGTGCTCCTTGAAGAACAAAATTCAATTTATAGAGACTATACCATTTTTCCTCACTGCTTTATTATCAACAGTATAAGTACACTCTGCCTTTTCATTTCCACCTCCTTTCCTTCAAATTTTACTCTTTCAGAACTAGAAATAAGAATTAGACATATTACTGAGTGATATCCTCCTCTCATAACTACCCAAAGACTGCTAACACTTGGGTATTATCACTCCCATGGCTTACTTGAGTTCTTAGGCAAGGCAATGATTGCGACATAATGTTGAACATTATATAATATATAAGTGATATAATGTTGAACATTAAGGCCCGATGTTATGTGTTGCCTCAACATCTGGGAGAAACCAGAGAGCGTTAAACAGCCTAGCTCCAAGTTCTCCTCCCTAGTCTGCTCCCACAGCTAAAGTCCCCTCGCCAAGAAAAACTCTTTATTAAAAGGAACAGGTGCAATTTCTGCTTATCCCTGATATGTGGTCCTTGGTCCTTTCAGTCCTTGGCAGTACACAGGATTATCCAAACAAGTCAGTCATACCCTCCCATGGGAATGAGAGGGCACTCCAAACTCATGATCCTACAAACAAAGCCTTCCTACCAAAGGTCTCTTTCTCATGCCAGCATTCAACTCCTGCAGCCATATCCTCCCACCCTGTGCTATGGGTCTGGGTAACTAATAAACGTCTGTTCATCTCATCTGCTCAGTGTCAGGTGTTGTGTGATCAGCCCTTCCTGTAACTCTAGGGTGGAATCCGTCCCTCACCAATTGGGTGAATAGGAGGCCTTCAAACAATTGTGACCTTTATCTTTGCATTAATGATGGTGAGAGAAGAGGGTTTTTATTCTAGGAAAGTTTTAAAACTTCAGTGTAGTATACACAGTGAAATGTACAAACATTAAGTATACAGCTCAATGAATTTTCATATGAGCTCTCTGGTATTTGAGTTTATTTTTTCAAACACTTCTAAATTAATCATTTTATTATGGTTACTTTTTTTTTAGTAAATGCTTAATTATATTTATCCCCATATATATCTATCTCCTAGTTCTATATTGATTCTTCAATTCCATTGTTTTTCTTTTTCTTTTAAGTAAGCCTTGGCGCAACATAAGACCCAAGCTCATGACCCCAAGATCAAGAGTCTCATGCTCTATCGATTGAGTCAACCAGGCACCCCACTATTTCTTTCCTTTAAGTTCTATTGTCTTTCTGAAGCACATTCTTTAGTAGTTCTTTCATTGATGCCCTTTATATCCAAAGCTCTCTTATTATGCTTCCTGAAAAAGGCTTTATTTTGTTTTTATTTTTGAATGATGTAGCTAGTTATAGAATTTAAAGCTTTAATTTAGGTTTTTAGTATTTAAAAGATATTCCATTTTATGCTGGCCTCTATTACTATTGTTGACAAATCTCTTGTCAGTCTAAATGGGGTAACTTTGTAGGTAATGGTTCTTTTTTTGGATGATATTGAATTTTCTTTCTTTATCTTCTGTTTTGTGTTCTATATTATACAAAATGAAGGTGTGTAAATCATGAATGTATTATGTTTTTGTTTAGTGATTTATTTTTTTATTGAGTTATAGCACATTCAGTCAATTGTACATTTTGACTGGAAATCTCAGGAAATTTAAAGTCTGTATATATCCTTTGGTAACCACTACCCCAATGAAGATATAAAACATTTCCCTCACCTTAAGAAGTTCACTCATGCAGCTTTCTTGTCAATATCATGCAGAGGTCACCAGTAATCTGATTTCTAGTGTCATAGCTCTATTGTTGCTTGGTTATAACCTTCCCGCAGATGGAATCACACAGTGGGCACACTTGTAATATACTATGGTTAATTTTTGAGAAATTATTCTTAGTTCTTTTTTCAGTTTTGTGTTTCATATATTTACAATCGCAGAATATAGGTGATGAATGATTTAAAAGTGTACAGCAAGATATCCTTTAATTTAGAAGAGGTGCTGACAAATTTTGTCTGCAAGGGATAAATAATATTTTAGGCTTAGTGGGCGCATTGTCTCTGTTTCATATTCTCTCTCTCTCTCTTTTTCACAACCATTTTAAAAATGTAAATACTACTCTCAGCTCAAGAGGTCTGTGCTATAGGGTTTGTCAATTTCTGCTTTAAAATGCTATTTATCTTTTTTCCCAAAGGATTATCATCTGTTTCTCTAATCCAATTAAAAATTGTCCTGGTATCATCCCAAATACAAACTTATGAAGAGTATATAAATGTACATTCCTGCTCCCCAGGTTTAACTCATCGAAAATTTTATAATTCCCCATTAGGGAAAAGATCCCTAACTTCAAAAAAAAAAAAAAATTAGAGTCTTCTCTAGTAAGATTTGTGAAATAGCATGTAGTCAGAAAACAGAAAAGAATAGATTCAAATTCCCATCAATCATTGAAATCGGTTTAAAAGGAATTAGGGTGTTTAATACACTAATTCTGTCAAGTAGTCCCTCCCCTTCTTATTTTATCTGTCTTCTGGAATGATCCTCTACTTTGCCTTGGCCTCCGATTGAAAGAAATCTTTACGATGTCTTCCAGTAGTCATACTGGCAGGAAGACTAGTCCAAAACTTGAGCAAGGAACGTATTTCAAGTGGAGTTATGTCTGCAAAAAGCACTGGTCAGTACAGGTAACCAGGTAATGCTTTCCCATCACAGCTGCAAAAGCCTGGGAGTAACTGGTCCTATCACTGCATACCATCTCTCTTGCTCTACTGGGTGTTTGATCTTATCTCTTGGAGATTAGGGCCAGCTAATGTGCTAATTGTGACCTTATGTAACAACTTTAGTAACCCAGGAAAATATAAAGTTTCCTAATAAAAGATGATTCAGTCTTCCTCAGCCAGGCCAAGGGGTTTTATTATTTTGGAATCATCTCTATCTTTGGAAAACCCTAAATCATTTTTAAGAGACACATTTATGTTCAGAGTAAGCATTGCTGGAACCCTTGGCAATAAACTAATAGAACTGAAGCACAGTAATAGTCTAGTTTTTCAGGACACTTTTTTCTTCTCTTTTCTCTCTCTCTCTCCCTTTTTTTCCAGCTCTGTTTCATAATTAAAAGATCCTTGGGTTTGATTGCCAGTGGGAGGCTGTGCCAGCCACTCTTTTGGCGAGGCCTGGTTTTCCAGAAACGCACATGTCTTGTTTTGCATGCACTGGTTCAAGAATCAGATAATCATGTGCTGAAGAGTGACGCCTGTCATTTAAACTACGAGTACAGGATCCAGCCTGCCAAAGGACCATTAAAATGAATATATGAGAGCGAGAGAAGGTTGGGAATCCTACTGAGAGTCCTGATCAACAGCGAAATTTTAATGAACTGAACTCAAGTTATAGTTTGATAGGATCACATCTGGAAATCTGCTTATAAACTTGAAGATCTACCAATGAGCTGGAACCCCCTGAACTTTAACTGAGCTCAACTCGTACACAAGAGCGTCTCTCCTGGCTGGAACTTCGCCTTTAGTCGTGATTATGCTTTTGAAACATAAAGACTTCTGTACTTTACTGCATTGTTTGACGTTAAATATTTTTTCATCTCTGCTATTTATTGGTCCACAGGGAGAGAGAGAGGGTGTTAGATATGAAACAAGGATAACACATCTTTAAGCTTCTTTTCGAATACCATCTTGCAACATGGCTGATTACATAAATTTGAAACAAATACCATCCTAGAGCATTTTGTAGAGCAGATCCTGTTTGTACATTTAGAAACAAATATGTAAAAATATGTGCCTATGCAAGCTACATGGTTTCTTTTCACTCTGTGCATGTTTTGTCCTTTTCATAATGTGTATGTTTTGTTTTACAAATAAAACATATGAAGATGCTATCCAACAATTGAAGTAGAAAGCATATATTTTTTTTCCCTTTTGAGATGACTAGGTCTCCAGGTGGGAAAATAGTGAAGAGTTAGCTGTGGCTTTCAAAGGATCGACTGTAGGGTCTAAAGGCATCAAGTTTGATGATCCATATTGAAAGAGTCACAAAATCATAATTTAATTACCCTAAAGACATTATAGCTTCTCAGCCTTAGGAAAATTAAACACTTTTCTATCTGCATTTTTTTCTTTCATGTGCAAAACACATCTGATAAAAGAAAAAAGATGAACTAACTAAAAAATAAAATACTCAAGGTCAGGAAATGAGAGGGGTGAGGGAGAAAATCAAAAAATGATTTCTCCCACTGACTAAAGTCATCTACATCTAACTTAAAGACCAAAACTTGCCCATCTTGAGTATACCCCCTGAAGAGCATGTTCTCTCTAATACTGGATTTTCTCTCTAACATACAACAGGAAAAGCAAAAAAACTCTGCACAGGGGGCGCCTGGGCGGCTCAGTGGGTTAAAGCCTCTGCCTTCGACTCAGGTCATGATCCCAGGGTCCTGGGATCGAGCCCCGCATCGGGCTCTCTGCTCAGCGGGGAGCCTGCTTCCTCCTCTCTCTCTCTCTGCCTGCCTCTCCGCCTACTGTCAAATAAATAAAATCTTTAAAAAAAAAAAAAAACTCTGCACAGGCCCAGTGAATCATTTAATTAATCCTGTTTGTAACAAATTTCCTGGTACTGTGCTATTCCTAGAGCCTGTGCTGAAAAGAAAGTATAACAGATATGCTACAATCACTGGGTATTCATGTTTTCCGTTTCTCTATCCAAACTTCACTCTAGCAGCTTTGGTTCGAGAAAGAAAAGTCTGATACAGTACAGAATAAGATTAGGCCGCCCCACATTGAAGTAACCTCTTCACGTAAGTGTCTCTGGGAACTGCAAAATACTTTAAGGCAAATAGGAAACAACTATAAACACATGCACCCCATTAAAATAAAACGTAATTGCACTATACATCTTTATGAGTAATTGCCTTCATGATGGTCGCTATTCTGTTTCAGGTTTCTCTGAGTGATCCTTTATGTATATTTTTTTCATGCAATCCTCCCGCAACTCCAGAAGATGAGTATTCTGATTTTCACTTTGTGAATATGAGCAGAAGCTCAGGAAGGTCAAGTGACTTGTCCAAAGCCCCACAGCTGGTCATTGTCAGAACTCCCGCTACTGTTGGAATTCTCTAAGCAAGAAATTAAATCTCGCAAGGTTACCTGAGTGGCCTCTGCTAACATGGTTAGTTAGCTGAAGAACCGAAAATAGCATCCTGGCCCTTTGAGGTTCTGCCCAGAGTCCCTTCTAACAGTTTACACTTTTTCCATCCACCTTTCTACGTCAGCCTATAAAATACGCAGTCCTGGAAACTAGATGCAAAAGGTAAAATTTCTGAAGTCCTGAGTCTCAACTTATCAATCTTTCAGTAACCCAGAAATTATTAGCTATGAACTATATAATTCAAATGCTTCTTAAAGTTCATTACAGGTGTGCTTCACTTGAATAATCTTATCCAGGGGCTAATCTATAGGCGTCTGTACATTTTTTCTTTTCTAACTTCATGAATAACATTGATTTTTAAATGGAAAAAAGTATTTTTTTCTTCCTCCTTTTGGACAGTGACCTCCTGTAGTTAAACAGAAGCAAATAAACTATTTGTACTCCTGCAACCTGTATATAATATGTAGCCTAATTAAATCCATACAGTCAAATGGCTCAAAGCTGGGCTCCCTCCACCATGGCCAGAGCCACCTCCAGAACACAGAACACGTACCATATCCAGAGTACATCAACCAGAGAAAAAAAAAAAGACACGCTTCCCATCTCAAAAAGGAATAAAATTCTTGCCCTTTGGGAAGCCTATCGGCCAGTCATCCACTCTAAAGAAATCACAGGCTTTCCACTGCAAACTCATAGTCTGAGGGCTGATTTGCTTGATTTTCAGTTTTAGTCATACTTCATTTTATTTACTTATTTATTTTAGCTTTAGTCATACTTTAGTATTCTTTTGCTAAATATTAATGTCACATTAAAGATGATCATTTTTATATATACGCACTGCTGGTGGAATTGTGGGAAACACGGCTGTGAATTTTCAACGTCTGTTCTTCTGACACAGATTCCGGATTCTCAACAAGCCTGAGTTTGGAAAGATTTTGAAAATAACATCTTGGTTTTGAAAAGTACAGGGTAGAAAATTTCACATAACCGACCCAGGAATTCAGGGTTTGGGATTTAGTTTCTCTCAAAGGTTCCACTTCAAGTAATTCATTCCAAAATTAGCAATGCTAAGCACTCCCATGCAGCAGAACCCAAATTAAGAACAGACCAAGTCTTAGCCAAAGAGTGGAGAAAGAATAGGACTAATAATTAGGGCAGATGGAAGATCAGTGTTTTGTGAGAAGAGCCAGGTCAACAATTACCTGTCACCATCAGTGACCATGGAGGGCCCGTTATTGGGATGCACTGGGCTTATTCAAAGCGCTAATTGGAAGAGAGAGTTACTGACCCATCTCTCTTCTTCTTCTTGACTGAGCTGGGTTTTTTTTTTTTTTTCTACACCTGCACTTTCTTAGGTTTCTAAGGTTTCTTTAGGTTTTCATTGAAACTTTGGAATGTCTCTGAGAACTTTGAGGATTCTGGTGACAAAATGCAAGCTAATCACCAAAACTGCAAAAAACACCATCATGAATCATACCTTTTCTTGTATTATTTTACCAGGGTGTTTTTATATTTAGTTAATTTTCTCCTGAAAAATAAACTTTGGAATGAATTATCCCATTTGTGCCAAATTTGTAGCACCCCTGGAAGGAACTTAGATCTTCAATTGTTTTGGTGATTAATTGAGATTTCGTTACAGTGCTGACTATGCTGAATGAAGTTACACTTCCCTATTCATTCTAATTATATTGACATGCTTGTAGAAAGCCTTCATAAACCACGTAGTTTTATATCTTTCACTTCATTATCACCATTTTCCAGGTGAAAAAACTTAAGGTCAGAGAAGAACAGATTTGCCAAAAACTATGTAACTAAGAAGTAGTAAAACCTAAAAGGAGATTTTATCTGATTTTTAAGTCCACTGCTCTTTCTGTGTACATGGCTTTAGGATACAGTGTGAAAATTGATTACATTAATTCCATCATGCTTGTAAAAATTCAAAATTCAAACTTGTTCTTTTTTACTCAGTCCAGGATCAGGGCTTAGTTTCCTACATAAAGAAGCAATTAGCCTGAGAGTAAATTTCTGAATAGAAATTTAATCAATTTGCTGTACTTCCTTATTATTGACATTGCCTGACTTCTTAACCCTGTTCCTTGCCAGGATATAATCAATCACAAATGGAATATTCCTCGGTTACCCTAGGAAAAGGTAGAAAGAAAAGATACTTGTAGGAGTGAATTAAATATATTAACTGTGTCAAGCAGGAAAGAATGTCCACTGGAAAAAAGACAGCCTCTTCAATAAATGGTGTTGGGAAAATTGGACAGCCACATGCAGAAAAATGAAGTTGGATCATTTCCTTACACCACACACAAAAATAGACTCAAAATGGATGAAGGATCTCAATGTGAGAAAGGAATCCATCAAAATCCTCGAGGAGAACACAGGCAGCAACCTCTTCGACCTCAGCCGCAGCAACATCTTCCTAGGAACATCACCAAAGGCAAGGGAAGCAAGGGCAAAAATGAACTTTTGGGATTTTATCAAGATCAAAAGCTTTTGCACAGCAAAGGAAACAGTTCACAAAACCAAAAGACAACTGACAGAATGGGAGAAGATATTTGCAAATGACATATCAGATAAAGGGCTAGTGTCCAAAATCTATAAAGAACTTAGCAAACTCAACACCCAAAGAACAAATAATCCAATCAAGAAATGGGCAGAGGACATGAACAGACATTTCTGCAAAGAAGACATCCAGATGGCCAACAGACACATGAAAAAGTGCTCCACATCACTCGGCATCAGGGAAATACAAATCAAAACCACCATGAGATATCACCTCACACCAGTCAGAATGGCTAAAATTAACAAGTCAGGAAATGACAGATGTTGGCGAGGATGCGGAGAAAGGGGAACCCTCCTACACTGTTGGTGGGAATGCAAGCTGGTGCAACCCCTCTGGAAAACAGCATGGAGGTTCCTCAAAATGTTGAAAATAGAACTACCCTATGACCCTGCAATTGCACTGCTGGGTATTTACCCTAAAGATACAAACATAGTGATCCGAAGGGGCACATGCACCCGAATGTTTATAGCAGCAATGTCTACAATAGCCAAACTATGGAAAGAACCTAGATGTCCATCTACAGACGAATGGATAAAGAAGATGTGGTATATATACACAATGGAATACTATGCAGCCATCAAAAGAAATGAAATCTTGCCATTTGCGACGACGTGGATGGAACTAGAGGGTATCATGCTTAGCGAAATAAGTCAATCGGAGAAAGACAACTATCATATGATCTCCCTGATATGAGGGAGAGGAGATGCAACATGGGGGATTGAGGGGGTAGGAGAAGAGTAAATGAAACAAGATGGGATTGGGAGGGAGACAAACCATAAGTGACTCTTAATCTCACAAAACAAACTGAGGGTTGATGGGGAGAGGGGGTTGGGAGAGGGGGGTGGGGTTATGGATATTGGGGAGGGTATGTGCTATGGTGAGTGCTGTGAAGTGTGTAAACCTGGCGATTCGCAGACCTGTACCCCTGGGGATAAAAATATATGTTTATAAAGCTGTAAAAAAAAAAAAGAAAAAGAAAAAAGAAAGGATGAATACCCAAGTTTTGTAGCAACATGGACGGGACTGGAATAGATTATGCTGAGTGAAATAAGTCAAGCAGAGAGTCAATTATCATATGGTTTCACTTATTTGTGGAGCATAACAAATAGCATGGAGGACAAGGGGAGATGGAGAGGAGAAGGGAGTTGAGGGAAATTGGAAGGGGAGGTGAACCATGAGAGACTATGGACTCTGAAAAACGATCTGAGAATTTTGAAGGGGTGGGGGGTGGGAGGTTCGGGGCACCAGGTGGTGGGTATTGTAGAGGGCACAGATTGCATGGAGCACTGGGTGTGGTGCAAAAATAATGAATACTGTTATGCTGAAAAACTAAAAAAAAAAAAATATTAACTGTGTCAGATCCACTCCCTAAAGTGAGTGAATAGAGACTTTAATATCATCAAAATAGAGCATAGACAACTGTTATCTGCATTTGAGAAAACCTCAGAAGCATGATTCAAAGGATAGATTGAATATTTGTATATTTAGTAAATGAAAGAGAGACATATATTATCTAGTATATTCACAGCCCTCTATTAAGCACTGGAGAAACAAAATCAATGATAAAATATGGTCTGGAGGGGCGCCTGGGTGGCTCAGTGGGTTAAGCGGCTGCCTTTGGCTCAGGTCATGATCTCAGGGTCCTGGGATCGAGTCCCGCATCGGGCTCTCTGCTCAGCAAGAAGCCTGCTTCCCTCTCTCTCTCTCTCTGCCTGCCTCTCCGTCTACTTGTGATCTCTCTCTGTCAAATAAATAAATAAATAATCTTTAAAAAAAATATATGGTCTGGAAATAAAAAAGCTAGTGATAAAGTTGACAAAATGTGTGTGTGTGTGTGTGTGTGTGTGTGTGTGTGTAAAATATAAGGAACATATAAATCATGTGCCCACATAAAATTATAAGCAATAATTTCAGGTATTATAAAAGTACAGTGATATATCATGTAAGTTTTCTGACAGAATTAAAATAATCTGGATAATCTACTTGGTTCATCTCATTTTAGTTTGCTTAATTAAATTATTATCTATAATTAGTAATGTAGTACTTCTTTTTTTTTTTTTAAGATTTTATTTATTTATTTGACTGATAGAGATCACAAGCAGGCTCCCCGCTGAGCAGAGAGCCTGATGCGGGGCTCGATCCCAGGACCCAGGACTCTGGGACCATGACCTGAGGCAAAGGCAGAGGCTTTAACCCATTGAGCCACTCAGGTGCCCCAGTAATGTAGTACTTCTTGCTGTCCAATATATATGGCCAGCTGCCTACTGGACAGATCTATTTTGCCACCACATAGGAAACTCAGGCTCAATGGGTACAAAACTGAGCTGGTAGATTTGCCCTCCAAAGCTATGCCTTCCTGTCCTCACAGAATTATACCACAATCTATTTAATTGCTCAAGGTATTGCCCTAGTTATTAGCCTGATTTATTGAAGATTTTAACACCTGAATGACATTTTTATTTTCCATCCAGCTTCCTGACATTATCAGAATCAACTAAATGCCCACCTATTTCCATGGTCATATTC
Source organism: Lutra lutra (assembly GCF_902655055.1). Taxonomy (NCBI): domain Eukaryota; kingdom Metazoa; phylum Chordata; class Mammalia; order Carnivora; family Mustelidae; genus Lutra; species Lutra lutra. The sequence goes on along the minus strand of NC_062290.1, from coordinate 40,550,657 downwards.
TGGACATTGTCATCACCTGTACTTGCTCACCCCGAAAATCATTAACCCGACATGTAGCTGTCCCATCTTTGTATCGTCTTACTGCAAAATTTTATCTCTTGGTGTCTCCAGTTGATCAACTCAACCATTTCGCTTCTATCTGTCCCCTCCTCTCCTCACTTCCCATGTTATTGAGCTCACTTCATATGAAATGTCAGTAAAATCACTCATACATATATTCTTTACTTTCTTGTCCTTTCTTTTTATTGTCCTCCTTGGGGAAAATTTAGTGCTGGTTGAACCAAGCTCTTAGATATCTTTACATCTGTACCCTAAGACTGAGTGCTGTTAGAAAAAAGTATCATGTAACATGCCGGATTGATATCATTCATAAATTCCTGGCCACCAGCCTGAATTCAACACTCAAGATTGCAATTCAACACTAAACAAGGTTGCAACTTTCCATTGATATGATCTTATTTCCATTCTCATAGCTTTTCACTTTCCTCAAACCTCCCTATACTCTTCACTCATCCAGATCGTAGCTCCCCTAAAACAGCCCAATAGTCCTTCTACCTTGTTCTCTGAAGTTGCTCAGGTTTCTGTTTTTTTGTAGATTTGATTCTTTATTTTTTTTTTCAAGTTGAATAGGTTATATTTTTAAAAAATCATCAGCTTCTATTTAATCAATGGACTCCAGTATGGAAAGTTATAACTACGAATAGGTATGTTTCAAGTGACATGTGTAGAATTGATTGACGGAGACAGATAGAAGACAGTGAAGACTCTGGTATGCCATGACTGGGGATTTGGTGGTTCTTGTAACATAGTAGTGAAATGTCTGGTTCAACGGTCACTTATTTTTTTACTCACTGATACTAGAACATTAGGAAACTTGAAAAACATTTTCAGAAAATTGGAAATTATTTATTTTGGTGCCATTTAACAAACTCCCTTAGTCTGCTATCTTCCCTAAATATGTTTACATCTATTAACTATATATATCTTGAATTCTGTGCATTAAAAAAAATACCCAAATGGTAAATGATGGAACACAAAATAAAAATGGGACACAAAAATATCCTGGTCCTAATCCTTAGAATTTGTGAATGTTGCCTTATATGGCAAAGAGGACTTTGCAAGTATCATCATGTCAAGAATCTTGAGATGGGAAGTGATCTGGAATATCACCTGGAATATCCGGGTGAAGCCTGAACATATTCCCCAGTGTTTTTATAAGAAGAAAGCAGTGGAACGGTTGACTGCAGACAAAGGCAGAGTGGCAATGGAAGCAGGGGGATTTAAGGTAACGTAATGCCATTGAGTGGGTCATGAACCAAAGAAGACAGGTGGCTTCCAGAGCTAGAAAATGCAAGAAAGTGGATGCCGCCCTAGAGATTCCAGAAGGAACCAACCCTACCAACACCTTGATTTTAGCCACATATGACTCATTTTCAGCTTCTGACCTCCAGAAGTGTAAGGAAATAAATTCGTGTTGTTTTAAGCCACTAAATTTGTAGTAAATTATTACAGCAGTCACAAGAAACTAATACATGTGTTGCCTCTATATTCTATACTTCCTTTTTCACTCATGAATATATTTTTCAAATATCTCTATGTTGAACATATACATACCTAATTTATTCATTTTTTAAACTATCACCTAATACTGGAAAATATAAATAATGGCAATATATTTGTTTCCCTAATGAGAGATAGGTTGGTTTCAAGCTTCTATTATCACCATATTTCCAGGAACATTCTTGTTTATGTCCTCAGATACTATAAGAAATGGAAATGGTTATATTTAGAAACGGAAATGCTAGGCTGTATCAGTTTTCCAAAGTACCACAAACATAGTGGCTAGAAACAACACAAATTTTTTTTTCTTTGGTGTTTACGAAGTCAGAAGTCTGAAATGAAATGGACTAAAATCAAGGTGTTGGTAGGGCTGCATGCCTTTTGGAGGCAAGCCTCCAGGGAAGACCATTTTCTTACCTTTCCAGCTTTTTTTTTTTTTTTTTTAAGATTGATGTATTTATTTTAGAGAGTGAGACCAAGCAGAGGGAGGAGAGAGAGAATCTCAAAAAAACTCCATGCTGAGGTTGGAGCCTAATGTTGGGCTCAATCTCACGACCCTGAGATCACGAGTTAAGCTGAAATTAAGACCCCACCACTTAACTGACTGAGCCACCCAGGTACCTCACTTCTAGCTTAAAAAAAAAAAAAAAGTGGGTATGTGTGTGTGGGGGGGTAATAATTAACACACAATATCACATTAGTTTCAAGTCTACAACATAGTGATTCAACTTCTCTATATTTTTTGCTGCTATACCACCAGTATAGCTACCATCTGTCACCATACAATGCTATTAGAGTATCATTGACTCTTCTCTGTATCTATTCATTCTGTAACTGGAAGCCTTTATCTCCCACTTCCCTTCACCCATTCTGCCCATCCTCCTCCCATCCCCTTTCCCTCTGACAACATCAGTTTGTCCTCTGTTATTTATAGGGCTGATTCTTGGCGGGGGGGTTGTTTGTTTGTTTATTCATCTGTTTGGGGGTGTCTTTGGTTTTTCTTTTTCTTTTTTGTTGTTGTTTTTGTTTTTGTTTTTTAGATTCCACCTATGAATGAAATCATATGATATATCTCCTTCTCAGTCTGACTTACTTTACTTAGCATAATACCTTCTAGGACCATTTCCAGTTTTTGGAGGCAGCCCACATTTTTTGGCTTGTAACCCCTTGCCATCTTTAATTAAGGCCAGCAAGTGAATCAGTAGACCTCTGCATCCGTCAGCACAGCTTCTGACTCTTCTGCCTCCCTCTTTCATCCTCCAAAGCCCTCAGGATTACATTGGGTCCAACTGGATAATCAAGGTTACTCTCCCCATATCCAGATTCTTAATCACATCTTCAGTGTCTCTTTCGGCATGTAATGTAACATACTTACAGATTTTAAGGATTAGGACATGGATGTCTTTGGGGTGCTATTATTATGCCTCCCTTATAGGTCATAAACATATGTAGTTATTCAACTTTATTAGCTATTGCTAACTCTTTACAAATAAGTATTCTCACATTAAAAATAGATGAGTTTCACTCTTTCCAAACAGTTTGTGCTAACAAAATTTATAATTTTGCCCAGCTGACATGCACATGAATTATTATTTATTTTGCATTTTTTTTTCTGACTACTAGTGAGGCTTTTTATCTTTTCATATTTTGATTACACATACCAATTTAATTTTCTTTTATTTCCTTTCATATTCTTTGCCCTTTTGGTAAGTATTCTGTCTTTTTTATATTGATTTTAGGACCTCTTAAAAATATAATTTATAGGGGGAGGAGTCAAGATGGCGGAGAAGTAGCAGGCTGAAACTACTTCGGGTAGCGGGAGATCAGCTAAATAGCTTATCTAAAGATTGCAAACACCTACAAATCCAACGGGAGATTGAAGAGAAGAACAGCAATTCCAGAAACAGAAAATCAACCACTTTCTGCAAGGTAGGACTGGCGGAGAAGTGAATCCAAAGCGACGGGAAGATAGACCGCGGGGGGAGGGGCCGGCTCCCGGCCAGCGGCGGAGCAACGGAGCAAAATCAGGACTTTTAAAAGTCTGTTCCGCTGAGGGACATCGCTCCAGAGGCTTAACTGGGGTGAAGCCCAGGCGGGGTAAGCGCGGCCTCAGGTCCCGCAGGGTCGCAGAAGGATCGGGGGTGTCTGAGTGTCGCAGAGCTTACCGGTATTAGAACGGGGAAGCCGGCTGCAGAGACAGAGCCGAGGAGTGACTCTCAGCTCAGGGTTGCCTTGAACCGGTCGCAGGCTCGGTCAGCTTGGAGCGCGGCCGGAGGCCAGGGTGACGAGAGTCATTTGGCACTGTTCTCTGAGGGCGCACTGAGGAGTGGGGCCCCGGGCTCTCGGCTCCTCCGGGCCGGAGACCGGGAGGCCGCCATCTTTATTCCCGTCCTCCGGACTCTACGGAAAGCGCTCAGGGAACAAAAGCTCCCGAAAGCAAACCCGAGCGGATGACTCAGCGCGGCCCCGGGTAAGGGCAGTGCAACTCCGCCTGGGGCAAAGACGCTTGAGAATCACTACAACGGGCCCCTCCCCCAGAAGATCTAAGGGAAACCCAGCCAGGACCAAGTTCACCTACCAAGGAGAACGGCGGAATTTCAGAGGAGAAGAAAGCAAAGCACGGAACTCATGGCTTTCTCCCCATGATTTTTTAGCCTTGCAGTTAATTTAATTTTTTTTCTTTTTCAATTTTTTTTTCTTTTTCTCTTCTTCTGCTAATTTTTTTTTTTAACTTTTACCATTTTCTTTTTTTAACGTTTTTTAAATAGTTTATCTAATATATATATATTTTTTCCTCTTTTTATATTTTTTCTTTATCGGCTTTCTTTTTTTTAATAGTTTTTTTTTTTCTTTCTTTCTGAACCCCTTTTTATCCCCTTTCTCCCCCCTCACAATTCAGGATCTCTTCTGATTTGGCTAAAGCATATTTTCCTGGGGTTGTTGCCACCCTTTTAGTATTTTACTTGCTCCTTCATAAACTCTTATCTGGACAAAATGACAAGGCAGAAAAATTCACAACAAAAAAAAGAACAAGAGGCAATACCAAAGGCTAGGGACCTAATCAATACAGACATTGGTAATATGTCAGATATAGAGTTCAGAATGATGATTCTCAAGGTTCTAGCCGGGCTTGAAAAAGGCATGGAAGATATTAAAGCAACCCTCTCGGGAGATATAAAAGCCCTTTCTGGAGAAATAAAAGAACTAAAATCTAACCAAGTTGAAATCAAAAAAGCTATTAATGAGGTGCAATCAAAAATGGAGGCTCTCACTGCTAGGATAAATGAGGCAGAAGAAAGAATTAGCGATATAGAAGACCAAATGACAGAGAATAAAGAAGCTGAGCAAAAGAGGGACAAACAGCTACTGGACCACGAGGGGAGAATTCGAGAGATAAGTGACACCATAAGACGAAACAACATTAGAATAATTGGGATTCCAGAAGAAGAGGAAACAGAGAGGGGAGCAGAAGGTATATTGGAGAGAATTATTGGAGAGAATTTCCCCAATATGGCAAAGGGAACAAGCATCAAAATCCAGGAGGTTCAGAGAACCCCCCTCAAAATCAATAAGAATAGGTCTACACCCCGTCACCTAATAGTAAAATTGACAAGTCTTAGTGACAAAGAAAAGATCCTGAAAGCAGCCCGGGAAAAGAAGTCTGTAACGTACAATGGTAAAAATATTAGATTGGCAGCAGACTTATCCACAGAGACCTGGCAGGCCAGAAAGAACTGGCATGATATATTCAGAGTACTAAATGAGAAAAACATGCAGCCAAGAATACTATATCCAGCTAGGCTATCATTGAAAATAGACGGAGAGATTAAAAGCTTCCAGGACAAACAAAAACTGAAAGAATTTGCAAATACCAAACCAGCTCTACAGGAAATATTGAAAGGGGTCCTCTAAGCAAAGAGAGACCCTCAAAGTAGTAGATCAGAAAGAAACAGAGACAATATACAATAACAGTCACCTTACAGGCAATACAATGGCACTAAATTCATATCTCTCAATACTTACCCTGAATGTGAATGGGCTAAATGCCCCAATCAAAAGACACAGGGTATCAGAATGGATAAAAAAACAAAAACCATCTATATGTTGCCTACAAGAAACTCATCTTACACCCGAAGACACCTCCAGGTTTAAAGTGAGGGGGTGGAAAAGAATTTACCATGCTAATGGACATCAGAAGAAAGCAGGAGTGGCAATCCTTATATCAGATCAATTAGATTTTAAGCCAAAGATTATAATAAGAGATGAGGAGGGACACTATATCATACTCAAAGGAACTGTCCAACAAGAATATCTAACAATTTTAAATATCTATGCCCCTAACGTGGGAGCAGCCAACTATATAAACCAATTAATAACAAAATCAAAGAAACACATCGACAAGAATACAATTATAGTAGGGGATTTTAACACTCCCCTCACTGAAATGGACAGATCATCCAAGCAAAAGATCAACAAGGAAATCAAGGCCTTAAATGACACACTGGACCAGATGGACATCACAGATATATTCAGAACATTTCATCCCAAAGCAACAGAATACACATTCTTCTCTAGTGCACATGGAACGTTCTCCAGAATAGATCACATTCTTGGTCCTAAATCAAGTCTCAACCGGTATCAAAAGATTGGGATCATTCCCTGCATATTTTCAGACCACAATGCTCTAAAGCTAGAACTCAATAACAAGAGGAAATTTGGAAAGAACCCAAATACATGGAGACTAAACAGCATCCTTCTAAAGAATGAATGGGTCAACCAGGAAATCAAAGAAGAATTGAAAAAATTTATGGAAACAAATGATAATGAAAACACAACAGTTCAGAATCTGTGGGACACAACAAAGGCAGTCCTGAGAGGAAAATATATAGCGGTACAAGCCTTTCTCAAGAAACAAGAAAGGTCTCAGGTACACAACCTAACCCTACACCTAAAGGAGCTGGAGAAAGAACAAGAAAGAAACCCTAAACCCAGCAGGAGAAGAGAAATCATAAAGATCAGAGCAGAAATCAATGAAATAGAAACCAAAAAAACAATAGAACAAATCAATGAAACGAGGAGCTGGTTCTTTGAAAGAATTAATAAGATTGATAAACCCCTGGCCAGACTTATCAAAAAGAAAAGAGAGAGGACCCAAATAAATAAAATCATGAATGAAAGAGGAGAGATCACAACGAACACCAAAGAAATACAGACAATTATAAGAACATACTATGAGCAACTCTACGCCAACAAATTTGACAATCTGGAAGAAATGGATGCATTCCTAGAGACATATAAACTACCACAACTGAACCAGGAAGAAATAGAAAGCCTGAACAGACCCATAACCAGTAAGGAGATTGAAACAGTCATCAAAAATCTCCAAACAAACAAAAGCCCAAGGCCAGACGGCTTCCCGGGGGAATTCTACCAAACATTTAAAGAAGAACTAATTCCTATTCTCCTGAAACTGTTCCAAAAAATAGCAATAGAAGGAAAACTTCCAAACTCATTTTATGAGGCCAGCATCACCTTGATCCCAAAACCAGACAAGGATCCCAACAAAAAAGAGAACTACAGACCAATATCCTTGATGAACACAGATGCAAAAATTCTCGCCAAAATACTAGCCAATAGGATTCAACAGTACGTTAAAAGGATTATTCACCACGACCAAGTGGGATTTATTCCAGGGCTGCAAGGCTGGTTCAACATCCGCAAATCAATCAATGTGATACAACACATTAATAAAAGAAAGAACAAGAACCATATGATACTCTCCATAGATGCTGAAAAAGCATTTGACAAAGTACAGCATCCCTTCCTGATCAAAACTCTTCAAAGTGTAGGGATAGACGGCACATACCTCAATATTATCAAAGCCATCTATGAAAAACCCACCGCAAGTATCATTCTCAATGGAGAAAAACTGAAAGCTTTTCCGCTAAGGTCAGGAACACGGCAGGGATGTCCGTTATCACCACTGCTATTCAACATAGTACTAGAAGTCCTAGCCTCAGCAATCAGACAACAAAAGGAAATTAAAGGCATCCAAATCGGCAAAGAAGAAGTCAAACTATCACTCTTTGCAGATGATATGATACTCTATGTGGAAAACCCAAAAGACTCCACTCCAAAACTGCTAGAACTTGTACAGGAATTCAGTAAAGTGTCAGGATATAAAATCAATGCACAGAAATCAGTTGCATTTCTCTACACCAACAACAAGACAGAAGAAAGAGAAATTAAGGAGTCCATCCCATTTACAATTGCACCCAAAACTATAAGATACCTAGGAATAAACCTAACCAAAGAGACTAAGAATCTATACTCAGAAAACTATAAAGTACTCATGAAAGAAATTGAGGAAGACACAAAGAAATGGAAAAATGTTCCATGCTCCTGGATTGGAAGAATAAATATTGTGAAAATGTCTATGCTACCTAAAGCAATCTACACATTTAATGCAATTCCTATCAAAGTACCATCCATTTTTTTCAAAGAAATGGAACAAATAATCCTAAAATTTATATGGAACCAGAAAAGACCTCGAATAGCCAAAGGAATATTGAAAAAGAAAGCCAAAGTTGGTGGCATCACAATTCCGGACTTCAAGCTCTATTACAAAGCTGTCATCATCAAGACAGCATGGTACTGGCACAAAAACAGACACATAGATCAATGGAACAGAATAGAGAGCCCAGAAATGGACCCTCAACTCTATGGTCAACTCATCTTCGACAAAGCAGGAAAGAATGTCCAATGGAACAAAGACAGCCTCTTCAATAAATGGTGTTGGGAAAATTGGACAGCCACATGCAGAAAAATGAAATTGGATCATTTCCTTACACCACACACGAAAATAGACTCAAAATGGATGAAGGATCTCAATGTGAGAAAGGAATCCATCAAAATCCTCGAGGAGAACACAGGCAGCAACCTCTTCGACCTCAGCCGCAGCAACATCTTCCTTGGAACATCACCAAAGGCAAGGGAAGCAAGGGCAAAAATGAACTTTTGGGATTTTATCAAGATCAAAAGCTTTTGCACAGCAAAGGAAACAGTTCACAAAACCAAAAGACAACTGACAGAATGGGAGAAGATATTTGCAAATGACATATCAGATAAAGGGCTAGTGTCCAAAATCTATAAAGAACTTAGCAAACTCAACACCCAAAGAACAAATAATCCAATCAAGAAATGGGCAGAGGACATGAACAGACATTTCTGCAAAGAAGACATCCAGATGGCCAACAGACACATGAAAAAGTGCTCCATATCACTCGGCATTAGGGAAATACAAATCAAAACCACCATGAGATATCACCTCACACCAGTCAGAATGGCTAAAATTAACAAGTCAGGAAATGACAGATGTTGGCGAGGATGCGGAGAAAGGGGAACCCTCCTACACTGTTGGTGGGAATGCAAGCTGGTGCAACCCCTCTGGAAAACAGCATGGAGGTTCCTCAAAATGTTGAAAATAGAACTACCCTATGACCCTGCAATTGCACTGCTGGGTATTTACCCTAAAGATACAAACATAGTGATCCGAAGGGGCACATGCACCCGAATGTTTATAGCAGCAATGTCTACAATAGCCAAACTATGGAAAGAACCTAGATGTCCATCTATAGACGAATGGATAAAGAAGATGTGGTATATATACACAATGGAATACTATGCAGCCATCAAAAGAAATGAAATCTTGCCATTTGCGACGACGTGGATGGAACTAGAGGGTATCATGCTTAGCGAAATAAGTCAATCGGAGAAAGACAACTATCATATGATCTCCCTGATATGAGGGAGAGGAGATGCAACATGGGGGGTCGAGGGGGTAGGAGAAGAGTAAATGAAACAAGATGGGATTGGGAGGGAGAGAAACCATAAGTGACTCTTAATCTCACAAAACAAACTGAGGGTTGATGGGGGAAGGGGGTTGGGAGAGGGGGTGGGGTTATGGATATCGGGGAGGGTATGTGCTATGGTGAGTGTTGTGAAGTGTGTAAACCTGGCGATTCGCAGACCTGTACCCCTGGGGATAAAAATATATGTTTATAAAGCTGTAAAAAAAAAGAAAGAAAGAAAGGATGAATCCCCAAGTTTTGTAGCAACATGGACGGGACTGGAAGAGATTATGCTGAGTGAAATAAGTCAAGCAGAGAGAGTCAATTATCATATGGTTTCACTTACTTGTGGAGCATAACAAATAGCATGGAGGACAAGGGGAGATGGAGAGGAGAAGGGAGTTGAGGGAAATTGGAAGGGGAGGTGAACCATGAGAGACTATGGACTCTGAAAAACGATCTGAGAATTTTGAAGGGGTGGGGGGTGGGAGGTTGGGGGCACCAGGTGGTGGGTATTGTAGAGGGCACGGATTGCATGGAGCACTGGGTGTGGTGCAAAAATAATGAATACTGTTATGCTGAAAAAAATAAAATTTAAAAAAAAAATCAAAAAAAAATATAATTTATAAATGTATCCTTTGTCAGTTATAAACTTGAAAATATTTCTTTCCCATTGCAGCTGATACTTTCACTTTTACCGTACATTTAATCTTACTGCTTTTCCTAAGGCACTCATTTATATTTTTTTCTTGAGGTTTTGCTTCATTGTGTTTAACAAATGTCCAAGATATTTTCCCACATATTATTCTAATATGTTTACAGTTTTGCCTTTCAAATTTTCGTACTTTACCTACCTGAAAATATTTTTATATGATATGAAATAGAAATAGCTTGTTTTATTTTTATGGTCATATAGCAAACACTCATATCTTTACTGATGTATTTTGTTCATGTGATAATTGAGATCTAGCATATAATTTTAAGTATAAAATTGCATAAAAGATGCATCCATCTCTCTTTTTTTTTAAAGATTTTATTTATTCATTTGACAGACAGAGATCACAAGTAGGCAGAGAGGCAAGGCAGAGAGAGAGGAAGGGAAGCAGGCTCCCTGCTGAGCAGAGAGCCCGATGCGGGGCTCGATCCCAGGACCCTGGGATCATGACCTGAGCCGAAGGCAGAGGCTTAACCCACTGAGCCACCCAGGCACCCCAAGATGCATCCATCTTATGAGTTGTAGTTACTCATAAGATTTGGGGCATTTCCAGAATCCCAGGAGACTCCCTCTTGCCTTCTTTAAATCTATACTTCCCTTTAGTGCTAACCACTAGTCTGATGTTTATAATCATCATTGATGATTATAAACATCAATTAGTTTTATATAAAGAGAACCATACAACATAATTTTTAAAAATTTAGTTATTTTTGCTTTTCTTATAGATTTATGGAAGTTATATAGTCTGGAGACAAGTCCTTTACTAATACCTCTTCCAGTCTGGATTTCCTTTTACTTCCTCATTGGAATCTTTTGATGACAGAAGTTTTAAATATTTATAAAATTTACTTTATCATTATAAATTACTATATCATTACTCTTATGTATCTGGCTCCTTTTGTTCAACATAATGCCTGTCAGATTTATCCATGTTGTGGCATATGCTAAAAGTTTTCCTTTTATTTCATTATATGACTTCATCACAATTTTTCTGTGCTCTTGTTTTTTTATTTTTTTAAAAAATAATCTCTCCTCTCAACATGGGGCTTGAACTCAGAACCCCAAGATCAAGAGTTGCATAATGTACTGACTGAGCCCGCCAGTCACCCCTCTCGGTTCTCTTTTTGTTGAGAATTTTAGCTCTTTCCAGTTTGGGGCCATTTTGAATCAAATTTCTATGAACAATAGTGGACTTTTAAAAATTTCTTCTTTCTGTTGGGAATGTATTTAGGAGTGGAGTTGATGAGTCATATAGAAAATATATTATTACATTCAATAGGAGGTTCAAACATTCCGGAGTATTTGTATCATTTTACTTTACCAATATAGGAGAGTTCCAGTTAATTCACATCTTACCAATACTTTCACATTTTAACTATTCTGGCTAATAGGTTATGTCATTGTGATTTTATTTTGTCTCTCTTTGAGGAATAATGATATAAAGTACATTTTATTCATCTTTTTTAGCCATTTAGCTAAAAAATATCATCTTTTGTGAAGTGCCTGTTCAAGTCCTTTTCCTTTTAAAAATTTAGTTATTTTTGCTTTTCTTATAGATTTATGGAAGTTATATAGTTTGGAGACAAGTCCTTTACTAATACCTCTTCCAGTCTGGATTTCCTTTTACTTCCTCATTGGAATCTTTTGATGACAGAAGTTTTAAATATTTATAAAATTTACTTTATCATTTTTAAAAATAGAGGGTTTTTTTGTGTGGCATTTCAAAATAATGGTTTTCTGAGTTGATGAAAGCATTTTCTGATGTTTTCTTATAAAAGCTTTTGCTTGTACATTTATGTTTGTGGCATCTTGAAATGACTTTTGTGAAGAGTTGTGAAGAATAAATTAATATTTTTTCCCCATATAGGTTCCTATACTTCTACATTATTTGTTGAAATGACCAATCTTACTTTAATAAATTCCATTAGTTCATTTCTCATGTATCAAGTGGCCATTTAATTGTAGGCCTATTTCTGGACTCTCTGTTTGTTTCATTGAAATATTTGTCCATTTTATGACACTACTATTTTGTCATGTTTAGATAAGTAAATCTTTGTAGCAAATCTTGAAATACTGTAGTGTAAGATTGAAAACTTCACTTTTTCATGCCAAGGTTGTTTGGCCATTATTCTAAGTTCTCTTCATCTTCACATAAATTTTAGAATCATCTCAATTTTAGAATCATCAATTTGCATACACACACTTAACTGGCATTCTGATTTGATTGTATTAAAGCTATAACTCAATTTGAGGAGCATTGGCATCTTAATAATATTGAATCTAGCAATCCATGAACATGGCATATTACTCCATTTATTGAAATCTTTTATTATTTTTTCCAATTATGATTTGTTGTCTTCATTGTAGAAGTTTTTATTTTTAATTTTTAAAATTTAAGTAGGTTGCTCAACTTATTCCTAGTATATAAACTTTTTAATGCTGTTATAGTCTTGTTTAACATTTTTTGCCACTATTTTTGTTACTAGTATATAGAAATACAATTTTATTTTTTTGTAATTTAATTTTTAAAATGACATCATACCTAACAACTTTGCTAAGTTCATTTATTTTAGTCGTTTACAGACTGTTTTGTGTTTTTGTTAAAATATAGCTTTATGTCTTTCTTTCCAATTTTTATGCCCCTTTTTATGTCATATTATAATGACTAAGAGCTTTATTACAACACTGAACAGAAGTAGTAAAAAGTGGAAATCTTTGTGTTCTTCCCTATCTTAGGGTGAAAACATTCAATATTTACTGTTAAGTACAATGTTAGCTGTGATTTTTCAAATAGAAGCCCTTTATCAGATTTTTTAAAAAGTCACTCTTATTCTTAATTCGTTGATCAGACTGTTATGAAGAGGTACTAAATTTTATGATTTTTCTGTATCTATAAAAATAAACATTTCTATATATAAAATGTTTTCTCCTTTATTAGTTTAATGTGATAAATTACATGATTGATTTTTTTTATAAACATATAATGTATTTTTATCCCCAGGGGTACAGGTCTGTGAATCGCCAGGTTTACACACTTCACAGCACTCACCGTAGCACATACCCTCCCCAATGTCAATAACCCCACCACCCTCTCCCGACCCCCCTTCCCCCAGCAACCCTCAGTTTGTTTTGTGAGATTAAGAGTCACTTATGGTTTGTCTCCCTCTTGTTTCATTTATTCTTTTCCTACCCCCCAAACCCCCCCATGTTGCATCTCCACTTCCTCATATCAGGGAGATGATATGAGAGTTGTTTTTCTCTGATTGACTTATTTCAGTAAGCATGATACCCTCTAGTTCCATCCACATCATCGCAAATGGCAAGATTTACATGATTGATTTTTTAATTTTATTTATCTATTTAACAGACAGAGATCACAAGTAGGCAGAGAGGCAGGCAGAGAGAAAGAGGGAAGCAGGCCTCCTGCCGAGTAGAGAGCCCAATGCGGGGCAATCCCAGGACCCTGGGATCATGACCTGAGCCAAAGGCAGAGGCTTTAACCCACTGAGCCACCCAGGTGCCCCTACATGATTGATTTTTTAAAGGTTAAGTGAACCTTTCATATCTGGGATAAATCCCACTTGTTCATGCTTTTTATATATCACTGTGGTCAATTCTCCATTATTTTATCCAGGAGTTTTTGCATATGTCTTCATAAGAAATATTGACTTATAATTTTCTTTTTTATTAATGTCCATATCAGTCATCACTGTGTAGCCTTTATAAAATGAATTGGGAATTGTTCTTCCTTTTTCTTTTCTGAAGGAGTTTCAAAGTAACACTGGTATTAATTCTTGCTTAAATGTCTAAAAGAATTCATTAATAAAAACTTCTGGACCTGGAGTGTTTTGTGTGTGGGAAGATTTTTTATTATAAATTTAATTTAAGAGATATAGCACTCAAAGTTTTAAATTTTTACTTGTGTTAGTTTGGGAATTTGTGCTTTTACAATGATTTGTTTATTTCATTATGTATTTGAATTTATTGACATACATTAGTTTATATTTGCACCTTTTCCTTTTTAAATATCTACAGGATCTGTAGTGATATCTCCTATTTCATTTCTGATACTGTCGTCTCTATTTCTTATAGTAAGATATATCCTACTAAGCATTTATTATTACATGTTAATTAATTTATATTACACTTTTCAACAAACCAACTTTTGATTTCATTGATTTTCTCTGATAACTCTTCTCTAAAGTCAATTACTTTTTTTCCGTTCGATCAAGCAACATTTATTGAGCTTCTGCTAGTATGCCAGGCACTACCCTAATTATTACATACACACAAAATAGAAAAGCCATGCTCCCTATCCTGGATTTTACAGTTTAATAGGGAATAGTCATGCCAGTAATCACAATCCAATATGATAAGGGCAGTAATAGAGGTACATACGTAGTTCCACGGAAGCATAAGGAAGCCTGGGAAACTTTTACAAAAGAGGCCATGAATGAACTGAGACATGGAGGATAAGAAAGAACTTTCTAATCAGACAAATGGAAAGAGAACCTTCCAGGAAAAGGGAATACATTTCCCAAGATACAGACATTGGAGCATACTGTGTTTTTGAAAATAAATTTTTCTCAGAATTGCTTTAGCTTACAGTTCAAATTAGAGAATTGCAGAACATGAAGGTTGACTGGTTAGATAAGGATTGAATCTTTAAATTTCTGGTAGGCCATGCCAAAAAATCTACCTTTTATCCTGTTACCAAAAGGCTAAACTATTGAAGAATATTGGCAGTGGTATAATATGATCAGAATTTATCTTTTCTGTAAAAGGAATATAGAATTAGAGGTGAAGAGAATGGAGACAAAAAGACAACAAATAGAACATTTACTGAACACTTACAATCTACCAGTTACTACACTAAGCCATATCATCTCATTTAACCCTCCCAACAATTTCACAAGGTCAAATTTTTGAATATGAAATTTTTTCATGATGACTATTTTCATCTACCATATTACATATAAGTAAATTAAGTCTCAGACTGATAAATGATCTTGCCCAAGCTTTCACATAGTATGTGGCAAAGAAAATCCAACGTTTTCACTCAGGTCTGTCTTAACTCGACCAGTTCTGACTGCACTAACTAAGCTGCCTCTTATCACAATTAGAAGGGATACTACAATCATCAAGGCTAGAAATGAGTCCTGAACAAAGTCAGTGGCACTGAGGATGAAGAGCTGAGCCCAGGTTTGGCTCGCTAAGAGGTCAAACGGATGAAATTTAAAGTCAATTAGTTTTGCTCTTATATTTATTATTTCCTTCCTTCTGGTTTCTTTTGAGTTGAATTAATAAATTTTAACATTTTTGAAACAACACGAAAGTTGCACAATAACCATCTGTGCTTTTTTTGTTGTATGTTTAACATCTCTGTATGTATAAAAACCTCAACATACTTCTAATTGTTTTAAACAGCTAGTATTCTCTTATATTTTTATATTTATCCACACATTTGCCACTTGGTTGCTCTTCATGACTTCTTACAGTTTTGTTTCCATCTTGGGACACTTCCCTTCAGCCTGAAAAACTTGCTTATCCTTGCTCTGTGTACCTACTAGCAATACATTTTATTAGATTTCTTTTGTAGGAAAGCATTTTAATTCCATTTCAGTTTAAGAATTTGGAAGGGGGCAGTGGTTAAGTCTAGAATTATAGATTGGTAGTTTTTTTTTTTTATTATTTTCTTTCAGCACCTTAAGAATGTCATTTCATTGAGTTACGGGGTCTACGGTTGCTGTTGTGAAGTTGACCATTGGAATTTTTATTGTTTATTTAAGGGCAATATATCTTTATTTGGATGATGTCGTATTTTCCATGTCTTGTTTGATTCTCAGCAATTTGTCTATGAAGTTCCTAAGTGTGATTTTTCTTTCTATTTATCCTTAGTTTTCTCTGACTTTCTGAACCCATGGGCTGATTTCTGTCATCTGTTTTGTAAAATTCTCAACCCCTATTGTTTCAAATATTATTTTTGCTCCATTTCCTATCTTCTCTTTCTGCAATTCCATTTACCAAAGTGCTAAGTCATTTGTCCATAATCTATATATCTTAGTCTCTGTTCTTTTTTAGAGACTTTTTATTTCTCAATTGGATATTTTCTCTTTACCTGTATTCAGATGAGCTTGAGACATCTCATATGCCAGAAAGCAAGGAAATACTATAAAACCTTCCTGCCAATGGCCAAATATGAGGTAATTTGAGTGACAAAATAAATGGCAATAGCATTGGATTATGTATCATAAAATAAAACACATATCCATTAGTTCATGGTGATATAAATAGATAGCTGGATCAACCAATAAATGATGAGACGAATAACTATTCAATACAGTAAAGTTCCAGCTAATTATTGCAGAAAGAATGATAGCAGTAGAAAATCTCCACTTGGCAAACAACCCATTAATAATCGTTGCAGTTAAAAACATCAATGGCTACTGAAATTGGTAGGTGAAATTATGATGAGAATCAGGACATTTGCATGGTCCCAAAGTATTTCCCCACATGATACTTATTAATTACAAGGGAAAAAATAATAACTTTATAGTGGAGAAACCTGGCAGACATACCTCTAATCAAGCAATCAAAGTTAACATCACCAGTAATAAGGCATTATGTACCCACTGATACGATGCACTGCAAAGGGTCCAAAATTACTTCTGTGATATTTTTGCCAAAAATGTATAATCTAAATCCAATCATGAGGAAATATCAGATGAACATGAATTGAGGAACATTTTACAAAATAACTAGTCAGTGTACTTCAAAAGTATCAAGGTCATAAAAGACAAAGAAATACTGAGAAACTGTTCTCGATTAGATGAAATTACGGAAACGTTCGAAGTAAATGTGATGTGGGATCCTGGATTAGATCTTGAATCAGAAAAAAAAAATTAATGGCACAGTTGATGAAATTCAACTAAGGTCTGAGGTTAATAATATTGCTTCAGTGTTAATTTTCTGATTTATAAAATGATACCATGATTATATAAGATGAGATGGTAACATTGAGGAAAGAGAAGTGAAGGCAAAAGAGAACTTGGATGTACTATTTTTGCAATGTTTTCTAAGTCTATAATATTGTCAAGTAAAATGTCTAAAAAATTAAGTGCCTGTCTTCTACTTAAAATATCTAAATCACAACAGAAACAAAATCTGTTTCTCTTATTGTTTTTCTTGGTTTCCAGTCAATTTGTACTGTTTTAGCATGCCTCATGATTTTTGATGCAATGTCAATGTGGATGAAAAATTAAGACGCTTGAAGATGTTCTTTCCTCCCAGTGGAGATTCATTTTTCTTACAAGCAAATGCAGCACAAGGGGAATCTCTTAGCTCCTGTACAGAAGTGGTCAATAAAAGAGTCAAAGAGTAAACCTTCTGGACTTCTTTTTTTTTTTCTCCCAGAGGGCAGGAGGATGTGGGCATGTAAGCACTCAACTGCTGTAGCATTAAAGGAGCCGTAGATGATACCTAAAGCAGTGGATGTGGTGACTGTGGTCCAATAAAACTTTATTTACAAAAACAGACAAAGTTTGCAGACCTTGCTATAGAGGATTTATAATGGCTGGCATGTTCTAATTTGCCCTTACTTCTAGTGGATGGCCTTCTGGAATCCCAGGAAAATGCTGAGAATAGTTCCCATGCTCTTTAACCTTATTGGGACTTGAACTCTAAACTCTGTCTCCCCTGCTATTGAAATCTCTATTTAGCCCATCAGCCTTCTGGTTAATGCTTTCCAGTCAGTTCCTCAAAGTCTGGCCCTGGGACAGTCCAGGATTCAGCAGTGGTTTGAGGACATTTGTATGTAGATACAACTTTCTCCTCTTAACTATGCTTTTCAGGGTTTTGTCCCCACTTATTTCAAGTCTCTCTAGCAGCCCCAAATCCCTAGTGTTTCCAGTGCAGTAAGATGCTTCTCTGGCCTGCTGAGAAGTGGGAAGTGTCCTTGGAGGGGAAGACAGGTACATTTGGGGCGCTCATCTGCAAAACACCCCTTCTTTCAAGAACAATTCTACCTACAATTTCTGGCTATTTTGGATGTTCTCTAATGCCTTCAGAGAATTGAGGGTTGTGTTGTGTTGTGCTTACTTTGTTTTGATTTTATTTTGGGGGGATTCAACTTTTATAAATGTATCTATGAAGAATAAGTCTAATATAAGCTACCTCACTGTGACAAGCATTGGAATTCTTGCTTAATTATTTTCCCCAATGTTACTTTGTGTTTTCAGTTTGCTATGTGTTTTCCTGTCCATTCTTGCATTTAATTGGATTTTTACTGTTGAATCTACTTTATTTACCTCTCTTCTTGGCAAATTGATCATTTGCTTTCTATTCTTATTTACAAAGATAGGGTTGGTGAGGGGATTCATATTGGAGGGTACAGGAACATGGGTCAAACAGCAATGGGTGTCATCAGTTCTAATCTCAAAGCAAGGAGGGAGAAGTGACAGGAACCTGGAAGAGCTGTGCCTCTCTTTCTTGATTCCAGCCGTAACCTTATTAAAGGATATGGTAATCTTAAGTGAACCCACAAGAGGAGAGTAAAGAGAACACATCTAGTTGACCTCCCTTTCCACCCTTCCTTTGATCTTCTGCCAGGATTCCCAGTTGACAGAACTCAACCAGAAGCTAGAGGGGTGAGAATCAGGATGATGTAATATATTCATGTCAGCCTTCCTGGGCAGAGGGTAGGTATAGAGGGATATTTGTATCAGGTGGGGTGAACAGAAAAATACAGCACAACCCCTTCTCAGTACAGTGGTATCTTAAGTGCTTTAAGACCAACTATTCCCTCTTGATGGAGCATTAATGATACTGGGGTTGCATAGTTCCCTCCCAATTACCTCCTTCCCAACATTTTATTTATTTATTTATTTTTTAAGAAAGAGAGAAGGAGCATGTACATGCATGCACGTGTAGTGGGAGAGGTAGAGGAAGAGGGAAAGAAAGAATCTGCCCATCCAGTGTGGAGCTGGAGGAGGTGGGGTTCCATCTCAACCCCTGAGATCATGACCTGAGCTGAAATCAAGAGCTAGATAATTTGAGCCACCTAGACATTCCCCTCCTTCCTGACTTTTAATTTATTGTTCTTCACTATTTAGTTTCACCTTTATTTTATTCCCCCAAACTATCTATTATTACTATTACTATTATTATTACTATTTTACATAGCCACTGCTTATTTAAGTTTACCCATACATTTATCATTTTTTGTTGTATTACTATTGTTTCTTGTGTGACACACTTTGCTGAGATTATATTGCTTCTTTCTGAATTACATAGTAGAGCAGTTGCTTCAGCAAGGGTTTGAGTACAATCTTCTAAATCTGTAAACAAAAATATCTTTATTTCGCCCTGTCGCTTACTCGGGAATTCCAGGATGACAATTATTTGTTCTCAGCTCACTGAAGAAATGACTCCATGGTTATTGGACTTCTATAGGGGGTGTAGGGAAATCTGTTTCTATAATTCATATTCCATTGAAAATTATCTTTTTACTCTCTTTGCATTTAAAATTTCCTCTTTGTCATTTATGTTCAGAATTTTTCATAAAATGGTTTTGGGTACAGATTTTTTGTTTGTTTGTTTACAGATTTGTTTTTATTCTGTATAACTTGCTATACTTCTTAAATATGAGAATTCTTACTTTTTGTTAATTTTTGAAAACTCTCGGTGACTCACTGTTGCTGCACTCACAGACCCCTTTTCCCCCACAGCAATTTCTTGCTTGTCTGATTTTACTCCCTATCTTAGAATGGTCAATTCCAGCAAGGTACTTTTTTCAACTCTTTATGTCTTTAATAATTTTAATAGGTACACTGTAATCTTTAAAAGCAATTTCCATTAACTGAACTTTTTGTGCATCTGATCTTTATTTCTTTGAATCTGTCAGTTCATGTTCAAGTTGATTGGGATCACATGTATCTTGTAATTTAAGAGTGGGCTCATACATGAACAACCTGGGCCCCGAGAGTGTCCCTCTGGAGAGGTTTTGTGTTTCGTGTTTTGAAGTGTAAAAATAAAACAAAATCAGGTGGAAGATAATGGCTCCTGAAGGGAGATGGTGGGTACTTAGAGGTTATTATACAATTCCCTCTACTTTTATAGATATTGAAGTGATACTAAGATAAATAATTTAGTCAATTCACTTCCTCCTATAGTCCTTGAAATTAATTTGGTCTCCTAGGTAGTTTTGGTTCCTGTGTATACATAGTGATGGGTTGCATTCTTGGGCTAATATACAGCATGATGATAATGAGAACTCCTTATGCCTTTATTTGTTTATTCAATAAATACTCATTCACTGCACCATGCTAAGCATGAACAACTCTGACACAGTCCCCACCCTTGTAAAGTTCATCATTGCTAAGGGCACCAGATTATTATCATTAAAGAATATATGCCAAGAACAGAGGAAGAAAGCTGGACTCTGAGGCAGCAAGTCAGGCAAACACGGGTATTGATTAAAAGGGACTATGAATTGGAAGATACTGTATGAGATACTGTCACTAAGGTATGTTCTTTAGAAGGATAACTATCCTGCTGAAATAGATAAACAAAGTCAATTCAAGCAAGGGGGTAAAATACTTGTTTTACTGAATCAAAAACACCCATATTGGTGTTATTTTTGATTGTCACCATCCAGAAGGGATACTGCTGTGTAGACTCTGTCACCATGTCCAGTCCTCACAAGACACTGCAAAGTAGGTGTTTTTTAAGTGAGAAAACTAACTGAGAGAAGTGATGGCCCAAGTGTATGAGCTGGGATGTGAATTCAGGTCTATGAGCCTCTGAATCATGTTCTTTCCACTACATCATGCTGCCTCCCAAGTAGACAAGTGCCTTCTCCATGGAAATGTGGGATCCTGAACTGCCCAGATATTTTAATATTGTGAATTAAAGGCCTGCTTGGTGTAGGTACAGGGAAGCATTTAATTCATTATAATAACGTCTTTTCTTCGTTCAAATATTTTTCTATTTTTTGATTACTTGCCTTGGTCCCATGTGAAGGAACTTTTGGAAGTGTCCTGCTGGAGTGTCAACATCATAGCTAAATGTTAGGCTCTGAGTTTTATGATGTAAATATTTACAATGCGCATGCCAGATCACCAGGGTAACCAGCCAGTTCTTGTCCTGGTTTTGAAATATTGGGGTCTGAAGACAGAGAAAGAAGGTAGAACAAACTTCCAATGTCTCATGACAGCAGAGTGTAGCTCAGAAGCTTGGCCCCTTTTATTTTCCATGGGTTTACCTTCTTGACCAGAATATCCTTGGTAATAGCATTGTGATGCCCAACACTGGCCTCTCAGAACCTGCAGCTGTAATTTACGACTTTCTTCTTGTCAGAGAACTGGCTTTGACCTTGCCACACTTTAATCCTACTGACCGCCTTTGGAGAATAAGGAATAGCCCATCAGTTTTTCCTCAGCAGAAAATAAGAAAAATAATCACATATTTGAATGAAAAATCAAAACCTCTACCAGTTCAGATCTTTCTCCAAGCAAGAGATTTCTGGGAAAGGAATAATCCACCAGACATTTTTCCAGAAACTCTCACTTCATTATCCCTGTGAAAGAGTTTAAATTGCTGAATTACCTCCTTCTGTGGTGTGTCTGTTTAATTCTATCAGTAATATTATATAGAAATGCCCAGCATCCCAAACTTGGAATATATTAAAAAGTAGCTGAAAATAATGCAGACACTTGCCAGTAACCAAATATAGAATTTTTTTTAATTCTTATTTTGACCTATCTTAACCCTATAATTTAAACTATTTCTAAAACTCTCAGAGACTTAATTTCAATAACGACATCATCTCTTATTCAGATTCCTTCAATTTTTCTTACCTGATACACAGTATTTTACAAAATAACATATTTTCTTCTACTGTCAAATACATAGAGAGGACATGACTTCATTTGGGTAATTTTTTTAATTTTAATTAGAAAAATTTTTAATAGTTTTGATGGATACAATTCCTTCATTGGGATAGATTTAAAGTCATTATGTAAGAAAGATACATATAGGGGATGATGTACTGAATCTATACATTTTCAGAAATTTTCACATAAGCTTCCAGAATAAGAAAGACTAGCCGAATAGCCCTAACCAAAATAAATAAATAAATAAATAAATAAAATAAAAAATAAAATCACAGTACAATCATTTTTCATTTGAGAATGTGCACATTTCTTGATTTTGTTTCACTTCCTCACATTTCAAGGGAAATTCTCTCTTGGTTTTCGGTACTTCATTGAGACGATTTTTAAAATATTCTAGTAAGCTGATTAAGATAATTCACTGCTGCAGGTGTTACCCTTATACAGTGAACTGTTAATAACATAATCATTCACACTTGCAAAGTGATTCAGCATCTGGTTCAATGCTCCCTGTCTAGGGGGCCTGATAAGTGCTAGGGAATTATTCTGGGGGAAAAACAAGCACTATCCCTAATGGTATGCACCACAGTTGTCACAGAATGTTTATTGTTTCCATTCCAACTTCACTTTGTTTAACTGTAGAAGCCCTTGTGAAATGTCAGTGGAGAAGCTGAGAAGACGTGGCACTTCCATCGTCCTCTTCAGATCACGTAGTGTTATTTTGAGCATTAATTAGTAAAATCACAAGAATAGTCAGGACGAAGGGAGTGGGCTTGGAGTTGAAACACACTTCAGAGCAAGACTCAAAGCAGCAGTTTACAAGAGGAAGCAAAGAAGATTGTGTCTAATTAGAACTTCAGGGGTAATTTCAAAAGGTCTGGTGTAATTACCTGAGCGGGAAGTTAGCCAGATGGAGGGGAGCACCTCTAGTTAGGAGAAGAAGTTCTATTTATATTCACGAACTCATTCAACTATAATTCCTAAGTACCCGTGAAGGAAAATAAGATGTCTACCTTTCAAAATGTTGTGTTAGGTAGCTTTTGAGGTTCTGGAAGCCATGTTTTTGCTAAAACTTAACATCACTAAACAACAAATGATGTGCTAATCCGATATCAAATCCTGCCCCATTTTGAGATAAAGGTAGACTCTGCTTTCTCTATTCTAAAGGGGTCTTGCCTTCAAACATAATGAAAAACATCTAAGAAGTCATCATGGTGGTGTTTTTTTTTTTTAAATGTTTTAATCATTGCATATGTTAAAAACGGTTTTCAAATTCAATTCTTTTCTAGACAAACTTTCAAAACTTAGATGGTAGAATACCATAATATAAATTATTTGGTGGATTTAATTTAAAATTTTAAAATATGCTAATTTCTGTTAGTTCACAACAAAAAGAAAATATGTTTGAAGAGAAAATTAATGTGGGGTAAGTGACTAGCTTCAACGTTGAAAAACAGTGTGGTCAAGATAACTTAAAAACACAATTTTTTTTTTTTCTGACAGACACACATGTAGCATCTTCCATGTATGTGTTTCCAGAAAAGGAAAGCTTGCTTTGAAATTTAATAGAGCCATGTTGCCATGGAATAAAATGTTAGATTTCTTTATATTCAGCCTATATAGCACACTTCAATTATTTTAGGCATTTTATTTCATATGCTAAGCCGAAAGACAGCAAATAATTAATATTTTAATATGCTATGCAGTGTAGCTGCTTGCTGCTTTTATAGTCCAGCTGGGAATTATAGAGCCCTCCGCTTTTTCTCTTGAGCTCCCTGATATGGTGTGGCCAACCAGCATGTGAGCTGAACTGCTTTCTCTTGTCAGTGATTTTAACCTGACACCGCTAGGTCAAGGCCATGGAACCACACCATTCTGTTTGGAGAAGAGAGACATTTCTTTTGTCTGCTAGGTCATGCTTATTATATGAGGCAGCTTTGCAACACAAATTACTGTCATCTGTTAGTCACTGGAAAGTCTGTCCTAATCAGCAATGTTAAACATAGTTGCCCCCAGGAATGAAGAACAGAGAGGAGGAGGAGCCCAGCAGCCACAGGTGCATGCTGCTGACCACTAGTGGGCATTTTGGCCATGCAACCAGGGTGTGTGTTGTGGTTGGGAACTTCGAGCAGAAGAATGATAATAGGAACTAGGTTAGTTGTGGTAAGAAATGAGACACTCAGAGGTATGCTTTCTCCAACCATGTCTTATGGTTTTAAAACTCGAATAAGTGATATTTCCAGGATGGACCCTTGTCTTCAAGACCCTTTCTCTTGGCTGCTGTCTCTTTCTCTGCCATAAAGGAGGCTCACTGCCTGGAGAGGGGTGGAAAGGAGCAAGGTTGCAGAGTCCCAAGCACCACCCAAATTCCCAAGTCGAAGTCATTTGGATAACAAAAGAAGTAGATCTCTGATTCTGTGAGTTCCTATGTGATGCTTGGTTCCCTGGGCTTCTGCTCAGGTGCAAATAGCACTTTCAATCACCTGCCAGCAACCTCTGCACTTGGCTTCTCTGCTGCCATTGAAAAGGGCATGTGGTAGGCAGTGATGGGAAGGAACCCAAGAAGAAATGGTCAAAACATTGGCTTAGTGGTCATCTTATGGTTTCATGAAACCAATTCTTGCATCTGTAGTCAGGCAAAATTTAAGTTGCTGTTACTCTGACTGGGGCTTAGAATCAATGAGAATAAGGTCAAAATTTTCTTTCTTCGCATGCGGAGACTCTTCTTTAAACTGAGCCCTTTGACTTATGATTTCTGATTCTAATTACCCTTTCTTTTAACTAGTATTAAAGCTTATATTGATCGGCCATTGAGTACGTAATAGCATTTCACTAAAATCAGAGGATCTAGGAAAGATTAGAAGTATTTACTGGAAATCTAATTTGGCTAAAAGCAAAGCATCTGGCAAGTTCCTGACTTCCTTAGCTTAAGATTTCTACACCCAAAAGGTAGAAAGAGTACGCTGATGTGAATGTTTAGAAGCTCTTATTGGCTATTGGGATAATGTGACCGTGTAGCCTTTAGTAACTTGATAATTCAGGGAGGGAAAGGCTAGGCATAATGAGATAGGCACGCTAGATAGGAGAAAGAATGAAAAACGCAAAACAACCACACAGTAAATGCAAAAAAAAAAAAAAAAAAGTCTACTTCCAGTACCTAAAAATAACTCAAAAATAAAAATGACAGATAGTGGTACAAAGATGTCAAAATTTAAATCCTAATTATCTTTTCATACCTGATCACAATAA
Source organism: Lutra lutra (assembly GCF_902655055.1). Lineage (NCBI taxonomy): Eukaryota > Metazoa > Chordata > Mammalia > Carnivora > Mustelidae > Lutra > Lutra lutra. Next base: position 40,525,395 of record NC_062290.1, on the reverse strand, counting down.
GGAAGGAAAGTAGAAACTTATAAAGCAGGAGGATTTCTTGGAAGAGTATGTGTAAAAAGTAACCAGGAAAACTTTAGAAATGGCACAAACCTTTAAGAGAGTGTCAGAGATGCTAGATTGTAGGATATGCAGAAACATTGGAAATTAGAGGGGAAATTTAAAAGAATTCTCTTCAACCAATAAAACTATTTTTAGACTTGAAACAAGCTTTATAGGGCAAAGCTGTTTTATTCTCAAACATAGGACTACAGTGTACTTTTTTTAAGATGTGGAAATGGACCCCAGAAGGCAAAGATGTAACCAAAAGCATGCGGCTGATGAATGGGGGAATCCAGACCACATTGTGCTTCTTCTGAATGTGTACCCTGTGTTTTCCTCGCTGCCGAAACAATGAACCACTTACCAGATGACGTGCAATATGTAAGATAGCTACTCTTAGGGCTAAACCCCAACTAAACAAGTTCTGCCACCGGGTGATGGACATTAAGGAGAGCATGTGATGTAACGAACACCAGGTAGTGTAAAAGACTGAGGAATCACTGACCTCTACTTCTGAAACCAGTAACACGTTATATGTTAATTAATTGAATTTAAATTAAAAAAATAAAAATAAAATAAACAAGTCTGCATTAGGGAGGCCTGGCTTAAGATGAGCAGGTCTGCAAATAACTTAGCTTTGGGGGTACCTGGGTAGCTCAGTCGGTTAAGCATCTGCCTTGGGCTCAGGCCATGATCCCAGGGTCCTGGGATTGACCAGTATACTGGGCTCCCTGCTCAGTGGGAGTCTGTTTCTGCCTCTCCTTCTACTCCTCCCCCAACTCATGCTCTCTTCCTCTCTCTCTCTCAAACAAATAAATAAAATCTTTTTTTTTTTTTTTTAAAGAAAACAGGGGCGCCTGGGTGGCTCAGTGGGTTAAGCCTCTGCCTTCAGCTCAGGTCATGATCTCAGGGTCCTAGGATCGAGCCCCACATCGGGCTCTCTGCTCAGTGGGGAGCCTGCTTCCCTCCTCCCTTCTTTGCCTGCTTTCGATCTCTCTCTTTCTCTGCCTGCCTCTCTGCCTACTTGTGATCTGTCTGTCAAATAAATAAATAACATCTTAAAAAAAAAAAAGAAAACAACTTAGCTTTTTCCATAGATTTATTCTATTCCTTACTTAATATCTTATAAGCAATCTTTGATGATCCTTGTTCTCCTATACTTTGGCTGGACAACTTCAAGAACACTGTGTCACTTATGGGTCACATTTAAAGCAAAGGGAGGCTATAAACCTCATTCAGAAGAGTCTAGAATTAAGATTTGAAATGGTGTAATCTGTGCAAGTTTTAAAACATGGGTTTCTCATCCAAGCACTTACAGTACCCAGGCTGCTGATAGAAATAACTGAAATAGAGTAAGAGCAGAGAAATATTTCCCTACTACTAGGGGACAAAAATCAGTGTAAGCCTGATGATAAACAAAAACTGGCATTCTACTTCGGGTCATGCACCCCTGGAGAGAATGACCAGGCTGTGGCACACTATAAAACGTAAGCACATCTGAACAAAGGCAAGCACCACCCAACTCTAGCCAATTACCACAGTGTAGGAGTGCTTGCTTACCCAGTGCTACTAAAACTTCTTATTTTTTCAAGGGAAAACTGAACTTTGGGTATTTATGCAAAATCACCCAATCTTTATGCATTTGGCCCAATTAATAAACAAGCCAATAACCTCAACAACAACAAAAACCAGTGTGTGAAATGAATACACTATTTCCAAACTTGATCAGGCCCATAAGCTAACAATTTACTCCCTCTGAACTGAAGGACTTAGGGATGTTTATTCTGAACAAGAGAGAATGCTAATGGTAACCTCCATTTTGGATATTGAGTGAAAGAAGGAATCAGTTATTCGTTCTAGATGAGGAATGCAAACTGACACTTATAGAAGGTAGACTCCAAGGAAGAACCTTCTAAAAGAGATGTCCAAAGATGTCCCCCAGTGGCATTGCCTCAATGAACTGCTGATTCTGCTGCCTCCTGGAAAACATAATACAGATTAGGTGATAATCAGGAGAGATACACAAAACCACAGGAACATTGCCCTGTGTGTATCCAAACCACGATGTATCTTTTTCTCACATAAACGTTCAGCTTCAAACACTGGATTTCAAGAAATGTGTAATTTACCTGAAGGAGGTAAAGAAAAGAAAAAGTAAAATGATCAAGGAAACAGTGCTACTTCTTTCCAGGAAAAATACAAAAGATTAAGAATCTTAAGTGATGGGGCGCCTGGGTGGCTCAGTGGGTTAAGCCGCTGCCTTTGGCTCAGGTCATGATCTCAGGGTCCTGGGGTCGAGCCCCGCATCGGGCTCTCTGCTCAGCAGGGAGCCTGCTTCCTCCTCTCTCTCTGCCTGCCTCTCTGCCTGCTTGTGATCTCTGTCTGTCAAATAAATAAATAAAATCTTTAAAAAAAAAAAAAGAATCTTAAGTGAGTAAACAAGATGGAGAGATGACATAGTTATAGATCATCACTTGATAAGCTCACGTGTAATCTGTATTTCTTTTTTTTTTTTAATTTTATTTTATTTATGACAGAGAGAGAGCAAGAGAAGGAACACAAGCACAGGGGAGCTGGAGAGGGAGAGGCAGGCTCCCCGCTGAGCAGAGAGCCCCATGGGGACTTGATCCTTGGACCCTGGGATCTATGACCTGACCTGAAGGCAGACGCCCAGTGACTGAGCCACCCAGGTGCCTATAATCCGCATTTCTTCAGGGTTATGGTGCTCTGACTTTCTCTGACTTAGTTGCGCTGGTCCATTAAAACTTTTTGGATCCCTATGATGTCTAGGGAAATTTGTGGGGTTCATAATTCCATGGGAAACACTTAGGAAGCTTTGCCATGGCTCATAATTTTGGAATATTTGAATGATAGGAACTCAAGAGATCACCTAGTCCAATTTCTCATCTTCTGAGGAAGTAACTAAGGCTCGAAGATTTAAGTGATTTTTATCAGCTTCCCAGGTACAGGCAATGAAATGGGAACTCATAAGTTCAACCCTACACCATTTCTTTTTTTTTTTTTTTAAAGATTTTATTTATTCATTTGACAGACAGAGATCACAAGTAGGCAGAGAGGCAGGCAGAGAGAGGAGGAAGGAGGCTCCCTGCTGAGCAGAGAGCCTGATGTGGGGCTCGATCCCAGGACCCTGGGATCATGACCTGAGCCGAAGGCAGAGGCTTAACCCACTGAGCCAACCAGGCGCCCCCCCTACACCATTTCTATGGCCACATTTCCTCAGTCTTTAATCATGAACAAGGGGGCCAGTTGAATGTCAGTTTCAAACCAACGTGGAAATAGGAGAACACTCCTTGAGATTAAGAGAGATAAAGAGAGAGAAGTAAAAAGAACTTGAAAGCACCAAGAACACTGAGAAATAAATAGAGAAATATTATAAATAAAATAAATATTACCCATACCAGCTCCCCAGACCTGCATGCCTTCTCAGCATACCTCACTGTAGAACTGTTCTAGAGCTAGTTCCTGGTCCAGCCTCGTGATATTAGGTTTAACTAAATTAGAGGACCCCTGAGCTCAGGCAGATGTAAAAGTGTTGAATACTTCTAGTGTTCATATTTCTGCTCAGTGGGAGATCAATTTGCAGATTAGATGTTAAGCAGGAAATGACTCTTCTCATTAAATGGTGTCTAAGTGCTCCTACTTTCAGCTTAGCCTGTGACTAAAATCTCTGATCCCACAAGAAAAAAAATATGTGGTCCAGGAAGAAGGCAGGCATAGAATGTGGACTTAGAGACGGCTATGGCTAGGCAACCACACAGATGTTTTCATTAGCAAATGGTCCAAGGAAGTTGGATATAGGAAAATGTCTTATATTCATTCATCAAATATTTATTGAGTTTCTATGATACACTCTGGGCATGTTAGGGCTAATGTAGTAGAAAAAGTAGTGGGTTAAGTTCTTGCCCTCATGAAGTTTTCATTCTTGTTGGGAAAAGGGAAAGAGCAATACACAAATATAAATAAAAATCAATAACATGAAGTCAAATAATAATAGTTATTAGGAAAAATTTAAGTCTTGTGAAGAGAGAGGAGAGCAGGAAGTATACACTTTCAGAGGTGATATTTGAACAGAGATCTAAGTAAAATAAGAGAACGAATGAATACATAAATGGAGAAAGAATTTCTGGGAAAAGAGAACCAAATTGAGCTCGAGGAACAGCAGAAAGTTCAGGGAAGTGAGCACAGGAGATAATGGCAATTCAAAACTGATAGCTAATTGAAAGAAAGACTGTATTTTCAATTTCACTTCAAATGTATAAATAAAAATGAAAAGTTAGTAATGATAACCTCAAAGCAGGAATGTGAAACTCCAGTTTTGAGCAGTTTATTGGAGAAAAGAGTTTAATGGGGCCAAGATAAGAAATGTCAGAATTAAAACTAGCGACTCATCTTTATTACTTGGAGATTACTAACAACTTATGTGATAGAACTGCAAGTTGATATTATATACACATTTATATAGGATAAAAAATGATCAGAATTTTAATACACTGTTTGAATATAGTAATTGTGGATAAGTTCCTTATCTTCATAAAATTCAGGGTAAAGAATTCCTTTAGATACTTTTACTCAGAGATGCCTAAATGACCACTGTCATTATTGCACTGTCCACTTTCATGAGTTATTGGAGTAGAGATTGATAAAAATATTCTGGCAAGCTATTAGGGTTTAGTGTATAAGGAGCCTTGAAAAAAATTCATGCCATTAGACACAATAATTCCACTTCTAGGAACCCATCCTAAGGAAATAAACAGATACAGACAAAGATTTATATGCAGGGATATTCACAACAGCTCTATTTATAATAGTGAAAAATTAGAAATGGCCCAAATGTCCAACAACAGGAATTATGGTGCATCCATATGACGGAATATTTTGCAACCATTATAAACTTTGATTTCAAAGATTTTTAATAAGAAAGGGGAACCCAAATGAGCTCAAATAAAATGGGAAAACATTCAGAAAGTTATATATATAAAATATACAAAAGATGTATGTGTCCATACTTATCAAGGAGGAAAAAAAACTGAGAGGGGATAGCACCAACCAGTTGAGTAGTTGAGGGACAGGGAGTTTTTATTTTCTTCATGCTATTTTTTCCCAAATTTTCCACATTGAGAACCTATCACTTCCATATATTAAAAAATAAAGAATGTGAACATTTGACTCTCTTCAGATGGCTCCCCTTTGTCGGGATAGAAACTTACTATTTCTTTCAAGTCTTCAAGTTGGCTCTAGCAGATAGCATTTGATGTATTGGTCCATCTGACGTCTAGGTCCGGAAGTTATACTTGTCTTGAACGTAAGAATTCAGATTTTTAAAAAAAGATGTTTAGGTCCCTGCCAGAGTTTTCCACAGTGTGTCTCGTTGTGTTTTCAGGAGATGCTCTTTGAAACAAATATTACCCCGATAAAAAAAAATTGGGGAAATGCTACATAGTGCATCTTCCTCTTAAAAGCCACATTGCATGGTAAGATGTTCAAGTTCCCAAATTGTGCTATAATATAGAAAATGAAGTGAACTTGTTTACTCAACATATACCAAACATGATGAGAAAAAGCTTTTGTTTATTCTTCACATGCTTTCTTAGAACATTTCTTCAGCACAAGAGTTCTAAGGGAAACGCTTTGTAAAATATAGTATTAGATGATTTTGAGAAAAACAAATCAGTAAAAGACTGTCAAAAATGGAGTGCTTGAGGGAAATGTTTTCAGAATTATTAAGACTAAGACCTTTTAAGTTGATAGTAAAGGTACAACTATGACTTAATCTAATGTTTCCATTTGACTTCTATTAGAAACCTGATTCTCAACAGGATCAAATCATACTGACTGTTTACTCATAGGCCTGGACATAGATGAGAATGATTCAGTTTAATTCATTGAATTTGATCACTATGTTTTGGAGAAAGAAAACTCATGATTTGGTTAAAGCCCCACTTTCCCTTTGTGCTTAAATCCAGAGATAGAACAGCATAGTAATAATTTAACGTCTATGGATTGAATGAGTGAGTTGAAAAATGAGTTATTCTCATCCAGCACCTTGAATACAGCAAGAAAGACACAAACCTCACTACATTTTTGTAAGGATTTTACCACTGAAAAACACATTAAAGTTGTCATCTATTTTTTTTTTTTCATGAACAGTTGGGTTTATTTCAACAGTGGGTCTGAAACTCTCGCCTTAGGCAGGAGTACTACAGTAATTATACCAGGAATAGACAATTTCCTACACTGTCAAATATATAAAAGTTCCTCTTGCACTTTCCTCAACACTGATCAACAAGCAGATTCAGTCCATATTTGCTTTGATCATTCTACTGAGTTAACCCAAGCTTCTTCTTCAGAGACTCTGGCATTTCAGGTGGAGAAGGACGAGGGAGCCTGAAGTAGACCTTCACGGAGTCATAGATGAACCACTGTAGTGCAGTCAGAGTGCCAATCATGATGATACGGGCAAAGAGTCCCTTCCATACACCTTTAAATCCAAGTCTCTGAAGGACTTGAGAAGCACTGCTACCTTTCTCCTTATTCAACACAGATACCACAGAATCAGCGGGGTGAGAAACAATTGCACAGAACACTCCAGCTATGTAACCTGCCACAAATGTTACAACCAGCAGCTCTGCCTTTGTACATTCACTTCGGGGCTTGGGAACCACAAACTTGTACAATGCTTCAACAGTACGTTCAAAGCAGGCAAACTTCATCATGGTGTATGGTATCTGTCTCATCCAGAGAGGAGCAACGCCCTTGTAGAATGCTTTTAAGCCTTCTTCCTTATACATTTTGGGAGCTGCATCCCTCAAAGTGTTGGCATAACCTGGCTGGGTTTGAATTCGTACCTTAGCAGCTTCCATAGGAGCCAGGGCAATGTCAGCAAAGAATTCAGCACTGGCAGAAGCAGCCAAATATAGTGATGTGCACCAGAGATAGGCATTCTCCTCCCCAAGCGTGTTGCTATACAAGACTTTGAAAACTTCATAAAAGCCAAACTTGCAGAGCCCCTGCATAGAGTAGCCAATGAAAGTTGGAGCCAAACCATCCTTTAGCCAAACCACGAACGCCATCCTCTTTAAGTGTAACTGAGAATCCATTAAATATGCCCTTGTACTTCTGGGGGTCCACCTGCATTCGGCATTTCACTAAATCCAGAGGAACGACGGCAGTGTGTGTCAGACCACAACTTAAGACCCCACCAAAGCCACACAGTGCATAAAACTTCATGGAGCCATATTCGCAACTGTACTCTTCCACAGCGGCTGCTGCCAGATTGCAGGAATGTCGGGGCGGGCCCGGAGGCCCCGCGGGGCTGCTGTGGTGGCCTGTGAGGCCATCGTGTATCAGCTGCTGGTGGGGCGCGTTGAAGGGGTTCGCCCGCGCCAGATGCGCCACGGACGAGAACATCTTCTTTCTAAGATGGTGAACACACAACCGCTCCCTTGAAAAGGCTGCGGCTCACAGAGGAGTTGTCATCTATTTTAAACCTTGTGTCTCCAGAGAGCTGAGCATTCTTTAAACAAACAAACAAACAAACACACAACTGATTGATTGATTTGAGAGAGAGAGAGAGAGAGAAAAGGAATGGGAGTAATGGGAGAGGAAGAGAAATCCTCAGGCTGACTCCCTTCTGAGCACGGAGCCCAAGGTAGGACTCCATTCCAGGACCCAAAGATGTGACGTGAGCCGAAATCAAGAGCCAGACCCTTAACCCACGGAAAGATGAGCATACTCAACCTCATTTCCAAGGGAAAAGCAAGGATGTTAAGTAACATGCTCAGGGCCACATAGCTCTGGTTAGTCTTCATCCAAGATTTCTTAGCTCTTTGCTTCTGGACAGGAAGAAATGGAGGTAGCTATCTGAGCTGATGTGACTGGGAGAATGGCCAACCACTAGCCCCTGCAGAATACCTCATTTTCAGTGACTATGATCCTATGTCCACCTGTGGGAACCCAAAGTCACCAAGTCAGCCACTAAAGGTGCAGAACTCAAACCCAGTTCTTCAACAACCCCTTCTGCTCTGCTGTCCTTGGAATCAGTATTTGAATGATATTCAGGTTTTTAAATCAAGACGTATTATTCTGTCATGAATAGGGTCATAAAAGAAAGTCCGGATGGCCAAGATGTCCCCTCCCCATTTGGAACAGATAACTCTTTCTGTTTCCTGAGTCAGAGACCCTCAAGATCAGGACACACAGCTCTTAGGACTTTGCAGAATCTCCTTTGGCAGGTTACAGCTTCTAAAGAGCAATCTCCCTCCTGCCTTCTTCATCAGGATGCCGCAATGATTTCTTGAATGGGTTTAGACTTTACAAAAGGCAAACAAACAAACAAACAAATGCACACAAAAAACCCACCACCACCACCACCAACAACAAAAACTGTCTTCAGGGTGCTTCTCCCTTTAAATCTTTCAAAATTCCTTAGGAAGGGAATTTAAAATGGCCAAATGCTGCTTTATTTTTTTTTTAAAGATTTTATTTATTTATTTGACAGACAGAGATCACAAGTGGGCAGAGAGGCAGGCAGAGAGAGAGAGAGGAGGAGGAAGCAGGCTCCCTGCGGAGCAGAGAGCCCGATGTGGGGCTCGATCCCAGGACCCTGGGATCATGACCTTAGCTGAAGGCAGAGGCTTTAACCCACTGAGCCACCCAGGTGCCCCCAAATGCTGCTTTAAAATATAGGGAGAGGAGCACCTGGGTGGCTCAGTCGGTTAAGCGGCTGCCTTTGATTCAGGTCCTGATTCTGCAGTCTTGGGATGGGGCCCAGCATCTGGCTCCCTGCTCAGCAGGGGAGTCTGCTTCTCCCCCTGGCTACCCCACCGCTCCCCCTTTGTGTTCACCCTCTCTCTTGAATAAATAAATAAAATCTTAAAATATATATATAGGGAGAAAACAATAACAACAAACTAAAACAATAATCATTATACCTACCATTTACTGAGTGTTTTTTGTCAGTCACCCTATAAATGCTTTTTCACCATTTTATATAATCCTACCTTATGAAATAGATCTTATCCCTGTCTTACAGATGACACAGAATGAGGGTTAAGGGAATAATAAGAATCCAGCCCCACCTAGGTTACCCGGCTCATGGAGCTTCAGTGCCAGAGGTTGAAGCCCCCCCCCTCTTTTAATTCCTCCTAAACCCACACACTTAATATCTACAATACTAACTACCAGAACTTCAGAATGGGATCCTCTCCTCAAAGGTAATATGGCGATATATTCTGTATTAATAAAGTTGGTTAGTTCTTGAATTAAGGCACCAATAAAGCCAGATATCAGAGCTCTAGTTCGTGTGTGGGCTTGTTGATTTCTTTCCTCTGGCCACAGAGTGGGTCTTTAATCTCAGCCAGCTGGCCACCCTAAACGTGCTGTTAAGAGACCAGACAGCAAAACACTGTAGATGGCTTTGTGAAATCCACCAAAGTTACACACACAAAAAACGACATAAGGTCAAAGTACTATTATTGTTGGTCAATACCGTCGTCTCTGCCTGAGAAGGACAGGGTTATATAAAATCTTGAAGTTAAGTCTAACACTAAGGAACGGAGAGGGTGAAGCACCGAGCTCTGTTTGTCTGTGACATGACCTTGGTGGAGTAGGTTGTTTCTTGTGGATATCAACTATGTTTCAAAATTCCAGTTATTACATTTTACCAAATGGGATTAAAGACACCAAGCATGCTATGAGGAGATGCTGGTTCTCCCACTGATGAAAATGGGTCGACTTATTAAAATGCTCATTAGCAAATATGTAGGAAATGGGCTTTTTCCCTTTAGTTCGATGAGTATTAAATCAGTGTTAGAAATAAGGAAATATTCATTTCAGCATAGGATTAAAGAGTTTAAAAGGTCAGTTTGAGGTGTTTATAACAAACTGGAGTCAGAATGAGGCAAATAAGAAACAGAAATTTCCTTTTTATTCAGATAGACAGAAAAAGTACATGGGTAATTGCCTGAAAATTATACTGGCTTTCAAAATGAAAAAAAAAAAAAAATGAAGCTTCTCTGATATTGCATGAGAATGTAGATGACACTAATAATATAGCACATAACGTTTCTTCTCAAAATCCTTTAATTTTGCATTTGGTTGTAAAAATATGCACAAATATAATGGAATCAAAGTAGCTTGACACTGTAAACATTTTGCAAGTTTTAACTTGAAAACCCAGTAGCTTAAAATCCTGGTTTGAGAAGTACTTAGTTGAAATAATTGTATACCTTGAAGGAAACCACAGACACAAGTCCAGAGCTGGCCTCTTTCCTTCAAAATTAGTGGGGGATGCTGACTTGCCCTCAGCCATTGGCCACGCGCAGCCTCTAAGGACGTCTTCACAGCTGTTGTAATCTAGTGGTCCAATAAGCCATAAATTTCAAATATTTACCAAAATTGCCACTCCATTTGAGCACCTCTTTTTTAATTGAAAGACAAAGTTTTCGATGAAAATGAAGAATGGAATTTTGTGTGTGCGTGCAATGGGGAAACTAAAAAGGAGACGCGTAGAGCCCAGAAAACCCCAAGCGCAATTAATCAGATGGCAAAGTTCTTGCCAAGGGCATGAGAACCAAATGCTTTTCTTCACTAAATCTAAATCAACGTTTGTCCGAGGCTCTCATTTCATAATCGTTCTCCTCATCCCCGCCTTAACTTCTTTTTTTTTTTTTTTCCTTTAACCACCATTCCTCCATATCTACTGCGTTGGTACCCCCAAAGGGCCAACCTCAGAAGGCACAAAAGTCCGCTAATGCTGGGCGAAAGTTGGCACTTCCTTCTTCATTCACCCTCTGTGCCTTTATATTTTTCCTCCCTCAAAGACAGATCTTGGAGATGGATAGAGCTCTCGCCTTCCTTAATTTTGGATTTCTTGGCTTTTGTCACTTTAAAGCAGACCCTTCAAGTGATTTAAATGTGACTCTCCCCTCCTCCCCCCCACTCCTTGGGGTAAAGGGGAGGGTAAAGAATTTAATGTTATTTTTAACTGAACTATCTTGTTAACCTTGGGGGACATCCCTGGAGCTGAAATCCATTCAAGTAATAATAGCTCAGCAACTCATTCCCTGCAGAGAGCTCTACGGAGAGTCAGTCTGGAAAAACTCTTTAACAGCACAGTCTCTGCCTGGCGCTTTTCTTTTGGTTTCTGTGGAATTTTTCTTAGTAACAATTTTTAGCTGAGGGGGTTAGCGACAATTGTAAACTAAGGAGCGCTGAAAAGAGAGTGTGGTGGGGAGGGCCGCTTGGAGCTCTAATTAAAACAAAGGTGGCTTGTGTGAGCCGTGTCCTCCCCTTGGTGCAGAGGGGCAAACAGCACAAGATCCTCTCGGAGCCCACAGTTCTCCAGTCTGCAGGGACTTATATTTTTAAATACAATTCAGAGTAATGCCCCTTTGTTGATTATACTCGCCTTGCCAAACTTGAGGACCTCCGGAGCTGCCAAACATTTACTTTTAAATTTCGTTTGCCAAGCTGCCTTCCAAGTGCTGTCATTCTCACAGACGGTAGGGCAGCCTGTGATTACCAGCTTACCAAATTCTAGGAAGCTTGCTCCGACCATATTTCACAGGGAGCCTGGTTCTGAGACTGAGCAGATCAAGCCAGAATTTGGTGTCACTTTCATCTTTAAGAGCGACATAGAATTGTTCTTCCTTCCTGATAGTGCACAGGAGCTTGAAAGGAGAGAACACCAAAGCAAAGTTCCCAGCTCCCTGTATGAGAGCTGCAGGCAGAGAGTATGCAATCCAGACCCAATTCAGAAAGACTTGTCAAAAGGAAAGAGAAATGCACAAACATGTCTGTACTTTGTCCTCCGAATTTTAAAAGCATCTAATGTTACATAGCTTATGTGAACTTTATTTAAAGCCCAGCCATCCACGGAGTATTCCCTTTATGGTTTTAGTGGCTGTCTTCTTCCCTTGCTGTTCGCGACTGATTATTTTATAAGCTTTTTTGTAGCTGGGTTTATTTGACTTAACCTTTTAAATGTAGCTTTGTTTCTGACCATACAGAAAGTAGAATGCCAAAGGAAAACTCTGCATGGGGCGGGGGTGGGTGCAGGAGAGGGGCATAGGGTTTGAAATAACTCTTGGGAAGACAGGAAACTAATTTGGGGGTTTCTTGATTTTTCCAATGTGACTATCTATAAAAGCTGAACGCCAAGTTTTGATTCCTAGGTTTTATGAGGTTGCAGGAGTACAAAACTAATACTTGGCTAGGTGTTCTTTTTTTTTTTTTTACCCCCTGATGAAAAATGCAGGCAGGAAAAACAAGGTGTAGCATCCGTTTTCAATTAAAAAAATAAAAATTTAAAACCTCTCCCTCTGGGGCTGGTACTGAGCCAGGTGAAGGAATGGGATGGGTGTAGTCACTGAGAAAGTAATAAGATGAAAATACCCTTCTGCTTGAAGTAACTTCATATTTCAGAGGGGTTCCCCCCCCAATAAAGAAAGTTATACTGAGCTATCATTTTATTTCCAATAGTTTTTCTTTAAAAATTCATTTACTTTAAAATTTTACTAATTCCCAAAGGCGCTGGATTTGATTTCTATTTTTTCTGTGCATCTCTGATTTCTCTTCGATCCCACAGGGGTAAATATTTGACATCCAGCCATTCCCAGGGGTGGCAGACCAATGTACTAAACACAGAGTCGTTTCAGTTCACCAAGAGATGAAGTCAGGCTCCAGGGGATAAACAACCGTCCATAAATAACCTCTCAGAAATAGCCCGAGGAACATGTCCTGCAAAGAAAGCCTGGCTCAGTACATTCTATTTTGTTTATTTTGCATAAAAGTTTTCTTTGTCTAGATTCGCACCAGCATAAAAACACTTTCAGTAAAACAGGTCATTAAAACAAAACAAAGCCAAGTTAGAACACACACACACACACACACACACACACACACACACACACACACACACACACACACACAGAAAGGCCCACCTGAAAGGAAATTAACTGTTGCCCCTTGAAATGCCAGGAGAAAACGAGCTTACCTGTCATTCTAGTGACTCAAAGGTGGAAAGAAAGGGAAGAAGATGTGGAGAGCGTTCTATGCCAAGTGCTGATATTCATAGCCTCTGCCTGAAGCCCAGGGCCTGCATGGCACAGTTGAACACATTTTCAGTATCTGGCTCCTAGTGGCAAATCCAGCTGTTGTCAGTAGTAGGGAAACAGGCTTCAAGACTTAGTATTTGGTCAAGATGTAATTGACCCATCAGTTCTGTGAAATACCTTGAGCCACTTTTTGACCATTCGGAGGAAAGGTACTATTTTAAGACGTTCTTTTGGAACTGTGTTTTACGGAGATGAATTCAAGCAAAGGGAAAGGGTGGTGGAGAAGTGTTAGATGGATCTGTACCATATATTATATTCACTTCTGAGCCTGTCATTTAGCTCAGTTTCACTTTTAGTGGCCAAAGAAGTGATCCAATTTCTCTATTTGGATGACTTATACATATCCATCAATTTCAGAGGATTAATAAAAATAGTACAAACTCCAAAGAGCCCACCGCCATGGGGTGAGTAAGTGTAATTTTTATATTAACAATTACCTCCTCCCTTTTTAACAGTCAAGGACTTCCATTGTCATACATCTTAGTCCATTTTCCTTCTGATTTCTTTGGTTTCTGTCTTCTTTATTTTATTATTACCACCCTAGGTCAAATTCTTATCATTTCAGAAATGTATCATTATCATATCCATCCTCCAAGCTGGCTTGGCTGCCTTGAAGCTCTCCTTGCCACTACATCCCCATCTCCCCTCTGGGTTAATTATCTGAAAACCGTGCTTGACATCATGAATTCACCCGGCTCAGAACTGTGTTGGCACCCACTTCCTAAAGAAGGAAGTTCAACCTCCGACTTTCCTCCACTCCTCTAAATTTCATGTCTACTCAGCTCACTAACCAAACTTGCTAGGGGCAATCCTTTAAAATCTCTCATGGTGCACGGCCATCACCTTTATTTACACAGTGTCCCTGCTTCGACTGTCCTTTCTTCAGTTTGATGTTTCGGGGTTTAGTTTAAGCTCACCCTTATTTCACAATGACCTTTGGTTTTTCTGAAGTGCTATGAAATAATACATCATTTACTTTGACTTATTGGTTTATCCTACTTACGTAGCTTATAACCTTAACGAGATTGCAAATTCCTTGAGGACCAGAACTGGGTCTTCCAAGTTTTTTTCTCAGGCAGCATATGTCCACAATTAGTGTTTAAAAACAAACAAACAAACAAACAAACAAACCCTTTCTTAGGAATGTTTAAGCTACTTTATTAATATGTGGTTATGAAGAAGAACATTTCTTTGTGGAGGTAGTTCCAGCTTCCAAAAGAGTGAGACCATTTTCAGCCTCTCTTAACTGATGAGTGGTGAACTCTCCAACCAGAACCAGACATGAGGGACAAAAATCTATGGAAATGAGAGAAAAAATGATTAGCTATTTTCTCTTGTTCTCAACTCAGGAGTCTGTACACCCAAGAATGTATTCTTCCTTATAAGGCTTCAAAAGGTTATCTGTCACATAAAGAACCCAAAAAAGATAGAACCTGTATAACGAACGGATAGCTGACTTCAACAAATTAGCCTTATTATGTAGACCAGATTGCCGAGATTCTGCCATTAATTTCCTTTTGCTATCCTGAAGACTTTAGTAAAGTCACATTGAATGTTACAGTCTTGTGCTAGGAAATCAAAGGAATGGTCATTTGTCCCTTGTTAAGGAGAGAGTTTTCCCCATTGGTGGCCAATATGATGGTGGCAACAGTAGACGCAGAGACAGTTCAATCTAGAAATCTGTTGTCTAACTCTCCTCCTCACCAGGAGAAGACAAAATCAAGAGTTCTGAGTTTTATATGACTTTTAATTTAAATACGGAAAGTGACAAGTAGCATTTCCTTTTTAAATTCTTATTAAAAGATGTATAATACTGAGTCTCATAGACAACATTATTATTATTCATGTATTGAATTAGTTGAAGCAGATTAAAAATCTATGCTATATAACAGATACAGAGAAAATTTCATTTTCTATAGCTAGAACTTGTTCATAAGCTTCTATTCCTACATAGTTATGGAAAGAATTTTAAATTTCCCAATCAAATAATTAATCACTTTTGATTTAAGTTTTAAGTAAGACTTTTCCATATAATCAGTCTGTTGAGGCAAAAATTTTCAGTTGTTTGACTTTTCTTTCCCCATCTTTTGTTTTCCTTTCTCTTGGGGCAGCAACTGGGCACAGAGGAAATCTTCCATTATATTTTAGACCCAAGAGGATGAGGTGAACCATTGGGCTGTGATTCCTTACCTCACATTATATAAAAAATTAATTTGAGAAACAAACTTACATGTAAGTGTCAAAATTTTTTTAAAAATCTTAAAAAAATAAAAAACAAAATAATAAAATAAATAAAAAAGATAAAATAAAAAATTTTAAAAAATAGGAGCAAATCTTTTTTGATTTGGGGTTAAGCAATGATTTCTTAGAAAGGACCTAAAAAACATAAACTTTTAAACAAAAATATTGATATATTAAACTTCATCAAAAATATAAAACTCCAGAAAAAACACTATGAAAAAAATAAATACATAAGTCACAGAGTGGGAGATAATATATGCAAAGTACTTACCTTCTGAAGACCTGCATCCAGAATAGATAAATAATTGTTACAACTGAATAACAAGAAAAGAAGATTTTAAAAATGAGCAAAGATTTGAAAAGAATCTTACCAAAAAAGTACACAGATGTCAAATAAGCATATAAAAAGAACATCATCATTTGTCATCAGAGAAACTAAACTTAAAACCACATGCAGTACCACTACATACCTTTTAGAATGGCTGAAATCAAAGGCAGGCAATACCAAGTGCTGTGAGGATGTGGGGAGGTTCAATGGGACAGCTGCTCTGGAGATAGTTTGTTGTTTCTTTAAAAGGAAGGAGAGGCTGCCAGCTGTCTTTCCAAGTCCCCATTTTCTGACACTTCCTTATAGTGAAAGTTAGAGAGGGCAATAGGCTTAATCAGAAGGCTTACATTCTGCAATCCCTTTATTTGTGATCTGTGGGGTTAAATACTTGTCAGTAAATTATAAGCAGAAATTGCTGGGTGGGAATTCCAAGGAAACTCTTTAAATCGTCACTTTCAATAGAAATATAAGGGAAGCCACAAATGAGCATCACATATGTAATTTAAATTTTCCTAGTTACTATATAAAAAGAAGAAGGGCTCCTGGGTGGCTTATTGGTTGAATGCCCAGCTCTTGATTTTGGCTTGGGTTGACCTTGGTGTTGTGGGATCGAGCCCTGAGTAGAGCTCCATGCTCGGTGTGGGGTTGGCTTGGGAGTCTCTCTTTCCCTCTGCCTCTCCCCCCATTCGTGTGCTCTCTCTCTCTCTTTCTAAAATAAATAAATATTTTTTAAAAAATAAGAAACAGGTGAAGTTAATTTTAATAATATACTTTATCTAACCCAATATATCCAAAATGTTATTTATTTCAGCACAAAATCAATAAAACAAATTATTTAGATATTTTACAGACTTTTTTTTGTTATGAAGTCTTTGAATTTTGTTGTATATTTTACACTTTCAGCACATCTCAGCTCAGACTAGCTATATTTCAACTGCTCAATAGTCGCATGTAGTTGGTAGATACTGTATTAGAGAGCAGAGTTTTAGATAAATAAGCATTTTTTTGCCCTTCTGCCTTTTTTCCTTTGGAAATGGAATATATTTGTGTTGGGTGGAGTTTCAGCAGCTTTCTTAGACCATGAATTTCCTTGAAGTTGCAAACTGCAGAAAAGAAAGGTAAAAGATATCTGTTTTTGGACAACTATGTAATCTGCTTATCAGACCTTAGGCTGCCAAATTCTTAGTATCAAACAGTATAAACTATCAAATTTATTCTTATCAATAAAGAGGATCACTAGATAATAATGAAGACAGAAAGACAGTATATTATATTGGTTAAAAGCACATTTTTAGAAGCTGTGTATCTAGTTGCAGATCCTGAGATTGTCACATAGTGATATGTGAACTTGGGTAAACTATTTAAGTTCTGCAAACTTAATATCTTTACTTAACATAAAGTGGAGATAATAATATCTCCCTGTTAGGGTTATTGTAGGGACTAAAAAATGTTAATATATGTAGCATACTTACATTATGTGTATCACATAGTAAGTATTTTATAAGAGTCAACTGTCATTAATTCATTAAGAAAATGTAATAATTCTGAACTTGTATGCACCCAATAATGTAAGCTTCAAATATATAAGTCAAAATTGACAAAATTATACAAAGTGGTTAATAAATCTACAATCCTAGGTCAAAAGATTGACAAACACATTTCCCAATATTTGACAAAAGGAGGATTTTAAATTTAAAAAACAATTTAAAAATGCATGCATGAATGTGAATAGTGTATCTTGAGTAATCTTCACATTTGATGATCTTCAAATTTGAATCCAAGCTTTCTGAAAACTATTACAAATATGAAGACATATCAGTTTAAATAGTTTTTATTGGAGAAAAAAATGCTATTTTCTTAGGTTTACCATGTTATTTACATTTGGGGGTTAAAACATCTATCCACTTAACTCCTTAGTTTCCTTCCATTTCATTCACACACTAAATATGTAAAAATCTGTTTTTCAATTTGACATAAATCATTAATTTCATGATTTATTTATCACATAAATATTAAGATTCTGATTACAAACTCTTAACTCACTGTGTATATACCTTAGCAAAATAGCATAAGCAAAAGAGTGGATAATGCTTTCTTTGGAGGCTGATGAATGTTCACTTCAGTGGGAAATTTCTAGCATAGCCTTCCCCCTGCCTCCCCCCTGCTCTGGGCAGCTATTCCCTTAGTCTGTCTTCCAGTAAGACACAGCAGGTGGAAGTAAACTCAAACTTCCTAAATGTTAAGACACTTGCAATGATTTCTGTTTATAATATCTCCTTTAAATTTGGGGTGTTACCCCCCCATTCCCAGTTTTTGACTATCTTTAAAAAAAAACTACATTCTGTTTGCTTGTTGGTTCTACTGAGATAATTTGTCTCATTTGTGAAGAATCAATTTGAACAGGATTTGTTTAAAAACAACAACAACAGCATTAGCTCTATATTAGACTAGAGCCTGAGAGATGGAAAACGAAACAGGACTCAGCTCAAATTTACTAAACAATCTCAATCGTACAGAAACTCCAGGCAACTAAAATACCCTCTGGAGAGTAACATTTCATACTTAGGAAGAAGTTATTTACTTCGTGCAGGAAAGTACTTTGCTCCAAAGAGGGGCCCTGGCTCACCATAATATTGGGTTTGGCTTATCATGGGACTAGACCTAAAATATTTTATGTTCTCAGTTTATTTTCTCCCACATCTGGATTAAGGATAATTTTTCTAGACCTGAATTATGGAAAATTTCTCTTGTCAAATATATATGCTATATACTTGACTGTAAACATATTGGTCTAATTGCAAAATTTACCACTGGGAAAGCTAATTATTTAAGGTATGGGTCCAAAGCAGAATTTCCCCACCTTTATGTAAACCACAAACACATATCTCTGGTCACTTGAAGTGTTGAACTCCCCTGCAAGGCAAAGAGGCATTTCCTGCTGGGCCGTCCCAGGAGGGGAGGCTCAGACCTTTGGCTAGGGGTTGTTTCCACAGGCTGGAATCTTTTTTTTCCTGGATGTGGGGGTCCTCTTAAACACAGGGGAATTGTGGTGGCCCTTTGAGGTTGCACAGGGAATTATTTGAGTGCCTTCTTTCAGTTTCACTCATATCCCTTAGCATTGCTCTAACAAGGAGCCCATTCTCTTGTTAAGGGCTTCTTTGGCAATGCCCTGGGCTGAGGTATTGCTGAACTGCCTCCTGTCTTTATCCCCATGTTTGCTGGAGCCAAGAGAGCAAAAGAGAGGGATTCCCTTTTAGCTTTGTGCCAGGCACTTTTATACTTCTGTTTTGTTTTTATTTTCCTACAGGGAAAAAATTAGGAGTTTCTATTGTCTCAGAGCACTACTTTTCAAGATCATACTTTAACGGCAAAAACAAAAATCATGCATATTACTAAAATAGAAATCTTATTGCTTTTATTTTTTTAAAATGGCAATGTCAATGCAGATAGCAAGCATGAATGCTTATCAAAGAAAATTTCAATTGTACCTTATATGGATTAAAATTTTACATATTATTCAGTATGTATTCATTAGGTACACACTGTGTACTCAATCCTGTATTAGGCATAAAGACTGTGAAAATAAATAACACTTGGTTCTACTCTGAAAATATTCACACTATCTCCTGGGAAATGTGTGTAGCAAGGTGACAGGTATGCAAATATATAATTATAATGCAATGTATATGCTATTGTAACTCAGAGAAACAGTAAGTTCTGACTACTGTGTCTTACAACAATTGCATAGGGTAAATAGTATTTGATGTGGGTCTGGAAGGGTGAGTTGAATTATAACATGGAGAAAAAGCACTCTTTCTAAGAAGTGGAGACAGCATGTTAAAAAAGGAACAGTGACCGGGGCACCTGGGTGGCTCAGTGGGTTAAGCCTCTGCCTTCAGCTCAGGTCATGATCTCAGGGTCCTGGGGTCGAGCCCCGCATCAGGCTCTCTGGTGAATGGGGAGTCTGCTTCCCTCTCTCTCTGCCTGCCTCTCTGCCTACTTGTGATCCTTCTTTCTCTCTGTCAAATAAATAAATAAAATCTTAAAAAAAAAAAAAAAAAGGAACAGTGACCAAAAATAGCGTGGCATGTTTGGGGAATAGTTAGTATTTTGGTGTGGACACCAGGCAGTGTTCAATGGGTAGAGTTGATGCTAAGTGAGTCTGGAAAAGAAAATATTATCCAGGAGATAATGCATGTTAGACGAAACGTTAAGGCTTTAGGATTTTGTTCTCTAAACAATGGAGTTTGCCTTTGAAGGCTTAAAGAAAGGGACTAATAGGATTTTTTATTGAGTACTTACCATATGCCACACATTGTTCTAAGTGCTCTAGATAAATTTACTCATATAATCCCCATTATAACCATATGAGGGAAGGGCTACAATGATATCCACTTTACTGATGGTCCTGGGCAAGTTATCAGTTTCCTCATATCTTTCCATTGATCTGTATGTCCTACACAATCCCAAGCAAAACCATAGCTGACTTTATTTGTTTGTTTGTTTGTTTATCTTTTCCCAATATTGTCAAGCTGATTCTGCATTCATATAGAAATGCAAAGGTCCTAGCATAGACAAAACAACTTTTATAAAGAAGAACAAAGTGAGAAGATTTATACTACTTAATGTCAAGATTTATTATGAAGCTATAACATTCAGATTGACAAGTAGAATGGAGAGCCCAAAGCTAAAGCCTCATATTTATGGACAACTGCTTTATTATTGTTTGTTTACAGAGATGCAAATGCTATGCAGTGGGCAAATGATAGTCGATAGTCTTTTCAACAAATAATGCTGGAACAGTTGAATATCCATAAGCCAAAAAAAAAAAAAAATCCGTCTCTCACACCATATAAAAACTTAATCACATGAATCATACACTTACATTTTAAACCTAAAACTATAAAAGTTCTAGCAGAAAACATAGGAGAATCTCACTGTGACCACAGATTTGGCAAAGATTTCTTAGATATGACACCAAAGCTGTTATCCATGAAAGAAACACATGATAAGCTGGATACCATCAAATTTAAAAACTTCTCTTCAAGAAATACATTAAAATAATAAAAAGACAAACCCCAGATGGGAGAACATATTTGGAAAGCAGGTATCTGATAAAGGATTTGTATGCAGAATATGTAAATAACTAAAAAATTTAGGAGTGGAAGAACAAACTGCCCCATAAAGAGAATGCAAAAGATCAGAAGGGATACATCTCCAGAGAGGATATGCAGGTAATAAGTAAGCACATGGGAAGATTTTCAATATCATCAATCATTATGGAAATGTAAATTAAAACCAAAATGAGAGGGGCACCTGGGTGGCTCAGTGGGTTAAAGCCTCTGCCTTCGGCTCAGGTCATGATCCCAGGGTCCTGGGATCGAGCCCTGCATCAGGCTCTCTGCTTAATGGGGAACCTGCTTCCCCTCTCTCTCCCTGCCTCTCTGCCTACTTGTGCTCTCTATCAAATAAATAAATAAATAAATAATTTTTAAAAAAATTTAAAAACCAAAATGAGATATTATTACATGCTTATGAGAACACCTTAAGTTAAAATGTTGGACCACATCAAGTGCTATGAAGGATATGGAGCAACTAGAACTCTCCAACACTGCTGATGGAATGAAAATTGAACAGCCACCACTGATTAACATTTTGGTAGTTTTTACAAAGCTGAACATACACCCATCATATTCTTCAGCCGTTTCTCTACTAAGTATTCATCCAAGAGAAAAGAAAGCATATATCCATACAAAGACAAGTAAGTGAATATTCATAGAAGCTTAGAACTGGGAAAAACCTAAAAGGTAAACATGGATAAACAAATCACAGTATGTTTATACAATGGAATGTTGCTCAGTAACAAAAAGGAATGAACTACTGATACATCCAACAAGACAAACAAATCTTTCAGTAATTATTGTGAGGAAAAAGAGTCTGATAAAAAGAGGTCATACTCTTTTATTCCATTTCTATAAAACTCTGTGAAATGCAGATGCTTGCTTCTGTAGTGACAGAGAGCAGATCAGTGGTTCTTGGGGAGGAGAAGTAGAGAGATAGGAGGTAGAGATTACAAAGGGGAACAAGTAAACTTTTGGGATGATGGATATGTTCATTATCTTGATTGTGGCGACGGTTTCCCAGGTGTACACGATGTCAAAGGGGATAAAATTCTATGCTTTGAATATTTGCAGTTTATGTTATGTCAATCATACCTCAACGAATCTATTAACAAACAAAAATTTAGTGGAAAGATGTCTGAGTCTACCGTGTGATTTAACATTAAGCCTGGGGGCAAATCTGTGCGCTTGAAAGCCATCATTACAATGAAAAAAGGATTACTAGTAAGTTATTCAGATGATTATTTTCTTTGTTCATCCAGCAAATATGTATGAAGTGCCTGTGGATGGCAACAGTGCTGGGGAGTACTAGACATAGACATGCAGTGGAGGACAAGCTGGAGTCCCACAGCCCTAAGAGAGTCTGTTTGGTCCACAATAGCAATACAGTAGAAAGGCTGAAAGAACAAACTTTAGGGGTGCCTGGGTGGCTCAGTCAGTTGAGGATCTGCCTTTGGCTTGGGTCATGATCCCAGCATCTGGGATAAAGGCCTGTGTCAGGTTCCTGTTCACTGGGAAGCCTGCTTCTCCTCCCTCTGCTGCTCCCCCTGCTTGTGCTCTCTCTCTCTCTTTCTCTCTCTATGTCAATAAATAAATAAAATCTTAAAAACAAAACAAAAAAAAAAGGACAAACTTCAGAGTGGAAAAATCTCTCCAAGAATTCCCCAAAAGTCTTCTATTTAACTTTTTCATCTGTCGAGATTGGGTCACAGAGTTAATTTATAAGTTACAGAGTCAGAATGAAAAACCAATTCGAGAGATTTTTGTTTTAACTTCTCTATTGTCCCTCAATATTAAGAAACTCTATCCTAATTAGAAAGCTTGAAACAAAACTGAAAGTTATCAACTATCTTACTATAGATTTAATGTTTTGAAAGTCATAACTATGTACCATCTAAAATCTTCCACAGCAATAAGTAGCACCCTGGGAAACACTGGGCCAAATGTTCTCTAGACTCACTTTTAGCCTTAATATCTTCAAATCTCGTAATCTGGACTTCGTCCATGTGAAAGTGAAGGATAAGTCATGCCAACTGTAATTGCCTTAGCCTTCTTTATCCTACTGGGAAAAGATAACATGTTTCCGTTGTGTCATGAGATATAATGTAAGGTTCCACACCGGCATGCAGATGATCATCCTCACCTTGTCCTTCTATATGTTCCTGAAAGTTGGTGGTGGGTGTGAGAGTGTGGGGAAATAGGATATGGGAGACAGCAAGAGACTCCAAGCTGGTTCAATCCTCCCTTGGTGTGCTCAGTACAATGGAGAAGAACTGCTTGCTCAACAGAAGTGGCCTCATGGGCAGTGTGACTTCTTTAAGGTTCTTGGGCAGGGTCTTGACCCCTCTCATTTGATGTTGGATGAACCCCAGTTTCTAGCATTACTTTCAGTGAAGAAGAGCCTCTTCCCAGCACCTTGCAACCATCCAAACCTGCCAGTTCCTTCACACAGCAACTTTTCTTCATGGACAAACTAATTCCATAGTAGAAGGTTTTGGTCTCACGGTGAGGATTCAAAATTTACGTTCAAAAGTTGTATGCTGAGCACAGAAGAGGTATGATCCCTCTGGGTCATACTCCATTAGCAACACACAGGCATAAAACTGTGACATGCCTTAGTCACCATTTAGTTCTATTCTCAAGGGGCTTTTTCTTTTTTTCTTTTTTTTTCTTTTTTTTAAAATTTATTTATTTGACAGAGAGAGATCACAAGTAGACAGAGAGGCAGGCAGAGAGAGAGAGAGAGGGAAGCAGGCTCCCTGCCGAGCAGAGAGCCCGATGCGGGACTCGATCCCAGGACCCCGAGATCATGACCTGAGCCGAAGGCAGCGGCTTAACCCACTGAGCCACCCAGGCGCCCCAAAGGGGCTTTTTCTTAAGGCACTTGCCAGCCACAAAGAACTTGAACAAAACCGGTTTCAGAGATTGCCACTCCTGGACCAAAGCCAACATTCTCCTCTTTCTTCTGACAATGTAAGGCATAGGCTATCAGTTCTGTGTCTCTCTACCTTTCAGGAAAGGTTTCCCACCTCACCACTTTTGATATTTCTGACCAGATCATTCTTTGTCTGGGGGACTGTCTTCTGCATTGTAGAGTGTTTAAGAAAAATCTATGGCTTCTACCTGTTAAGTTCCAAGGGCTCTGCTCCCCAGTTGTGACAACCAAAACTGTCTGCAGATACAGAATGTCTCCTAGTGGATAAAATCAGCACCAGGTGACAACCACTACCTTAAGGTAACTTTATTTCAGGGTCCTAAGGAAGGTCCTATCTGTCCCAGGCCTTTTTCTAATCTCAGTCTCAAGGAGATGAGACTGAGAATTTACTGGGCCTCTCTCCTTATTCAGATTTGACTGTTTTCTCCCCAGCAGGTTATATAATAGAAAGAAGGGCTTATTTATTAAGTTAAACAAAAGGTCACATCCATCTTTTCCCTGAGGCCAGGAAGCAGTGAGCCTGCTTCACTTACAGTTACAAAATTAAGCAAGGTCACTTAATAACTGTTCCCAAGTGCTGACCTTAAGCCAGAACACATAGTTGCTTCTATTAGTGAGGATAAAAGAAAAAATAAACTCTGGGAGGGGATCTCATTTCATTATAGTTTTATTTGGGGTCATATTCCAATTAGCACTTTTTCTTTTCAATACGGCCTATTATAAATAAACCACACAGAGGCTGCATTTTAATCTTTTTAAATTTTTAAATATTGTGCCTTGGGAGGTTGAATACACTTTTCAGTGATAATCACTGGTAAGAGAAGCATATTTTACAGTGATTCTACAAATCAAACGTCTAGTATCTTCCTGTAAGAATAGAGCCAGAAGAGGTAAGTAAACAGAAGGCAGTCTTTCTACGTTTCTTGAAACCAACTTTAAGAGAACAAAGGTAGTAATTCGGATTCATTTTCTCTCCTCATCAAGACCACGCTCAGCCCCTCTGCTGAGCCAGCCTTTGCAAGAGATGGCATTTTTAATCAGTGATTGATAGTGCCCACAGCTTTCAGGCAGGAGAATGTTCTTAGTGACCTCTACCAGGCTGAGGTACTGAGTTATGTTTCAAAAGCTTGACAGTGCCAAGATGTCTAAGCTTGTGAAGTTTCAAGACCAACATTATCCCGAGTTGGTTGATGATTTCAAAATGTAGATTAGTTTTGATGATGGATTAGAAGCTATAGGAAGAAATTATGGAGGAACAGTACTTCTGAGCTAAGAAAAGTCTTTTGAATCTGTTTTTAGAAAACTGACCAAACTTCTTTCATTGTCTAAAATCTTAGTTGAAGTTATCCCAAGGGATTTTCCCTGAGTTTCCCAAGTTTTATCCTAGATTCCATATATTTTCTCTCTCATCTCTGTTTTCCCTTAGTGTTCCCATATACGCCCATATCTTAAAATAGTTAATCCTTCCATACACGACTCTAAAATCTATCTCTTTGGGCATTGGAGCCTGGGTGTCTCAGTCACTTGGGCGTCTGACTCTTGGTTTTTGGCTCAGGTCATGGTATCATGGGTCGTGGGGGCAGGGATTGCTGTTTGGGTATTTTCTCCCTCTCCGTTTCCCTCTCCCTCCAACTTGTGCTCTCTCTCTGTCTCTTGATCAAATAAAAGTGGATAAATCTTTTAAAAATAATATAAAATAAAATCTATCTCTTTGGGAATCACACCATGCCTTTAATTGCCTATTGTACGCACCCTTGGATGTTGAGTACTTTAAACTCAACATGCCTAAAACTAACTTAACACCTTGCCTTCCAAATATCCTCCTCTTGGTGAATTCCATCATACACTCATCATCCATGTCCCAAATCAAGGACTCATCACCTTTCCTCATACTAGCAGGACCCATATTTCCTCTCATTGTCAGGGATCATATTTCATCATCCGATCAAGGACAATGTTCTGGTGATTCTATTTCCTAAATATCTGCCCAAATTTTCCCATCTCCCATCCCACTGCCATGTAAGAAGCAGGAGTCATGTTCTGGTTTTGCACTGGTGTCTAGATTGGTGTGTCTGCCACAATCATCTCACCTCTTCTCTAATCCTTTGCCTTATTATGGAAATTACCTTGCTACATTAAAAACAGATTTGATTATGTCCCTGCCCTGCTTTAATATTCAATGGTTCCTTGGACCATCTGGCCCTTCTCCTCCATGTCTTGTAAATGATGCTCTTAGGGACTTGAGGAAAGTCTCAGAGGCCACCAGGATTAGATCTTCTTTTTCCTGATTCTCACATAGGGTGGGTTTTCTCTCTCTGTCCTTTAGAGTGCCACCCACATTCCAACTCTTCTTTAAATTTTCTTTTTCAATTAGCATAGAACCTCCCAATTAAGTTCATTTATAGCATGTGCTCTCCTAAGTGATTTAGAAATATTGATTTACTTAAGTTTGAAAGAATCTAAAATAAGTTTTCCTGAAACTAAGTTGTAATATGCATGAGTGGAGCTATATAGAGACACCCCTGAAAACATTTTTCCTTCAAGATCTTATCCGTCACCTAAGTAAGAGTTCTTAGAAACTGAGAGAGGTTGTGTTGATGTCAGGACTTAATTTGGGGTTTCTAAATTCCCCCTACTAATATGTTCGCCATATCTTTTTCCATCTGGTAAGCTTTTGCTTATTAATTGTGTATTGAGGATACTGAACTCAGTGGGTTATAAATACAAAGCAGTCATGTATTTTCTGAGCACTGCTTTAAAAATAAGGTAGCACGTGATTTGGGGTATGTAATTAGAGCTCTTTATGTCCCCATTTCCCTTCTTAAAGACAGGAGAAATAATGTTACCTACCTCATAGTTGTTTTAAGACTTAAATGTATTAGAACATACGAAATGTCTAAAGCAGTACCTGGCATACAGTAAGCACTCAATAAAAGTTGGCCATAATTTTTATGGTCCTATCTCCCCCTCTAAACCACAAGCTCTTTGAATCCCAAGAGCCTGCATAGTGTCTGGCACATTTTGAGTGCCTTCAAAGTATTGGCGTAATAACAAAGATGAAGTAATCAAAATAAGGATTCAAAAAATTAAACAGAATTTGAAGTTGATTTGATCACATAATGCCTGTTTTCCTAAAGATTTCAAAATAGCATTCAGACAATACTTGATTCTCCCAGGAAACAATGACTATAGATAATATCTCTATGACAGAGAGAATAATTTAGCTGGATTCAGTCATGGAGAGATTCAATTACTTTCCTGTGAACTAGTAGAAGAATTTGAACAACTACTGGTTGTTTGTTACTTTACTGGTAGACTGTGAGAATTCTAAGCCCACAAAGATGGCAGAATCCACCTTTATATTTTTCCTGTACCTGGTTTTATCCCAAAGAACAGGTTTGAAAGATCATCATTCCATAGAACTTGGAAGGATTTTATAAGATGCCTTTATGTCAGGGGCTTTGGAAAGCAAGTCAATCATGTTACCTACGTCCTACAGGCATGTTCCCACTACTGCTATGACATCAGAGCCCAGTTGTATCATGATGCAAAAACAAAACAAAAATAGTTTTTATTTTCCTGCATAATAACAAGCAGGTGTGGTTTCATCTGTCATGAAGGAAGTGCCCTCCATCACTGTTTCTCTGAGAGTCATGAAAACAAAACCAAAATGAAAAGGGAAGAACAAAATCAATCATAGTTATCTCTTATCCTTCCAAATAGCCAAGGATTTAGCACAATGTAGACTAAACATCTGGGTGATGTTTAAATTTTTCCACACTTTTTAATCCACATTTCGACCCAAAGATTGAATCATGTATGGAAAGGCTTAACCATTAGCCTATGAGAGCTGAATTAACGGAGTTAATCATCACACAAAGTGTAGTTATTTATGGAATTAGAGGTGGGGGGAGAAAATGAGGAAATCGTAGTCAAAGTCAGTGGTTTTGTGGCCGGCTTTCTCTGGATTTATACTAATGAAAAAAGAAATGTGCTTCTGTCCAGAAGATCGATTCCAAAACAAATAAAAACACTGTCGCACTAGCCCTAAAGAGATGTCCTTACTTTCAATAAGGGCCTGGGAGGAGGAAGGTCCTTGGAGAATTATCGAGGAGTGGATGACATACAATTTTGTTTGCTAAACATTCTTGACCTTGTGTCCTCTATAAAAATAGTTTCTTTCAGTGCAGCTGAGAAAGCTATGATTTTGCTGTCCAGTCAACGCAGGCCTGCCTCCTACATCATGGTGAACATGGGTATGGCTTCATTTCCAAGGATAAAAGCAAAAGGTGGCAGGCTTAGCCATCTCCTATTCCAATGACCCAAACGCATTGCCTCCTCCTTCCTCATTTAGAATCCTCCCCTGGGAAAGCGACTCATATGATTCAAGCTCAAAGTGTTTGACAGTGTCTAAGACCCCACATATAGAACATTTTTCTGTTCCTGTCTTGTTTTGCCCCCTTTGCCTACCCCCCTTGACTTACTAGGTTCCACAGTAACAGGGAGTCCTGTGGTATCAGGCGAGACATTTTGATGTAATCCCACCACCATTGTCAGAGCTATCTGAGCCGGAGGATTTATTAGTTGTGAACGTTCATTTTTGTTTTTCCTGGTCCAGTGCCAGTAAATAAGTCACCCAAACCATGGCTGAGTGTCATTTGATAGGAAAAGGCTGGGATCACAAGGAAGCCTTCTGTCTTTCAACCAAAAAATTAAAAAAACAAGAACCCGGCCACCACCACCACCACCACCATCACAACAAACTGCTGAGGTAAGCAGTGTCAAACCCAGCTGCATCAACACCACGGTGGTGAGACAAATGAGAGCTTTCACTGCTAGATATGGAGCTAGAGAGCCCCAGTCTGGACCTGTGAACCCACTGCAAACCCCAGGAACACATGAATTAATGCAAGTGGCAAGGGACTGCTTTTTCAAACTATCAGCTCTGCCCACTTCCATCTTTCTAGCACATAAACACAGCCCATCTGAAAGGTGACTAGAGATGCAAGTCTCCTACACACAGGCACAAATCCACAGGAGTATATACACATACATGCACACACACAGACACACACACACAGACACACACACACACACACGTGTGTGTTGTTGGAAAGTCATTAGAAGAACTTAATGGAATTATGCACTATGTGAGTCCGTGACTCCCTGGCTGGTTGTGAGGGGTGGGGTGCGGGGGAGGGGGGGAGAGCAGGGAGGCCAGAGTGGGATGTGGGTTCCTTTCGGGGCTTCAGGAGGCCCAGAATGGGAGAAGGGGAGGAGGGGAGGGAGGAGGTCAGAACTTGGGAGGGACTGGCTCCAGCCAGAGCCGCCAGCTCCCTGTGACTGTTGCCTGGGCGATGGCTGGGGATGATCAGGAATGCTTGGAGCCGGTATCCTTCTTTTGGACTCCGGGATGGAGCAGAAGGGGGTGGATGGCTTTTCTCTTTCTGTTTCTCCTTTTCATATTCAGCAGATTAGAGCGGCGGGTTGCTGTGGCGACCACGAGGAGGAGGGCTACTCCACTCCGCACACCTGCACCACCAACTGCAGCCGTCAACGTGGACTAGGGCTGTCCTGGGGCAGTTTTTTGCTGTGGGAAACACTACAACCACAACAACAACACCAACAAAAAGAGTAAAAGAGAAGGGGGGAAGGGAAGTAGGAAGAGGGAAACAAGGACGCAGAAAAGGAAGAGAACATATTCCCAGTTGCAGCAAGGGCAGTGTTGCTCTTTAATAAAAGGAGATAGGAATGCACAGGACACAGGTGATAGCCCAGAAACTTTGTCCAGGTAGCCGGTAGGGCCGCTCAGGTGGGACAGGAAGGGTGGGGGCAGTCACCCACAACATAGAGCCACCAACTGCACACACTGTGGAGGAAGGAGTCCTGAACACAGGGAGAGCTTTAAACCTTCAACTCTTACTAAATAAGAGAGGCTTAACAGGAAAGTTAGTCTGTGATTCTCCAGAACTAAAAGCAACTTGTCATTTTTCTGCAGACTGAATTTCAAACGAAGAGGAGTGCATTCTAATGTGGGGGAAATACCATTATGTCTCTTCTTTTTGAGTTTGCAGAGATGAGAAGAGGGAGAGGAGAAGGGGGAGAGGGGAGGAAACCCCATGAGCTCCTGAAGTTGTGGAATGCTCTGGCGTGGTTCCAGGTTGTGCTAATGAAGAAGTCAGCTCCATGCAGGGTCCGGGCCTCACTTCTCTCTCCAAAGCCTTGGACTCTGCCTTCAGTCGGCCCCTTCCTCTCTCCATCTGCCTCCTCCTCTTCCCATCCTGGGATTGCCTTCTGCATTGTTGTCCCTGTTTCCATTAGCAAAATGTCCCCACAAAATAGCTTTAGCAAAGCACTCCACAACGACAATATTTACAGAAGGTGAAATAAAATATGTATAAAGCGATTGATAGTGAATAAGCAATAGACCTTTTGAACTCAGAGCATGCTGGGTTGGTTTGTTTGTTAAACTAGATTTTCCAGGCTGCTTTAGCTATTTTAATGTCTCTCAAGCAATGCACTTAAAAGGAAAGATGATTAGAGAGAAATATTCTTAAAATTTTTTTCCCCTCTTTTCCAAGCAATGTGATTAGCAGGCAGTAGACCTCATGTCTTCCATTTTTAACATAACTGAACCCCAGTACATTTCCTTGGGATGACACAGTCTGTGTCACAACAGACTGAGATGAGACAACTGACTGTCCCATGAGCATGCACACAAACAACACTGCACTGTTTTTAGTGAGGTCTTTACATATCTTCATATTGACTCTCAGGGAGAGAATCTCACAAGATGACCTAATCTTGGAGTACAACGTTTTTTTTAAACCCTGTTTACGTGTCTCCACCTTTAATAGAAAGTTCAAGAAACAGTTTCACAAAAAAGATAGCGGTACACTAGATCGGGGATCGGCAACCTCTCTCTGTAAAGGGCTAAATATTTTAAGCATTGTGATCCCTACAGTCTCTGTAGCAGCAACTTAACTCTGCTGTTATGATCTGGAAACAGCCCCAGACAATATGCCAGTCAAGGGCGTGGCTAAAATAAAACTTAATTTACAAAAACAGGCAGAAGGCCCACTGGGTCTGCGCGCCAGTTTGCCAACTTCTGCACTAGATCCGTCCTCTTCTAAGTGTAACATGTTGAATAGGTGAGAATGCTTGCTCACCTCTCGGAAAATTTCAGTTTCAGTGCCATTCTTTTCAGTTCCTCATCTTACGGTGATATCTTGTAACCAAGAAAAAGCAAGCAACAAAGTCGTTCAACTGAAGAAAGTCTCCAACCTGTTCATGGGAATAGAATTTCTTGATTCTGTTAAAAAAAAAATCAAATAATAACCTTGAATGTAAAAGGATAGTCCATATTTGAGCAGTTACAGTATATATTCATCTCATCTTATAATGTGTGACCCTTGGACAAATAAAAGACTAACCACATTACATTTAAAAAGAGTAGAATTTGTGTGTCTTGATGGTCATGAATTTCAAAGGGCTAATTGGTGCCCAATTTTCTATAGAGTCTTGTGCCAAAATGCCTTTATCAAAGGGAAGCAAGTAGTGCATTGAAACATATTTTGTCGACTGGGCACCATATGTAGAAGTGACAGCCAGAACTCCCTGCCAGTTCTCTTTCAAAGGGGAGGGTGGGTCTACAGAGGTTCAAGCATCTTCCACAGCTTCATGCTTAAGAAGTCAGCAGGTAAGGGGTTGACGGTACATTCCCAAATCTCCTCTGAGAACGATTTCTTTCCTAAATACAGATTTTGATTATTACTGTCTCTAGGAATTACTCTTTATTTTTAGGAGTTGTATATGTTATTCTTGCTATAACTTTGTACACAGACAGCAGAAGGAAGTGGGAACATATGCTCACCTCATTCCAGTGTCTGAATTCCAATGTGGATTATAATGTTGAGGCCCCGTATGTGATCTTATTCAAGACTGAAGAGCCCATTCTTTGGGAATTACACTGATACCTGAGTATGGAGTTCTGAAAATTTGCCTTGGTGGAAACCCTTGTCCAGAAGGGGTGTAGTTTGTCCAGAAAAATATTTCCATTGTCTATCACTGACCAATAAATGAAGACTGGGAAGGCTGAATCATAAGCACAATAATCATGTTCCAAGCATTCCCACAAGACCTGGGGGTAGAAGCAACACAAATGGATTGGAAGAATAAATTTGAATTTCTGGAGAAACATCCCAGAAATAGCTATGGTAAGAAACTCAAGGAAAAGCTAGGCTTATTTGGGTCTGCTCAGTTTGGGATTCAGAGTATTGTGATTCTTTCCAACCTGGTAAAGCTAGGGACACAGAGTTAAATTACTTATTCTGGTCCTTCATTAAGAAGGACCAATTTAAATGTATTCCCTTGTTGCTGCAGAAAGACTTAGCACTACTTTGTTAGGGACATCAATGCAGACAAATTAGCCATCCAATCTGTGAGACATATGGAAATGAGCATTATATAGGAGAAAGTTGTGGTTCCATTTTCAAAAAAAAATAGTAAGTTTACAAAAGATACAGAACGGGAGGTCCTGCTCCCCGCCCCCCTTGGACAGCGTGTATAGAAGTGGAGAGATACAAATGATGGGTCTTACTCTTCTACTCCATTAATAGTAAATAAATATAATGTTAAACTAAGGTAACCAGAATGTCATGCATGGAAATCCAGAAACAACATTATCCTCTCATTTTTTATGTGCATTCAATACAAAATAAAATCATTTATGTTTACGATTAAGATGCCCATAATTTCATGTTAAAATAATGAGGAATTTTCACAGAAGAAATAGGATCCATTCCAAGAAGCTATTTTCCAGATGAACTTACAATAGGAAAGTCTTTCGACCATTTTGGTGTTACTGAGGAAGTCAGATATCAATAAACTCTCATTCAGGGAAATACCATGGGCCTTCAAGAAACTTGGCATTTCCCTTTACTCATTAAAACTGATTTGGGAAGTGACCTTCATGGTGTTTTAGTGCTTTGTTGGGGGGGGGGGGGTGCATCTGAATGTTATCATTTATGGATGAATTCTAAGAGAAAATACAAGTGTTATTGTTTCTTTCTCTGTGTTCTGCCAGATTAACTTTGGAGCAGACACCTGGTGAATCATTGTCTGATAGGAGGGATTGCTTTAGACAAGTACACTCTGGTTGTGATATCCAGATCATCTTCTACCCAGTTCTGCCACCCAGTCAGGACTGGCTTGCCACACCACTGAAGTCAGGATGCTAATTTCTATTCCCATCTTCTGTAAGAAATAATCAATGTTGACTTGTTGTTGTTTTGGATTTTTTTATTTTTGTTTTTTCTTAACCAAAGCAGAAAAAAAAATGATAAATAATATGCCTGGAGAAAAACCACTTCTCTATCATCCCTAATTCCAAATAGTCAAACCCGCAGCAAGGGGATCAATTCAGAAGTAAGAAATAGATTTGGTAACTGAAGCTTGACTCTTCAACTTCAGGGTTAATATCAAACTTAGGTTGATGTCTAATGGAGAATAAACTGCTGGGGAGAAGAGAGACAGCAAGGTAAAGGAAACCACATTTACTGTTTACCCACAACATGCCGGCACCTTAACTAACATCTCTAATGCCTACAAAAACCCAATAAAATAGGCAAAACTATTCTATTTGCAGACTCAGAGAGCTTCCAGAATTTGCCCAAACCTATGGCTGGCAAACAGGGATTCATGGAAAATCTGTGAATTGGAGGTCTTTGGGACAGCCTGTCAACAAGAGCAAAGATTTCTTAGCTTGCGTAAATCTTGTAGGAATGTAACTACCTGCAAAGGAATTTTAAAAATGTCATCTCTGACCGCCAGTCAGAACTACCATAAAAAACAAAGAAGTCTTATTAGTTTCATAAACATGGGATTATGACTGACAATAACAAAAAATAGAAATATGTTCCTGGTTCCTTAATTTGCTCATAATTATTGCTGTCCTTGTGACCCTAGCCCAAGTTGACCATTTTCTGAGTCATACTGTCATACATAAATAGACAGACAGAAGAAAATACCATTGTTTTTCAGGGTGAATTAATGATGAAGAAACATACTTTTTTCGGAATTGTGTAATTTATATAAAATAATATGATCTACATATTATGCGTGCCCTGTAAGGGAAAGAGAATTGAGTGTGCTTCTATTCAAAATAATGACAATTGAATTTAAATGATTATCGTTTATGCTGAAACAAAGGCAGGAAATTAGGTAGGTAGGTAGGAAGGAAGGAAGGAAGGAAGGATGATAGAGGGACTCAGTAGATCATAAGGAGCCAGTGGAAAAGAGTCCACTTTCCTTAGTATGGTTAAAGACTGTACATTGACAGAATATTACCAACAGTCCTTTAAAACCTCCATAAAAGAAGCAGTGAATTTCTTCTGAAATACTCGATGTCCAGAAATATGAAGTTAAAGTTCTCGAGCCTTTGTTTATTTCCTTGAGAAAGGACAGAAACAGCTAAGGGGAATTCAAACTGCCTAGTCCTTAAAATGCTAATCAGACGCTAAGCAAAGTTTCCAGGGACCTGGATGGTATATGGAGCAAAGGCTGAACGATGACAAAATATGGGAGCAGCTGTGGTGACCTTGTTCATCAGGGGCCTCAGGTTCTGAGGGTGAAATAAAATTCCTGAATATTCCTCTCTGTGGTGGGAAAGTCAGGGAAATGGGGAAGAAGATGAAAAGTCTAACTGCTGAAAATACAGGCCTCACCTTCTCCTATCTTCAGGTTATGTATCTCTGCATTTTCTTTCAATTCAGTTTGAAGCCTCAGGCCTGTATGAGGCATCTTGTCAGGTATGATAAGTAGTGGAGAAATAGGGTATAGTCTGCTCCCAGATACTCCCAGAAGCGGGAAAGCAACAAGCTTGCCTCTAGAAATTTGCCAGCCAAAGGCAAGACCACTTATCACATGTCTAAATATTTCAAATATGTAAATCACACTAATAATATTTACATTAAATCTGTTCTATCTTCCAGTCTTGAAAACAAAGAGTCCCTATGCTAACTGGAAGACCAGATTCACTTTATAGGGAGTGTAAGATTCCTCAGAGCTCTGTAAGGAACATGGCAGCTTTCAGAGAAAGGGACATGAGCTCCCAGCCCATTCAGGGTTCCTTCCTACCCCATGGGGGCCTCAGGCACCAGAAGACACTCTTGCCTTTAATCACAAGCTCTGTACACTGCTTTCCTCCCACATACACACTGCAGCCAGACTCCCCTTGGCTTCTGACAGCCAGGTACTGGAGGCACATTCCATCTTCTGGAGAGAAAGACCCAGAGAAGATGGCAGCACAGGCCTAAAAGTGGTCTCAGGGAACTCTGGGAAGAAAATTCTGGAGACTTGGGTACCTGGAGTATGTTCTAGAAGGGGAGGTATGGGTTACAGGTAAAAATAACCTTTGGACCCTCAGACACCTGCCTTGGCATGAGGAAAGCCAGAATTTGGCTTTTCCAACATGGTGCCAGAATGGGGGCTGGGGTCTGAAGACAGTATTCACAAGCAAGGTGTTAAAATTGGACGGATATAATATAGTTCCTCATAAATATTATCCAAAGACCCTATTTCAGGTTAGATTATGTTGGATTAGTATTCTTCAACTACCATGAAGAATAAGAGAAGGCATATTCTAGGGATTTCTTACTACTAATGTTCTTTGACAGAATAAAAAAGATGGAAAGGGCTCATTTTAAGTGTACCAACCTTCATACCTGATTTGCAGATATTTATAGCCACTTACTGGTCTGTGAACTCATTTTTTAAATAAACATAAAAATCACTATCATCATGCTAGGTTGTCTTTCTGGAAATTTTAGGATTCCAATTCATTTTTGGAAACATGTCTTCATATAAGCCTCCGACATTTTTTTCATTGTAACTGCTGCAGGAATTCCTCTCTAGCTTCTCATTTATGTCATTGTGCATTTCTCTTTCTGTTTATCACAACTGTTAATCATTTATTACTTTAGTCTCTACCTAACCAAACCTTTGATCATAATATTCATGTCGGCTTTCAGGTACCTTAGTCACCAAATGATACAATCACTCGATTGCCCTTATTTTGAATGACTTCTTTTTCTCTACATTTTTCTGAAAATCCAGTCTTAGCTCCCTATACTGATCTTTCTGCACCCGTTCCAAATTGCATGGTATATCCTTTTCTGCAACAATACATTGTAAATGAAGCAAAGATCAGTTCTATTTTCTCTTCTTTTTCCCAGATACAACTTTTTGTATTAATATATTTAAAGTTCGCTACCTGTAAATATATTAATCTGTGATTTGAGATAAGTTATTCAAAATTTTAAGTAGATTCCAAGTCATTTATTATTTTTTTTAAGATTTTATTTATTTATTTGACAGAGAGAGATCACGAGTAGATGGAGAGGCAGGCAGAGAGAGAGAGAGGGGGAAGCAGGATCTCCGCCGAGCAGAGAACCCAATGCGGGACTCCATCCCAGGACCCTGAGATCATGACCTGAGCCGAAGGCAGCGGCTTAACCCACTGAGCCACCCAGGCGCCCCATTTATTATTTTTGAATCGCAACTGTATAGCTATGCTTTCTAAAAATAGATCTTCTGCAAATTTCATTAGTTCTTTGGCATATTCAGGCTCCTCCTTACTAAGTGCATTAAAATGGAAATGAGATGATTCTTCATTTTGTCAACAATTTTCAAAGTGACATTGGATAAGACCCTTATTACTAATTATAATTTAGTCTCATTAAATTTGAGCCTATCCAGTTGCTTAGTCACTCCCATGTGTAGTATATTATGAGCCAAGGAAGATAAATTGTTATTCAGTAGTTAGTATAGAGTTAGTATATGGGATTTGGTTCCTTAATTTGGAAGAAGAAATTAGTGGAAATTCCACACCAAGTCCAGATTGAGGGTTAGCCTTCAGATAGATAAAGAACATAAGAAAGGTGACAATCTACTGACTCTTATCTTGGTATGGCTGGCATTCCTTTGGCAGGTGGCAGAGGAAGGCGGCTTGACTCAGATCCAGGTCCAAGTTTCACTCCTAACCCTTAAAAACTTCCAGATTTAGACAAATTATCTGTGCTCTTTGGGTCTTGAGAGCGATAGTTTATAAAAACAGAACAATAGATTATCTTTAAGGTTGCCTTTAACTTTTACAAACTATTTCTTGATTGTTCCAGCAGGTCTGAAATTTTCCCCCATCAGTTACTAATGAGTCACTGAAAGTCTGGACCACAAAGATTGGAACATCATCTCTATACTCCCACAGTGAGGATGCACTGAACACTTTAACAGAAGCACGTATTTTTGGTTTAGTGATGGATGACTAGAAGCAGAGAGTAGGTCTGAGAACACAGCTACTTGAGAATGTCAAACCGGGGAGAGTGGTCAAGGGGAGTGAAGAGGCGAGTGTCAGAGGAAAACGGGGAGCCACTGAAGGCATCCTGGGTAGGGACATTCCTGGTGAACATGGCCCGTCAATCATTGCCAAGTTCTGAGGTTGCTAAGTTAATGTGGGCCGAGATCACCAGCAGTCACTATAACAATGTTACACGTGTCTCACATCTTTCAGTGTGGTAAAGACTTGAATTAAGTACTAGATAGATAGTAATCTCCTCTTGCGGCTGCCTGTTCCCACACCACCCATCTACCGAGAATTGTATCCATCATTAACACTCCACTCCAAGGCTAACTTCTTCAAGTCTCTTCTCCAATGTCACCAGGCAGAGCTAACTTCCTCTAACTCCACATGCTGAATGCACTTACCACCATTTTTCTCAGTGTTCTAGACCACTCGGGTGCACGTTAGCAGGAGGTGTTCCAATATATGTCTCTCTCCCTCTCCCCTTCCCCACCCCTTACCTGCAAATTGTGTAAATAGGCCAAGAAGGACAGCAATCCCTGTCCTCTTTCCAGTCCTTCCCAATCAATGTTCTGCTCCCCTCTAGACCTTTCCTTGGGATTCTCTAGAGCCTCGCTGAGAAACCAAAAAGTGAATATGACCGGTGTCTTTTCCTCTATGTTCCTACTGTTATAATCCAAGTTCTCCTTCAGGCAATGTAAATAGTTCTGACTAATTCAAGGAAGGTTGGGAAGGGAGGGTAAGTAAGAAAAATACAAAGATTAATATTTTTCCATCTCCTCTTGCTACACTTGAGTGACCAACTTGGGTCCTAGTGTATAATAATTATTATTATAATTATTTCTATATAATAAAAAGTTTTTGTAGGCAGCATCTTAACCAGGGATTTCCATCAAAATCACCAAATAGTTTTTTGCCTTTTTTTTTTTTAAACCTCTACATGCCTGAGCTCAATGCTGATGATCCTGATTTAGTGGGTCAGGGTTGGTTCTGGTATCTATTATACTCAAGTTCTCCAGGGATCTGGAGCACCACACAACTTTAGGTGGGAAGCGCTTATCACTTAAACCTCAGGACTCTGAAACCACAGACTTGACCGGGACCTTGAACAAGTTACTTAACTTCTCTGAAGATTACATATATACACCTTTATAACATTTTATGCTTTAAAAATTGTGGTGGAATTTTCATCTGGGCTTAGAATAAATGGAAATGCCAATTTATTTCAGAGAACATACTCATACTCTAGTTTATGTTTAAAGCAAACATCTGGAGACAGGTGCTAACATTTTATGGGGTTGTTTTTTTTTTTCAGTTTTATTAAGCTAGAACTGACATACAACTAGATTTTATTTGTAACCAAAATTTTGATTTGGTCTGCTGTATAGCACCACTAATCAGTTTTGGAGTTCAGAAGGTAATATGGTTTGTTCAGGTTCAGCTTCCGGAGAATCACTGTTTTACACTGTATCTACCTAGAAATAACTCACCAGCTCTGACATTTTGGGAAATGTTATTTTCTTCTCCCTTCCCCACTCCAGTTAATCTGTAATATTTGTGACATTGAAGAAATGTGTACAAGTTGATGTTACTTTATAAGGATGAATATTTTTCTTTTCGATTTACTTTCTCAAATGTGTCACACTTCCCAAGAACATTTTTTCCAGTGAGTGTGTGTGTGTGTAGCAAGATATGTCTTCTGGCAATTGTGTTAACAGTTAATTTTCTGGTTCCCTGATTTGAAAACATGTTAGTTTTTAAAAATCACTTTTCCACGGCTTTGTAAGCTTTCTTCTTCTGACCAAGAGTGTTCCCGCCTGATCCATCTAGACTCTCCCCATTCTTCAGGTCCCAATTTTTGTAAGATCTTCGCTGATTACTCCTGCTCTGTTCATGGCTACCTTTCATTTTGTCCATGAGTTATTGTCTATACTGTGTATTTAACACTTACCATAGGCTCTGGCATATCTTAATATGTTGTTTCATTGTCTCAGGAATGGATCTTGTCTCCCTAATTCTTTAGGCATCATGCTAATGGAGTCTCTGTGGAATATTTCTGAGCTTCCTCCTCAGTCCCAAGCAATTTCTTACAAATAGCATGGGCTATTACCCTCTGAGGAATACTGACTGAGGAGTATTGCTCTTACATCTAGTAAATAATTATGCATGGTATCATTAAAGAAATTATATCAGAGCATTATTTATTTGGGCAGAAACAAAAGATTCCTTCCTACTAATGTTGGCTCTTTTGGCCTCCCATGTTGCTCCCAATGAAAACTACTTCACGAGTTTGATTACTAGAAAAATCAGGGTATCTTCTGCTGACATTGAATTAACTTGGCTCATCTCAGTTTTTCATAAATAAGAGAACCAGTCTGCGTATTCTTTCCTTTCCTGTAAAACAAAAAACAAAAACAAAAAAAGACAAGAAGAAGGAGAAGGAGAAGGAGGGAGACGGGGAGGGGGAGGAGGGAGGGGGAGGGGAAGTGGAGGAGGACCGGAAGGAGGGGATGGAGAAGAAAAAGAAGATGACGACTTTCAAGTCTAGTTCCCAGCATGTTATTTCAATTAGAGTTCAGTAATATTTACTGGCCTTCCTAGATGCCAAACACTGAGGTCCTTGTTTTATCCCCATTGGGTTTCAGCTCTGTCTGTCCAGAGTTGAGGCTTCCCCAAGGATTCCTAGAAGCCTATTTCTTATCTACTTCCTTTCCCAAGGTTTCTGGCAGTTTTGCACAGTGGCTAGAGCTTCTCATGAAGTTCCTGATATTGTTTCATGTTCCTTTTCAGAAAGCAGGGGCAAGCGAGGGATCTGAGTTATTAAAGGCTCACCACAGCTGAGGTTGGGGTGGGGGTATGCGCAATGGCTCAGGAGCAGGTGAGAATGTTTCTCACTGAAATACTGTTCAAAGCCTTATTCACTTGTAAGGACAAAGGCATTGTTCTCCTCGGCATTGTAATCCTGGCTCCTGCCACTTCACATATCACATAGTTGGCAACTGATAAGTATTGTTGAAAAAACACAGGAGATCAGATGCTATCACTTCCAAGAAGGCTTCCGTGGTCTACTGAGTAGAACTGATTACTTCCTTTACTGTGTTCGAATGCACTATGCATCCTCCTTCTCTACTTAAATCTATCTTAGTGAATGGCACTGACCTGTATAGAGTAGATTTATCTGTCGCAGTGATTCTTTGAGAACAAGGCCTGTCTTACCTATTTTAGTATCTCCAACACCAAGTAAGCACAGCCCTTAAAGTGACAGCCATGTGAAATCGTTCCCTATCTTCGTAAAGCAATCATCAGTAGCATTATTCACTACATTTCATAGTATCCTTTTTAAAAGATTTTTTTCCAGAAATTTCTTTCTATAAGTATATCCAGAATATATGTGATTTTTTAGACAATACTTTTGCCTTCATTCCATGAACACTATATTTTGTGTCTTTCAAGTTATATTTGGACCCAGCCATGGTAAGGATTCAATGGCAAATGTTCTTGTATTAGTCTTACCCTTGGGTCCAATGTAGGTACCTAGCATTTTTTACCTTTGCATTTCCTGTCTGCTTCTAACATATGCAATTTGTTTTACTTATGTATCATATAACCTTCCTCAAATCCCTCTTTCAAAATAAAATGGAGTAAAAGTATATACCTATAAAACAGTATGTGTACATTACTTTTACTCAGGCATTCAACAAAATGAAGCTAGAAACCATTGAAAAGTCAGGACAGAATACAATACGCTGCTCTAAATTCCTTTTTTTTTTTTTTAAGATTTTATTTATTTATTTGCAGAGAGAGATCACAAGTAGGCAGAGAGGCAGGCAGAGAGAGAAGGAAGCAGGCTCCCTGCTGAGCAGAGAGCCCGATGTGGGGCTCGATCCCAGGACCCTGGGATCATGACCTGAGCTAAAGGCAGAGGCCTTAACCCGAAGAGCCACCCAGGTGCCCCTCTAAATTCCTTTGACTTGAAGAAGTGACAGTCAATGGGATTTGGGATACAATGAAAATGGGGAATGGATTGGGAGGTATCAGAGCTCATGCAACTCTTTGGATGGAGCATTCTCTGAAGTAGGGAAGAACGGAGGAAGCCCAGGTTTGGGGAGGCACTGACATAACTACTGTAATGCAAATGGTAATTATTCTAACTCACAGCCCTGTAGCCTTGTGTGGTTCACGAAGCATTCTAACACAAATGATGGTTGCAATAATGAACGTTTGTGTACTGATCTGAAGTCTATGAAGATTATTTCATTTGTGTCTTACAGCAAGCCTGTGAGTTGCCAAGGGTGGATAGAAGGTCAATCCCATTTTGCAGAGAGGGAAGCTGAGTTTCCGAGGACCTCGAGGACTTGGAGGGAGTGTTGGAAGGCGCTCTTAGGTGTGGGGGCTCTGATTTGCTGTCCTCTGTTCAACTCCCTCTCCCCCTACTTTATGGCTGCTTCTAATTTGGAAGCACATCTTAGTCAGGGCGAGGGAGGGGCTGAAGAGATGATGTAGCCTTCCGGCTGTGTGAAAGAAGATAACTGCGAAAGTAGGTATTACTGTTAAAAATTGTCCACATTCATCAAGCTTTATTACCTGATGATTTCCTATGAATGGCTGGCAGCGGGGCCTGAAGCCCCACCTGTCTGATTTGTTCCACGTAACTATTCCTTCATCTCCCGGGTGGGAGCTTCATTCAGCAGAAGTTTGTTACACCGGAACATTTAACCAGATTCTTAATTCTAAAACCATCTTAAACAGAAGTAGTAAAAGATACTTCTGACATAACCTGTTGTTTTTGAGTAAAGTATGGGCTAGTAGCATGTGATAGACATGAAACATTGATCGACTGATTGGTTAATATGTAGGTTTCATAGAGGATAGTGACCGATAACCAAGGCTTGGAAATACTATCGGACTCTGATGAGAGACATTTGCACACACTATGAGCAGATAAGAACTTAGAGCATGCATGTACTTGAACACAAAGAGATAACTTTCCAGTCTGATCTCGTGTACCCCTGTGGCACATAACCAGAAAACGGGAAGTTGGACTCAGGGGGGAGAAAGTTAAGTTGAAGGCCATGGCATGACTGTATCTTCAGTGTATGGTCCTTACCTGAGAAGGACATTTTCTGACTTCTCTATCTTACTTTTTTTTAAAGATTTATTTATTCATTTATTTGAGAGAGAAAAAGAAGGCAGGGGGAGGGGAAAAGGGAGAAGGAGAAGGAGGAAGCCAACTCTCCACTGAGCGGGGAACACAACACGGGGTTCAATGTCATGACTCTGAGATCATGACCTGAGCCGAAATCAAGAGTCCGATGCTTAACCAACGGAGCCACCAGATGCCCCTCTGATTTCTCTGTCTTGACCACATTGCTGAATTAAATGCTCATGTAGTAAGCCTTGACACTCCTAACTGGTCAGATGTCACAAACCGCATGTACACACCCCTTCTGATATAAGATCACAATTGTTGTCAGGTGACCACCGAGTCAACAGCCCCTGTAACGCCTTCTCCGGGCTCTGTCTGGTAAGACAGGTTTTAGACAGACTCTAAGTTTGAAAGGTAGGTGGTTAAAACATTCTTGCAAGTGCTAGTTCTCATCCCTAAAGCCAAAAAAAAAAAAAAAAAAAAAAAAGGAGGCATTAGATAAAATATGACGCTGGCTCAGTTTTCAGACAGATTTTCTGGAAATCTATGACCTCCACCAGTCTTCAGGGGAAACAAAAAAAAACAAAACAAAAAACAAAACAAAAAACAAAAAAACACTACCATACATTTCTGAATGTTTGGGCCAGGCTCCCTTAGTCAGTTCTCTATTTTTCTTACCACCCAGAGACTGAAGCATTTGGCATACGTGGGATCCTAGTATTTTGGAGCTGGAAGGGAAGCTCTCCCACCCTGGTTTTATCTGTAGGCTGGATAAAGGTTTGGGATTTAGCAATAGGCTTTGCTAGCTCAGCTTGTGAAAATCACATTCTTTATCAACTCCCCAGATGGTTTAGATCATTAAAAACACAACAAAACAAAACAAAAG
This sequence comes from Lutra lutra, assembly GCF_902655055.1. Taxonomy (NCBI): domain Eukaryota; kingdom Metazoa; phylum Chordata; class Mammalia; order Carnivora; family Mustelidae; genus Lutra; species Lutra lutra. The sequence continues at coordinate 40,482,207 of NC_062290.1, read as the reverse complement.
CCCTTCAGAGTGTACACTGTGAAGATATTCTCTAATTTCCAAGAAAAATAAATATATGTCGAATTTCTCACAGATTTCTCACACTTTCTCAGTATACAGCCTGAATCGCTGTGCTGAATGGGGAACTTAAAGCCATCGTTTTTGAAACTGCAAAGCCTTGTGCTGAATACTTAACTTCCAGCAGCCCCTTTGCCTTTCTAGCTTGTCCGTCAGCCCAGCTCTAAGTCAGTATTTATCTATTGGGGCTTAGCTGGAACTGAAAAGTGGATGTCTTTATTCCATGAATTTGGGGCAACTGGCTCTCAGTAAGCAACAAAAACAAAAAGGCTGTTTCGAGTCAAAGAGACCTCAAGAAACGATCCCACCATCTGCTGAGGAGAAAGGAATGAGCCTGTGGGCCCGCAGCTCTTTATTGAATAGAAGAAATAGTATTGTCGTCTAAATTTTCTGCAACGCCCTTTGGATCAAAATATGATAATCGCAGCAAATAGATGCAGCAGAAAGATGCGGCCACACTTAATGGAGACTCAAAGGGCCAGACCACTGCTTGGCTTGGAACATGTACTGTCATTTGGAAGCAAAACTGGGGGGCTGAGGAGATTGGGGTCAGAGGGAGAAAGGGAGACCTTACATTCAGCCGGCACGCACCAGTGGATAAATGGCTGGCATTTGCCGAGCTGCGTTGCAGGGGAGCTTTTAGCGGTTTGCCACTGCCAGCTGATGTCTCTGTGAACATCAGTGCCAAGAAGCCAAAAATGAAAGCAGGTGCAGGGGCAGAGGAACCGAGTGTTAGGGAAGGGGAGGAGGGGGGCGGGGAGGGGGGTTTTCAGCAACAGAACTTCTGTTGTTAAAAATTGGTTGCCTTCATTAAAACCTAAACAATGCCTCACTTTAACTCTGCCTAACATTTTTAGTCCACTAGAATCCTGCACACACACACACTTAAGACCAGCCTCTTACATTTATGCGCCGGACTAAGAGACTGTGTTTTGTTTGTCTCTCTCCAAAGCTGTGGATTGTCTGCAAGACTGCTGAACTCTGATTAGAGCAGCTTTCCTTCTGAAGCCAGGAGCATCTGCTTCTGCAAGTGCCCCTCTCCTCCCCTCCCTCTCCAAGTGCCCCCTCTTCAGAAAGTCCCACTTCTGCAGAACCAGGGCCTGGGAACCGGGAATATTCCTCAACTCGGCATGTCTTTGCTGAGCCTCGGTGCCAGTTCAACTCTCTGAAATGCTGCTTTCCGATGAGAAAACAGACGGGACTCTATGCCACCCGCAATTCACGTTCCCTCAAAAGCTCTATGATCCTGCAACATTGCTCCCCAAGCTCACCCCAAGTCACTGCTGAGAAAAACAATAGAGGCATCTGAAAGAAAAAAGGAAAAAGGTAAGGGTTCAGAACCAACAGAGGAAAAGAACTAAGGCTTGCCACAGGGCACGGTAAAAATGGAGACTAAAACAGAAAGACACCGGCCCCCTCCACTGCCCCACACGGCTGAGCCGTTCTCAGCATGGACTTCGTCAGTGACTGTCCTCCCACACTGCAGAATGCGAAAGTCATCTTTCAGGGAGATAGGACAAAAATACAGATCACACGCAGCCTTCTCACAACTGTGATAGAGGGATAGCAAACCCTGACAAGAGGAAACAGCAGGCAATCTGTGCTTGGTTGAAAATACGCTGTAGTTTGTGTTTTTTTTTTTCACCCCCTAATGGACATTACTGCAAAGGGAGAAATATAAAGTATGTTGGTTTGTTTTTACAGGCTTTTAGAAAAAATAGAAATAGCAAGTTCCTCTATAAGCCAGATGCTCTACCCGAACTAGACAGAGCTCAATCTATTAAAACTATGATGCTACGACACTGGGGTCACCGATTTTAATTATCATTTAAGACGGACAAGTATTGTGATTGTGGGGAAATGGTAGCGAAAATTAGGTTTGTTCCATGACCTTACACTCGGGAAGTTTATATTCAATCTCCGTTGCTTCTACCACCAAGAGCTACTGTCTTGTCCATGGCAGGTTTGCTTATTATCAGCTTTTAAAACCCAGAAATAAGTTTAACAACTTAAATCAGAAACATAAACGGGGTCATATGCCAAAGAGTCAGTGGGTGAAAAGGAACTTAGTTCATAAAGCAAGTCGAATCTGAATGAACTATTAAGTTGGGACAACATGAGACTGCAAAGTTTCGAGAAGTCTGAGAGAAGTGAAATTCTCTAATAGGAAGAAAAAACAAAAAACAGAAAATTGGCCAAGGGTAAGAAGCGGCATTCCAAGAAAAGAAGCAGAGAAAGCTAATAACATAAAACAAGTTTCAAGCTCAGGACTAAGAAAAGCAACATTTGAAAGAAAAAGCGTGCTCAACTACAAAATGTACAGATTAAAAAATATATATTCTCAATATTACTGAGGATGTGAGTGGGATGAGCTCAAATTTTGAAGGGAAATTGAAAAATGTGTAGCAAAACCTTTTTCACTTACAGAAATTTATCTCAGATGTTGAGAGATGTAATATATTTATGGATGGAAGAGTTCGTTGTGGCAATATTTAAATATTTAAAAATAGAAATATGCTAATTTTCAAACTATAGGAGATTTACTAAGAAAATTATGGTATATCCATATATTGGGTTTCCCAAAAAAAAAAAAAATTCTCTTGACATGGGAAACTCCTTGCTTATGTTTGCTTAGTAAGAACGACAAAAAAGAGCTGTAAAATAGCATAACTAGGATGATTGCAATTATGAGTGAGGCAGCTATTACAAAATGTTAACAGTAGTTATTTGGAATTTCGGGATCATAGGTGATTTGTTTCTCTTAATTTTTCCCCATTTTCCTTATGGTTTTCAAAATGTAAAGTGAAAGTTTACGTATTTTGAACTTTGTGTTGAAGAGTATTCTGTATACAGAAAAGTGCCCGAATAAAAATGTAGCTTAATGAATTTTAAGAAACAGAAGAAATCCATGTCACCAACACTCTCCTCAAAAAACCGAACATTCCGAGCCCTGGTTCTCTTTCACAAGGACGCACTCTACCCAGTCTGTAATACCATGGATGAGGTTTGACTTTTGTGTATTTTAAATAAAGGAAGTATGCAGTATTTGAGCATTTCTGTCCAGATTTTGTCATTTAACATTGAAAAGATGCTGTTTTAGCTAGGAGGTGTGACTAGGAAGTTAAGACCATTCCTGCAGGGCAATTTGCTAAATCAGAGCTTTTTTGGTGCCTCCAGGCCCTCATGCCTATCCACCTCCCCAGTGCATGCTCTGAATCTAGCATTGGGCCTAAACCTGTCGAGATCTCTCAATGGAAAATGTTCTTTCCCTTCTGGAACTCTTCTACCATATGTACCTTCTTTTAGGAATTTCGTCAGGGCCATATTATTTATTGTTGCACCAAACTTTTAATTATCTTCTCCATGTTGTTGTTGTTGTTGTTTTAATTTATTTGACAGAGATCACAAGTAGGCAGAGAGGCAGGCAGAGAGAGAGAGAGAGAGAGAGGGCGAAGCAGGCTCCCTGCAGAGCAGAGAGCCCGATGCGGGGCTCCATCCCAGGACCCTGGGATCATGACCTGAGCCGAAAGCAGAGACTTTAACCCACTGAGCCACCCAGGCGCCCCTCCATGTTTATTTTGTTATGACTTGTTCATGCTTAACTACCAGTCATTGGATGCCTACTATATGCTCCAGCTACACTATACACATAAGAAAATATCATCCCCATATTATAGAGAAGGTAAGTGATTTCCCACTTGGCTAGAAATGATAAAACCTGTCTCTACCCATATCCTTGGTTGCTGTAACAGATGGTCTCTCCAATGCACCCTATTCTCTCATCTGCTCATATTTTATCCCTCACTAGATTAGAAGGTGGAGAATAATAATAATAATAATAATAATAGCAATAGTAATAACGACAACATGTATTTACCTCTCTTTGGATTTTTCCTCCTAGACTAGTGCTTGGCATGTAATAAGCATAATGTTTGGTTACTGAGCATAATAAGCATGACGATTTTTTATTGGACTTTTCTAACACCATGGCACTCTTTATAAAAATATTTTTGTTTGATGAAACTGTCATAATTCTTTATAGTGTTAAGCACAAAGATGAGATTCTGATTCTAATCATTCTGTGGAGAAAATGGGCTTGATAAATGACATGGCCAACAAATGTATTTAGAAAAGTGGGCAAGAGGGGGCACCTGGGTGGTTCAGTTGGTTAAGTGTCCGACTCTTGATTCCAGCTCAGGTCATGATCTCAGGTTCATGAGATTGAGCTCTGTGTCAGGTTCCACGCTAGGTGTGGAGCCTGCTTGGGATTCTCTCTCTCCCTCTGCACCCTCCTCATCCTCTAAAAATAATGAATAAAAGAAGAAAAATGGACAAGGTAAACTAGATGCAGTGGTAAAACTAATATATCTGACATGAAGAATTGATCCTCTTTTATTATTTTTATTTATTTACTTTCCTGGGTCCTGTTTTAAATATCATCCTACATATGACAAAATTATTTTATGCAATAATTATGAAATGAATTAAAATACTGGTCAGAATATACCTACAGGAAGACAAAGACAAAGAAAATAAATATTTTAGTACAAAATAAAAAGTAATAATTTTAATCTTTTTCATAACATTAACAAACATTTTAGAAAAAGTTATAAAAGCTTATAGTTATATATGGGTCTATTGTAGGAATGAATAATAATATTACAGCTTTTTCCTTAAACTTTATTTTTTTTAAGATTTTATTTATTTATTTGGCACAGAGAGAGAGAGACCACAAGAGATCACAAGAGACTGGAAAATTGGCAGGCAGAGGGAGAAGTTAGAAACAGGCTCCCTAAGGAGCAGGGAGCCCGATATAGGGCTTGATCCCAGGACACTGGGATCATGACCTGAGCCAAAGGCAGTGGTTTAACCAACCGAGCCACCCAGGCACACCCCTTAAACTTTAAATAGTGCTAATTCATCGTTGGCTTTGTCAAAATTCATCTTTATATCTTCATGTTCAATATACAGAGTAGGCCAATTTGTCCATCTATTTTTATGCATAGTTAATCCAAGAACACATTTTCTTAAATTTTAATTTCAAAAAATCTCTTTCACATAAAGGAACATGAGGTAACACATCAGATTCCAGATATTACAATACTGTTTATATCTTTGGTTTCTATTCTAGCAGCTCTCAGATACATTAAGTCAAATAATTTTAAATACATGTTCTTATCCTTTGGTTTAAGAATTTTCCTAACCACTAATTATGAAAGTTACTTAAGATTTATAATATCATGTTCACAATCATTGGACCTTCATTCTTTATTTCGCATCTGCTCTGAAAATGCAGGGAAATATTGTACCACAGGGGCTGGAGGAATGAACTTTGCAAAAGCAAGCTCTAAGAATTTCAAACTACTACTAACTTGAGTCAGCCTGTGCCACAGCCCAGTGTATAACTGGGACTCTTGAATAATTTCCATGTAGAATACAACATTTATAAAGAACTAATTAAAGTGTAAATGCTCATTTAAAGCTTGTATACAGGGGTGCCTGGGTGGCTCGGTCCGTTAAGTGTCCTATTTTTGGTTTTGGCTCAGGTCATGATCTCAGGGTCATGAGATCAAGCCCTGTCTGTGCTCAGCAGTGAGAGTCTGCTCTAGATTCTTTCTCTCTGTCTGCCTCAGCCCCTTTGCTCTGTGCTCTCTCTAAAATGAATAAATAAATCTTTTTTAAAAAGCCTATATACATTATTAAAACTCAACAATTGCCTCTAAAATCCCTATGTTGAAGTCTTAACCCTCATCACCTCAGGATAGGACTGTAGTTGGGTCTTTAAAGAGATAATTAAATTACATTAAAATGAGATTAGCAGTGTGAAACCTCATCCAGTATGACTGAGGTCTTTATAAAAGGAGACAGACTGAGGGGCGCCTGGGTGGCTCAGTGGGTTAAAGCCTCTGCCTTCAGCTCAGGTCAGGATCTCAGGGTCCTGGGATTGAGCCCCGCATTGGCTCTCAGCTTGGCGGGGGGCCTGTCTCCCCACCTCTCTCTGCCTGCCTTTCTGCCTACTTGTGATTTCTGTCTGTCAAATAAATAAATAAAATCTAAAAAAAAAAAAAAAAGAGAGACAGACTGAGATGGTAGACCATGAGAACACATGTATGTTTGAATATATGGGGGCAGGCCTAGAAATGATTGGGAAAATGTTTGCCACACTCTAATGGGCAGTAATCATTCACAAGAGGTGGAGGGTAGAGATTTCTACTTTTTAGATTCATGCCCTTTCATATTGTTGGGATAATTTTTATGACAAGCATGTATGACTTATATAATTTCAAAAGGTAAGAAGTAAAATGAGGTCAATACGTGAGAGTTTTTATATAATTGAACATGAGCTCATTTTTAAATCACAGTTGGAAGACCTGAATATACAAGACATGTGAGAATCCTGTATGGTTTTGCAAGGGAGAGATAGAAACAGTGTGTGGACATTGTATGGAGACAAATTTTAGAAAAGTATAAGACAGGTTCTTTGCTACCCAATGATCTAATAGACTAGCAGCATTGTTTATATAGGAAAAAAAAAATTGAAATCAACCTAAGTGCCTTACAACAGAGAACTGAGTAAGTAAAGTGTGATATATGTATACAATCAAATAAAATACAACTGTGATAATGAGTGATCTAGATCTGGCTTTATCCACAGTGCTAAACCCCACAAATATATTGCTGAGCAGTACGAGCAAGTTGCAAAAGTATACACATATGATACCGTTTATGAGCAGTTAAGAAACATGTAACCCAATACGTTGCACTTCAGTTTATGGATATGCATTTATTTAACACAATTCCTAAGCGATGCGTAGGAATGGTGAACACCAAATCTGGGAGAAAGGTCAGCAGAAAAAAGGAGTATTAGAAAAAGATAGCTAATATAATCCAAGTCTTGGGATTATATTAGCTATGCTTTGTTTCTTATGCTAGATGATGGGCACATGGGTCCCACAATTCTTTATGCCTTTACGAGTGATGTATTTCTAGTAAGAATCATAATAATACAATACTAATAGTCACTTAGCACTTACTCTGGGCCAGCCAATATGCTAAGATTTAGTGTCTATCAGGTTATTGCTTCCTCACAAAAGCCCTCTCAGATGGACACTGTTATTAGCCTAATTTTACAAAGAAGCTGACCAGTCAAAGCCCAAGGAAGCTCAGTGACAAGTCTGAGATCACATCTAGTAAGTCAGGAGCAGAGCTGAGAGTTGAGGCCAAGCAGCCGTCTGTGTGGTTGTCTCCTAACTACTAGTAGGCATACATACGAAAAGGGTTTTCTTGTGAGGTAATGTCTTGTCTTGTCTTTTTTTTTTTTTAATGTAATGAGTTACCTGGTGAAATAATGAGGTCCTCTGCCTTGCAAATGTAAACAGAGGACTAAGTGTAAAGTTGCTTGGGCAACATTACAGTGCGGTTTGTGGGAGGTTGGGCTTTGTAAACCGAACTTTCCTTCCAGCGCAAAGTCTCTGATTTTGTAATGTCAGGAAGTTTCTTTGGAGGAAAACACAGGAGCTTACTTTAGGCATGTGGAGTTGGAGGTAAAAATGTGGCTAGCAAATAGAGATGATGGAATTCAGTTTGTGTTACAGCTAGGAATTTGTTAGCCTAATAGTCCGAATACAGAGATGGATGGGATTATCCAAGAAATATGGAGAAAGGAAAAAATGAAAGGCCCACACCTGGAACAGGAGACTCTATTTCTCTCTCTTTCTCTCCACATGCACACACGCACCTCACATACCGCACGCACACTCACTTGCACACATGCATTTTGTTTTTGAAGTTCATATAAACAGTTCTAGTTCTCCTTTTCATATGTGGGGACACGATTCTCAAATATGTGTCAGGAAATGAAGACATTACTCTTTTGCAGTAGGTGCTGAACACAGTCGCTTTTCAATCCAGCATACCTATCCACCCCCTCCATTCCATCTGAATTAAAATCCGAAGAATTTTTTTGAAGACATACACACACATACACATGCACCCATGCACGTACCCACATCTTGACCACTTTTCCTTTTTTTTTTTTTTACGGCTTTTCCTTATAATTATATCTGTACTCTTAAAGAAGTAACTAGATCCCAATAGCAAATACTCCGTTTCAGCCTCTATACTCGTCAATTAAGAGAAACTATAGTCAACGCCATAATAATTTTTAGAACTAAGAGCCCCTTGAACAGTTTATAAAAGCATGCTCTTTTTACTAAACTTTAAGACGATTTCATTTTACATGGTGAAACTCATTTTAAGGAAATAGAGCAGGGTGCTTTTAGAACGCTCACTTTTATATATTCACAGATTAGCCCACTAGATACAAAGAAGAATTTTTTGTTTTTTCTTGAGCTCAAGCAGGTGAGCCCATGTGCAAATGGATTATATCTCAATGAATGGATTGCAACAATTGTCTTAAAGCATGAATTTCATCGTATGTGAGAGAAAGTGTTATTTTGATCCAATCCTGGTGGGATTTTGTTTTAGTTCCTCTTTAGTAAGGAAGCAGCTGTTCCGTCTCCTCTGGGGTATTACAGAAGTGGGGTGATTGAAAATGGGAGCAGATAGAGAAAGAAAGGGAGAGGCAGAAGGGAAGCTAGTATTTATTGACTATACTAGGTACTTTTCACCATACAAGGCTATATGTATTTAATACTCACAATGATTTTTTCCTATTATTATGACCCCATTTTTTTAGATTGTACAACTGAGTCAGAGACATTAAGTAAATTTCCTCAAAGTCTTAAAGGACACAGACTCAGGTACGTCTTGGCTTCCAAGTCCACACTCTTGTTTATATCACTATGTACAAATAAAGAGTATTCGAAAGCATTTATCCTGCAGAAGTATCATCTGTGCTTCCACACCTTACTTAGTATCTGCAGTCAAATCAAAACTGTTCTCCAGCTATCAGTACATTTTTTAATACTTGCTTCATACCTGATCGGAAAGGAGGACTGTTTGGCCGCAGTTTCTACCAGTTCTTTTTGCATATGTTTCTTTTTGTAATGCTTAACATAATACTTGGAGTCACTGTACTTTACATTTCCAAAATGTAAATTTATTTTATTCCTTGGTAAATAAGGATTCTCATTTGGTTTTACGTAAGTCGTTTCCTGTTTGTGCCAAATATCTTCCATTCTATTGGACTTTCCCTGATTATTGGTTTGTAAGCATTCTGTGAAAAGTTTTATTTTTAGTGGTAAACTTCTTTAAATGAGGACCCAAAATCAATTGGAGACTAGGTCTTATTTCCTGCTGTACCTCTTTACCTCCAGCAGCACCTAGCACAGAGTAGATAATCAATAAATTATTGCTCCATTCTGCCACCCCTCAGCACACTTCCATTCTTGGTTTTTCCACTAGCAAACAGTAATGAGAAAAGACACACATGAAATAACATGAGTTTGATAACACACAAAAGATATAATGAATTTTGTTAGCTAGCATCTGCTGTGATTATATTTAATTTCTGCAACATTTCTGTGAAGTTAGTATTGCTATTACGATCATTTATAATGGTCACTTAACAACTGAAAAAAACATGGCTTGAGAGAGTCAGCAAAAATTTTCTTCCTTTCTTTTTTTTTTAAGTAGGCTCCATGCCTGGTGTGGAGCCCAATGTGAGACTTGAATTCAAGACCCTGAGATCAAGACGTGAGCAGAGATCAAGACCTGAGCTGAAGTCGGCCACTTAACCGACTGAGACACCCGGTTGCCCCAGCATGAATTTTTGATTCGAATGCTTCCTTCTAAGGAAATTAGGTAACTGGTATGTTAATGAAGTCGTAGGTAGTGAGCAGGAGTGTGGGTAAGGAAACAACAGAAAGGCAAAAGAAGAGTCAGATAAACCCCCACTAGAATAAATGCTAGAACCCTAGTTCTTTTAGCATCTTCTGTTCTCTAGTCTAAGTTGGTGGAAGGTTGAGAAGGGCAGAAATTCAGGTTGGGATGGGCCTGGAGGTAATCACAAACTTTCGTTGCTGTATTCATTAACCTGGTTAACAACCAGTCTCTCCTCATCACAATAATGGCACCGTTGCTGCACTCTTGCCTTGGCAACCGCTCTAGTCACGGTGGTTGATGCCACTCACTTGATGTCTTTGGTACCAAGCAGTAATAATGCCTTCTGCCATATTGCTGCTCATAGCACTGTCAGCTTTTGGCCTGGCCTTTTAAATGTTGCCTCACCCACTTGATGTTCATTCAATAAAGAAAATAAATGTTAGGCGTGCTACCATTAGAACTATCTCTGGTTACTGTGTCTGGTAGAGGCGTATACCTCCTGCACTAAATGGGGCAAGACTGCTTCACAGCAAAATTACAGATATCTGCTCTGGGATGGATTTCCCATCGGTCCTGTATGTCAGCTGGGACTGGGGTTGATTCACTATTTCTCCTGTTTTCCAGGAGAATGGGAGGTCAGTTACCTTAGGGTGCAGGAGCTATGCCTTCTCCCCACATGTCATGTCTCAGACATGGTGCTGTGAGCTGTGTTTCTCCCTCTACCCCTCAAAATCATTTCAACCAGGAGACTTATAGTCCATGAAAAAACGGGCATGCCCTGCTCACTGGGAATACTAAAGTTGAGTCAAATGCAGTGGTAGGTAGAGAAAAAGTAGGTTTTGCCCACCTTCTCCTTTTCCTTGCTCTCTGGCCATCCCATGTCTGAGAACTAGCTCTGGTCCAGACATCACCTAACACTAGAGCAAAGGACAGATGGGTAGAAGAGACCTGAGGCATCCACAAGGTCTGCAGAAGTGAATGCAAAAGATGGGGTGTCTGGGTGGCTCAGTCTGTTAAACATCTGCCTTGGGCTCAGGTCATGATCTCAGGGTCCTGAGGTCGAGCCTCAAATAGGTCTCCCTACTCAGTGGGGACCCTGCTTCTTCCTCTCCGCTGCCCCATACATACACATGTGTGAGTGCTCTCTCTCTCTTTCTCAAATAAATAAATCTTTAAAAAAAAATGAGTGCAAAAGAATGGGCAAACAATTACAAAAGGGACATCAAACAAAGAAAAGAAGGACCTGCTCCTTGTGGTTTGACTTTTTCCCGTTGCACAGAGTATTTGCATGCAGAATCATAGTCAAATCACACATTCCCACCAAGACTTTAAATTGGAGCAATTCCATGGCTCTTCCAATGTCACGATGCCTTGGATAGAACATCAGCCACCCTAAATGCTAACTAGCCCAATGGCTAGTTTCCAGCAAAGCCTACCCAGTGTCTGTAAAAGGCAAATCAAATGTCAAGGGTCTCGAAGAATTTAAAGTGAAGGAGATTAGCCTTACTCATCTGGGGTGTAACTGTCAATGTAGAGATAAAAACTACTGTTGAATTACCAACTTGCTTAATATTGCTCATGAAAAATACAATTTAGAGCAAGATTGGAAGAAATTCAAATAGCTAGCTACACACAACATACACTCACGATAAATGAAGCATTACTATTTACTCTTGCTTAATCTACTCCCCAAGATAGTTTCACTTCTCACACCTAGAGAGACCCCCGCAGGATCACCTTCCTCGCGTGAGGAGTGTCTGATGTTCACAGGGTAGCGCTTCAAGCCCAAGACAGCAGAGCCATTTCAGCCTGTTCTCTGTACTTAGGGTCCAAGAAGCCTTTAATTAACTACTTACTCTAATTACTCTAAATAGAAACTTATCTGTTCCTCTGTCCTCTAGACCAAGGGACTCAAAGTCCTCATATCACAGACGTCCAGAGAACCTTCTCTTTAAGACCGTGTGACTTCTGTGGCTAGAACAGAAAAACAAGGAAAGCAAAAAATGCCACAAGTCTGGCTCATGCCTCAGCCCATCATCAGTGCTCCATTTATGCTGAAATAATTTCTTCAACAATCAAAACCAGACTCTGCTCTTTATGATTTGAATTAGGTCAACTTTCCTTTTTTTCTCTCTCTCTCTTCCTTTAAAGGGTCAAAACCCCTTTTAAAAGCCAATTTGAACCGGGCAAGGGAAGGTTTATAAAACAATTGCAGTGACTTCTTCAGGCTGGTGGGTGCTACACAGCATGTAAGAAAATTAGAAAAAGTTCTGAGAGAGCTGGAAGAAAGCGGAGAGGAGTGTGGTTAAAAAAAAATGAATAAATAAATAAACCAATAAACAAAAGAAGACAACTGTCATCTGCCTAGGGCAGTTCTGCGTCCTCTGCCTCCTGGATGTCGTTTCTATGCACAGGACAGCGGAGCAGTGTCCCGCCTTTGGGGACAAGCTGGTAGGAAATAATATGTCCTTGTATTCAGAACATGAAAAAGATCTAAAATTAGATATATTTTGTGGAGTATTTGGAGTATGATTTAAAACATGTAAGCATTAAGAAGTCTAAAATATAAATAAGATTAACCTCTTATTAATCTTGTAAGAATGTAAAATGTACTACTAATCATAATATGTGGTTCATGGGGTGCCCGGGTGGCTCAGTCAGTTAAGTGTTTGCCTTCGGCTCAGGTCATAATCCCAGGGTCCTGAGATCGAGTCCCGCACTGGGCTCCCTGCTCAGTGGGGAGCCTGCTTCTCCCTCTGCCTACTGCTCCCCATGCTTGTGCTCTCTCTCTTCTCTCTTTCTCTGACAAATAAATAAAATAAATAATAATACATAATTCACCCATTTGCTATAAACTGAACTGATGAGCAAAAACAGGGATGGGTCAGCAAAAGTACGTTTCAAAATCAATTCAGGCAGGGCTTATGAAGTAAAATTCTAGATGATGGGCCTTAGGTTATCAGTCTTTTGATTCTGTACGTTTTGAACACCATCCAAAAATATGAATCTGCTGTTGAAATTCTATGAAAGGGTGAGAGAAGAGAAATAGCCCTTCTCTTGCCGTCTCCTACCCAAAGCACTCACAACCTGCCCAAAATATATCAGGACTACACCACGCGCCTTGTCGAGGGTGCCCCCTCTTTGGTTTAGGTTTTGCTTCTAATCCCTTTACAGATGAATATTTAGCAAGAGTGTGTTGTTTTTACAGTTCTTTTTCCACTTCTGGCTCTGACTTTACACAAGCGATACCAAAATGAAGATGAGAATAGGAAAAGTCAAGCGTGTATTCAATTTGGAACAACAAGGTTTGGCTTTTTAAAAAATGCTCTTTTATGTGTTTGGGATGATGTTGGTAAGCTACAGGAAGAATTTTGCCTGTTGAGGAGAAACAAGGAAAATAGATTAAAATTAATTATTCATGCAGTCGTATTTATCATCTACCCTGTGCAGACTTTTAGAAAAACTGGAGTAATGGAACCACAGTCTTTTATACATGAAAGTGTGCCTACCTTTTCTAGTTCTTGGGTTTTTAATTTCATGTCACCCTCGGTTAATTATTATAATTTGTATGGCAGATAGGCTCATTAAATCATCTTTCTCGATGTAATGCCGATTCTTTCTTAAAAGCTAAATAAATCTCCAAACTCCCACATTCCTCTCTAAAGCAGTAAGAAGAAGAGTGGCTCTTTCCCTAGGACAAACATGGCTGGACACTTCTCCAGTGATGATCTCTGCCTGTGGCCTCCACTCCTGTTTGTTGGGAAAGACCATCAGCTTTTCTCATATCATTGCACACCCCAAATCCTGGCTACTCTTCACATCAACACACAATTTGTCCGCACTGATTTTGATCACATATGATAATACCAGTAATACATTTTTACTCTGCGAGCTCCTTTGACCATACACTTTAAAGATCTATACCTTAACTTCTAATAACAAAGCCTTGTTATTTTCAGTGAGGTTGTGTTTGTTAAAACATTTAAACTATCTCTTGTCACTGAAGTGGCTTTCCCGGAGATAAAGACGCCAAGCCTATCTTTTGCCTGTAAAGCTTCCACTTAAAAATAAGTCTGGGGGTGCCTGGATGGCTCAGTTAAGGGCCTAACTCTTGATTTCAGCTCCTGTCATGGTCTCAGGGTTGTGAGATCTAACACTCCCCCCCATCTGCCCTGAACATGGAACCTGCTTGAGATTCTTTTTCTCCCCCCCCTTCCACCCCTTCCCTCTCTCTCTCTCTCCCCCCCACCTCCACCCCCACCAAATAAATAAATAAATAAATAAATAAATAACAGGTCTGAAGAAATTTTAAAGAACTCTTCCTTTCTCTGTTCAAGTTAATAGTTGATTATGTTATCGTTAAAAAGGCTTCCTTCAAAGAATATCAGTAAAAAAAAAAAAAAAAGAAATATATTGGCTGTGGTATTGATTGATAAATAGGTAAGCTATAATTACATTTAAAAAAAAAAGGAAAACAAGGAGGGTTTGTAGGTGTGGAAGGGGATACCGTATAAGCAAACGGAAAAACCTGCTCGGAATGTGGGAGAATACAAACAGGATGTATAAATCGCAAAGCAACACCAGAGTTTTCTGCTAGCCAAGAGACATAGAATTCAAATTCTCTTTTCATCTGGTAAGACACCAAAAGGAAATAAATAATGGTATTCAGAATTATTTTTTAATGCAAGAGGGAGCCGAAGTCCAAGTCGGAAGGTTAGGTAACTCTTTGCTAAATGTAAACAACCACCTTGGGCTGGCTTGCGCACAAATACAGAACATTTTTATTTCAGTTCCACGATTATAAACTGAACTTCTCTTGAACACTCCCCTAAGGATGTTCCTCCAATTCCTAGTTACTTTTAACAGGATAAATGTGTGTTCTAAAATAGGATAATGGATAAAAAGAACATGCCATAAATATCTAAAAATCACAGACTGTACTCGATTATCCCTTTAGCTTCTACATACTTTTCTGTATGATCAATTTCCTGGCTTCTTCATTGTCAGAATCACAAATCATCCTTCAAGATTTCAATTCATTTAATTTCGGGCATGTCAGAAAGTAGAAATATTGTGCAAAAATAAAATATAATTGAAAGCATTTTTAAATGGAATATCTGTATGAGCACCCTGGGTCCCTGTTTCCTCATCTATAAAAGGAGCAGGGAAAGAATATAACCTAAGGTCCTTTTCAGGTGAGAAATTCTGTAATGCATGCTTTTACATGTCTGTACTCAACGTGAGAGAAAACATGAAGGTAGTCACACAGAGCTACTTTCAGAAACTACTTTAAAATGGAGTCCCAGGTGGGCGCCTGGGTGGCTCAGTGGGTTAAAGCCTCTGCTTTCGGCTCAGGTCATGATCCCAGGGTCCTGGGATCGAGCCCCACATCAGGTTCCCTGCTCAGCAGGGAGCCTGCTTCCCTCTCTCTCTCTCTCTGCCTGCCTCTCTGCCTACTTGTGATCTCTGTCAAATAAATAAATAAAATCTTAAAAAAAAAAAATGGAGTCCCAGGAAGTTGAGTATGGACGATAACCAAACCTTCAAGTCCTCTGCCAAAGCTTGTGGACTAGGTGAGAATTTAGTGGTAACAATTAGCTCATCTGACCATGGAATAAGAATGACAGTGCAAGACCGCAAGGGGTTGATATCTATTAACTATCTCCTATGAACCGGGCACCATGGGGGAATCAGATTGTACAAAGGTGAGCTCATAGTGCAGTGAAGGAGATAAAGGAGTGAACACAGACCTCAGTGTGGTTCTGATAAACACTGTGACAAACACTGTGATAGAGATAAGTGCAGAGTGCAATGGAGTAATATGGAAGGAAACTTGCCGGCTGAGAAGGATCCATGGAGGAGAATGCATACTGACAGAATCTCAATGTAGGTGACACTAGGTGAAAAGTAGTTTACACTCTAAAGGTAAAACTCTAAATTTATTGGAGAAAATTGCACCTTCTCAATCTTTGAAGTCGTCTCCAATCCCTCTGGCCCTTTAGTTTTCCATATGAATTTCAATGTCAATATCAGTGACCTATGAAAACACTGTCAGAATAAGGAAACTGAATTTATCTTTAACATGATGTCTTTCTATTCATAAAAACCGTGTATATATTATTTAATTTTGTTTTAGGTCCTCCCACAACATTTTAAATTTTCCATACAGAAGGACTTGTACATATTTTACTCATTACTCTTCTGAGTGGAATATTTAGCTACATTAGAAATGATATATTTTAGGGGCACCTGGGTAGCTCAGTGGGTTGGGCCTCTCCCCTTGGCTCAGGTCATGATCTCAGGGTCTTGGGATTGAGCCCTGCATCAGGCTCTTTGCTCGGCAGAGAGCCTGCTTCCCCCTCTCTCTCTCTGCCTGCCTCTCTGCCTACTTGTGATCTCTCTCTCATTCTATCAAATAAATAAGTAAAATCTTTAAAGAAAAGAAATGATATATTTTAAATGATTAATGTTCTATTAAATGTTATTTATCTTTTATATTAATCCTATATCCAGGAACTATGAAGAATTTCTTATTAGGTCTAATAGTTTGTTAGTAGACTTGGATTTTCTATGAAAATAATCATATGACCTCTAGATAGTGATGCTTTGGCTTATTATTCCTTTTTAATTTGTGAATATTTACTTGTTTTTATTTTTCTTTCCCTGATTTGTCCAGGACTTTTGAAACAATGTTGAATACAAATAATTATGCTGGGCATAATTGTCTAACTTACTTAAAAGAGAATGCCACAATTTTTTAAAAGTTTATTTATTTATTTATTTATTTGAGAGAGAGAAAGAACATGAGCAGGGAGAGGGGCAGAGGAACAAGCAGATTCTCCGCAAATCAGGGAGCCCCATGCGGGACTCAGTCTGAGAATCCTGGGATCACGACCTGAGCCGAAAGCAGCCGTTTAAACTCTGAGCCACCCAGGTGCCCCCACAATTTTTTTTTTCGTCAAGAATGATATCTGCAGTAATTTTATTTTTGCTACATTATGAATGGATGTCAAATTTTGACCAGACTATTTCCTTCCTAATTTTTTATTATAAAGTATGCCTATGTACACAAATACGTAGTTTTTTTAAAAGAATAATTGAACAAACACCCTTGTGAATACTACCCAGGTTAAAGAATAGAACAATGACAATATTTTTTAAAGCCCCTGAATCTTCCTCTTCAATCATATTATCTTCACAACCCCAAAAAATAAGCACTAGCATGGCATTTGTGGTAATTATTGACTTGATTTTCTTTATGTATATATCATATATATGTATCCTAAACAATAGAGTGTTGAGGTTTTTTTTTTTTAAGATTTTATTTATTTACTTGAGAGAGAGAGAGCTTGAGAGGGAAGAAGAAGGTCAGAGGGAGAAGCAGAATCCTCATGGAGCTGGAAGCCCGACGTGGGACTCGGTCATGAGACTCCAGGATCATGACCTGAGCGGAAGGCAGTCGCTTAACCAACTGAGCCACCCAGGTGCTCTAGAGTGTTGAATTCTGCTTGTTGCAAAGCTTCATACAAATAGAATCACACAAACAGTACTCTTGGTAATTTTTTTTTTCTCAGTATTACAATTTTGAGATTCAGCATGTTGCTATGCAAGGCTATCATTATTCACTTTCACTTTTGTAGGATATTCTGTTGTGTGTATGTATTATAATTTATTTAAACAATCTACTGTTGATGGACTTTCAAGTTGTTTCTAGTTTTCTGCTGTTACAAATAATGTTTCTGTATGCTCGCTTCAGCAGCACATTTACTACAATTGGAATGATAGATCAGTATGACCCCTGCTCAAGGATGACACGCATGTTCGGGAAGTGTTCCATATTTTTAGGATGAATACTTACCATTTACATTGATATGGATGGAACTGCAGGGTATTATGCTGAGCAAAATAAGCCAATCAGAGAAAGACAGTTATCATGTGATTTCACTCGTATGTGGAATATAAGAAACAGTGCAGAGGGTCACAGCAGAAGGGAGGGAAAACTGAATGGGAAGTCATCAGACAGGACGAAAAACCACGAGAGACTCTTAACTCTCAGAAAAAAAGTGATTGCAGGAGGGGAAGTGGGTGGGGGGTGGGGTAACTGGGTGATGGGCATTAAGGAGGGCACATGATGGGATGAGCACTGGGTGTTACATGCAACTGATAAATTATTGAACACTACATCTGAAACTAAATATGTACTCTATGTTGTTTAATTGAATTTAAATACTAAAATAATAATAATAATAAACAAAATAATAATACTTTTACGAGTCATGTATTCTGATGCACATTTGTAAGAATTCTTGAAGGTGTGAGTAGGACTAGATTGTTCAGTCTCAATTTTACTAGACTATGCCACACTATTTTCAAGTGACTGTGCCAATGCTCAGCAATAAAGCACGAGAACTCAACACAGAGCCACATCTTCACCAATGATTAGCCATGGCAGTGTTTTACAGTTTTGCCCTACTAGTGGATATGGAAAGATGACACATTGTGGTTGCCATTTACTCTTCCCTGAGGTTGAGCAACTTTTCCCATGTTTATTGGATATTCATATTTTCTGTGAAATGCATATCTAAGTGGTTTGCCCATTATTCTCCTGAGAGTTGGTATTTATGTAAGTGTTCAGGACATGAGTATTTCGTTAGTTATATGTGCTGTAATACTTTATCCAAGTTTGTGTTTTTTTATTTTAAGTATCCTTCCATTTTCATTCGGGAAAGAGTTCTTAATCTTGGTGTCATCAAAATTATCTATCCTTTTCTTTGATTTTTGCAGTTTTCTGACTTGCTTTAGAAAAATTTCCCAACCTCAAATTTGTAATGATATTCAGCATAATAGCAGATTTAATATTTTGTATTTGCTCAAAATCTTTAATCAACCTGCTGTCAATTTTATATCTGGTATGAAGAGGGGCCTGAATTCATTTTTAGATATAATAGCCAACTGTCCTAACTTTTTTATGAAATGTCCATCTTTTCCCCAATTATCTACAATGCCCTCTGTCATATTAACAGTCTGCTTATGTTTGAGTCTATTTCTGGGAATTTCTATCTACTCTGTTTCATTCATCTATTTGTCTCTGCCTGTGTGAGTAATATAGTTTATTAATTACTGTACCCTTTTAATAATTTTGATAAATGGGAAGGCAAGTCCCTAACATTTTCTACTTCTTCAGTTGTCAAGACTATTTTTGACCTTTTAATTTCATATAAACATTTTAGAAGCAATTTATTATGTTTCAAAAAATTAAAGATCTTGGGGCGCCTGGCTGGCTCAGTCAGTTAAACGTCTGCTTTCAGTTCACGTCATGATCCCAGGGTTCTGGAATTGAGCCCCACATTGAGCTCTCTGTTCATGGGAAGCCTGCTTCTCCCTCTCCTCCCCATTCATGCTCTCTCTCTCTCACTATCTCTCTCTCCCAAATAAATAAAATCTTTTTAAAAAGGCAAAAACAAAAAATGAAAGATCAATAAAAGGAAAATATTATTGGTATTTTACTAGCCATCAAACTAATGTGGAAAAAGGTGACAATTTTTGCAGGATGAATTTTTCAATTCATTAATCAGTTATAGGACTCTATTTTACATCATATTTATGTCACTCTACATGATTTCAAGACTTACTATAAAATTACAGAAATCAAAACAGTGTTGTATTGAAAAAAGATAGATAAAAAGATCAATAGAATCCAAAATTAGCTATGGACAACTGATTTTGTCCAAATGGGCAAATGTAATTCAGCAGAGAAAGTGAAGTCTTAAAAAAAAAAAAAAAAAAAAAACATGCTGAAACCATTAGAATACTCTTATACTATATATATATATATATATATATATATATATATATATATCTATAAACATTGGTCCATACCTCATATCTATGGAAAAAAATTAACTAAAAATAAATGATAGGTGTTTGTCTAATACTTAAAGCTGTAAAATGTCTCAAAAAAACAAGGAAATAATTCTTGCTATTTGGAACTGACAATAATTTCTTAAACACAGAAACAAAAGCATGGTCTATAAGAAATGAATATATTTGATTAATATGTTAAGAGATGGAAAAGCTAAACCTCAAGCTAGAGAGAAATATTATAAATCACATATCTGACTAAGAACTTATATCTAGACTATATAAAAGAACCCCCAACACTCAATAACAAGGAAAAGAAAACCTTAAGCAACAAGCAAAACATTTGAACAAATATTTGACCAAAATGGAAAATAAGCACATGAAAAGATTAGGGAAGTTAGTCATTAGGAAAATGAAAATTAGAGCCACAATGAGATACCACTACACACCTACTTGAATGGATAAAATGTTTTAAAATACTTACCCTAACAATTGCTGACATGGATGCAGAGCAACTAGAACTTTCACACATTACTGGTGGGAATGCAACATGGCCCAGACACTTTAGGAAACAATTTGGCAGTTTCTTATAAAGTTAAAAATACATTTATCATACAACCCTGCAATCCCACTCCTAGCTATTTACTCAAGTGAACTGAAACCTTATGTTCACACAAAAACTTATATGTGAATGTTTATAGTGACTTTATTTGTAATTGCACAAAACTGGAAGCCATCCAAATGTTTGAACTAGGGACTGGTTAAACAAATTCTGGTACATCTATATAACAAAATACTACCAGAATAAAAAAGAAATGAACAAGTAATACACAACAGTGTAGACAGATCTTAAATGCTTTATGTTAAGTGAAAGAAGTCAGTCTCAAAGTCTATATCCTATATTCCATTTATATTACGTTGTGGAAAAAGCAAGATTATATGGACATAAAACAGATCAGTGATTTCCACAAGCTACTGGAAAAGAGTCGATTGTAAAGGGCTAGGCCAGTGGCATATTTAGGGAGGGAAGTGGGTGATGGAACTCTTTGCTATCTTGATTATGGTAGTGATTAGAAATTATATGTATTTGTTGAAACCCAAAGACTGGTACCATAAAAAAATGTGAATTTTAATGTATGTGTTTTATAGCTTAATAAAATAATAAAAAAGTATCCTATTTTATCTGATTTTAATATAATTAAAATATTAGTTTGCTAGTATGTCTTTTTCTATCCATCTTTCTGTGACCTTACATTTAAAAGAGCACTTACTTTAAAATAGAACATAATTTTTTTTCTATTTTAAAGAGTCTTGCATTCTTTTTTTTTTTTCCTTTAAGATTTGGTTTATTTTTATTTGAGAGAGAGAGAGAGAATACAAACATGAGCAAGGGGAGGGCAGAGGGACTAGTAGACTTCCTGGTGGATGGGGAGTCCAATATGGGGCTTGATCCCAGGACCCTGAGATCATGACTTGAGCAGAAGGTAGACACTTAACTGACTGAGCCACACAGGTGCCCCTTACAATCTTCATCTTTTAATTTAGCTCCTTCATACTTAATAACATTACCGATCTAGTTTGGTTTGAATTTACCTTTTCATTCATTGTTTTGCATTTGGCCTATGCATTTATTTTTTTATTTCTTCCTTTTTGTATTTCTTTGGAATAATTATCTTTTCCTTAAGTTTTATCCATTTTCTATTTTTACTCCTCTGTTCTTCATTTTTCAAGGCTGCATCTCCTGATTCTTTGTAGATAATTAGCCCTTGTTACTTGACTATTAGGCCTTTATCCATGTCCACTATCCCAGGTTTCAGGATATTAACAATTCTGACTTCAAATTCTTCTTAGGTTCTGGAACCCGGAAATTTTGTCTTGTTTTGTTTTTTTTTTTTAAAGCCCAGTGTTTATTAAAAATGCTTTTAGTTATATTTTAGCTAGCATTTGTATGTGTTTGTAGTGAGAGGGTGCTTGTGAGCTCAGTTTTCCATTATGTAAAATCCAGAAGTGAAAAGGGCTTTAAAGCTAAGAATTGGAGAGTATGAAGTAGTTCTTTGTGGCCAGAACCTGAAGTTCTTAGTGAAGGGAGAAGGGTGGGAAATAACCAGTTGGACAACACTCAGATCATGAAGAGCCTCACATATTGTGCTCAGGATTACAGATATCGTTGCAAAAGTAATACAAAGAGAGAGAGTTTAAACAGGAGAATGGCATGACCCAAATTGTATTTTAGATAGATTATGTTGGCTGCTCTGGGTGATTGAAGCTAATTATCATTGCTTTTTGCATGAAACCTCATCCTTTGTTACTTCCTTTTAGGAAATTCTGATTGGGGGGCTCCTGGGGGGCTCAGTCGGTTAAGCATGGACTCTTGATTTCAGTTCAGGTCATGACCTCAGGGTCTTGAGTTCAAGCCCTGCTTTGGGCTCTGCACTGGGTATGGAGCCTGCTTAAGATTCTCTCTCTACGTCTCCCTGTACCCCTTCCCCTGCCTCCTCTCTAGAAAGAAAGAAAGAAAGAAAGAAAGAAAGAAAGAAAGAAAGAAAGAAAGAAAGAAAGAGATAAGATAAAGAAAAAAAAGAAGAAAGAAATTCTGATTCATGGCAGAAATCTCCAAAGATCTTTACATGTTCCTCAGATGTTCTCTGTTGACTGATTTAATTACCATGAACATGTGCCACTTATACCATCAGGGGGAAAAAAAAAAAATACTTTCAGTAGTTCAGGGGAAAAAAATAAATCCAAGATCTCTGGCTCCTAATTGAAAATCTATTTATATATATATTCAGTTGGGAAAACAAAAAAAACAAAAACAAAACCAAGGAACCAAGTGTGAACTACATAACTGAAGCAGATGAATACTGAAGAGACAAAGGAATGCCTTTGTAGAGGTAATGTTCACAAAACCAATCATTTTTGCTTTGTTGCCCTTTGCCAAAGGAACACAGAAGCCACTGTTAAGGTTCACACCAGCCCTGCCCTGAATATCTGTGCCCCCTTTTAGATTTTTCAGCGAACTGATTTAGGACCCTCTGTTTCACTGGGTACAGGACAGCTGGACATAGCGGGCCATGAGAGTAGACAGAGAAGCTGAACTCTATCGGGTTCAGCCTTTGACAATGAGTTTGACAATGATTCAGAATTGCACCTTCTAGATGAAGCCTTCCCTTTTGACTTCCACTCACTCTGGGCTGCCCTTTTTCTGAACTCATATTACACCATATACCTTGGCATTTGTTTTCTCATTACTAAAACATAGTATTTCTAATGGATATGATTTATTAGGCTTTTATGGTATTCTGGGGATACCTTATGTGCCATGTACATAAGCATATTAATTTTTTGTGGTTAATTTTTAAAAACTCTATGAAGTTAAACACTATTTTTCCCATTTTACAGATGAAACAACAAAAGTTTATAAATAAATTGTCCAGGATAAACCAGCTTATTCATTCACTGCCAAATATGTGTCTGGTATCTCTATTTCAGGTTGTAAATGTAAGTGCTTGGCATATATGTTTTATTTAATCCTCATAACATCTCTGGACATAGATATTACAATCACTATTTTACACATGAGGAATCTGAGTAGCAGAGGTCTTAAGTAAGCATGAGTTGTCATCCAGATCAGGCCATCTCCAAAACCCATGCTCGAAACAATTTCTTCTTCATCTGATTTATCCATCTATTCCTAGATTACTCAGTATCTGGACCTATATTTTTACATTGCAGGTCCCCACATTGCCCAACAAATACTGAAAAAAGAGAAAACATGTCGACATAAGAGGATTGACCAAAATACTGATTCATAATTATCAGAGAAATTTAAGGAGATATCTCTCAATGTATCTCATTATCTAACATCACCTGGGAATAAAAGTTTGATATGAATGGGTCTTTTCAGATACCTCAAACAAAAGTGTTTAGATATAAATTATTATGTTTTTGTTTGTTTAAGATTTTATAGTTTGAGAGTGAAAGAGAGATCACAAGCAGGGGTGGGAAAGGAATATAGGGAGAAGCAGACTCCCCACTGAGCAAGGAGCCCAATGCAGGGTTCAGTCAATCCCAGGACTCCGGAATCATGACCTGAGCCAAAGGCAGATGTTTAACTGACTGAGCCACCCAGGCGCCCGCATATAAACTATTGTTAACAGAAACCCTTCTAGCAGAAATATGTCTTGCCTTCTTACACAAGGTGGTCAATATAATTTAATCTACTCTTGTGAGTCAAGATCATTGTCAGAAAATCATTTTAAAATTTATTATAATCTAATGATGCTAATGTAATGTGTTTACAATATCTCATCTCTGAATGAAAGACTGTCTTTAACTCTTCTTATCAGCTTCAAGTTGTTTATCTGACAAGATCTGCCCCGTTGGTAACATTGTAAAATTTGCTGCTTCTAATTCCTTTGGGTTGAGGGGGGAAAAAAAGGATTCTAGCCCAAATGAATTCTGTGTGCAGTAAGTAGACTCCAGGTGAGAGTCTGATGTAACCAAATAGGCATAGAGGATAAACACCATGGCACTCTTTTTGCTACTCAAAGCCCTTTTAAACTGACTTTCAAGGTTTTTTTGTTGGTGGTGGTTTTTGGTTTTGGTTTTGCTTTTTGCTTTTCTGGGGTTTTGCTGAGGGAAAGTAGAACCAGGTTCGAACTATCAGCAGTCTGATTCTTTACCTGAACTTATATTTATGATCTTCGTTACAATGATAATAACAGTGAGTGCTTCCCATCAGGTACCATTCTCCTTTGTTCACCTCTCTGTCTTTTCTAACTCCTTAAACTTGAACTATTAATAGAATAGTGGCTACTGGGATGGGGTGGGCAAAATGAAGTTAGTCTCTAAAAAAGCTAGATGTCAAAGTTAAATATTTTTAGTTATCGTTTAGAAATAATTTCATATTTCAACTGATGATTTTGGAACTCTGAGGTCAAGAGATTTATCAGTTTACATGGCTCATTGGAGGTAGGACACCGAACTAGATCTCAAAAAATCCATTCCCATGTTCCTTCACAGTTACTACTATCTGCATAAAGGAGTCATTGCAGATTTCATTTCCTCTTCGAATGGCAGTACAGTAATGATCTATAATTCATTCTCACCACTTTATGTCTTTAGGTCAGCCTAATTTTTAGATGCCAAAAGGGGGAAAAAAAAACCCAAATCCTGAGTATTGTCGAGCAGAGATTAACAAATACGGTTTGTACAAACTAGTCAGTTTAAAATATTTTCTGCTGGCCTCTTTTGTGTGTTAGGAACACTGGAGGTCTATGAGCTGTGAAATGCAGGCTCAAACTTGGTATTGGTCTCTTTAATGAATCACGCCATCCCTCAGAATGTCGTTCTTGAACACCTACTGTGCTTCCAAGCATTCTTCTACACACGGAGATCCACCAAGAAACGAGAGGCAAAAACCCCATCCTTGTGGAGGAAAACAATGAGACAATGAATCTAATATTAGGTAAGCAACTTTTATAGTATGTTAGAAGTGTTATGGGGTCCCGGGGAGAAAAAGCTGAGTAGGGAAAGGTGAATGGACGTTCGGAAGGGGAGGGACAGAAGGAGGGATGTGCTTGCTAAGCAGGTTGTGGCCCCCAGAGCTAGTTCTGCTCATCTCCATGTTAAATTGACTCTAACTTTTCCATATATGTAAGTAGTATCCTCTTAGCTATATGTTAAACTGCAATGGCTTACACTTATTATATTCTCCATATTGCCACAGTATGGTAGGAATTCATGGTAGGAATTCAAAAAGTACTTGATGATTTACCATATATTGTTCTATTTCCTGGATATCATTCAAGTAAAACTATGTTTTAGATTAAAATTGCACTTTGGAAGTGACAGAGTAAGTGAGTCGTAAATGTTCATTTAAAATTTTTGATTTTTTTTTTAATTCGCTAAGACATTTGGGGAGTAAGGTGTACCAAAAAAAAAAAAAATTTTTTTTAAGCCGTTATTTCCATTAAGCCACAGTCACCCAATTAGGTAGGGTTTCCAGCCCTTGACTTTGATGCTAGCTTGAGTGCCAATAGCTCTTCATCACTAGGAACAGGAAATTTAGCCAGAAATCAGAGGAAATGGACAGCATAGTGGATAACTTAAAGTCCAGAAGAGCATGTGGGGCCCAAAGAACGATGGCAATCTCTGTTTCTTGGAAGTCTATGGCTAAGTCACCAATCCATGAAAGATGTCCTGGGGGTTTGAGTCAGCAGTAAAAAGGAGAACATGTTCTCCTGCATTGTGAGACTGTTAGGTTTGGGAGAATACTATTAGTTTACATGGTTAACTAGAGGCAGGACTGAAAACTCGGTCTCTAGAAATCCATTCCCCTCTTCCTTCAACATTACTATTATTTGCATAATGGAGTCACTGCAGATTTCATTTCCTTTGGAATTTAGCAAAACCTAAAAATGACTTTAGGCCACAACTGGAGTTCTATCTGGCAGTGAGCAGGAGAAACTCTAAGGCATCCTTGCTCAGTTCAGACAAACACAATCTGATTACATCAGCGAAGATGAAAATCCGAAAAAGCCAAAGCACTCTGTATTTCACAACTTTTTAGCTTTATAAAAATGGCAGCAATAATCAAAGCTGACATTTATTGATTTGTTTATTACATGTCAGATTCTCTCCTGCCTGCTCTATGTCCATTAATTCACCAAATCCTCCAAACAGTCCTACAAGGCAAAATTCTGATTGTTTCCAATTTACAAATGAGAAAATCTGGGACAAAGAAAAGATAAGGAACTAGTTCCACAAATACACAGAACGTGACAGAGCCACAAGGTAAATCCATTCTGGATTTTTAGATTTGGAAAATACCTTAGAATGTTGATGTCTAATGCGCTCTAATGGGCCAGCAGTATTGGCTTCCCTGGGAGCTTTGCTAGATGTGGTAGAAACTCAAGTCTCACCGTACATATCCAGAACCAGAATCTGCATTTTAATATGATCCTCATGTGATCCATATGCTCATTAAAGTTTGAGAAGCACTGTCCTACAATGTTCTAGATGATTATTCAAATAGCCTCTTGCTTCCAAGATGACAACACTTTAAACCATCATTCCTATTTCTTTGTAGAATGGCTTTCATTGAATTTTTTTTTTTTTTTAGAAAATTTCTTCATATTTCAGTTCTTATTTTTACCTTTTGGTCTTCAGGTTTTATTTTCAAACCTCGCATAAGGCTAATCCCTTTCTTATGCTATCTCGTTAAGCATTTGAGCACAGTTACCAGTTTAGATCTGACTTTACCATTCACATCTCAGTGCCTGTGTCCTAAGCTCTCACCTACACTGGGACCAAAGCTCATCATTATCAGACAAAGCATCCATATTTTAAAATTGTTTACCTAAGCTCTGCTTTCTCTCCTGGAGGCACTGCAGTATATGCATTCCTTCTTGGTGTGAACTGAATTCTAGGTGTGGCCAGTCGCCCCCTCATGCTGGGAACATTTCTTTCATCCCAGACCTTCTTACTGGGGCTTTGCCTTTGCTTTTTATATTTGAGAAGTAATTTTATGCTATTTTATGTTACACTTATTCCTGAAATGTTTGCAGCTCCATATACCTTGTACACATTCTCCTGCTGCTCATAGTAAATAAGTAAAAAGTTGTGCTCTGTATCTGCTGTCTTTTCTTCCTGACCTCTCCAGTAGAGAACTAACTCAAAAACTTTTCTTTGTTCACTTATTATGAAGCTTACGGATTAAAAAAAAAAAAAAAAAAGTATAGTAAAAAAAAAAATCCCAGATCTTCCTCAAAAGCCAGATATTTGCCTTTGGAAATGGTTCAATTTTCTGCTGAGTTTTTAAGAATTTTACAGGCATTGCTTAAGACTTTAGGTACCTAGTATTACTTTGACCACTTAAATCAAGAATTCAGAATCCAATACTGAAAATCATCTTCTCTGTAGTCTTCCTTTCTAGTGGTCTAGATGAAAATGCACATGTATGTATTTAGAACTACTCTTCCAAGAATCCAGGATTTAATGGGTAGTGGTTGTCAAATTTTGTAATACAGGAGTATCAACAGAAAAACTGTTAAACTGTTAAACTGTTAAACTACACTCAGAGGTTCTAAATCACAGGGTCTTAGGTATGAGATAGGAATTTTCATTTTTGCCAAGAACCCTATAAGACAAGTGGTTCACAGACTGAAGTTGAAAAATCTAGATCTTTCTCAGAATTACACAGTCTCTACCAATTTGTCAGCATCTTCTTCATGCAGAATGGTTCATTTTATCTGGCAGGGAGTGATCATCATTAAGCAATATTCACTCAATGCTTTCTTTGTATGAGTCCCCACACTAGATACCTAACCAAGTGTGAAAGCTTTCAAAAATAAGGAATGTCATATTTATTGTCATTGCCACTGAGCTTTCCCAAGAAACAGCTACAAGAAAAATGACATCAGCGGTAGGGAAAGGCTACGGAGTTCTTGGCGTTCCAGGAACTGCTGAGGATATATGTCTCCTTGACATTTTACACGCATGTACAGTGTCATTGTCAGTAGCTGTGTTTTTTAATACAAATAAGGAGATATAATGGTAAAATGGGAGGCTAGAAATCTTATGTACTATCTCCATGCCCATAATTTTCCATTTCCTTTCTAAGACATTTCCCCTGATAAGAAGCTTTATGAAAGAGCTTTACTGTATATATGAATAGTCCAAGTACATAAACCGGACTCAAATTTATTACATATCTTTCCAGACTTAAATGGGTTGAGAAATGGGTCAACCAGTCATAAATACTATTATATATATTTTATTATTACCTGTTTGCAGAGATTGTACTTAAGTCACTTCTGCTTTACCTCAATTCAGTAACACTCTTGATTAAACTAAAATGAAAAACCTCTCACTGGTAAATTAGTTCCAAGAATTGGTGTACTCTGGGGCTCTGAATTTATTCAGGTGTTATCCATTTATTTAATGTTGAGTGAGCACAACAAAATGCACATGTGAAAGTTATGGTTTAATTGAAAAGCATATAGCATAATTTAACTAGACCCTGCTGCCTCGTGCTAAAAGTAGCGGTATGTGGGGCTAAGTTTAAAAAAATCTAATTATAAGAAGAAAAATGGTAAAGTTCAGCCAATGCCTCCAAGCCAATATTTAGTCTTTTCAATAGGTTATGACTATATATTTGGTAATTTACAAAACCTGGTACCGTATGGCATTGATATATACAAGTGAAACACAAAACACACACGTACACACATCAAGAGAAACTCCTTACAAATCAGCAGTCACTTGATTTACAAATTCTTCTGAGTACATATAATCTAGTTCATGTGTCTTTTGGCTCTCGTTCAGGATTTTTTACCCTCAGCCTAGGAGAGATAAATAAGATTTTCACCTGGTAGAAATCACCCGCTATTCATCATTGGAAGTCTAGGTCAAAATGTAAACTCTCTGATATTGAGAGATGGCCTCAGTGTTACCAAGTTGATAGACATAGTGGGTAAAAAACACTCATCTTAGGGAATGGTGGTAACATATGCTGGTGGACTTCCATGATTGAATGGAAGCTCTGTCCTGCCTATTTCCTGTAGACATGTAAGTTAGCGTTAGCTTAGCTAAACGTGGCAATCAGAATTAGGGTCAACTTTCATCAGTCTTCCCAAATGGCCACTTCTCTTTTCTCATCTACACTAGATAGAAGATTGGACTGTTAGAACACAAAAATGGGAAGTCTTATGTTGAGCTTGTTTTCTTGTTTTCTGGCAGGTTTACTGATCTTTATTTGGTCCAGAAAGGAGCTTCAAGAGGTTCAAAGCAGATTAATTCCTTCGAAACTCAGGGCTCCTCAAAGAGTATGGGCCTTTGTGGCCCGTGGAAGCTAAGGGAACACTTGATTTGTAAATCAAGTGACTATTGATTTGTAGGGAGGCTCTCTTGGGATGTGGTGTGTGTGTGTGTGTGTGTGTGTGTGTGTGTGTGTGTGTAATTTGTCTGTATCAATGCTATACCGTGTCCTGTTTAACTTTGGTAGTCTTTGGTCATTTCCTTTGTTCCTTTCCTTTCATAATGAAGTCCTTCATCTAGAAAATATGCTAAAGGTAAATGTAAGAAAATTTGTGAATTTTGATTGTGGAAATCCAGTCTTGTGACTGGCAATTCTAGCCTTGGATTTTCAAAAGTATTTACTAACACTTCACCTCATGAATGAAAAATCTCTAAATTTAGTAAATTTTAGTTTGGTTGACATCCTTTCCATTCAGTTGTCAAATATCTTTTGCTTCATACTGGGACCAAATTCAACCCTGGGTTAGCTACTGGAGTTTTAGATTTAAATATAAAATATATAGATCATCATGTAACACACTAGACCATTAATCTTGCTACCATAATTGAGGAAGATCATTCTTTTTAAAGATATTTTTTTTTTTAATTTGACAGATCACGAGTAGGCAGAGAGGCAGGCAGAGAGAGGAGGAGGAGGCAGGCTCCCTGCCGAGCAGAGAGCCCGATGCGGGACTCGATCCCAGGACCCTGAGATCATGACCTGAGCTGAAGGCAGGGGCTTTAACCACTGAGCCACCCAGGCGCCCCAGAGGAAGATCATTCTTAAACCTGGCATGACTATGTTCGAATATGAGAGTTGAATTCAAGCATACAGGAGTTGGGGAGTAGGATGTAAACCACACATTTTACTTCAATCATTTCCAATATACCTGGCTTGGAGGAAAAGAGAGATTAACCAGTCAACTGCTAAAATCTCTCTTTTGTCTATGTATATTTCCTTACAGTATGTCAGATGAATCATGATTCTTTGTAAACTAGCCCTTAGGGAAAGCTCCAGTCTAATATACTGAAGATGGTTTTAATAACAAGTGAAGTCATTTCTCATTTCTTAGAAATAAGGCATCAAGAAAAAATCTCTAACTAACAGGTCATGTTGATATAGCCAAAACAGTTATTCAAAACAATGCCTTGTATAAATGGGTTAAGAATTTCACCCAGATTCTTTTGTTAAAACCGTTCCTTTGGTGAGTCTTTGCAGAGTTTTTAGGAGCATATTTAACTAATCATTATAATTAGATGAGAAAAAGAAATTAGAGACAAGAGAAATGGGAAGGAGAAGGTAGAATTATCACTATTTGCAAGTAATATGATTATACACTTGAAAAGTCCAAAAGAACCAACTGGAAAACTACTCAGCATCAGAAGGTTATCAATTCTCCTTAAGTTAATGGATAGATTTAGCACAATAAATGTCAACATTTTCAATCAGACAATCTAATTTTTGGAAGATTTTACTTAAAAATGTTTAAAATGCCAGAAAACCTCTGAAAAAGAACAATGAGGGAAAACAGACCTATAAATTTTAAAGCAGATAGTCGAAGTAACTAAATAATGGGAGCATATACATAGACAAACCGATGGAATGTAATGTAATGAAATAGAAAATTCAAGAATACTGAGCTAATTCAACATGTGAACAGGTAACAGGTCCAGTCAATAGGAAAATGACAGTCTCTTCATAAATAATGCTGAGACAACTGGATAACCATTGTTTCTCACAATATGCACCATAGTGAATTACAAATGGATCAAATATTTAATTGCAAAAAGTTATATAAGTGATAAAATGACAACAAGTAAAGGCTTTCATATATATGATTCAAAATCCAAAAGAAAGAAAGTTTGATATACTGGGCAGAGTGAATATCAAAAAATTTTCATGGCCCCAGGAGTCACCAAGGAGAAGGAATACAGTGAAAGTCTGTCTTTAAGCCCCATTCACCACTCATCTAGTTCCACGTGTACCCCTCCCCTCACCCTCAGGAAACCATCTGTTCTACCAGAGTCTTCCTTGATTGAAAATGCAAGAAAATATAGATATGGAGATACATACACAAACACACACACACACACACACACACCCTGTTTTATTTTATTTTTATTTATTTTCTCACCATACCACATATCTTCTCCAATTTCCATCACCCAGCCACCCAATCCCTGCCACGCCCCTCCCCTCCAGCAACCTTCAGTTTCTTTCCTGAGATTAAGAGTCTGTTATGGTTTGTCTCCCTCTCTGGTTTCTTCTTGTTTCATTTTTCCCTCCCTTCCCCTATGATCCTCTGTCTTGTTTCTCAAATTCCTCATATCAGTGAGATCATATGATAAATCTCTTTCTCTGATTGTTATTTCACTTAGCGTAATACCTTCTAGTTCTATCTATGTTGTTGCAAATGGCAAGATTTCAGGGTTTTTTTTGTTTTTTTTTTTTTTTTTTTAGATTTTATTCATTTATTTGACAGAGAGAGAGAGAGATCACAAGCAGGCAGAGAAGCAGGCAGAGAGAGGGAGAAGCAGGCTCACTGCTGAGCAGAGAGCCTGATGCGGGGCTCGATCCCAGGACCCTGAGATCACGACCTGAGCCGAAGGCAGAGGCTTAACCCACTGAGCCACCCAGGTGCCCCAAGATTTCAGTTTTTTAATGGCTGCATAGTATTCCATTGTATATATACCACTTCTTCTTTATCGATTCATCTGTTGATGGACATCTAGGTTCTTTCCATAGTTTGGCTATTGTGGACTTTGCTGCTATAAACATTCGGGTGCACACGCCCCTTTGGATCACTACATTTGAATCTTTAGGGTAAATACCCAATAGTGCGATTGCTGGGTTGTAGGGTAGCTCTATTTTTAACTTTTCGAGGAATATCAATACTGTTTTCCAGACTGGCCACACCAACTTGCATTCCCACCAACAGTGTAGGAGGGTTCCCCTTTTTCTTCATCCTTGCCAACACTTGTCATTTCTTGACTGGTTAATTTTAGCCATTCTCACTGTGTGAGGTGGTATCTCACTGTGGTTTTGATTTGTATTTCCCTGATGCTGATGCTGAGTGATGTTGAGCACACACCCTACTTTATATAAAAAAACATATTCTATATTCACTACTTTGTACCTTACTGTTTTCATGCCAGAGTATATCTTGGTAATCTGTCTGAATCAGTACACAACATTTCCTCATTTTTTTGGTAAATATCTGATATTCTATTACAGAGACATGCCATTATTAATTTAATAAATACCTCCTTGTTGAAATTTCAGGTTGTTTTCAATAATTCTTCTCATAAGTATATTAGACATGCAAGTAACTATTTAAAACGGTATCTTGACACAGCTCTTAGAAATATAGCAATCTCATTCAGAAAACAGGCTTTACAAGAGGTGTTATAAAAATCCTGAAGGCATATCATAATTAAGCCACTAAAGACATTGTTGATAAGATATAATAGTTTCCCCCCAAAAGAATCTTACAAGCAAATTTACTATGATGTGACAGGCAGTGTTAAGAGACTATCTCATATAAAGTGAATATGAAATTATAATCATTATAATGATCAAATTACTGTAATTAGTACATAGAGCAGAGAATTTATCTGTGCCAATTCCACATACTAAAATAGTTTAGGCAATAGTTATCTTATCAGTCACAATCCTTCCCAGAGAAGAAATAATGACAACTCTATAACATTCTATGTTCAACTTCGGGGTACAGAACTTGTTAAATGTTATTTTTATTTTAAAATGATGGTAGCAGAGATAGGATTGTGACATAATGTATTGTAATGGATTCATTTACTCATTTTGGCAAATCCACCTATTAATTATCTCAACCTCATTCTACCAATAGGGTTAACCTGATTACTCACCAGAAATAAGAATCAATATTTCATGTGTCTATTTCCCAAATTTTTGTCCAAATATTCTCTAAGATGTAAAAGGATTGCACGGTATGTTAAGAAAAATAAATGAGATTTTCATCCCCTTTGACTCAGAAATCTAGCAGTTATAAGAAATGTTATCCTTCTAAAGGATTCTTGATGAAGGATCATAGTGGTAATAATTAATTGTAATTTGTTCTGATTCTGACTTTTGATTTTGAGGCAATAGAGACATACCAGTCCTGAAATGTATCTGGGAAGTAGGAGAGCTGTCTGGTTGGTGTCTTGTTTTAACTTTTCACAGCTTCTAAGAAAACCATTGTTCTATATTTTTCATATGGCATCTCAGACAGGTGTATACTGTTCTTTTATTTTTTTATATTTTTAAGGCTTTTTAAAAAATTTATTTATTTTGACAGATCGCAAGTAGGCAGAAAGGCAGGCAGAGAGAGAGGAAGGGAAGCAGGCTTCCTGCTGAGCAGAAAGCCCGATGTGGGGTTCCATCCTAGGACCCTGGGATCATTACCTGAGCCGAAGGCAGAGGCTTTAACCCACTGAACCACCCAGGCGCCCCAGGTGTATACTGTTTCTAAGAGTGATTACTCATCCTTTGGAAGT
Organism: Lutra lutra; assembly: GCF_902655055.1. Taxonomy (NCBI): domain Eukaryota; kingdom Metazoa; phylum Chordata; class Mammalia; order Carnivora; family Mustelidae; genus Lutra; species Lutra lutra. Next base: position 40,448,187 of record NC_062290.1, on the reverse strand, counting down.
TTAGTGCTCTGTCCCTGTGGATTTGCCTGTAACCACTTCTCATCTTCCAAAGCATGAAACACCATAGCTTATTTTGGATGTTTAATTGATTCAACATTAATGCTGTTATGACAATTTCATAATTCCTTGACATTGATAAGTTAAATTATGAAAGGTCTATTACATCTAGAGAATATGTTTCCAAAAACATACTTGGTAATAACCAGACTTGAACAATGGATAACAGTACATTTGTGACCAGAGGGGAATGGTTCATTGGCTCTCCAGAATAAGCATATCAGTAAGTATTCAGCTGTCAAACTCATGTGTGGAATTGGTAGGAAGTTACACAGAGGACAACACTTCCCAGCTCGGGCTGATGCCCACATGTATATGATATGAGCCTTGAAAGATCGAGATGCGTTTCTTTTTGACTATCTTCTTACATTAAAACCAGTCAGATTTTGGGAAGGCGAACTTATTCATTCTTTTAACCATTTCTGTGAGCGCTAGACTTGCGTCATATGTCAAGTTCTAACAGAATAATAAAGACGTCATTGATTCACTTGGTCAAAATGGTAACTAACATATTACATGGAATTGCACAGAGAGCAGTGATCAAATCCTGTGTAATTTCTCCAGAACAAGAAGGAATTAACTGAATGAAAAACAAACAAAGAAACAAAACCAATCACAAGAGATCAAAGTGGAAAAAATAAAGTCTCTGAGGGCAGGTTGAGCTCAGCTAAAACCCTGGCTGTGGGATTCTGGACCAGTTACCTTCTACATCCTATGGTTCCCCATCTGTAAAATGAGGATACTGGAAACTCCTTCAGGGAAGTTGGTATAAAGATTAAGTGAGGTTATTGCCAAGCATGAGACTAACATATAGTAGGCCCCTAACATCTTTTGTTTCATCTTTTCTTTCCCTTGCTTTTATTTTCCATAAACACAGAAAATCAGCAGCAGCATCCATTTGTTCCCAGCCTATATTGCTTATACTGATATATGATAATAAGTGCCCTGATTAAATTTCTCCCTCTATCCTTATTGAGAGCCAAATCACTTCTAAATCCTTCCTCATAATTTTATATGTATTTCTTATTATCATGATACAAAAGATGCCTGGGAAAGCAAATTCTACAATAATTATCAGCTGTGCACAGTATTTTACTTCCTCCCCATCATTAATATTTTCAATATTACAAGACAGAAATCCTCTGCCTTCACTCAATCACATTTTCCCTCCTGTCATCGATATAGATGCTGGTCAATCGATCCTCAAACCACATAATCTTTCTTTATTTCTTCTGCAACAATGTTCAGATGGGAACGATACCGGTTGCCTCATTTGTTCATACAGAGGGCATAAGAGTAGTTGTGGCAGACTTACTTGATAGGCATCTAGTTTAAGAAGTATGTGGCCTCAATTCAGCATAGTTTCCATAAGGAATTAAAGTGAAAATCTAGCTATAGGAATAGTAGTTTTAGTGTTTCTGTGAATTCGGATGTGTAAGACTATTCTCAACTATATGAAAACCATATATTTTCAACTATATTAGCTACTGTGGAAAAGCACTGGAAACAGACAAAAAAAAATCAGCTTGATTCAAAACTAGAAAAATATACCTGGGGTCAAGGAGCCCATGAAGATTCTTTAGCAGGGGAGACAAATTATCAGGACCTGGGTTTCAGGAGACGATTCTGGAAAAGGGCTTAAATTCCTTAGGTAAGGCAGAACCTGATGCATTACAAGGTGTAGCCAAAATGTCAGATATTAGAATCTATCTAAAATTAATATTCTTGAAAATTATTTATTTATTTATTTATTTATTTATTTATTTATTTATTTTAGAAAGAGAGTGAGAGCATGTGAGCTGGGAAAGGAGCAGAGGCAGAGGGGAGAAAATCTCAAGCAGACTCTACACTGAGTGCAGAGCCTGACAGAGCTCCATCTCATGACCCTGAGATCATGACCTGAGCCCAAACCAAGAGTAGGACACTTAACAGATGGAGCCACCCATGTGCCTCTACATTTAATTTTTTAATGTTGAAATGTAGTTTGATCAAAAAGCGGATCGATACATCCTAAAAAGACAAAACTGTCATATATGTGATGGAAGGAAGTATGGAAAGAGTCTGTTCTTCTCTGGATTCCTTCCCTTATAATTTAGCTTCCTCTCCTCTCCTCTCTTCTCTTAGTCCCTCGCCTGAACTCCTCTCTCTTTCATAAAACTGTTTATTTAAAATGTCACTCGAGGGGCACCTGGGTACCTCAGTTGGTTAAACATCTCCCTTAGGCTCATGATCCTGGGTCTTAGGACAGAGCCTGGCATGGGGTCCCCAGCTGAGCAGGGCGCCTGCTTTTCCCTTTCCCCACTTCCCCTACTCCACCCCCAACTCCCGCTCCTGCTCTCTCTCTCTCTCTCTCAAATAAATAAATAAAATCTTTAAACATTAATAAACAATGTCATTCAATTGCTGTTGCAGAGATTTTGAAAACTTGGAGAAATCAAATGCCATGGGCTGCTGTTTCATGGGTGCCTCTGATGGCTGGTCCGACTCCAAGTCCACCAAATTTAGCAACAATCAGAGGTCTTGCAGCCTCACTAAGGGAGATAGTACTTTTGCGGGGGTGCTGGAATGCAGACAACGCCTGATGTCTGGGAAGGGAAAATAAACAGAGGTAAATGACCATGCTGATCTTGGCAGGACGTGCAAAAACACAGCCTAAATGCCCAGCCAATCTGATAGGGCTGGAAGTCCTACACATACAGTGACCAAAAAGGAAGTAGGAATCTGACATGTAGGAAGCAGGAGAGCAAAGGAAGGGCAGGAAACTTAGCAAAACATGGAATACCCGGCAGTGCCGAAATATCTCTGTATGTTTACACACAGGGCTCAGCTTGACTGACCAAAAGGCTCCAGTCAGAAAGCTAACCCTTTTAGGTGGCACTTTGGTAGCAGTTCAATCCTACTGAAAGAAGCCACAAACCATTCACAGGGTTGGTAGGCAAAATTTCACTTTCAACAATTACTGTTTTCAAGAACAAACGTGAGCATCAGACTCAGGGAAGAACTCTGAAAGCTAATCAATTCAATCCATTTCACAGATGAGAACATCAAAGCTCAGAGGAGGGAAATGATTTTCCCACTCCAGCTTTGCTCACTGGAGCAGAAGGAGACAGAGAACCCAGGAATCCTGGTTGCTAAACTAGGGTATATCCCCCTTCACATATCTTGTACTCATACTCTACCCACAGTCATTTCTTGCCCACTCTCAAACACTCCCCCCTCCACGTTGTCCTCCCCCCATCACTTTGCTGAAATAGAAATTTAAGAGAATTACCTGGGAATCTCCAATTATTAATCGTGGAAGTTACTCACCATCCTGTGTATTCCATCATTCGTAACAAGTGAAGCCAACCCAGGTGGAATATACACAAATGGTGTTGACTTAACATTTTGCAATCATCCCCCACCTTGTGCTCCAGAACGGGTGGTAAGGAAAAGTTAGACTGTAGTGGAATGTATCATTGCTTCACGTTTTCATATGTGTATGTGTTATTCTGGCTGCCCAGTTTACCCCTGCGTTGGGATAAAAACAGTATCACAATCACCGCAGCAAAAAATCTTCTTATGACTCCTCCTCGACTCACAGTTTTAGGACTCTAGTCCTTTTTTAAATATCTTCCCCACTCCTGGGTATTTCTGGAATTCTCCAAAGAGTGCATGTATGCTGATATATAGAGCTGACATTTCCCACATTCCCTCACTGATCTTATACTGGAGAAGTTGTCAGTCAGCCACTCTGAGTCCATCTCAAAGCCTCCAACTTTTGCAGCTGATCTGGACTGAAACTTCTTGGGCTGCTGGATCCAACTAGCTGAGGTCACCTACAGTCACCACACACTCCCTTCTGTCGCCTAGCTATATGACAGACGTCATGTTGCCTTTGGATCCTCTCAGACTATTCTCCTGTGGTGTGTTGCCCTTGTATTAAACTTGTCTGCTTCTAATTTCTCTTCCCTGAGGATGATTTATTTACCAGAAAGATCTTCATGGGGCCTTATGAAACTAAGATTTCTGACAGACATATCCCACAACTCCATTAAGTTATCATGCTCCATATCCATAAGATATGATGGACTCCAAAGCACACAAAGATGTGTGGGTTAAAAATGTAAAAGACTGGTGAGGGTTGAAATGTAGCCCACACTCCACTCACAAACCATGGTGAGTCCTGGTGAGGACTATGGTGAGACAGTATCTTTTTCTCATTTACAGTGGGGCTGTGGCCCTGCCTGAACCCTTAAATTGAGGCTTCAAACAGGAATCCCTGCTATATGGAGAACACAGACCATAAATCATATTTCTTCTGTAGTAGACTTTATCATATGGCCTGGCAGTGGGCATAGAAACTGTTAAGTATCACTAGGTAAGATCTGTGAGGTGGCTGGTAGTTCATATCTAGGGAAAATCTCTGGCCTCGGCAGTCTTGAAAAAACAACATGAAGACAAGAAAAGTTAAGGACTTTCTAAAGGGCCAAACACTGGCTTTCTCTCAATTTCTAAAGCTAAACTCAATTAAAGCCCATGACACGTCTTCCCTGTTCATCTGTTGAATCACCAAAACATTGTCGTGCTCAGGACCATATTCTGGTCTCAGACAACCTTCCTACTCCAGGCGTTGGGTGTTCCTGGTTCAGTACCATGTAACGTCATATTCTTCCTTTCTTGGCACATAATACTTTCATAAAATAAGGAATGTTTTACAGAATTTGATGCATAATTTTAGTATCATTGCAATTGTTGCTATGAAGACTTTAGGATGTGAAGTGGTCTAATGACCGTTAACGAAGGCCAGATTTCAGGACACCAAGTGGCCTGGCTTCTATTCCCCTTCCTCCTGAGGGGTTATGCTCACTAACCAGCGAGGACTGCCAGAATTCTATCTTCAGTCGTTGTTTGATTCCAAACAGTATCTTACTGTGTGTAGTCAGCTAACCTTCACTTTCATCTTCTTGCTTTTTGCAAATCTATACTTCCCAAAAAGTTTCTCAGTGTATCGTTAAAGTTCACCGATTCAGCACTTGCCCTTTACAAAAGTCTTGGAGCCTACATACAAAGATTAAACCCGGCTGCATAAAAAGTCAGACAATCCAGCCAAGGAGCTGAAGTGGTTCCCACCCTTCACACTCGCCACACCCCGTCAGCCAACAATAAATCCCCTCCCGACATAAAAGTCCCTCTCCCCTACTCACCCGAGAGTAAATCCCCTATTGGCAGGAAGCCAGAATGAACAGATGTGTCTGCCCCCACTTCCTGGGGTGGGGTCAGGCAGCATCAGCTTTGATCAACCAAAAGGAGGAATTTCCAGTGTCAACGGCCCTCTGCCGAGAATGCCCCAGGGTCTACTCCAAGAAGTAAAGGGACCAGGGAGTAAAAAACAAGTAGGAGCATCCCAATTGGGCAGAGTAACACAAAAGACCTGTGCATCCCGAGAGGTGATGGCGTGGTCATTCCCATTTCTTGCACAGTGGTGTGAACGCAAGTAAATCCACCTCTCATGGCTAGAAGCTCTTTCTAAGGAAAGGAAAAGCCTTAGTGGTGTTGAGTTTAGTCCTCCCTATTATTCAGTCATTCTTGCCAGTAAACTAAACACACAAGAAAGAGTATTAACCCTTATGCAACTCAAAGATGTGTTACAGTAACGTTTATTAGTGTTTGCATTGGACCAGACCGGGAATAGTTCCATGTACCACTCCGCTGACTCCCATAAGGCACCACCACTGTTTCCACTTGTGAATTTCCACTGGAACCACATATCACCATCTCCAGATGAGCCACTGAAGTTGGACATATCTGAGAGCCTTGTTTGGAACTTTGGTCGTATGACGAGAGCCTTAAAAAGTATTGCAACATCCCTCACAAAAACTAAAGGAAATTTCCATGGTGAAGTAAGAGAAAGTGTCTTGCTCAGTCAGCCGACTTTTGTTGTACACAGCCACTCGGGAAAACTATCCATCAGCGAATGCTGTCTGTGATCTAATCCTAGTAGGAACCCATATGACACTTTAGTGAATTTGTTAGAGCAGGCTAACAGTCTTCACAAAATAATACTAAATCTCAACCACGAAGGTCCATTGCTTCTACACTTCCCAGTCCTGTGCTGGTTGGGAAGGGATAGGGTAGGAAGAGGAGGGCCTCTGTTCCAAGCAGGAACCAGATTCTTTCCCTTCAGGGGCTCTGTCACCAGACCTTAGAGTCCTATACTGCAGCTCTGCATCTGGCCAGCATGTGAGGGAAGACAGAGAACAAGGAGCATGCGCCAAGACTTTCACAAGCTCAGCTTGGAGGTAGTCGGTGTGCCTCACTCTCCTCACCATATTCCTTAGGAGCTGCAAGGGAGCCTGGAAAGTGTAGTCAAGTTCTACATTTGCCCAGCAAAGAACAAAAAATTGTAGAATAGTTGCTACAGAGTTAAAGCATGTCATGAGTCAAAGTTTTGGATAAGAGTTTATGCATTGAAGGAGGGGACATTTTTGTTCTCAAGAAAAGGATATGCCTATTCCAGTATAGAAAACACAATGTATAGCCTTTTCTGGATAGCATGGTTTTCTAACATTGATCTTTCCAAAACTTTCAGATGGTAGAAGATGTAGATAGAAGAAAAACAAAGCCATTGTGGACACATGCACCCATGTCCTGTGACTTTGTCTGACGTGTGAACAAGAAAGACTACATTGTGCTTCATACACTTATGTTTCTCTAACAGCTAAAGAGCTTTTCAGGCAAAGTCAAATTTTTCTAGCATCATATTATTTTTTTGTATTTTTTTTTTAAAGATTTTATTTATTTATTTGACAGAGAGAGATCACAAGCAGGCAGAGAGGCAGGCAGAGAGAGAGGAGGAAGCAGGCTCCCCGCTGAGCAGAGAGCCTGATGCGGGGCTCGATCCCAGGACTCTGAGATTATGACCTGAGCCGAAGGCAGCGGCTTAACCCACTGAGCCACCCAGGTGCCCCTGTATTTTTTTTTTTTTTTAAGGAAGTCCTGGGGCACCTGGGTGGTGCAGTGAGTTAGGTGTCCAACTCCATGAGTTCAAGCCCTGTGATGGGTTCCATGCTGGGTGTGGGGACTACTTTTTAAAAAAAATAAAGTCTTGCTCAGTTGTTTATTATTATTATATTTGATCCAAAATACAACATGTTTAGGGGATCATGGAGGATGGGGATAGGTGCATACCGGGATTAAGATTTTTTATTTTAATTTTGAAAAGTACAACTGTCTTAAATGATTCCAAGTTTGCAAAGTATGCAAGAAAATTCATATTAATGAACGCCGGTGTGCTCTGAATCAGTTTGGGATGTCACTCATACAAGGAAGGTGCAGTGCATGAGAAAAGGAATAAGTGTCAATTTCCTTATTTGGGGTATCATTTGCTGGTGATTTAGGAGCATATTCTTGTTTGGGGAACACATTCTCAAGTGTTTCAGGGTGAACAGGATAGCATCTTTGCTTTCCCAAAGTTCAAGAACAAAGCTAATGATAATGGGCACACAAGTGAATGAGTGTGGAAATGTGGTAGCAAGTTGACATTTGGGGAATATGGGTAAAGAGGTTATTGAAGTTTTTTGTACTATTCTGACAAATTTTTGTAAGTCTGAAATCTTTTCAAAAGAAATAAGTAACCCAAAAAAAGAAACTTCATCCTTTAATGTAAAGTGTCTCTGGTTTTCAAATTGCACACACTTTGATATTTTTTAGTAACTCCAATTAAAATTTAAATTGCTTTTAATTATTTCTGTGGCCAAACCACGTTTTCTTATGAAATTTCATCTCAAGAGTGGACTTGGGGAATCCAAAGTTTCATTCAGGTTAAACATCTAACTTTTATTAGGTGCAAACTAGGTTTTTATTTAGTGAAAATATCTAAATTTTATTAAACACACAAAAATTCATCACCCGTATTATTTCATTATATAACTTAACAATAACTCCAGGGTTTAGGTATTGCTATTGTCCTCCTCCTTTCTTAGATAAATTATCAGGATTAGGATTGGCTGCATATTATAGAAAAGATCAAAATGACAGTAACTTACACAAATCTGAAGTTTGTTTCCTAGCTAGATGACATCTGAAATGTGGGCTTCTTTCTTTCTGCTTCCTGTTTTCTGCTTTGCAATCTTCCATAAGTGACTTCAGTTCCAAAAATCCACTTAGGTGGCTGCCTAAGGTGGCTGTCCAAGCTTTGGACTCACATTTACATTTCCAGGTAGCAGAAATGAAATAAAGCAGAAACCAAGGGCACTCATCTCTTTCCCTTCAGGTAGCCTTGTCCCGAAGTCCCAAACATTACTTCCGTCATGTCTCACATTACCCGATGCCCACACTCAGCTGCCTAGGAGGCCAGTGAAGGTCATGTTTTTGCTAGGCACATTGCTCTGAATTCTGCTGATGAAAAGTTCTGTCAGTAGTAGTAAGAGGCAGCCAGCAGAGTCTACCAAAGGGAGTGAGTATTTATCCTAGGTCACCCAGCTAGTAAATTGAGAAGCCTTGGTTATCTAAGTCCAGAGCTTGGGCAGTCAACATGATGAGAAAACACCCAGTGCTTCAGGAGCTAGCTCCCCCGGTGCAGGCATCAGTGGCCTTTGCATGGTGAGAGGCCTTGCAAAGTTGCTGAATTGACACCCGCACTCAGTATGGCTTCAAGGTCACCGAGGACACCAAAACCAAACATCACCATAGGAGCCAAAAGTAGGAAAAAATTATGTGCACCATGGACTGTATACCTGAGTATACATGGGACGTTCTCAGTAATAATCAGTCAGGAGAGACCCCAGTAAAGAATGGGGAGCCAGATGGTGTGGCTATTGTGGCCTTTGCTCTTCCCTTGTGTCCTGGGGAGTGATCTGGGATACATGGGAACTCTGTAGATATAGTAAAAACCTTCAAATATTTTCTCAGAGTCTGAGGGCTATAGCGGGCTCTGGAGATGGGTGGAAATGATTCGGGCTCATTCTTCCTTCTTACCCTCTTCCTGAGCATACTTAAAAGCTTTTGCCACCGCTACAATATTCTCACTTCATGGAATAAGAAAAAACATCTGTACCTACTCCTGATCTTCTCCAGAAGTCAAGTTCTTTACATCTCTTTCAAAATCCTCCAAAAGCATTTGAGGGCGTCTCCATGGGAGGCCACCAGACGCTAGCTGCCTAGGGCTAGTAGTCACCAAGCCTCATTGTAACAAACTGTCTGGAGGACAGTGAAGGGCCTGCCATGATGCTCCAGTCTACACATCAGAACACCTCCAAGGAAACAGGAGAGAGCCGACAAGTTGCCAGTAATGGCGACGGTTGATTTTTTGCCACTCAAGCTGTGAAACCAGCAAATTTGACACACACTTTATTCACTGTTGGTATAAGCTCATGTTCATAATGAAATCTTCTTAAGCCAGAGGAGGAAAAAATAAAGTCTCCCCAAATAGTCCAAAGTAAAATTGCTTCTGGCTATTTCCAAACCTAAAGGAATGAGCCAAACCAATTTCAATCAAATCTTTTTGAATGCACAACAACAGCAACAACAACAAATTTCCCCTGAGTTTAGGGTTGCGAAGGTCAAGGTCTAACCTGATGTAAACAAAAATGTCTCAGTAGAGCAGAGTTAGAGGTTAAATAAATGTTTCTAACAGCAGGGATTTAAAACGGAACCATTAAAAATAGATTTCGCTGCCTGTGTAAAAAGAAAAGAAGGTAATGACTATCTTTAATCTTTTTCTGAGTTCCGAGTGAGAAATACAGGTTCATGAACACATTCTGGAAACAAAAGAAAAAGAAGTAGATTTAGGACTAGAAATATGAATAACAAGGAAGGAAAATAACAAGGAAGGAACATATTCCATCTCAAGTGTGGTACAGCCGAGTAACTTTGATAGAGTAATAAAGTCTTTGAATTTTATTTTTAAAATATATTCATCTTTTCCCAAGTCATATAGGGCCGTTGACCAAAAAAAACATATAACCAAAAACCAAAAATTACTGCTAAATTCCAATACCCATTAAAAGTTCATTGTTATTAATATTTTGGAGTAGTTGTTTCTTTTCTGTGTGCCTTCACACCTGTATCTGTAACTTCCTCCAATCAGCATCACACTGCAGCAAGTCAAAGTCAGCATTATAATGTATCACTAAATATTGTTCTAAAGTATGGTTTTAAATTGCATCAGACCCACTTTCCTTGTGTAAACGCATGATTTCCTTCACAACGCCTTTCCTTTCATCCGAACACATAATATTTAAAAATTTTCCCCATTAAATTAGGTCTACAGCTTATGTTTTCCTGCCTGAATCTGTGTGAATCCCAGATTCTTTTCTCATGATAGTTTTTTTTTTTTTTAACAGAATTACTGGACCAAGTGGCAAGAACATATTTAGCAATTTACAAACTCATTTTCAAATGGCATCCAGAAAATTTGTACCCATATCATTCTCACCCCTGTTTCTCCATCACAGATAAATATGTGTATATATATAAATTGACCCTTATTTTAATAAGTGAGATGTTTTTATTTCCCTAATTTCTGATAGAATAAAATATTGGCCACATATTCAGTATATTAAAGTTCCTTTTGTGGTCCCTTACCTCTTCATGTTCTTTACTCTCTCACAGCCCATTTGTATTTTTCTCATTAATTTATTAGAACTCATGTATGTAAAGTGGCGAATATTTTTGTCAGTTTTTCATTTGCCTAATTATTTTCTTGACCATTATGTTGTCACCACTGTTACAGAGAATGCTGAAGTGTTTAGGTAGTTGAGTCTATGAATTTTTTCATTAGTTTGCTTCTTTATGAAGACCTTCCTTGTCCCCAACTAGGTAAATATGCAGTTTTGTTCAGTTGTGTCCCTTATATTTAGATTACATTAAAGCTGAAAGAATTATGACACAGACTAGCTTAGGGAGTTTTGTGGGGTAATACAGTGCACTCATTGGGGACATGGCCAAGGAGAATAACCAGCATGTCCCAGGCTTCTGTAAACAGAGGGAATTTCTGATGCTGTAATACAGGAACTAGAATGGAGGAAAAGATTTATGAACAGTGAGGGAAACTGTCCCTGTCAGCTGAAAGTCAGAGTGGTCTTTATGACTGTTACCATAGCCAGCCCATGAGATCTGAGAAACAAAGCATTTTCATATAGCAAGCAACTGCAGTAAGCATTACAAAAAAGTGATTTTGTAAAATCACATATTGCAAAGCCCTGTAGTGACAATTAATACTGTGTAAAAGAATTCTTGAGGCAACTATATTGAAAGGCTGAGCTTTGATTAATTGCTTTTAAGCAGGCACAGGATTGGCTTTTAGAAGTCCTGATGGAAGAACACGACATTTGGATCGGAGTTGTTGTCACACAACAAGATAAACAGAAAACAAAGAAGGACACAAACACCAGAGGAAGATTTTTTTTTTAAATTGAAGGCCAAAGAGAGTGCTTTTCAGCCACATTTTTGCTAGCAGTTTTCCCAGCTCCATGTATATTTTCTTCATGTTGCTATTTCAGCCTGATTTGTGAAAATTTTGCTCAAGTTTAAACTTTAAACTGTAGTGTGGGTTCATCCTCAAATATTTTTCTTCTGTTGTTTTACAATAACTATGGTTCAAAGATCTCATTTGAGTAATCAAGGCAAGATTCCAAGGTGCACGTTCTCATGGGACAACTGTCATCGGATCTGGGTGCCCAGAGCGGAAACACTAGGTGAACAGGCTTTTTTTTTTTTTCCCTTTTTTAAAGATTTCGTTTATATGAGAGGGAGAGAAAGAGAGAGAGAGAGAGAGCACAAGACAGGGGAGGGTCAGAGGGAGAAGCAGACTCCCAGCCAAGCAAGGAGCCCAATGCGGGAGTTGATTCTGGGACTCCAGGATAATGACCTGAGCCGAACGCAGTCGCTTAACCAACTGAGCCACCCAGGTGCCCAGTAAGGAGATCTTTCAGGGATGTACAGAAGCAAAGCTGATGACCATCCGGAGTGCCCCACCTGCCTGACTGTAGATCAGGGAGTCTGCTAGGCTGGATGATAAGGCGAATCACTGGTTCTGAGGAGAGACTATTGTCAGAGGAAGTTATCAAGAGAGAGTTAAGTAAAAAAAAAAAAAAGAAAGAAGATAGCGTTAAGTGATACACTATATAGTGTTGTTAAAAGTATAAACATAGATATCTGAATTGGCTTCAGATAAAGCTCTCCCACCTTCTGGTTGCTAAAACATATGCAAGCTATTTAATTTCACTAAGCCTCCGATTCCCAATCTGTAAAATAAAGTGAATGTTCTCAACACCATCCAGTTGAAGTGAGGATTAAATGAGATAATGTATATTAGGCACTTAATCTTCCAGCCACATAGTCACAATTATTTATTGGCTCAATAAATGGGGACTATTCCTGTCATTATAAATAACAAATGAGGAGAATTAATCATGTGTTCCCAGAACAGACCCTCCATAAAAATTCAAGCGAAATTATCATAACCTAATATCTGCCTATGAAATATAATTGATTAGGATCCCATCAAATACTATTGTTATTGAAATTCCTTTAAAAAAATCATGTAAAAATTAAAGCTCTAATACAAAATGGCATTACCAAATTAGGGAGAAAGTGAAAATAACAGTCAAAATTACAAGTCATTAGTGACCTCATTTAAAGTTGGGTTGCTCATAAGGTTGGTAATAACTTATCATGATACAGCAAAACCAAATATTGATTCATTGTTCAATATTTTCGACTCCTTACCACATCCTGGACATTATGCTAACTATTCCCATTTAAATGATCTCATTTAACCTTAATAACCACAGGATGAGCACTAGTAGTCACATTTTACAGAAAAAGAAACCCACTCTATTAAGGATTTTAAAAAAGCGTGTGGTATCAAACAGCAAGTAAATAGTTAAGCTGCATTTTCACCCAGGTCTTCTCATTTCAAGCTTGATCCTTTGTCTATACACCATGAAGCAAACAGAAATTAATCTGCTGTAAACCGTCCAAACTCACCAATGGCTTCCCTTGCAAATGTAACCGGAAGAAGGAAAACATACAACCGTACCCGTCCAATCTGAAACTAGGAAAGTAATTTCAAAGCTTTGGCTGAGGCTTTCTACAGCCAGAGGAAGAGCCATGAAGAAGTGTTTGGAATTTTTAGTTTGTTTTTTTGTTTTGTGTTTGCAGGAAACTTGGAGAGTTGGAAGGCATCAAAAGAGTAGACTGAGTTATAATATGGTGACGTGCAGGTTAAAGGACAAGTCAAAAAATTCTCTCTAAGGATTAAGATTGAAACATCTGAAAATTCATGTTGGTCTTTGGGGGAAATGGGAGTTTGACCCAAGAATTCCTGTTGGATATTTAGAAGAATAAAAGACGCATCTCAAACCTTCACTGGTAGAAAGATACCTAAGGGGCTTGGTCTTAGGGGTTGGGGCACAGACACTTTGACCTATTCCTTAGGACTTTGGGAAGGCAGAGCCCACTGGGTGCTTAACCCAGATGTGGGGAAATGTGCCATGGGAGGAACGAGACCGATGGAGGCCTAGACCAAGACTGTATGTGGAGGTGGGAGCTTCCTTAAGCTAGATAAGGAGGTCGCAGACGGAAAGACTTCAATGCACCCAGAAGATGCCAACAGACTGCAAAGGCTTTAAAGTGTGTAACTTTTGGTTCTTGAACTACAAGGATAATCATATGTCATGTACAGTTTTAAATACCATCACTCATGGTATATCGTCTAAAATAATTTCGCGGTGAAAGAGGCAGGGATGTGACCGGAAGGGTGAAGAGCTCTACCCACCCGTGATCACACACTTTTCCTGAGGTCCCCTTTAGCTAGCAGCAGTGCTCGCCCCGGGAAAGCCTGTCCCAGAGCCCCTCCGCTGAGGCGGGACACGGAGAACATCCAACAGTCTGGCAGAAAGCAGGCAAACTCTTTTTCCCCAAATATTTTTCTGAGACTGGTCACCATTTCAGGGGAAAAGCAAACTGAGAACTGACTTATACTTAAAAGAAAACTGTCCACGACTGACCACAAATAATTCTGCCTCCTTCTAAACACGCGAAATGCCTTCTACCAACCCAGCAGGGTTGAGTTTTTACAGCAATTACCGTTGGTGGGAAATAAACTTCATTGTCCAAACTGCAAACTAAAAGGAGCAGTTTAAAGTTGGATCCTGGTTCTCCTGAACTATAGTGTTTTTCTTCATCGTGAAAGACAACAAAGTTGACCTTCTTGTTACTCCCAGTGAACCTAAAGGGCCATCTAAGGGAAAACAGGATGTGGCTAAGAACAATGACACCTCTGCAAACCACAAACAGAGCCAGGAGATGAATAAAGCCCTGGTGTTTTTCAGAAAAGTCTGAAGAAAAGCATGGATTCAAAAGGAGAACAATGATTGTGAAAATACTATTGTTGATTTTGCCTGCAAACCAAAATTTCCACCTCCCTTCTCTTGCTAGTCTGTTTTTATGGTATATAATGCCTAGAAACCATCTGTGCATCAACTGCCCTCTTGAAGCCCACTGTGTGGTTTTTAATGTCCATTGTCTTTATTGTGATCTTTTAAATAACAAGTTTGTTCAATTATTCTCAACAGGAATCCCTAGTCATATGAAACACAGAACATATATTTCATATATATATGATATATGTATATATATATAAAATTTGTATATATATTTTATATATATATGATATATGTATATATATAAAATTTGTATGTATATTTTATATATATATATATATATATATATATAATTTTTTTTCAACCAAAGCATTTAAATTCCATAAGCTATGAAGAATACCTGGGAGGCGAAGGAATTACTGCCAACTCTCCAAAAATAATTCATATTTGGTCTAAAACACTTTATAGCAAGACTTAAGATTTCTGTTAAAACAGAGATCTGTGACTAGGAGATATTTGGCACTTTTTACAATTGCTGTCACCATGGGAGCACCTATGAAAATGAATAAGAGGGAAGATCCACTCCAATCAATGAAGCAATAACAATGCATTGAGATATTACTCCCTGTAACACTCAGCCCGTTCCTCCTGCTACATTTCCTTTCAATATCCTTAATCTAGGTACAAGGATTTTTAGAATTTGAGGCAGTTGTAGAGGAAGACATAATCACTTCAACCTAACTAATTTAGAAGAACATTAGCTCAAGAGCAAAATATTAAACACAATCTATTAAATTTACTATTTCTGCTATTCAGCAATGTAACTGATCATTACAAATAAGTACGATATAAAGGCAATAACCAAGGCACTTAAATTAAATGAAAGAACAAAGTGAAACTATGTCATTTTTCAGGAGTTGATTTTAAAAATTCTTTTCCTTTCTCACTCACTCCCCCACCTTTGTATCACTTGTAAAAAATAATTAGAAATGGTAAAAGTCAATATAAATGTCCAGATCCTTGTGTGTGAATAGGCTATTCATGAAAAAGTTGGCTCGCCCATTTAAGGGTCACCAAGTGCAACACAGATGCTAACTTTGAGAGGAAAATGGGGGCACGAATACTTCTTCTTGGGTCTTAGAGACAGATGGTTAGGCTGGTGGTCCCATAGTTTCCTAATGACATAATCTACATCCTCGTTTGCATCTCTCACTTTGAAAAAGTTGTCTTACTGTTTCTAATCACAAAACTACTAAGGTATAAGCTCCTTGAGGGCAGAAACGAAGTTTATTCATCTTGTTTCTCTCCCCTCAAGATTCACAAAGTGTTTGGCCCATATCTTTGCAACAGCTTAATAATTGCCTGATGAAAGATACAACATTTGCTCAAAATCATACTTTAAAAAAATCTGATCCTTGATTTTAAACTTGGCACCTTTTCCTTTATATTTCCAGCTTACCCAGCCTTCACTTAGTAACAACAGCAGCTGATTAAGCCAGAATGGCATCTCCCACGAATTAGTCTGATTATCCACGAACATCCCTTCTTTGAATTCTGTTTTGCTATTTACCTTATTTTATTTTATTTTTCCATCTTGGCACTTGAATACCGTCTGTGTTTTGCTAAAATGATATTGCTGACGTAGGTAGAAAACACTTGAAATTTATGTGTTCTGCAATTTCTTACATTTTGTTGCTGGAACACTTTGAAATCCTTCAATTTTGTACAGAAACTGTCAACATAAAGGACAAACTGGTGATTTATAGATAGAAATGTGAGTCTAAATTTTTGTGTTGCCAAGCTGCTCATTTTAAAAGCACAGTGAATTACAGGAGAAGTAAATCCACAGAACTGGAATGCTTCACTTCATTTCTCAAAGTATGAGTGATAAGCAATGTTCTTCTTCAGTGAATGATTTTTGTTTATCTCATTGATCATTTGCACTGATAAATGTCTCATCCAAGTTCCTAGTCATATCTTTTTTTTTTTTAAAGAAATAATTACAGTAATCTTTTTGGGGTATTGAATATTAAATATCCTATCCTTTCTTTTGCATTTCATGGCAGCCTCTAAAATTATATGCCAATTGGTACTGCAAGTTATGGTTTTGGAAAATGGTAGCTCAAAGACAATATGAATTTGATCCAAATTGAAATTATTTCAAAAGCTACATTATATAATAATGCTAGTGATATAAATACCAAATACAGAAAGGAGAGTCATGCCTACTATCTTGGGGGGAAAAAAAAGTAAAATTTAACTTAAGATAATGAACAAAAGATTTATACTTAAAGAACTGCAGTGACATGATAATATCCCACCCACCCAACAGTAGACTACAGCCAATTTTCCAATCAGAATGTAATTACACAGACCTCCAAAAAAGTAGAAACAGAAATTACGGTATCCTCAATATATCCTCTTATACTGCTGTTACCCCTGGCTCTCTGTGTGTCCTCCTTCAAAAAGTAATATAACAACAAAATAATAAAATCAGAATCTCTCTGTTATCCACGGCTCAGATCTGTTCTTCCCTCTTCTGCACTGTCTTGATTTGGGTGATGGGCTTTCTCCTTTTCAGCTCCTCTCTCACACTTTAGCATGCAGCTTGGCTATAACTACTACGTTACTTTGTTTCTTCTAACTGAATTGTAAATGTTCTGATATTAACAGCTGACACCAAGTACCTGTACTCTTTTCAGCCTCTGTGCCTGAGTAGTTCTTATGCATCAACTCTTTTCATCCTCACACAGCTCTGATAGTGTCCCCATCTTAGAGATGGAAGCCAGGCTCGGAGAGGCTAAGTGACTTGTTCATACCCCTAGCAAGAAGTAAAACTAGGATTTGGGTACGGAGTGTATGACTTTAATCAAAATGCTGTACTCTTTCACAAGCATCACTACCTAGAAGCAATTTATCTCTTCCCTGAAACCTATTTCCGTGCTCCGTGGTACAAGGGAATGACCAGAGCTGGGTTCCGGGTATCTAGAGCCTGATAAAGAGGAACTGATTCACTGGATTTAATCATAGACACTTAATGTATGTGTCCCTCCAACTTAACTTTGGAAGAAGAGCAGTTCATTGGAAAATATGCTGTCATTCTCTGGGATCCTTCAGTTGATCTATGAAGAGCTTGGTCTGGCCAAATGGGGGGTCAGGCATAGGGATTAAGAAAGATAATGGGCTGTAGAGGGCAGAGATACCTAACTACAGACCAGTCATGGTGTGCCTGCTGTCGGTGGCCAACTCTTTGGGAACATACATTATAGAACCTGAACTGAGACACAGTTATAACTTAAAATGGCTGTGATCCTGCCTATTATTACGAGTGAGAAGTTACCAGCCTGTCAAAGTAGTCAATCCACAACCAGAAGAGGATTATCTTCACTAAATAAAGCATAAGGTGGTAGGTCAGGAATCAAAATACAGTTTTATATTTATCATAATCTACACAGCTAAATGTACTAGCTACTCTTATTTAAGTAAATGAGTATGGCTTTATTTTATTGTGCTTACCCCTATTAACTTCCTCTGGAATTAATGCTTTATGTAACATGTTTTGAAAAATGCTGTTAAATTTGTAAATGAGAGAGATGTTATGAGGGTAAGATGGAATAATATGCCAAGAATGAAAATGAAATTTATTGAGCGCCTTCTGAGAAGACTCTTTGCTAGGTGATTTATATGACTTGTTCTGATGTAAAACTCAAGGGAAAAAAAAAAGCCTATAAAATAGATATTATTCCCATGTTACAGGTAAGGACACTGAGGAGGACATTTTACTCTCAAAGATGACACTGTGCTCACCACTATATTTCCTTTAATTTTCTCTTTTCAATTACTTTGGCATTATCACCCCTGTTTTTATAGTTGATGAAAATTAAGACTTCAAGAGGTTACATATCTGATTCAACATCAGAGATCAACCAAAGAGCCAGAACTGAAACATAGTTCTAATCCCCACATCTATAATTCTTAACCGACTGATTTAAATCCTTGAAATTAATTTAACACTAAGAATGTAAATCATTCCATGAACATTCCTAGTGTAACAAAAGGTGTGATCATGGCCCAGGGGCTATATAGAAAAGAATGAAAATTAACTCTGTGGTAATATCCAACTGCCTACTTGACATCTCTATTTATGTCTAAGTAACGTGTCCTAAGTTGGATTTTTGATATTTCCCTCCAAACCCCCTCCGCCTACAGCTTTCTTCACCTTGGTTGATGGCAAATCCATTCTTCTTGCCGGGGGGGTGGGGGACAGGGGGATACTTGGATCACACCAGTTCTGGTAAAAGGGAGAATTTAATATAGTTAATTTTTAACTGGATATAAAGTTATTAACTGAGTAGCTGAAAAGGCAAAAAAAAGGGTATGGGGGAGGTAGAAAGAGTGGGGAGCAGCTACCATGGGTGGGGGGTTGGATAGAGGAAAGAAATGAGGCTGAAAATGTGACTATTTAGTAGCTCAGGCCCCTAAGGACGGGCGCAACCAGCATGTGCTGGTAAATCTGAGACTGCGAGACACGGGCTAGTTCCGCAGGAGCTAGAAGCTTCAGGAGGCTGCCGAGGGAGGGAACAGGAAGCAAATAGGAAGCAGGAAGTCCCTTCCTCCCCTCCACTGGAGCACCCCCCTCTTACTGCCCTCTGGCAGAATCGCACAGGGAGCCACTGATGAAGCAGACAGGTGGTTTGCAAAGTCTCAGCCCCAGCATGAGGAGGCCGAGTGTGAGATGGATGCGTTGGGAGCTGAGAGACAATAGCTTCATTACTGGCACACCTACTTAAACAAGGTAACCAGATCATGCCTTCCGTCGCTGGAAATGCTGCCAGGGCTTGCCTTGTTCCTAGAGGGAAAGGCAGAGTGCTTACAGTGACCTACAGGGCCCAAAGTGAACTGGATCCCAGGTCTCTGACCCCACCTCCAACCCCCACCCCCCCCACTCTGCTCCAGCTGCTGCACGCTGGCCGCCTTGCTCCCCTTCAGACACGCTTGGCATGCTACTACCCGACAGCCTTGCTCAAGCTGTTCCCTCAACCCCTCCGGAATGTTCCTCCCCCAGATATCTGGATGGCTAACTCTCCCACTTCCCTCCAGCCTTTGATCACATGTTACCTTTTTAAGACTTGTCCTCACAAGTCTATTGAATACAACACTCTGCCCCACCCCCACCCCCTCACCCCTGCCCTGCACTCCCGATTCTCTGACCCGGCTCTGTGTTTTCTTTTTTCAACAGCACTCATCCCTTTCTATCATATTGTATAATTTATATATATATATTATGTTTATTATGATAGCCTCTGTCTTGCCTGCTATCAGGTAAGCTCCATAAGAGCAAGGATCTTTGTCTCTTTGCTCACCCAGCTCAGTTATCTAGAACAATGCGTAGCACACTGGGCACACGTTAAATACCTACTGATGTGCGAAGATTTCACTTTAATGGGCTCTCTGGAGTTATTCATAGGAATGGTTAACTCCAAATGCTCCAAAAGTTATTCACATGGATTATCTTGTAGAATCACTGGCACATTTTGCAATTGTTTTACTTTGAAAATACAAAGAACTGTGCTTTCCCCACCCTACTATGCAGATCAGTTGGCTTTTCCTAGGGGAAGTCTTGCAGAAGAAGGAGAAAGTTTTGAGCTAGAGCAGTTCAATAAAGGAAGGTACCTTGGAAGAAAACTTTTGTCTCATATAACTGACTGACGGGGCTGATCCACAGGCAAGGAACTGAGGTGATTGGTCAGCAGAATACACAAACATAAAATAACAACCACACCACTGAGATATTAAAGACCAAATCAATATTTTCACTTATATATTCCTAATTATTTTCCCTAAGTTGAAGAGACCCTGGTCTTAAAGGACTATTTCTCAGCCTGGAAATAGTCACATTTTAAATAATAAAGTGATAGGTAGGTAGCTGTCTGCTTTCCGATATTTCACTAACTTGAACCAATATGCTTTATGTACCTTTTCGAAGTGCCTATTGTATTTCACAATAGAGGAATGAAAAAAAAAAGTTTTTAAAATCCTGTACAGCAAGACTTGGGTCAACACAGAGAGACGGAAAACAAACTGAGGGAATCCCATAACACTATTGTACTTTGAGACAACCTGATACATTTGCTTTAAAATTGCAAGTCCGGGGCGCCTGGGTGGCTCAGTGGGTTAAAGCCTCTGCCTTTGGCTCAGGTCATAATCCCAGGGTCCTGGGATCGAGCCCCACCCACATCGGGCTCTCTGCTCTGCGGGGAGCCTGCTTCCTCCTCTCTCTCTCTCTGCCTGCCTCTCTGCCTACTTGTGATCTCTGTCAAATAAATAAAAAATCTTTAAAAAAAAATAAAAATAAAAAATAAAATTGCAAGTCCCCTGGCCCCTCCCCCTCTGCGAGCTCCGGGTGTGAGGTTTCTGCTCCGCCCCGGGGAGGGTGAGCCAGGGAACGCTGGGAAGTCCCAGCGGGGGTGGGACAGGGGTACAGGGCTGTGTGGGTAGGCAGGCAGCAGGGAGACAAAGGCTCGGCAGTGTTCTCAGACAGGACAGGATCAAACTCCCTGAGTGATTGGCCTCTGGGGTACCCAACAATAACAGACTCATGCCGGTTCTTAAAACAAAGTAACAGCTTTCACTAAGCCAATAACTTCTGGCCTGCATGAGCCCTTGGGAACCAGTTCCTCCCTCTCAGAGGCCTCTGAAAACCCCCTTCCCCACAACCGAAAGGAAAGTGAAAAAGTCATCCTCCAGCCTGCGGAATAGGCAACAGATGATTCCAGAGGGCGGATGGGCTGCTCCTGGACAACCCTGGATGTGTATTTGAAAGCCTGGGTGGAGGGGGGTGAGGAGGAGAAGAAAGCTGATAACTTGTTGAGGGAGCCCTGACAAAGCACCGACAGGAAGAGAGCCGTCCTGTTCAGCCTGCAGGCAAAATAAACTGACGGTGGGGGCCTGGAAGACAGGACCCGGAGAAGTCAGAATAGGCATACCAGACACTGTCCCAGCAAGCCCACGCCCAGGAAAACCCAGCCTTGCCACAGACTCACAGGCGATAAAGACCTTCCTAGTTAACTGGAGGAAAGGATGAGAGTCATAAGAGCGCTTCCCATAATCCGATCTGGGTCACCAACTATGGTAACAGAGCCTGTAAACATCGCAGAAGGATGTCAGCCTTGGAAAAAAAAAAGGAAATTCTACGGAGCATTCTCTTACCCCCACCACGGGAACTCGGTGGTTTTCTGGAGCATTTGCCCATACTAAAGTTAATAATTTCCTCCCTGTCTCCCTAGAATCTGGGAACTCATGCCATCTTTTCTTGCCCCATATCTAAGACATGTCAGGAGGAGGTCTCATAGAATGAATGACCCCAGGAGGTGAAATAATAAAGAAAAGCTGGCCTTCCCTGCCCTCCTTAACCTCCTTCTTTCTTCCCTGCCCCGTCCTCCACTAGTGTAGTTACACAGACACACACACACACACACACACACACACACAAACACAGCCCTCCTCTCTTTGGCTCAGGTTCCCCTCCTTCCTTCTTGCTTCCAAGGAAAAGTTACTTCCTTGGAAATAAGGAAGGAAGGAAGGAAAGGTTAATCTAAGCTTTTTTTTTTTTTTTTTTTTTTTTTTTTGAGACTTTAAACACAGTAGAGATAAGTTCAGATCTGTTCCATTTCAAGTTGGAAAACCATGTTGGAAGAAAAATCTGCTGAGAGAATGAGTAGGCCAGTAGCTTCTCCCCCTCTAACAGGCTGTAGCCATACCTTCCCATAGGTAAGTATATATTGCAAGCTTGACAGCTTTCATGGAAGAGCTTTTTCCCAAAAGAAATGTTCATTGGCAGCTGAGAAAGTGGTCCTGGGAGCAATTCTACCTGTGATTTTGGTTGCAAAACTGCTTCAGGCTCTACCTCAAGAGCTAATGGGCTGTAAACCATTAGCATATCCATTATCCTCAAAATACACTGCGTAAAGTCCGTAAAGTCCGTTTGGGATACTTTTGTTTTTGAAACATCTCCTACCCAGAATGCTGTCTTCTCAACTCTTGATTTAAGTAATAATCCTTTCTTCTAATTTAAATCCAAACTTGATTACTTTATGAAGTGTGATCACCATACCTGCAGAGTTAACAGTTCTGCGGGTAAAACTAACCACCCAACGTGTCCTTCTCTGAGAACTACGCACCTCTATCCCCCACTGAGGGGATAAGTCAGGTTTGTTCCACATGACTCTTCTTGGCAGTCACAATGGACTAGACCTGAGGTAGACCACCTGCCCCGACACCAGTCTCACTCCACTAGTTGGAAAAAATCAATCAGGATTCTCTTGAATCAGAACTAAAAGACAAAGAAACAGAGACTTCAGTGAAGTATATCCCCCCATTTTTTTTTTCATTTCTCAGTAAAGTTTTCTGGTGTTTTAGTTTCTGTGATTTGCAAAATGGAACAATGGTTATGTTTTAACTTTTCTAAATATGAAATTTGTATTAAAATGTGAAGGTTAAGCTGCTCATAACTGAAGATTCAGATGTGCATGCTCCATCTGAGGTAGACATCTTTCCCAGTTGACAATGAGGGTTGCAGTTGGCAGATGGGACTATTGGACCCATATGATCAAATAAACTTGGGTTCATCCTATTGGGTCATGCCTAAGCAACAGAAGCCAGTCCAGGGAAAGATGAGACAGATAGTATGAAGGTAACTAGAGCTGAAATTAGGCATGAAGACCCTGAAAGATGGAGTAATGACATTTGTGACCTTTGGGAGACCCGGAACTGATTCTGTTTCTTGTGTTTACATAGCTCCAGTTGACAGTCGAACAAACTATAGTTTAATTCCTCTGTTTAGAAGCTTGCCTTATCATAGACACCCCTTCTAATGTGGTGTGGAACCAAAAGCTTTCTGTTTCTTAAAGTCAAACTAGATTTGATTTAAGATACCAATATAGGTGATCTGGCCTTCAAATTATTACAGCAACAGATCTGAAATCCACTGTCCTTTGAATAGAGTAATTTTGGATTTTTGTATATGTATAGATTTTGTATATGTTATGTATAGACATTGCATAGATTTTAATTATGCATAGATATTGTCCAAAAATACTGTAATTTGAAGTATTAGATTTTCAAATGCTATGACATATTTAATGAATGATAGTTTTGTTGGATGGTATTTATTTTCTCTTCTTTCTTATGTCCTACAAACATTGAGTATACTTAAGGCAGATAATGTGGTATTAGAAGTTTGTGAACTTGAACTGCACACTCATTGTATGTATAATAGCATTCTTGAATGAGAGAAAAAAAGATTATGATTTACTTCTTCAACATTTAGTAAATGGAGGCAAATGATAATTTCATTGATTTGCCATGCTCACACTAAAAGTGTGGAACAATAATGAAAACTAATCATTCATTAAAATTTTTAAAAAAATACTCTAGTGGGACACCTGGGTGGCTCAGTCAGTTAAGCATCTGCCTTTGGCTCTAGTCATGATCCCAGGATCCTAGGATTGAGTGACACATTGGGCTCCCTGCTCAGTGGGGAGTCTGCTTCTCTCTCTGCCTTTCCCTTGGCTTGTGCTCTTTCTCTCTCTCTCTCTCTCTCAAATAAATAAATAAAATCTTTAAAGAAAAAGTACTCTAGAAAGAAAGCTAGAGAAAGGTTTGGTGATCTTTCAGAAAATTGAATATATAATCAGTAGAAAGGCCAAAATTTAAATTCAACTATCTTTAAAATATATCTAATAATGTTTCCAACAGGACACAATCTTTATTTTAAACCAGGGCAAACTTGGTCCAAAGATGTTGTCTTATCTACTTTATACTATAGTATCTGTAATAGCCACTTACAAACTATTCTTCTAAGAGACAGGTATCCAGTATCAAATGCCAAGAGGCCAAGGGTTGATCTACAAATATCAAAGCAATGTCACTATAGATGTTTCACTGGGCTCCTGACCTGGGAAGAAAAGTCACCAAGCCAGTCATCAAGATTTAGAACAAACAGGGCATAATTCACCCTCCCCCCTTAACCTGTGTCCTTTTTCCATTTCTTTGAGCTCTCTTCTGAGGATAATAGGCTTTGTGTATAATTCTGACTAGAAAGAGGCAGTTTCTTTCTTTCTATATTTTTGTATGTCTGTCTTACCTCCATCACCAAACACCCCACACCCTGACCATATACACACTTCTTTTTTCATCCCTTATTCTCTTCTAAATGTTTCAATATCCGTATCATGTAGTAACTATTTCTTTGCAATCTACTACAATATAAAAATTAATAATCATTTTTCTGAATAAATATATATTTTTTGGTAAACCAAAATTTTGATATTGGACTGTCTAAGGATTACTTTATCAGGACACGAGTGTTAAACCAAGTGCAGGACAGGGTGCCTACTTTCAAATCCCAATGATGACCTTGGGCAGGCTATCAACCTGAAGCTCTGGTTGCCCTGTGTGTGAAACGGGGATCACAATGGTACTTGCCTCATAGGATTATTATGAAGATTAAATAAATGTATAACTATAAATAATGCAGAATAATGTTTGGCAAACAGTAGGAATACACATAATGTTTTGCTGCTATTATGCTGCTAGAACTGAACTGAAAGTCTTCTAAAATTGAAACAAATAAACAAAAAGAGATACAAATTTAATACTCTTAGTTTGGTTCCCCTTTCTTTAAGTCTTACCCTAATAATTTGATTTGACTTTCGGATGAGCTAAGTGAATAGCTTCCTGCTATTTAGAAGCAACATGATTAGAATTCCTCCCTATGCTGAGGGCATGTTTTTGTTGCTATGCACTACGTGTAGCCTTACTAGACAAAATAGGTTCTGCTATCTAATTATTAGCGGAAAGAATAACTTAAAATTAAGTATACTAAAACCAAAATTACCAGCTTTAAAGATATTCTCTGGCATTTAATTGGCTTTTATCCAAAAATTTTACATGGGGTCAAATCATTCAATTATCCAAAGGTATGGTTTTCAATTAGTTAATCATTGAGGCCTCACAAATATCTAAATTGATTAAAATTTGACATGTGCATATGTGTCACAGATTTTTTTTTTCCCATTAGTGGTAGCTGGTAATTATACCCATTTTGAATTTTCTGCATCTAAAAAGTATTGTGAAAAAAGGATATGGCATATAACCAGCCTCAATTGCTATCCTTTCATTAAAATGTTGGGCTTTCCTATAGTTACTCCTTTGCTGTGGAGTGATAATCCACTCTGGCCTGTTTGGGGGGTAAGCTCATTATTTTCCTTATCTGTGTCCCTCCCCAACTGACTATCAAATCATGTTTCTCCTCCCAATTGTCACCACAGAATATTCTGGCCAGAGATGACAGCCCTGTATTTTCTGCAGGTCCATTTGAAAGAAATAATATTACTCTAAAGGTTCTAAATATTATTCTTAGATCTCGCCAGATTATCCAAACTGCTTTTTCATTGTATTGCTGGGAGACTTATACAGCGGAAGGGAGGTTTTGAATTACACTCTTTGGAAGCAATAATGTTATTTGTGTATCAGTGAGGATCTTGTCTATTTTATCCATTATATCCATGAAATGACAAAGAGAGAGAGAGAGAGAAAAAAAAGAAGCATTTCTTGTTATAATGTAATTATGTCCTCTGTGTCCCCTCTGAAGTCACCAATTCCATGTAGACAAGTTAATCATTTAGAGTCAGTCAAAACTCTGGATTTAGGGCTGCAGGTAAGGACACAAGTAAAAATCCTTCCCTGTAATACGTATGTTTTTTCTGTCAATCACCATTTAATTTATCCAAAACATTTCTTAAAGCTCAGCGGTCTTACATGTATCATCTAATGGCTTTTTCTGTTTGGTTTCTTTGGCTTATCACAAGTGCTGATAACTTCTTGTGTACATTAACTAATAGGCCTCTTTCAAAGTATGCTGACATTTAGCTTAGTGTTAAATGGTTTTTAATGAGCTCTCCACCAACCCCCTCCATCCCACTTTTCTGCAAATGAAGCCCATTTTCTCTATAATATGGAGAACTAATGGTACTGTGCATTCCAATGAATATGAACCAAATCTGGATCTTAAGGGGGTAACTTCAAACCAAATTAGTGTCACGAAGACAAAACATTTTCATGGTTGACTACATTATTTTTATTTTTTAGCCAAACATTTAGCAACTCATGGACATAGCCTCTGTGTCAAAGTATTTAGCCCAAATGCTGAGAAGAGTTTAACCACTATTTGAGAAATTTGATCTTTGAGACAATTGAATCATAAATTCTGTTTAGTTGGAGTCTCGTGTAAATTTTATTAAAGATTTGGAAATGGTGATGGTGTTTATCATCTTACATTTTCTCAACAAATGTCTCAATTCTCCCATTCATATTTTCGGCTTCATCTCAGGGAAAATGCCTCCGAACCTAAGTAAACGAGGTAAGAGTTTAGCAGCCACTGGGTCACTTTGGAGAGTAAGAAGCCTAAATGATACTCGATACTCTAGGCAATCAAACTAGATGATTTATTCATGTTTTGTAATGTCTTGGGGATGATGTGTATATGTGTGTGTGTCGGGGAGGGGGTGTACATGTCATCCATCCTTCCTTTCTTCAAAATTTGGCCAGGTGTATATTGTTTCTTTCTTTCTTTCTTCTAAAGATTTTATTTATTTGAGAGAAAGTATGAGAGAGAGAGAGAGACAGAGATCATCAGCAGGGGGAGGGGTAAAGGGAGAGGCCGACTCCCTGCTGAGCAGGGAGCTCGATGCAAGACTTGATTCCAGGACACCAGGATCATGACCTGAGCTGAAGGCATATGCTTAACCCACTGAGCCACCCAGGCGCCCCTATTCAGCTCTTCATGTGCAACCAAAGCCCTTGATACCTGGTAGTCCTCTGTTGCCCTTGGTCTGTTGGTTTCTCAGCCAACACAGGCCTACAGCCAACAGGCAGCGGGGAGCCAGACCATCAAAACCAAAGATGCCATCTCTTTTCCGTGTTCCATTGTGTCTCCTTCTCTACTGCCACTTTTTTTCTGGATTTCAAAACATGTCCTAGTTCACTGCATGCCTGTTTCTAAGAAAGGGAACAAAGGGAATAAAAATAATGCACCCTATATAGGATCTTTAGAAAATCACATAAATATTTTATAGACCGTACAGTAAATAATGTATATGTTTAGAAAGGCAATGTAAATATTTTATAGACTGCAGAGTAACTGTTAAGGTCGAAATGAAATCACTATGTTTGGAGAAATACAGTATGCCCTAAATTGTACCACACAATTATCCTGCAGCTCAGTACAGTACACTTCATAAATCACTGCATTCTCGGCATTACCTGGGAGTTCAAGCATCCCAGCTGCCAAATGGGCTCCTCCCGTCTTTCCCCACTGCTTTGAAAGACCCCACTCCCACCTCACCACTCAAGGCGCTGCTTTCAACTGTGGCAGTGATCAATACATGCTCCTTGCAAAATGGAACCTGGGCATGCAAATGAACTCACCCAGATCGCCTAATTTTCATGGGGAGGGTGGTGAGAAAAACTGATCAGGAACGGACGGACAAAACCCCGAATGAATTCCAGATGTAACCTGAGTCTCCGCATATTTTTTCAGGTGGCTGAGGACACATCATCTTGGTTTCCTGAAACTCATTCCTTGTGAGTCTAGATTGGCCAGCCCAGGGTTCAGTTATGCATCAATGCCCCCGTGATGCTTAAATATTATAATATTTACCAGATTGTGTGAAAAAGACACAGGTGCGTTCTGAAAGACGGATAATAGAAATATAAAAATAGTCAGAAGAAGGGCAACACAGCGTCAGGCAGCTCCTCTCCCAGCTAATTGAAACAAAACTGAAGTCAAGAATAATGTGGTAATCTAAGTACATATAATATAAATGTTTCTATAATTAGTTACCTGAAGAGCAGAAGAGGAGGCTCGCGCCCTTTATATTTTTTAAATGGCTGCAGTAATAATGTCTTTGAGAGCGGAACACTCCAGATAGCAAGTAGGAACAGAAACAAATAAACCAAAAGGAAACCTGTAGGCTTAAGAATTATATTTAGAGTGTTTTGATTAAGTCAGTCAAACAACAAGAAGCAAAGGAGAACTGAAATGACAGAACACAGAGAAGAAGCCAGGGCAGGAGGGAGGGCAGAGACGCACAATAGAAACCACAGCACATTAAAACTGTTCAACTATATTAAAAGGGCTGCAGTGAAATGCCATTATGGGGAGGAGCTAAAAGCAAAAGACAGTACACCGTCCCTAAAGGTAGGAATGCAAGCATAAGATCACCTAGGAGCTTGGTTTAAATACAGATTACTGAGCCTTTCTCCCCAGAATTCCAATTCATGGGGTTTATGAAGAAGCCAGGGAAGCTTTTGGGTAAGCTTTACAGGTGATTTTGATGCAAGTAGATTGTGAGCCACACTGTTAGGTGCCTTTGATAACCATAGCAGAGTGTGAGGGCAGAGAGTGACGGATGGGAGGGAAGGAAGCTCGTGTGAATCCAAGTGGGACCACCTAAACATTCCTCCCCACCTTGCATTTCAACTATTGCAAATATATGGTGCCAAAAATCACTACTGTTTCTATAATGAACACCATGCATCTTTTTTTAAAAAAAGTTTTTATTTATTCATTTGAGAAAGAGAGAGAGATCCCAAGCAGGAGGAAGAGCAGAGGGAGAGGGAGAAAGCAGGCACCCCGTTGAGCAGGGAACCTGATGCGGGCTTGGTCCCAAGACCCCAGGATCATGACCTGAGCCGCTTAACCAGCTGAGCCACCCAGGTGCCCCAGAACCTTAGTGACTTAAAACCACAACCATTTAATTACACTTGACAATTGCGTGGGTCAGGAATTTGGATTGTTCTTTTGTTCCTCCATGGGATCAGTAGTAGTCCATGTGTTCAGCTGAGGATATAGGCTGGTGGAGTACGTCCAATATGGCTTTATTCTCAAATCTGGTTCTCTAGAGGGAAGAGTGGGAAGGCTGGATCCAGGAACAGCAACCGGAGCATCTACCCATAGACCTTCCAGTTCGGCAGGCCAAGGGTATTTGAACTTCCCAGTGGCAGCTCAGGGTTTCCAGAGAGGGTTTCAAGAAACATGAAGAAGAAACTGCCTGTTCCTTAAGGCCTGGAACTGGAAATTGACACAGTGTCTCTTCTATCCTGTTCTATTGCTCAAAGTGGTCACAAAGCCTGACAGATTCAAGTGGAGAGGACAGACCCTACTTCTCAAGGAGAGGAGTGTCAAGGAATTGTCATCTAGACATCTTAAATCTACCACAGAGAATATTGCAGAAATGCATGTAAATATTTCTTTCTTTGCTAGCCCATCAAGGGTGGCTGAACACGTGATCATTAATTTCTTTACTCCTACTCCCCAAGGTGAAAAAGTCTTCAAAGAATAAACTAACATTCAGGATGCATAGGACTCACTCTCTGGCCTTGCTGATACAGTATGGAGTTCTCTAAAGCAAAGACATGAAATTTGGCTTGGCATAGTAACCGACTGGTATACATTAATGCGTTTTGTAGTATATCACAAAGTGCTATGCTGCTGAGAGTAACTAAGAGTGATTTTCAAGTAATTTGTTGATGTTTAAAAACAGAGTTGAGTTCAGTGTCACTCTCACTCACATGTGAAGTTACATGTAGTTCCTAGAAATCTCCTTCAGTATGGGATAAGCCTGTGGGAATAAGCCTGAGCAGGTAGAAATCACTAGGCATTACTGGTGATAAGGAAAAATTCCTTGAAGATGTAACTTTGTGCCTGAGACCTGACAGATGAGTGGGAATTAACTGTGCTGAGTGGAAAGAGTATTTCATGCAGAGGGGCCATGTGTATAAAGTCTTAAGACTGAAACAGGATTGTCTTAAACATCATGGAAGAAGATCAAGACCAAGGAGAACTAGGCTGGCTCAGTCAGTGGAGCATGTGACTTTTGATCTCAAGGTTGTGAGTTCATGCCTCATGTTCGGTGTGGATCCTACTTAAAATAATAGTAATAATAAAATTTTAAAAATTAAAAAAAATAAATAAATAAAAGACCAGTGAGAGGTAAATCAAGTTAGGCAGTGACTTAGAGCCACTTGGAATCACTGGGGTAGGGACTTCATACTCAAAACCAAAACACAACAAAAACACAAGAAATTGACTTTGGTATTAACTAACGACAACCCTCTCCAGTTAAATCTTATTATATTTGCAAACAATTGGCAGAACTGGCTAGGTCTAGTCTAATTTTCCTTCCTGTCTCCTGCGTACCTTTTAAAGACCTGCATGAACACCCAGGAAGAGCTAACGCCTGGGAGTGGATCAGGGGAAGACAAGATCTTGAGACCATTAACAAAAAGATAAGCTGGTTTTCAGTTCCCTTTAATTTCTAGTGAGTTTTATCACAGAGTTGTAAATTTTTTCTTCTGGGATATCCCATTTGATTAAATTTCTTTTTACTTTATAGAAGATCAAACAGAGAACACCAAAGAAGGTAAGTGATTGTGACCCATGGCCAGTTAAGAAGCAGAAGCTAGAAGCGACTCATCATTGCCTATTTCTAGACCATCACGACCCACCACAGATCATTGGATGAGAGGATGAAATTCCTGAAGTACAACTTTCAATTTTAGACAGATGAAAAAAGAAATCAACTTCTGTTGCAAAGCATTGTAGATTGGGTTCTTCAGGAAACAGAGTCTGGGACAGAAATAGCATTTATTAGGGAGTGCTTTTAGGATCAATGCCTAAAAGGGGAATGGGAGAGAAGCAGATCCACAGAGAGAGAAGTTGCCAGGCAGTCACGAGGCCTTAGCCAAACTTGCAGGGAGTGATGAGACTGGAATGACCCCTCAGAGTTGTCCTATGTTGAGTTCAGAGAACCAGGCCTTTATACCCTTGCATCAAAGTATCATTGGTTTGGGCTGTCCTGCAAAAAGGAGCAAGTGGCTTTCTTTAGAAGATGCAATTCCCAAAGATGGCTGAGTGCTGGCAACCAAACTCTCCCTGCAGTGAGGGCTATAGATCCTTTCCCAGGGGGTGAGGGGTGATGAGAGGTGGAAAGGTACAGGTGTATCAGAGGTAAGACATCACATGGCCTGGGCAGAAGCAGCACAACTTCTCACCACATCTACTATTATCACCTCCACCAAGTCAGCATGGGTTGGGTCATTCCTTCACTGTCACAATCGCCCCCTGGGTGATCTCTCTGTCAAGTTTTGTCCTGCAACAACACATTGGCCTTATCTCAGACCGAATCCACCTCAAAAAACAGAACTGAGATCATGTCACTCCATTGTTAGGAAATCTTCAATGAATGTGCTTTTCAGATACGGTGAACTCCAAATCCTTTGCTTCAGCCTATGAGGTCCTACCTGACTTGGTCCCTCATGCTTACTTGTTTTCTCTTTTAAAAACACAATTTACAGTTAGAAACCTAACGAAGACAGAAATTTTTCGTCACAGCAGAAACTCTCTTTCCTACTTTTGCAGAGGCCTGTCACCCACCTGTCATTGGCAGAGGTAACCACCATGTTCTTATTTTAAAAGTCTTGCAGTGATTTGGGGCACCTGGGTGGCTCAGAGGGTTAAGCCTCTGCCTTTGGCTCAGGTCATGATCTCAAGGTCCTGGGATCGAGCCCCTCATCAGGCTCTCTGCTCAGCGGGGAGCCTGCCTCCCCCCGCCTCTCTCTGCCTGACTTCTGCCTACTTGTGATCACTGCCTGTCAAATAAATAAATAAAATCTTAAAAAAAAAAAAGTCTTGCAGCGATTTAAAACAACAATAAATAGAATTGTTTAAGGAGGTCTAATATTCCTAAGAACAGACTGGATGGTTGACCTCTCTAAGAAGGGTGTGAGGGAGGGCAAGTCACCAATATTCCGAACCACTTCACAAAGAACACATGTTAAACCTCTGTCACCCCTCAAGCCAGTATTTCACATAAGGTGGCATAATAGTCATAATTAGCATTTTGCAATGGTTACGAGAGATTCGGGTTTCATTTCCTGATGTGAGCATGTACGCTTACATTTGTGCCTAATAAGCATCTTCTGGTTTGAGTTTGCTTTGCTCGTTGGAATGTAAATGCGAAAGCATTGAATGTATTCCTTTAATGAGAATCATGCTGCTGCCAGTAAACAAAATGGATGCCACTGCCCTTAATTTTGAGCAAAAAGAATAACTTTGGAGTGAATTACACCCTTGCTAGTCCAAAAATAATGGTTTTAAATAGGTGCAGATGTTTAAGGGGCTTGTTGCTGGAGTTCTTGTTGGTCATTCCTCAGCATCTTTCATAAGACTCGTTTTGGCAAAGGTATTTCCCTTTAGCTTTTGAGACTTTTTTTTTATTGTTGTTTTATGGGATAGGTTACAACTTAACGCTAAGAGATTTCAAATGCTTCAACCTCTGGATGTTTTTCTACCTAGCAAATCTTAAAATAACTCTGATTGCAAACTAAGGGTATGGATTAGCCAAGCTTACTGGCACTCATCCAAATAGTCCCAAAGCAGCATGGACAGGATAGGGGAGAAGAACCAAGAAGGGGAGGATGATAGGGCCCCTGGTGGTGTTGCTGAATTCTTGGTGCTCCCGCACTGTGTTTGGGAACTCACTGAGCTTATAGTAGGGGAGCAGTTGGGTTGCCAACTCTCTGTGAAATGAAGGATTGTAGATGGTTCCTCCTGGCAGATGGTATCTGCACCTACTCCTTCCTCCATCTCTTTCCGATGACTGCTCCGTTTTGATGGCCTCTTCCATGGGGAATTCTGGGACATTAAATAGCATCTTATTATTGATAAGCAAAGTCGTACCAAATCCACAGAGGAAAAAAATCACGTTTACCTATTTCAAATGCAAATTCCTGCGAAAAATTAAATTTGTTGTATTTGAATATTCGAACAGTTCCCACAAATACACAGTTCAAACCCACACTTGATAGAAACATGCTTGTAATGATCAAAGCTGCTAATGAACTCCTGAAGCCATCACTCAGGGGAGAATTACGTACTCAGTTTCTTCTTGGGAGCATAATGGAACTCGGGCATGTTTCTTAGTATTGTCCAATGGTATGGTCCTGAAAACAAAAATGCCTAATGTAATGCATATGCTAATATTTAAATGTAGTTACTGTACAAGTTGAGTGCACAGCCATTAACCTAGTGACACTGAGGTCTCATGTCCAATTTGTATTCAACTAGAGAATGTTCAGATAGAGTTTGGGTATGAGTGTCTGAAAGATAATACTAGAAACAAACCCTCCAGTTTTAACATGATTGAGCTTTACATTGTTTTGTTTTTATTTCATAAAATTCATGACACAGTATTTAAATTTTCAGCATTAGGAAGTTTCAGAATTTCCCCAGAAAATATAGAAGAAAAATTATACATATTATTTGGAGATATACTTCATGCTATTTAGAGTGTCATATAGCATTTGCTGCAGAGTCATCCCAAACATAGTGGCTTGGACATTTTTTTAGTGGACAGTTCTGGGTGGATCTTTTTCTGGTTCAGGCCAGATTCCTGATCTCATCTGCATTTAGTCATGTGTCTGTGATCATTTGGCCGGTTGTCTGAGGCCAGATGGTATCAGATGACCTCGCTCACAGGTCTGGTACTTAGGTTGCAACGTGTCAGATGGAACAATGGAAGATCTTGGCTCTCTGATTCTGTTCTCAGGATTAGCTAGGCCAGGTCTATTCATATGATGACACTGGCTGGGGCTCCAAAATCGAGTGCAAAAAGAAACTTTAAGTCCCATTATCAAGTTCCGTTGGTCAAAATATTTGTGGCGAAGCTTAAAGTAATTGTAGGTGGGGCCATACAAGATTATGGATATAAGAACAAGACAAGGGGACGCCTGGATGGTACAGTCAGTTAAGTATCCATCTCTTGGTTTCAGTCCAGGTCCTGATCTCAGTGTCCCAGGATCCAGCCTTGCAACGGGCTCTGCACTCCATGGAGTCGGCTTAGGATTCTCTCACCCCTCTCCTCACATCCCTCCTCCAAAAGAAATAGATAAATCTAAAAAAAAAAAAAAAAGTAAAAAACTGACGACCAATTATTTTATTAATCTACCACACATAAAAAGTATGAATTCAATGTTGATAAAATATTGGGAATCATAGAATTAAAAAACTGAAGCACTAATTAGAAGAGCTAATGCCTTTGAATGATGGAGCTGCCTCTAAGGGAGAACATTCTTTGAATAATGCCATAGTACTTTCTCACATCCTCCTATATCTCCCATCCAAGTACTAACCAGGCCCGACCCTGCTTAGCTTCCGAGATCAGACGAGATCGGGCGCGTTCAGGGTGGTATGGCCGTAGACTCACATCCTCCTATATCATTAGGGATTCAATCCTTCTCTATTCCAAGATGTTTCTTCCCCTGTGGAAAAAAACTCCACTAGGATAACCCTCTTGGCCTCTCTACAGACTCTCACTTACTGCTCCTCACGGAAGGTGGAACATATTCTCTTCGGTGTGTTCAAAAGACATATGCTGGTTAGCTCTATTTCTGTCACCATGAAGGTGAAAGTGGTTGAAGACAGCACCTGTTCTTTGCCACAAGGTAAAAAGCAGAGACCTGTTCAGTGTGACTGGGTATGTGAGTCTGTTGAAATGTGTGACTTAATATCACGAAAATCACCTACGGACAGATATAAGCCCCACCTACCTGTATCAGCTTTATTACATATATATGTGTAATTATAGGGTACTGTTGTCTCCTATTTGCATTAGTCTTTGATCTTATACCTCATTTGGATCAGAACTTGGGGCCTTTCAAATCCTAACACTGGTTGAGGGATGGATGTATGAAATTAACCTTTTCCAGTGAAGAAAAGTAAGAAAGATATGGAACACAACTTGAAAACTTATTTATTAGCTTTTGTTTTCCCTTTTTTTTTTTTAAAGATTTTATTTATTTGACAGAGAGAGAGCACAAGTGGGCAGAGAGGCAGGCAGAGAGAGAGAGAGAGAGAAAGGAGGAAGCAGGCTCCCTGCAGAGCAGAGAGCCCCATGTGGGACTCGATCCCAGGACCCTGAGATCATGACCTGAGCTGAAGGCAGAGGCCTAAGCACTGAGCCACCCAGGTGCCCCTTCCCTTTTTTTTTTTTTTTTAATTGTATTTATTTGTCAGAGAGAGAGAGAGAGAGAATAATCAGGGGGAGTGGAAGGCAGAGCAGACAGCGGGAGAAGCAGGCTTCCCCACCAAGTGAGGAGCCCGATATGGGACTCAATCCCAAGACTTTGGGATGATGACCTGAGCTGAAGGCAGCTGTCCAATCGACTGAGCCACCCAGGCATCCCTTAGCTTTTATTTTCTTGGGTGCAATGTCTGATGTGCTGTATTAGACCCATCCAGAGCACTTGTTACAAATTCTTATTTCTGGGCCCGTTTCAGACCTACTGAATTTCTGACAGTAAAAAAGAATGGACCATCTTCAGCAAGCATACAAGATGGTTCTTTAATTTAAATTGCTTTTAAATTATATAAGGACTAAAATATATATTATTTCCAAAGTAATGCTGCTCTCTTCTTCTCTCCATATATCCACATATCACATTTTCCACCTTGTCTGCTAACCAAGGCAACCATTTTGCTTTATATATCTCTCTATATAGACCTTTTTCTTTGATATCAACATACCATATGTGTATGACCTAGATAGTATTTGCCAGATTGTTCCACCGTAAATTTCTGTCATTCCCTGCTTTCCATATTCTATTTTTTTGAAGCAAGTTACTAGGTCCAAGCCACATAGAGGCTGGGGGAAGGAGAGCAGCAAAGCTCCACATCCTGGGGGAGAGGTACGATTTACATCAAGCAGAATTCTGCCAGGAAGGTTCGTCTCTTCCTCCTATGTGTTTATTTATTCAATCATTTACATCAGCATGGACTCCTGTATATTTATTTTATGCTTTGGGTTATAATCCAGTAATATTTAATTGTTTAAAACACACTGTTAAAATGTGTTTATTTTATTACTCAAATTGTTCCAGCTTTGCCACTGGAAGCTCTTTTATGTTGGTTGCTCTGGCCCTTTGACGATGCCATTGTCGTTTGTTTTCTGAGAGATTCCTTATTTTGAAACACCATAAGATGCTCCAGACTCATTTTGTGTTTTTCCTCTTTTGCTCTTATAGTCGATCAGTTTCTTTGTATATTTCAGATGATTTTTCTTTACATATTTTAGATGGGTGCTGTGTGAACATTCACAAGTATTTTTTTTCCAGTCTCTTGCTTGTCATATAATTTGATAGCGAGATAATAGTGTGTATCACTTTTTAGTTTTTTGGTGTGTTTTAAGAAGATTTTTTTTACTCTTTCATAAAAACATGCTCCTATTTTCTTCCAGTAAGTTTATAGTCATGTTTTTACTTCTGCATTTTTAATCCATTTGGAATTTATTCCTGTGCATGATATGAGAAAAAGATACAGCTTTATTTTTTCTCCACGTAGATAACTACCTTCACATCATTCCTCCTTGTATGGGATTTTTTGCTTCTATCATCTGACACATTAACAAAAAAGTGATTCTGTCTTGGGGTTCCCTCTTCTGCTCCATTGATCTATTTGCCTATTCCTTCACCAATACCACACAGTTTCCATTACCAGAGTTTTAAAATACATCTTAATTTGTCTGGGCATGGACTTTCTTATGGATACCAGTTTTGAGAAACCCAGTAATCTAATGCAGGGTTTCTCAATCTCAGCACTAGTGCCATTTGGACCAGTTAATTCTTTGTTGTAGGGGCTGTCCTGTGCCTTATAAGGTGTTTGGCAGCATTCTTGGCCTCTAACCACTAAATGACAATATCACCCCTCCACGGTGTTACAACCGAAACGGTCTCCAGATGTTGCCAAATGTTTTCTGGTGGACAAATTGGCCCAGGTTGAGAGCCACTGGCCTATGTGACGAATAGGACTTTTGAAAATCTTGATGTAGATTATTATATTCCTGGGTATGGTAATGCTGGATACTTGGGGAACTGCACTTCCCTGTCCCCTTGAAATTAGGCTTAGATATATGCCTTCCTAGGACAGCGACAAAGAAGCAGATGTTTTATGTGTCCCCACTAAGTGGAAGCATTTAAAAGTCAGTGTTGACATTTCCACGTTCCTGTTTCTCCTGTCACGGAGAGTTTGAAAGCGAGTGTTAAATGTTAATGCGTCTTCCAGTGACTTGTTTGAACAGAGCCCCTACTAAGCCACGTTGAATATACAGCGTAAGCTTGAGATAAAATTAACATTTTAAGCCAATGGGGTTTTTGAATTTTTGTTATCATAGCATAATTCAAACTATCCTGACTGATACACTGAAGTCTGCAGGATAAAAGAAATAACAGTATTCCCTCTGTACTAGGACTTAATTGGAAAATTATTGATCTCCTCTCTTTGCCTTCTGTGTCTCTGTGCTGGGGTTGGGGGTGATGTGAGCAAACAAACTATCTAGGCAAGTGAGGTTGGCAGAAACTTTTGTTCCTCATTAGTGCTTCCAGATACCAATTAAAGAAGAGGGAACTAGACACTCTGGTGACTTGAAGAGAGGGTTCTGTTCCAACCTCCATCTGAAGCAAGAGCATGGGTTTTCCTGTATCTGTTTGATGGTTTCACTTCTGCCAAGATGCTTCATATTATTGGATATTCTTTTAAACACCATATCCCTAGGAAAATCCCCAAAACAACAAAACTGGGTGAAAGAAAAATAGATAAACGCCTTCATAATTTTAGGGGGAAAATCAACAGAGAACAGCATTTAAACTTGAAATTCAGTCTAGTCTTGGGCTTGCTTTTATCAGTACTTCTAAAAACACTTGGTGATTTAGTCATTAGATGCATCAGATTTGAGGCCTTGCTTAGTGACCATTAGTCTCTAACTCGAGGAAATAAATCATATTCAACAAAATAGTGCAATGACCTCTTCAGGTTATTTATGGTAGAGGTTCCCAGTATTTTACCATGTTCTCTGCAGAGCACCTCTTTCATACAGTCATCAAAAGCTTGTATAATACAGCGTCTATATTTAAATGTCCTGTGCTCTCTGCAAATCACTCTCAATGCCAGTGAAACAAATTCTAAGGAGTTGCTCTGTGGAGAGTTTGGATTATTTAAAGAGCCTCCAGCTCTCCACACACCCTTTGGAGCCATTTCCCTGGAACGGAAACTCTCTCTTCTAATTTTCTAAATTGGTAGGTGTGCACCATTACTCACCAAGCAAATTTATTGCCTAAGAAAGTGGAAACAAATGTCATTGGCTCATGCCAGGTATAACTCTAACAGGTGTATAGCTGTCCTGCCCAGCTACACCAACCCATTTCCCCTCTCTTTGGCACCCATTTGCCAGAGACTACTTATTTATGTTACAATTGTTTGCACCCTGGTTCCAGGGGATCCTGCCAAGCAATGTCACTCTCGCTTTAAGTGACTTCTGTAAAC
Source organism: Lutra lutra (assembly GCF_902655055.1). Classification (NCBI taxonomy): domain Eukaryota; kingdom Metazoa; phylum Chordata; class Mammalia; order Carnivora; family Mustelidae; genus Lutra; species Lutra lutra. The sequence continues at coordinate 40,409,325 of NC_062290.1, read as the reverse complement.
AAATGAAGTCAGTTCTCTAACGGGAGGGCTAATGGTACTGAAATTCAGTTGCTTGAAGGTCAACATGGGCACTTTTGATCACCAATATTGAATGGGTCCTTCCTGGATGAAAATATTGGGAGCATTTAAACTCAGGAGCAAATCGTTTCTTTGAAGTTGTTCTATAAACAAGATGAGAACAAAAATGATGTTAATTATGGGAAAAGTCTTTCCAGACTCCTCCCAGTGCAAGAGTGTCCGGCACCTCGTCAGCTCTCGGTAACCTCAGCGAAAACACAGAGAATGCCCCATCATCTTTGATTGCCAAAACAAAGACTTGATGGTTTTACAGAAGTATCTGCACCGAGAAAGTGAGTGGTCAAATTTCTAAACTGTGCTTGTCTGGAAAGTGTCATACCATTGTTTAAAATAACCCTTCTGCCGTTCTTCTAGATGACAGCATGGAATATCTTCTGTAGGAAGTGTGGAAATGCAACTCTGCATACTTTTATTACAGTAATTATGATGATAATAACTAATTTATGGTCTGTTTACTATGTGCCAAGCACTGTAAGCTCAATGCTTTCCTGGATTGATCGGTATGGAGGCTCCATGAAAGCAAGATACCAGCGCTGTATCCCCGATAGCTGGAGGCACCCACAGTGCCTGGTACGTGGAACGGTTTCCTAAGCACTTGTTGAATGAATGAATGATTACAGGATCCCATTCAATCTTCATTATTATCACTAATTCACCAATGAGTAAATGAAGCTCAAAGTTAACCCGTCTCCAATAGATGGAGGGGCAGGATTCGAACCCAGGTTATCCGTCCATAAAGCTTATGCTCACGACCCCTCTAGTATCCGTTTACTCTTTCAGTATCAACCTGCCTGAGAACAGAAGATTCAGGAGAGCAGATTCACAAGGATTCACTGTTTCCTAGTTGCCCCCGACTTATTACAGTAATCACAGAGGGGCCAGTACCAGTCTCATTTCCCTGCCTGTTCTGGAAAGAAGTATAAGTGCAAGGTAAATAAAGGGTGTCATGTCAGAGGAACTAGGACGTGAGAGATTAGAAAATTATAGACATCTTGTGCAACTTTGATGCGATTTTACTGGTAGTATCACACTAATTATACAGGTCTTTCTCTTCACATAAAGCGCTCATGTAATCACTGACACCTACAACTGACCTCTTCTTGGAAGATGACAAAGAATCCATTGTGCTGGGCTTTATTAGACAATTACAACAGGTGAAAACTTCTGCATTCCTTTTTCATTATGCCTTTGGCACTTCTGGGAACAGGAAAGGCACTGGGTTGCTTACATACCTGACCAGGGCCATGCAATTTTGAGCCGGCCAGGGTAGCTACTCTTGGGTGAAGCAGTGGAGAATAATACCTTCATTGTCAAGTGAGCAGGAAAGCCTGCAGCTGCCCTGCTGAAAGGTAAATAGGAGGGGAGATTCTCTTCACATAAAAACCAATTCTAATGCACCTTACATTCCTTGGACCATCACATCAAACCACACGTGGCATGAAAAAGTGCAGATTTCAATTTAGGTAATGTACACGCCGTTGAAGGTTAGCAGAGGACCATGACCAGGCCAATTCATCTTTAGTAGATTAATGTCTGGGTTAGGCAGGTATGTCATAAAACATGGCCAATGCAGGGAGACGCTCAGAGCTGGCCTCCTTTTTCTCTAATGCACTGCAATGCTTGCCTGTAAGAGAGCTTTGGTACTGGTAGGGCTATTGCTTTTAAACGTTGCCTCTGACCCAGATAATGTCAAAATGTCTGAATGCATGTGATCCTCTTTTTCCAAAAGAGCATCTCTAATGTAATGCAAATGCACATTGTAGGGGAAATTCCAGCTGAGAAAATGAGGCCTTATATTTCTAAAACCATATACATGTCAATAGCCCATTATTCTCCTGTTTTAAATGTAATTGCAGCCCGGCTTTGAATGAATTCCTGAAATAATAAAATACATTGAGTAGCAGTCACTGACTCTTGCACTTATTTTATGCCTGCTCTTCCTCCCCTCTGTCCCTCCCCAGCCGCAAAAAAACAAGAAGAGGTGGTGGGGAAGGAAGGGGAGGAAAGAGAAAAGTGAAAGTCGGATTCCTTGTCTCCAGCGTGTTATGGGAACACTCTGTGCGGAGAAACTCTGCGGCATTACAACCTCAGTGCCTCTGAGCCATTCGTGTAAATGTATTGTGCATGGTCTGGTTTCTCATGAAAAGTTTTTTCCAGGCAATTAAGAATACTTCTAATTGTTTTCTTGGGTAAGCACTTCCTTCAATTTCCAATTTTCCTTTAAAGCTAATGTTTCCTTTAAAGCCACGACACCCATCATTTTGAAAGAGCACTTCAAAATGGCTTTCTTTCTTAGTCTTGGGAGCTGTCCTGCCTCTTCTTGATAAATTTCACAGGTGTGTCGTACAAACGTTATCGCCAGAACCGGTAAAGTTAAAGGGACCAGCAGTTCATCCGAACACCTTCTGATCTCCTCTCCGCTCTTCGCACCCTCTTCTTTGCGCACAGATTGTCTAAGAAATACTTCTTCCGTGGTTAAAGGTAGCATGAATTAATTCTACATCTGGGAGACTCACAGTGATCTTGTTCATGGTTTTCTCTCTTCAGAAGGAATTGAGACCATGTCTCATTTTAATAAGTAAAGTTCAGATGTCTTAACTTCCTGGAATACAGGTGTGAAACTTACCAAAGACATCTCTAAAAATAGCGGGCGAGACCATTTTCGGAAAGTAAATAGAATGTTAATGCAGCACATCTTGCAGGTTTGCAGGAATTCTGACTTCTCAGTGACTTTTCCCTTCCAAATTATCAGAGTGAAATATGATTCTCTTATCTGAAAAAGTTATTGAACTCAACTGTTCCTTTACCTGCGAGTTGGGTTAATTTTTATGAGGGGAAGATTGTTCTGGTTCAAATTCTTCCCATAACTGCCTGTAGGGAAACTCCTTGGGGCGATCGCTGTGATCCTTTGGCCCCATCATATCTGTTTTCTAATCTTTGATTTCTGAGTTCCATGATGAAGGGTGATGTCACCAGAAAGAAGAGAGTCTATTGACTTTATCATCTAGAATGTTTTTTTGCTGAATGTAGTGAAATACACAACCAAAATTTGCTTAAAATAGAAAACATTTCTTGTTCCCAGAATAAGAAGGCCAAAGGAGTGATTCCTGGGTTGCATTTGGGACTTACCGATCGCTGAGGGCCCCTCTCTTTCTAAGCTTCTGCTCTGAGTATCCTCAGTCCTGTGAGGAGGCCTCCCCTGATGGTGCAGAATGGCCACCGATGTACCAATCATCACCACTTTCTGGAACCTCATCCTAAACAGAAGGGGAGTAAGGAGTGATGGCAGCAAAAAAGTCTTCTTTGTAGTTTTTATATCATCCCATTGACAAGAGCCAGCTCTTATACCCACCCCGATAACCAATAACTGTCAGAGAGGAAAAAGGTTGTCTATGACTCACTTATTACAGCAGGGGGCCCCTCTGGGACCTCGCACATGACTACCCAACAAAACTGGGGTTTTCTTAAATAGGGAAGAAAGGTAGAATAGTGGACAAACGACTCATAACATTTGTCCCATTAAGGTATAAAAAAAGTAAAGTGCTATCATCTTCCAACTAGCCATTCGATTCTTACCATTAGATCTACTACACTCTCAGTTAACTCTAACAACTCTTAGTCAGACTGAGAAAACTTGACAGTGCCTTGGTTAGCCAGTATTTCTACCTTCAGTCAGAATCAACTTTCCAGTCCAGTGAAATAAAATTTTATCCTATATTTGCATCAAGTAAGACACTAGTTTGTTTCTTCCAGACAAGTTTGGTATTGCAGAACAGATTGCTCCGAAAACCTAGTTTTTAAGTTGGCTGTATAGTACTGTGATTATATGTTTCAATAGAAATTATCAAAAACTGTGGTTGGTCTTCCAGCCAGCCCCCCAAACCCTATACCTCCCAGAAGCTCCTTGGAGTATACTGCTGACTTGTGCCCCTCCACTTACATCTTAATTGTTTCCTGAGCAATAGTTACAAGTTAAGCAGCTGTAAGTCTTGGGTCACCTGTATAAGTACTTGGAATTTACCCCCAAACTCTGGTGTTATGCCAAACAATTTGTGTCCTAAAGCAATCAATTCAATCCTTAGTATAGCTACAACCTATTTCTTTGATGTCTCAATGAGATCATCCTTAAATATTTGAACGAGATGCAGTGCCCTTCCTGCAATTGTCACTTGGCTTGGAGCCATATGGATTTGCTGCTTCTGATCGTGCAATCCGCATAATCAAAAGTTTTTCCACCTCGAGAGTCAACCCCTTCCATTTGTTATTCTGGGCTGATTGCATCAGCCTCGGAACAATCGATGCTATGTGGCACCCCTTGCTTCGGGAACAGCCTTTAGGTGGTCAAAACGGGAATTTTACATCTTTGGGGGCCTTATGTATTTTAAATAGTTTTAAAGATAAGGGTTAAAAGGTTTAAGAATATTTACAATGTCCTTTCTATCATTAAAGAATCTTGACTGTATAATGGGATGCCTTGATAATCAGTTAAAGATTGGTTTGGCTACCAGTAATAGGCACCTGAAAACCAGTGGCTTCAATATCTTGTTCTCTGTCATCAATGAGGTCTGACAAAAGAATCCAAGGCCAATATCACGGGTATCCAGGGCACACGATTTTCTTCTCTTTCTTGCTTTTGCTTCAGTATCACCAATTCTGTCCTCTGGTGCAGGGTTAGAGGTGGGAATACGACAACAGTGAAGGATGAAGAGGTGCCAGGAAAAGGGAAAGGAGTCAAAGAAGAGGAAAATCCTCCTGGGGACAGAAAATAGGAATGGGGAGACATTAGCTCCTAGAGTTAGCTAGAGGATGTAAAAATAGATTAACAAGTATGATGGGAACTGCCTATAGCAAAATCCCCAAACATTACTTACCAAGGTGTTACCAAGAACCTCAGAGCTTTCATCTTTCTTTAATTTATGTCACAGATTGGACTCATATACATTTCACCTCTTATCTGTTTCTCATCAAGCTGAATTTCTATCAATATTTGTAACCCTGAGGATAGACAAAACTAAAATCAGCTCCACTTCTGTCTGAAAGGGGAATTTTTTGCAGATAGAGTCTCTTTAGGTCTTTAAGTCTATAGTAGTTGATTAGTCCCTGCAGTAGGGAAAATTAAATTTTGTGGTTGAGACCCAGCGTGCTTGGATGGTTTAATAATATGATGGCCATCATCCAATGGCTAACAACCAAGAACTAAGGTACGCTCTGTACTTTACTTCCTCATGCAACACCTGAAAATCCTGGGGCGAATCAAACAGCAAATTAAAGCTCAGACAACCCTCACCTGCAAACCATGCATGGTATAAGGAACTCATTTTAATGTTTTTTGGCTGAAGTCATAGGGGATAGGAATACAAAAGAATGGCCACGAAAGAATCCTGGTAAGTTCTTAAAGCACGTTTGTGATATTTTTTCCCCTTTCCAGTTTCTTGTTCCTTTACGCTTAAAAGTTAGTGATCTTTTTCCCTCCAACGTCCAGCAAGTACAAGGGCCAAGTTGAACAGTGGGTAGAAAAAAAAAAAAAAAGTCTTCTGAATAGCTGTATATGTGAATGGTTGGGATCATTTGGAAAGAGCAGTTATTGAAATTTAACTTTATGTCTGTGGAGCCCCTCAGTCCTAAGCTGAAACTCCTTGCTATGGACAATTCAGGGGCTCCCTTGATTCCAAATGGTGTCAAGTTGATGAGAAAAACCAAACAGGCAAAAGAACCACTCACAAATGGATCTCAGATTTTTTTTTTTTTTTTTTTTTGGTAAGATGAGCTCTAAACCTCCTTATAGGTACTACTATGTTTAGTTACACATTTATATTCTCAAAGAAATCCCAGGAGAAAAATTGGGGTATTTTAATATATATAAAATGGATGTGGGTAGTGGGTTAGGGACAGAGACTGAAAATAAGCTAAAAATAACAGTGATGGAGGACAACTGTTAGTTTCCTATCAGCGCTGTAACAAATTACCGCAAACTGAGTGGCTTACAACAGTACAAACCTATTACCTGACAAATCCGGAAGTCAGAAGTCCTAAGATCAAGATATTGGCAAGCCTGCATTTCTGTTGGAGATTCTAGGATGAATAATGTCCTTCTTCAGCTTCCAGAAGCTACATTCCTTGACTGGTGGCCCCTTCCTCCATCTTCAAAGTGTTTCCCTTTAATTTCTACGGCATACCTCTCTTCTCTCTGATTTCGACGCTCCTGTCTTTTTCTTAAGGCTCTTGTGATTACACTGGGCCCACCTGGATAATCTAGGACTCTATTCCCATCTCAAGATCTTTAATCGCACCTGCAAAAGTCCTCTTTTTCCACATGAGGTAACATATTCACAATTTTGGGGGATTAAAATGTGAACATCATGGGGGGGGAGGTTGATATTTAAGACTCCCACAGAATATTTTAAGTCAACCTCCAATTCAATTGTTAATGTTGGGATGGGTGCTCTAAATTCCTTCTCAACAGGGGAGGGACAGTGTGCAGTGTCTATACCACTAACAGAATTCTTTTCTAAGACTCCATTCTGAGAGGAGAGAGAGGAGAGTGCTTTTGCTTCCAATTCAAAAAACTTCAAGAGCTTCCCTGGATGTAAAATAAAATGTAAATACTTGCTTAGCAAACCATCCACCCAGTTTTTCTCATATAGTCCCAACCCACTTCTCACTATTTCCACTTAAACTCACTCACTCCATGGTGCATTTTCTTTCCTGCAAAACTTTGCTTAAGATACTCCCTCAGCCATTCTTATAATATGTGATCAACATCCAATCCATTCTCCAACAGCTATTTCATATCCCACTACTTCCATAAAGTGTTTCCAGCTAGTTAAATTTGGAATTATCATAATTGAAATAACTAATAAATGCAAAGGATGTTAGAGCTCAAAGAGATTATATATACATGATGTCATTTGTTTCAAAACTCTATTAATATTAATTGACTTCCTTCATTTTTAGATGAAGAAATTTAGTCCCAAAGAAGTCAGGTGACTTGTGAAACCCAGAATCTCTGAATCCAGATCCAAATTCCTGTTCACTATTTTATAGGCCCTCTCTAGACCCTCTCTCTTGTCTCTCCTTGATCTTCCCTTTCAAACTTTGTTTCTCTTTTATGGTATTTGTCATAGATTTTGTATCATAACTACTTGTGTTTACCTCTTATATCTGCCATTCTGTAGGCTCTGGGAGCAGGAACCCTGTCCTGCAATTTTGTATTCCATCTACACCTCAAGAAAAAGAACTAGCATTTATTGAGTGCCTATTGTCTACCAAGAGCTTCTTATTTTTTATATTGCTTGTACTTCACAATTTGTGAGAAACGTATATTATTATTTTCATTTAATAAATGAGGGCATTGGGATTTAGAGAGATTACACACATTTTTTTCTTGAATACACAGCAGGTTAGCATGATTCTCAAGCCATATTCTTTCCATACGCCCTGCTACAAAACACACCCAATAAATTTTTGTTGAAATGAAACAAATATCACTGTAGTATAACTATTGTGAAATGGGTTTTCCTCGGGGAAACAGTAAGGTAAGTGTAGAATTTGCCTTGAGGTGAAGCTCCAGGATTACATTCTAAATGCCAAAAACCATGGGAAGAAGGAAAAGGGAGAGAGAGCTTTATGAGTCCACCTTACATTTTGAGGCCATTGAAATTACCTATCAGAAAACTGACACTTGAAACCAAAGCTTGCTTGAAAGACATGATTTCACCCTTCAGTAAATAAAAAGTACCTTACACTCAGTTAGCCAGGAGAAGTGATTTAAGTTTTATTTCTGGATAATAATTGAGTAACACTTTGGTATGTGATTCACTGCCAAGTGGACGCCGTTGGTTTCACACAGCTGTAGTTATGGATGACAAGAGCTATTTACTGGGAAAATGATAATGCAATTGGATGTTGTACTGAACCCAAGGGCAAGATAATTTCTGTTATGCTGTATCACAGCCCTGCAGTTAGAGTCTGTTTGGTCAGCCGGTTGGTAGAGCCTATGTGGTTGATGTTAATTCATAGGATTCAGTTATAGAAAAAGAAAGCTTACCTTGATTTCAAATTAAATCAAATGGGGCAAAGATTCAGACCCAGCCAATTGGTATTTTCCAGATTCATAGTTTACTTTTCAAGCATATAGAATGTGTTTTTCCCTTTGGACTTGTTTAACTAAAATGTTTATACTTTTGACTCAGTAATCTCACTCTGGGGAATGTACACTAAGGAAATGATTTAAAATAAGAAAAGAAGCAATAGGCATATTTTTGCAACATTATTTGTAATCATGAAACATTGGAAAAAACCTAAATGTCCAGCAATCAATGAATGCCTCACAAATTATGGCACATCCTCTTAAGGGAAACATTATGCTGCAATCAAATCGTAATTATGAAGGCCATTCACTAAACAAATATACAAAACCATGTTGCAATATGGGAAATGTTTATGATGTACAAGTAAGTGAAAAAGTGGAATGCAAGCCTTGTTAAGGTATCATTGTATGATTTGGGATGCAATTCACATAACCTGGTCAGGTCCCTCCAGCCAATAGTGTTGTAAAGTTCAGGCTAGTTTACAGAGTCCTCAACCCCTTCCCATTATAGGACCAGAGACTTCCAAATGCTTTTCAGTGGCTGAAAGATGGGAGAAGTCTTGTCTATTTCATTCTTCTCTCCATGTGCTGCCTGTGGCTGAACGTTGCTGGCTACAGAATATAATATTGTCTTTTCTGGGCATGTCCAAAGGAAAGTAATGAGGAGGAAGTCTCCTGCTCCAGTAGGTGTCAGAGGGGCTAAGGTGATGTTTGCTCTCCAGTAACACTTAACAAAGAGGATTCCCCAGCAAAATGGAGAGAGTCCTTGGTCTCCATGTTCTGTTCATTACCTCACCTACCTATCCCAGTGGGACACAAAGATGCCCAGAATAGTGGTATTGTAACATTTATAGTCTCTCATGAGCCAGTGTTGGTGGAGAATAGGGCTATAGTGGAACTATAACAATGCCCATTGGAAACTATGTAGCCAAATTGTCCCCAGTAGAAAATTCAGGCTATAGGAACCAGTGCTACTTCTGAGCAGAGATGATGGGAAATTGCCAAATACCAAAGGAACTTAAGGGGCATCTAGGCGGAGGGAGGTGAACATTGTTCTCAGGACTTGGCTGCATTTCCCCTGCTGTCTTCCTGGCCATGAAGGTCACATTACAGCCCTCTTCTAATCACAATAAGTTCTTCAAGGAAAGACAAATACCTGACATCATGCTCATTTAAGAGAACACATTCACTAGTAGCCTGAGCCCCATGTATACAAGTCCATGGTACACTTAGATCTTTGTTTGCCCAACACACGTGTCTCTACTATAGAACAGGACTGGGACAGAATGAGGTCCTCGCTGGTATAGAACCAACGTGCCCTCTTCTGTCTCCATCTTTGCTTAGGCCATGCATAGTCTCTTGGTTTCAACTCTCTGACACTTTCATCTGTTTTTACCCTCACAGAAATTAGATTTTAGGAATTTACAGCCTTTAGGCTTTGGTTGTGCCTGACTTAACCCACCTAATATAACCTCTTTCTTCCAAATCTTAGGAGACACTTGTCAATTTATCTGTTTCCCCTATGCCCACCTCCAAATCCCTGATCATCATAGGCAGATTTGTACATGAGAAAGGATCATTTTGATTAGTTGAAAAGTTCCTCTTACTCTCTTTTTTCAAGAAGAAGAGAAACCCAGAAGACAGACACACCTTGGTTGTTTCAAAATAATCCCTTGTCTGCATGGTGTGCTTTCAACTGAGTCTTGAGTGAAGGGGGAGGAAGAGAAAAAAAAAAAAAAGATGGAAAAAAAGAAGAGGAGGAAAAAAAGAAAGAAGAGAAAGAAATGGGAGATGAAAAGAAAAAGAAGGAAATGGCAGAAAGGAGAGGAGGAGGTCTCTCTTGCAAAAATTATAACTATAAAAAAAGTACAATGTGCATGAAAGAAGAAAGGATATGGAAAAAGGAAGACAGTAGATGTCTTAGAACTTTGGGATGCATCTTATTTTTCCTTTTAATAGTTCTTTTACTTTGGTACTATTTGTGTAATGGGGTGGGAAAGCAATGTTGGTGAAAGAAATTTAAATTCATTTGGTGAAATAAATTTAAAGTGCTTAAAATGGAATGCTGGAAAATTTTGACTGAGAGAATGAAGACCCTGTATTCCAGCCCAGGTCTACCATGTAATTATGTGGCAGAAAGGTCGTTTGATCTCTCTGTGTCCAAGCTCATTACAAGATTTTATTATCTCTAAGAGAAATTGTTAGAACATTTTCATCAGTAACTGCTATGATATTCATGATGTCTGTTTATGATTCAAAGTGAATAGAATAGGCAGTAAACTTGGTTAGCAATCTCATTAGATTTGTTGACATGAAGTTCTAACCCAAACCAAAAATTTAGTTATTCTGAGATACCAAAAAGAACAAAGATATTTCCAAAGAGATGCAGAGTAGGGGTTTGGTACATAAAGAATAAAAGACCAAGAAGAGATAATAAATAGTACACAATCAAAACCTGAAGAAACGAAGAACTTACCAGTTGCAACGCCTCATCCAATGTTTCAGTGGCTTCTATAGGACCTTTATCATGTAATCACTTTGATCAGCAATTTATAAATACTGCTCTTTGGAGAATTAAGTTCACTCTAACTCGCTCCAGAAGCCACTGTAGGGGAGCAGGAGTAGAGGAGAAAAATAAGAAATAAGAGAAAAAGTAAAATGGGTCCCTGCTACCCAAATTATGAACTACTCAAAAGAAGGAAAAAGTAAATCCACCAACCAGAGGAATTCCATATACAGCCTTATTATATGTAGGAATTCTATCTCCCACCCCCACCCCTGACCAAAACCCCCCAAAAAATCTGGAACAAAAAGAGAGTTCCATTTCTTTAAAAGAGTTTTGAAAACCCCTGGTTTGTATTATGCTTGTGTATCTTCACTACTTGTTTATGCTTCATATTAAATTATGGTATCATAAAACAGAAGACTCCTCCAGTGTGACCCGTTAGAAGACAACAGAAGCCCTATAGATAACACCCTTCAGTGTTTCAATCAGAGTGAGTGTTTGCTTTTTTCCTTTTTGTTAGTATGCTTGTTTGTTTGGTAGCCACAAAACTACAAAACAGTTATTGAATTAAACTGCACCTTGGAAAGAGGTGTAAACTGGGGAGAAGAAGTTCCTTTCAGGCTACAGCAAGCCTGAGAAGAGCCTCAGCTGTGACCTTTCAGCAGGAATGCTGCTAGTGGCTAGAGAATGGGAATCTTATTCCTGAAAGGGGCTATGCCACGCAACATGGACGATAGCCTACCCCTTGTATCACGTAGTTCCTCTGCTTCGTAGAATAAATTCACTCCATCTGGGATTAGCTCTTCCAGGATTCCAGTTGGTCTCGTCTCCTGGGGAAACTTACAAGAAAAAGGACAGTGAACTAACTAGGCCTAATCCTCAGCTTTTTCCGTCCTCCAGCTGTAGGAGGCGAGAGCCTCTTTATATGGTTTTCACATTTATCCTTAAAATGGTGATTAACCACTCCCAGGCATTTCTCATACTGTCCCCAGTGGATTGACTGTCCCAAGAAATAGCCATCTAATTTCTCAGTTCTTGTAAGAGCTGCCTCTCTCCACTCCATCCCATCCCCACATATTTAGTGTTAAATGCCAGTAATACTGCACCAGCCCTACATTTCCCTCCACAGTATCCCTCCCAGTTCAGCACTGGTGAAAACTTTTTAAATTCTACTGTACCATATCCCAGGGGCTATTAAGACTGCCCCTGTGGTCAGTGATGGCATCCTCATTGTCAGCCAGAGAAGCACGCATCCAACTACAAAATCTCATTCAGAATATGCTTTGAAAAACCAGGCCTGGTACCAACTCTGAGAGAATAGGAGCCCTAGGAGACAGACTCTATGATGGAGATTCACATATAGGAATTTTATTGAGAGGGGCACCTGGGTGGCTCCATTGGTCAAGCCCCTGCCTTCAGCTCAGGGCACAATCTTGGGGTCCTGGGATCACCTGGAGTCAGGCTCCCTGCTCAGAGGGGAGTCTGCTTCTCCCTCTCCCTCTGCACCTCTCCCACTTGTGCTTTCACTCTCTCTTTCTCTCTCTCTCAAATAAATAAATTAAATCTTTTTTTAAAAGAAGACATTTTTTGAAGAAATAATGCTTTTGGTAACAACCATAAAGAAGTCAGGTAAACAGGACCGGGCAAAGGGACATGTTGAACCACAATGCAGTTTCAAATAAGATTTTAGCCATTTCCATAGGGAATGCTGAAGTGGGGTTGGTCCTTTAGAGAGGTCCCAAATGAGACCCCCACATGAGCAGTCATTGGATGTGGGCTTCCCTATCAGCGAGAGAGCGTAACTTTTAGCAGCCCTCCCTCAGCAGAGAGCAAAGCTTAGGGAATTGCCCAGCTGTGAGACCCTGGCTACCACTTCTGAAGCTGGGGGAAGGAGTGACTCCATCCTCACTGGGGAAATCTCAGTAGAACACGACAGCAGCTACTACAGCACTCCTGTCGTACATACATGTTTCTACGGGGCTACCACGAGTGACCTAAGTCACTGGGAATCTCCTCCAGTTGAAAAGTCAGAGCTGTAAACCTTTCTGATCACGCGCAACCTGATTTTCACCTCCAGTAAATGTTTGGTAAATGCCTATTGGTATTCCGCAAAATAGGTTTTCATCTTAAAATGTCCTATCTCTCTCCTCTTTTGTAAGTGCTTCAAACTTTATTTTCTATTTCCATTTTGCTGCAGAAATACCCTCTCTAATATCTCTACTAATGAAAATAATTAAAATAATCACGTTAATAAGGTACAAAATTCAAGAATTTCCTGTGGTTACCTTCAAGTTGAGAGGAAGTCTAAATTTCTCTTCCAATATTTAATGAAACACATGTGCGTGTGCAAACATATGCATGCAAAGATTTTTCCCCCAGTGTTCTTAATGATATGCTATAATTATTGAAATAAGTTAACTGTCTTGAAAGAGAGATCCAGTTGTGAACTGAAATTCTCAGAAAAGAACTGCAAAATTATAATTTCAACAATTGTCACGGCATGAAGGCTAATTTACTAAATTATGTGTAGGAAATAACTGGCAAGTTGAAAGTTAAAATACTAAAATTTCACGAAACAACCAGTATCTTTGTTTTTTTCTGGTTCTCTGTGTAAAGAAAATACTAAAAACAAATAAAAATGCAGTAAGATGCTTAGTAAGTAGAAGTAGTAAAGTTTAAAAGTTGAAAGACCGTAAAACTGAAGTATAATAGACATCTATTTTATCTAACAGCCCAAAGCTCCTTGGTGGGATAATTTGCCTCCTTTCTCAGTCCACATAGTTCTGAGGGAGTTGAATCTGTCTTTTGGCTCTAGAAGTGGCTACAAGCACCAGCTGGGTCAAAGTATTCATTCAGCCTAATCATAGTGACAGGTTCAAGGATGGACACTTGACTCTAGCCAGACCGTTGAAACACTCATTCTAGAGCTAATTCCTGACTTTCTTTGGACATCTGAACCTAGCTATGCCTGATGTCAGGCTAATGAGAAGTCAGCGAGTAAGGGTCCTCCTGACAACTATCCCACAATTGCTTTGTGAACACTCACACCATAGATTTTGCTTCTTTTGTCTTCTAGATTATGATCAAAAAGAATAATAATTTCTACGCTTGACTTTGCATGCATTTCTCAAGCTCTCAGCTACATCTAGAGGCTTCTCCACAAAGGTAGTTTGCATATTGGTTGGAATGATGTCTACTACTATGTGACTCCAACTTAAGATGTGCTTGTTCTGAATAAAGAATCTTCTCAGCCTCTTAAGAACTTATCCAGAGTAATTAGATACACCCTGATTCTTCCAAATGTTATCCGAAGGCTAAATATCTGTGGCTTTAATTGTAAAAGCTCATTAACTTTAAATACAGCTAAAGTTATTGAGGGGGGGAAATTTCAGTAGAAATACTCTAATAGATGGTCTAGTAAGACTAAAAAGGGAAGGTTTGTATATCCTATACCAATTAATCTGGACGTTGTCTACATCATTCCACTTACTTTGGAACTGAATCTAAGTACTACAGAAAGAAAACATATGCAGGCATGCTGGCGGGATTCTACTCTCTTGCAATATATTCAATAGACTTTATTACTTTCAATCATTTTTCTGAGTGACCAAATAGTAGATGAGGGGAAATTCCTCTTTATAGAATTTTTCCAGCCAATAAATGAAGAAGAAATTATACAGTTAGAATATGACCATTTTGCAACCCTTAATGAATTCATGCTTCTAAATTAGTGCTTCTGTTTGTTAATTATCAATAGATCCTTGCATCACTAACAACCAGAAGGAAGACTCGACACCGCTAGAGTAGTCTTGCTGGAAAAATGTGAACCTGAATCTGACCAAGCCTGTATGATCAGGGCTTCTCAACCTCTCTATGACATTTTGAGCCAGATCATTCCTTGTTGTGTATGTGTGTGTGTGTGGCCGGAGGAGGGGGGATCCCCACGACATTCGCCTGCATTCTCGGATGGTTAACATCATCTCTGGTTTCTATTTATTAGATGTCAGAATCATCCTTGCATTATGAAACCCAAAAATCTCTGAAGACACTGCCAAAAATCCCCTGGAGAGGGGAACAAAATCACCCCCTGTTGAGAATCACTGTTCTAGAGTCAACTACCAATTTACAGGAAATGTGTAAGATAACCAGACACTGAAGAATTATAAAAGACAAATAGCTTTTCTGGTTGTTTGTAAGGGGGAAAAAAAAAACAGAAAGAAAGAAATGGAAGGAAATCCCACAGATTTAAAAGTGATTTAAGAGATATATTAAGTAGTTGCAATGTGTGAACCTTATTTGGATTTGACTGAAAAAGTAAAACAATGCAGTGAAACAGTAAAAACAAATAAATAATATGAATATTTGCTATTTTTAAGAGTTATTGTTAATATTTAGATGTAAAGATGCTGCAGTTATTTTTTTAAAGAGTTCTTAGCTTTTAGAGAAACATATACAAATAGCCAAAGTTGGAAGAAAATGATATCTAGAGTTTGCTTCAAAATAATATACTAGTGGGGTAAAGTAGAGCATAGGGGAGTCAGTGATACAGATTGGCTGCTAATAGATAATTTTTACAAAACCCTGGGTGGTAGACAATTGAGAAATATTTATACAATTCTGCTTATATTTGCACAAATTTTTAAAAACACTGTAATAAAAGTTAAAGCAAAATATTTCTAGGAAAGATGCTTTTTTTTTTTTTTTTTGGAGAAAAGATGACACAGAACATTATAAGGACCAGAAAATACATGTATGTGTAATATTCATAGACCTTGGAGGGGTGGAAACAACTCTAGAAATTTTTTTTAAATCTTTAAGACCAGGTTTTTTGGGTTTCTTTTGGGGGGGTAGTATTGGTTGTTTTTTGTTGTTTTTTTTTTAGATTTTATTTAGTCATTTGATAGAGATCACAAGTAGGAGGAGAGGCAGGCAGAGAGAGAGGGAGGAAGCAGGCTCCCTGCTGAGCAGAGAGACCAATGCGTGGCTCGATCCCAGGACCCTGAGATCATGACCTGAGCCGAAGGCAGAGGCTTTAACCCACTGAGCCACCCAGGTGCCCCAGTATTGGGTTTTTTATTTGTTTTAGTTCTTGTTTTGTTTTTCAGAATGCCTTCCTTGTAATGACCCCTCTTGTAAAAAGATCAAAGATCATAAACTAGTTTAACCAGATATGCATTAGGGCCAAATGCATTTTCACTTCCTCCCAATGAGGTTGTGTTAAGACCACTGTCTAATGAATTTAGCTAAAAATGTTTGCTAATGAATTTTCCATCTCTCCTACCCAAATTCACAAGATAATTTTTAAGTTTTCTCATTTCTTCTCTTTGTTGATTCCCATGCTGGCCCTTGCACCTGCCATAGCAGTAAGTCAGTATCAGCTGAATGGCTGCCTTAAGCTCTTACTGGCTTTTTGCCTGCAGATTCTTCCCTTACCAATTCATCAGGCACACGGTTATCTTTATAAAGCACAGACATGATTCTATCGTCTCCTTACCTAAGCACCTCAATGTTATCCAAATTCATCCGCATTACTTCTTAAATCCTCAGTCCGGCAGTCACAACTATGTATGAGCTAGATGTTGGATTTTTCTCATCATTACTCACTATATATTTTTTTAGGATTTTATTTATTTATTTGACAGGCAGAGATCACAAGTAGGCAGAGAGGCAGGCAGAGAGAGAGAGAGAGGAGGAAGCAGGCTCCCTGCTGAGCAGAGAGCCCGATGCGGAGCTCGATCCCAGGACGCTGGGATCATGACATGAGCTGAAGGCAGAGGCTTTAACCCACTGAGCCACCCAGGCACCCCCATTACTCACTACATTAAGTCTGACCACCTCACAGCACATTCACACATGAACTCCAGGCTCCAAGAGTCCCCTTTCCTTGAATCCACTCTGTAATTTCTTCTCTACTTATATTTATTCATTCTATACCTACATTGCACATCTCTTCCACTTTTATCTTTTGTATTCATACACATATTGCAATGCTTGACCAATCACCATCTACCCCACAAATCATTACCCTTTTTGACTACTTGGGGTTATCCCTCTCCCAACTTCCCATTCCTCTGTATTTGTTACACTACTAGTTAGTGCTTCAGTCATTTTGGATTAAAGTGTATCTGTCCAGGGCACCTGGGTGTCTCAGTCAGTTAAGTGTCTGACTCCTGATTTCAGCAGGTCATGATCTCAGGGTTGCAAGATAGAGCCCCCTCTCGAGCTTCATGCTCAGTGGGGAGTCTGCTTGAGATTTTCTTTTTCTCTCTCT
Source organism: Lutra lutra (assembly GCF_902655055.1). NCBI lineage: Eukaryota > Metazoa > Chordata > Mammalia > Carnivora > Mustelidae > Lutra > Lutra lutra. Next base: position 40,392,381 of record NC_062290.1, on the reverse strand, counting down.
CTCTTTAAAATAAATAAATAAATAAATCTTTTTAAAAAGGTGTATCTGTCCAGTTTTACCACTGTACTGGAGTTCCCAGCAAGACAGAAACCATATTTTACATAACCTTTATGGCTATGACACTTGTTTGCATAAAAGTTGCATAAACTGTTTGCTGAATTAAGTGTGGTGAATTTTTTTTACTTCATACAGTCACTAAATCAATCACCCAAAGTAGAAATGCATGCAAAAAGATCACATAATTCACAACTATCATATGGAAGTAAATAGAACAGAAATCCCTGTAAGATGATCCAATCACCAGAGGAGAGAGAAAGCATTCATGATAAGTTAGAAGTTCAGGATGAGGTTTGATTCCTAAATCCTGCCATTCTCAACTCTCAAAGAAAACTCACCAACAAACAACTAAAACAGAACTCCCCTAGAATATTCCCTTATCAATGGATAAGCACTGACAATCTTCATCTTAGCCCAGTTTCTCTAGAAAACAGACGTTGAAGCAAGACCTAAGCATTAATGCTTTATTGACAGTTAAAATATTTGGGGCAGGGGAGGAAGTGAGGAAAAAGAAGCAAGGCAGAGAAGCATGAGAAGTAAATACAAGATAAAGGTGCCCCACAAAGATTCCCAGTTGGCCACTTGGCTGGAAATCTCTGGATAGCCTATTGAGCTTCAGAACAGTGTGTGGAATGAGATGGAAAGGGAGTATTTCTGCCTTTCCTTCCCATATGTTGTTCGCACTGATTAAACTTTGCTCCAGGTTATGTCACCTGGCTCCTTCCACAGCTTCTGGGAAAGCCATATTCAATTAAAAATAATAACAATGATAATATACATACCCTCTGTAGTTGTGACTCTTCATTTGTGTCTAGAAGTGGTAAGAAATGCTAATATTTAAACTATCTTGATTCCGTCAGTAACAAGTGTCTCCATGGTATCCTCAGACTGACCAATATGATGAGCAACTCCTTCTACACTCTAAGATAGCTGAGAGGGCTATGGGTCAGGAAAATATTGGGGGGGGCAGTCCTCGATTCTAAGTCAGAAATTCCCTTCAAAGTTTCTAGAGGTAGTGAGAACAGCAATCTCTCTGTTTGGGATCTCTCAGAGTTTGGGATCTGCAATTTATAACCAACTTCAACAAATTCCCCAAACCCCTCTCCTAGATGGGGCAACCATTAATCTACCCTCTGTTTAGGTAGGGCTTGCCTATTCTGGACATTTCATGTAAATGGAATTATATGGTGTTTGGTGAGTGGTATATTTTATGAAGCATAATGTTTTCAACATTCATCCATGTTGTGCCACATGTTAGTACTTCCTTTCCCTTAACTGCTGAATAATATTCCATTACATCAGTATACCACATTTCATTTACCCACCAGTTTGTTGGTACTCGGTGGTTTCCACTTTTGACTATTTTGAATAGAGCTGCTATGAACATTCATGTACAAGTTCTTGTGTGAACATATGTTTGCATATGTATATACTAAGTAGTAAATTGCTTGGCCCTACAGTAACTTAACTTATTATTGAAGAATAGCCACGCTGTTTTTCAAAGTTACTACACCATTTCATGTTTCAGCATCTATGTATAAGATTCCAGTTTCTTGTTACTTGTTATTATCTGTCTTTTCTTTTATTAGAGCCAGTCTAGTGAATTTCATAAAATGAAATTTTATTATGGTTTTGGTTTACATTTCCCTAATTGCTAAAGATGTTAAACATCTTTTCATGTGTATGTTGGCTATTTGTATATTTTCTTTGGAGAAATGTCTATTCAGATTCTCTGCCCATTTTTTCTAATTGGGTGAGAGTTCCTCATATATTCTAGATTCATGTCTCTTACCAAATATACAATTTTCAAATATTTTCTCCCATTTTGTGAAATTGGGAAATGTGAGTCCTCCAACCTCACTCTTTTTTTTTTTTTTCCTTTCAATATTGTTTGGTCATTCTGGTCCCTTCGCATATCAATATGAATTTTAGAATCAGTTTGTTAGTTTCTGCAAAAAAGACAGCAAGGATTTTGAAGAGATTTCATTAAATTTGCGGATCAATTTGGAGAGTATTGTCATCTTAACAATTTAAGTCTTGCAATCCATGAAAATGGGATTCCTTGTCATTTATTTGGGTCTTCTTAAAATTTTTAAAGAAGATTTTATAATTTCCAGAGTATAAGTTTCTTTCTAATTCTCTCATTATTTCAAATTCCAAATTATTTTTATTAAAACCAAACCTCCAAACATCCACTTTCTAGTTTGTTTTTGTTTTTGTTTTTCCCTTATAATGTCTGCATATTGGTAGAGCAATATGTAAAGTAATTGAACCATTTGTAACATATGTAATCCTCCCTAAAACCCATGAAGGCTAGAGTGGGGAACTGGTATCGTAGAAAAAGCCTGAGATTTCAAGTTCTATTTCCTGTTTTTCTCCCATTCTTAACTAAGCTTGGGTTAGTTATTTAATTTCTGGGTCTTGGTTTTCTTATCAGCAAAATAATAATAGCCAACATTTATAATGTTTTCGTTATTTTAAGCACCCTTCCGAGTGTCTTACGCATAGTAGGTAATTTAATTTTTCACAACTCAATGAAGTAGGCACTAAAATTGATCTGCATTTCATAGTTGAGGACACTGACATTCCAATTGGCTAAGTGATTTGTGCAGTCACATGGTAGATTAGCAAAACCACATGTCTGACTAAGATGGTTTGGCCTCAGGAAATGCTTTTAACCACAATAGTAGATTAATACCTTCCTCATTGGTAGCAAAGGAAATTAAATGAGAAAAAATGCTTAATATCTCTGACACATGGTAGACATTGTATAAAAATTGCTCTTTATTAAATAACATTTTCTCCAATTAATCATGGAAACTCATTGATCTTTTCATTGGATAAAAATGATTTATATGAGTAAATTCCCTCTACTTGTATTAAAATAGTCAATACAAAAGTGGATTAATAACAATACCAACAAAATATAGACTTCAGATTCCCCAATTTGCACTAGACAATGCCAAGTCCCTCGTATCTCATTTGTAAGTTTACAATCTTTGAAAGAAAACTTTCCTCAACCTGTATAAGCTCTAGATCTCACAAAAGCTAGATCTGCTCCTGAATATATATTATCAAGAAGATTAGAGAATAACCCAGAGAGATTTAGTTTGGCAAAGTGAAGGGGATGTGTCACTTATAACTAAGATGACAAAGAAGAAGGAGGAAGAGGTGGAGGTGGGGATGAAGATAAGAGGGAGATTTGGGGAAAGAAAAAGTTCAGGTTTAGATAGGCTCAATTATGGATGTGAAAGGAACATTCAGATGGAGATGTCCTATTGGAGGAGTGCTGGGACAAAGATACAGATATGGGAACCATCAGCAAAGATGATAGTTAAAGCCGCTGTTATGAATTCTATCACCTCAGGAAGGTGTGCAGCATTAAGCCACCAGTTCTCAACTAGAGGAAATTTTGCCCCCCAGATACCTGGGGATGCTACTGGCATCTAGTGGGCAGAGGCCAGAGATGTTGCTAAACATCCTGCAATGAACAGAACTGTCCTCCACAACAAAGCATTACCTGTTTCAAAATGTCAATAAAACCAATGTTGAAAACCATCTGTATTAGATGAAGACCAAGGAGGAGAATGAAGAAAACCTTGTTGAAAAAAGGACGAGAAGAACTAGAGTTTCTGAGACAGAAGGAGGTCAAATGGATTCTGAAGAAACTATACAGACACACAAGAAATACAAAATGCCTCTTATTATTCCCCCTTTTTAGGTCACCCCCAAAAGGCCATCCTGCTATTGTCGATGGTATCTACCATCTTCCCTCTGTAACTGCCTTGTCAGGATGATGATTCTCAGATGAACTGGTGCAACTTAATTATGTCCAGGATAATAAGGGTGTGAATAGCACGCAGATGCTCAACATCTGCTAATCCCAAATTGAGTAACTCTTCAAGTTAATGCCTTTTCGTGGGGCCTGGAAGAGTTGCTGACATATAGAGTCCCAAATGTCTACTCTGCAACTTCAGTTTTGCATCTAGTATTAGGGTGTGTCTGTATTGGTATCATTCCACAATACTTATGGTTTATATTAGTTGTTTAGTTAAGGAAAAACTGAAAATAAATGATCACGGTGCTAATATGCACAGATATTAGCAGTGACTATTCACGTGACTTTTGTGAATGAGTAATTTCTGGGGAAAGATGCATATGCTTACAAAAAGTAAATCATATATCACTTTCTGTCTACCCCTGAATAGTTCCTTTAAGCCTCCAGTGGTCTGCATTAAGTACTGTCCAAGAGTTCATGTATGGGGTAGAAGAGGAATAGGGGTGGAGAGGTGGGCAAAGAATTATGACATATTCTCTCTGTATATAATCTTAGTCATGATCGTACCTTACAATCCTTTTCAACTCTCCCCTTTTCTCTGTAATTTCTCGAATCAGTTTGTTAACATCTTGTCTGCATAATTGGACTCATGCTATTGATCTTGGATATTCTCAACCATATTTCTGATTCCCCACCATATAGGGATATCTAGTTGTTTTTATTTGTTTTGTTTTTTGTTTGATTGGTTGTTTGGTTAGGTGTTTGGTTTTGTTTTCTGCCCATCATGCATCACCCTTTATTCTGTTAACACCACCTTGATTTTCTTTTGGGGAATCACCTGTTCAATCCATATGATTTAGCTAGGGCAGCGCATACTCTACATTCCAGAAGTGGACCTTGGACCTCGCTTAGTGAGTTTGTATATTTCTCTGGTCGTGGTGATTCCTCTGGTCATGGCTGAGTTTGTGATCCAGGATAGCCCAGAAAGATTCAATTCCAGGGCATTTCCTGAACATTTGAGGAGATGCTTTCTTTCTTCCAGACTTGCTCAACTATAAGGATTTCAGCCTGAGGATTTCAGCAGCTATTTTTCTGGAGAAATTCTTGTAGGAAATGAAGCTGCCAAAGAAGAGAAGATCCATAGGATGATGGGAAGGTTAGAGAGAAGAGTGAGGGGAAGTAACAGAGAAAAAGACAAAGACAAAATGATAGCGAGAGTAATATGGAATTCTTATAACATAAATTGAGCTCCAAGATCTAGACGGACCTGACAATCCATCTCCAGGCTTTTTTGTTTCTGCATAAATGGTTGAGTTTCTACTAATTGCATACAGAACCAATTGAACTGAAGTCTACTTATTTAATTAATAATTCTTTTTCTAAAGATTTTACTTATGTATTTGACAGAGAGAGACAGTGAGAGAGGGAACACAAGCAGGGGGAGTGGGAGAGGAAGAAGCAGGTTTCCCGCGGAGCAGGGAACCCAATGTAGGGCTCGATTCCAGGACCCTGGGATCATGACCTGAACCAAAGGCAGAGGCTTAAAGCCTAAGTCACCCAGGCACCGCTTTAGTTAATAATTTTTTAGAGGCATTGGGAATAGAGCATAAGAAGGAGGGTAGTGGTCCTCATAGATCTTGTAGTCTAGTTAGGAAGGCACATTTTAAACCACAGAACACAAAGATAGTAAATGCTAAGGAAGATGTACAGGATGTCCTGGGTGCATTAAACATGAGGACTTAGTCTGGTAAAAAGATGAGAGAAAGAGTCTCTCAACTACAACCCTAATAGCGCTGATTTACACCATTGTCTCAGATTGTGTACTAGTTATCTATCACTGCAAAAAAATTATCCTAAGACTTAACAGCTGAAAATATATATATATATATTTTATCTCACTGTTGACCCTGTGTGGGTCAGGAATCCACAAGCATCTTAGCTGCATGGTCTCCGGCTCAGGTTCTGTCATGATGCTGCAAGCAAGGTTTGTTTGGGTGCAGTGCGGGGTACAGTGTGGGGTGCAGTGCGGGGTGCAGTCATCTCAAGGCTCAGCTGGGAAAGGGTCTGCTTGCAAGCAGCTTCACAAGATTTGCTTCCAAACTCACTCATCTGAACTTCTCCACAGAGCTGCCTCCCAACAAAGCTGTCAGTTTCCCCTGGTGTGAGCAATCCAAAAGAGAATGAAAGAGAGCTCCCAAGACAAAATCCACAGTCTTTTTATAACCTAAGCTCAGGAGTGACATGTCTTCACTTTCACCATAGTTTATTCATTGGAAGCTAACTACTAAATCCCGTTTACAGTCAAGGGGAAGGGTGCCACAAGAACACTAGTACCAGGAAACAGGGATCATTGAGACCATCTTAGAGGTAGCCTACCACAGTTTGGGTTCTTCTAAAGGCAGATCCTAAGACCGGGATTTAGGCATAAGCAGCTTATTGATCCCCAAAAATACTCTGAAGAAATGTAAATGTAAAACAGGAAAGGGAAGACAACCAGTAAATGGTTGCCATTGACTGAATCTTTGTGTCTCTCCAAAATTCGTATGTTGGAATCTAATCTCTAAGGTGATGATATTTGGAGGTAAGACCCTTGGGAGCTGATTAGGTAATGAGGGCTTTGTTGTCATGAACGGGGTTAGTGTTCTTATAAAAGAGGCATAAGAATGATCCCTTGTCCCTTCTGCCATTTGAGGAAGCAATGATAAGAAGGTTGTCTGTGAAACAGGAAGTGGGTACTCACCAGACACTGAATCTGCCTAAACCTTGATCTTGGACTTCCCAGCCTCTAGAACTATGAAAAATAATTATTTACTGTTTATATGTACCCTAATCTATAACATTTTCCTATCTATAGCAGCCCAAAAGGACTAAGATAATGATCTTTCATGCGTGCATGACACTGGGCTCCATCCCACTAGGATCCCTCTGAGAGACTGTGTGGAACACTGCCCAGAATTATCCCACTAGAAGTAAGAAAGCTGGGGTGATTATTCACCATCTGTCTCACCTGGCTTCAAGGTTACCTGAAATTGTCTGCAAGGATATGGGCAAACACCAGCAGCACCTGCTACAGCACCTTAGTGACTACCCTTGCCTATTTGACCTAGCTCCTGGGACTTTCTCTCCTTGGTGCTTTCACCTCATTCATATGAGGTTGGTTGAGATACTCTCAGTTTTGACATACAAAGAATTTTATTTAATTCATAAATATCCACAGTGCATCACCTACATCTATTTAGTTCATTTGAAATTACAAAATGGATCAAAATACAACCTGAGCTCTTAACACATGTCTACTTTATTGGAGGAGATAAAGTAGGTATAGAGTAGCCAATATATAAGAAAGTTTATGGGTGCCTGGGTGCTCAGTGGTTAAGTATCTGCCTTAGGCTCAGGTCATGATACCAGGTTCCTGGGACTAAGCCTGGCATCTGGCTCCCTGCTCAGCTGGAAGCCTGCTTCTCCCTCTGCCTCTGTCCCTACCCCCACTCATCCTCTTCCCCTCTCTCTATCCCTCCCTTCCTCAGCAAAACAAACAAAATCTTTTTTTTTTTTTGAAGAAAGTTTGATACTAGTGGTATACATTAAATATCATGGAAGAGATGGGAAGTCTGGATTTTAAACAGCAAAAAAGATGGTGATGCTTAGATGTCAGAAACAGCTAGAAATGTGGTTTAACAAGAGGCCTTGGTGTGTCAGAGAAGTTAATGGGAGAAGAGGTTGAAGTTGGGTCCAGATACTGGAAAGTTCTAAATACCATGTTATGAATTAGATTTCATTGGCAGTGGAGGATTGATTGAGGTGTTTGAGATAGACATGACTGAGTCATATATTATAAAACAATATCTCATCCCAATGAGCATTCACATCGCACATTTACAATGAACAGAATGGAAAATGAGATTATTAAGGTTTAAAAAGTTATGGCTGAAGTGACTTACTATTTCAACCCACTGAGCCACCCAGGCGCCCCTGACTTACTATTTCAATAATTATTGTATATTGCGTACTATTACTGGTAAGCTCCTTCTTAAGCACACCATGTGCTCTAGAACAGAGGTCAATAAACTGATTCTGTAAAGGGTCAGATAGTGAGTATTTTAGGCTTTGTAGGCCATATGGTCTCTGCTGTAATTACTCATCTCTTCTGCTGAAGCATGAAAGCAGCCACAGACAATGTATAAATAAATGGATGTGACTTTGTTCCAATTAAACCTTATTTACAAAAACAGGCAGGATTTGGACTTCTGGCCATAATTGCAACTAAAAATATTGTTTCTATATTTGACTCTTTGTATATCTTCTCCAACTTACTCCTAAGAATTTATACCTCCTATAGAGTGAAGATAGATTAAGCCTGCTACTCCCCAAACTTGCCCAGTTCTGAGAGTCACTTGGGATACTTGCTATCTGTACAGATTCTCTGACCCCTCTTCCTGGAGATCCTAATTCATCTAGGAGTCTGGGAGGGGGCTCCAGAGTCTGTGCTTTAAAAGCCCCAGATTGTTTTATCATCAAGCAAGTTTGGGAAGCCCTGGATTGACCATCCCAGAGTTGTTCCCCACATCCCACAGATTTTCATAATTCTCAAGAGGGGCTAAGAGTATTGAGGTCCTGCCATGAATAAGATACAGTGAGAAACAATGGAAAGAGATATAAGATGCTGTCTCTGGCCTAAAGGATCTTTGGTCTAAGGCAACAAGGCTTTAGGTAGTACTTGCCCTTAGAGAATTCAAAGGACCAAACCCTTAAAGCATGCATTATTTATGGAAACATAGTCACTCAACCTCCTCTCCAGTGAATGTTGCTTTACTTTCTTCTTCAATTAAAGCCAGTCTAGAAAGAATTGGGAGAGATATTTACACTCCCCTTAGGAAAATGGGGGTAAACACACCTAATACTTTTGGCTTAAGGAAAACATTTAACTAATAGAGCCAGGAATTACGGTACACCCTTGGTACTTGGGGCAAGAGACTCCATGACCCATGTCCAGAAAAAAAGCTTTCTTAAGAAAATGCTTCCTTCAAACAAAGAAGTACTTTTTCTGACAAGTCAAAAATTGAATGAAAAAAAAAATACACAGGTTTTCTTTAAAAGAAATTTTTTTAATCCAAAATGTTAGGGCCTTAAAGAAAAAGAAATGAATTTATTTAAGTTATCTGAAAAGGAAAAAAAAAAAAGGAATTTAAAAGATCGATCAATGGTATTTTTCAAACACTGTTGGCTCAAAGAAAGCCTAGGAAAAGAAGCACTATTGCTGGAGTGGTTCTGAGCTTTTTGACCTATAATGTCTTCAATTCCTGGGGAAAGGGAATCCTCTGTTTTTGTTCACGATGCCTCTTCAAGGGTCTCTGGTCACTATAGCTCCACCTAGTAATGGCTTATTCACCTACTCAAAAGTACAGCTCAAAAGTCCATGACTGCCCTCGGAAGATGTTCTCTGACCTTCAGTTCTTGTGGTTCTCCTCTACACAACCACCCAGTGAGTCGCAGTCATCCACCTGATAAAATCTAAACTCCATAGAACAAAGCACAAACCCCTTAATGACCACACCCTCCCCAGCTCTTCCAGCCTCATCCATAGCTAACCTCCCTGCCCTAACCCCACTAGTCCTTGACTACAGAGCAATACCAACTTCTTGGATCATTCCTCAGCACTTGTGGGTCTCCCTGCTTGGGAAACCTGGTCCTATACCACTCCTCTCCCCTCTGTCTATAAACTCTGAGTATGCTTCAAAATCAGGTCAAGATGACTTTCTTGGTGACACCATCTCTGACTTAGGAGCATGGTATTCTACTCATACCTGCTTCCATCAGGGCTTTATCATATCATGTCATTTCTCTTCTCTATTTGCTTTAAATCTGCTTCCAAACAAAACTAAGCTAAATACTCCTTGAGAACGAAGACTATGCCAATTCACCTTTCTAGCTCCAGTTTTGCTTCAAAATAGAGTTCTCAATGCAGAACAAATGCTCAATGCATGTCTGAACATGCCCATGACAGTGAAAGAATGAATGAATCAACAGGATGAAGATATTTACAAAGAGCTGTCAGAGCTGACCTTAGTTGATTGGATGATGAACATGTAAGCAATTAGCCTATAGTTCCTATAATACCCCTACTTAGGAACAAGATCTTGTTTCCAGGCTTTTAATCCATTAAATCTATCCTTGTACCAAGCAGCTGGCATCACATAAAAACAGGTTTCCAATACCCTCTGATCAGCCACAATCTTAGTCCTGAGCCACTAGTCTTAATCTACTTCATACACTAAACCCCATGTGTTTCTGATCCTTCTGGCTTATGACCTCATTACACAATCTCTTGTTTACAACCTTATTACATTCTTTAGTCCTGAACTTGGTCTTGATTTTCTGGCTATGGCCTGAGTTCTTTTCTTTGACTAGAACTTAAATTCTGTCTTTGCATTCATGGTTCCCTACGAGTAGGTACATCTTGGTATCCAGACTGTCCTGAGAAATCCTTTGGTTAGAGCTCTTGCTGGACTCACTGCAGCCTTCTGAGTGGAAAACAAATACAAGGAGTAACCTTGAACCACTAGTTGAGGGAAACTGACCCCTACTGCAAACTATTAGGAAGAAAGTGAAGTCAAAACCAATCTATACATCATGTCAACTGGTACATATTATTCCAGTGTAAAGTCATTTGAATTCATCTCATCAAAGATTTAATCTCTGATAGTCTAAAAAAAGATGCATTGACATGAGGAAAAATAAAAATATCTTAGAAGAATATAAAGACAAGTTGATAAAGGGATAAAGGAAAATGGTAAAAGAAAACCAATTTGGGGTAATTACCTATGGTGGGGATTTAAGGTAAAACTATTTTGTATCTGATGCTGAACTTACCTAGAATCTTACATAGGATGGCAAGAGTGAAGGAGTTAGGTCTGATGAGTCATTATGCTAGAAATGAGAAGGAGAGAAGGTGGCTAAGAGTAAAAATAAGCCGAGTCAGGAAGACCTGGGTTTGAATCTGAGATGCATCCTTTTTAGGCAGTAAGACTTTGGAGAAGTTACTTAACTATGCTCTTTGCCAATTTCATCATATATAAAATGAAAATAAACATATTTAACTCACAAGTTGTTTTAGGGATTAAATAAAAATAATTAATGGAGAGTAGCTGATGGAATATTATTTGAGAATGTGTTTATTGTGCTGATGTCTGCTATGTCCTGGGAAAAAGATGGGAAGTTTAATTTCTATTATTCTAGAGAGTGTCCATGTATAGTTTATAGGCTAAGAAAAATGTCAGACTCCCCAATGGGAATAGGTATTAGATTACTACTGACGAACCAGAATATGATTTAACTTGTTTGTAGTTTCCTTTTCTTCAATTCAGCTTCCCTCCACTTTGCTCAGGTATGCTCTCTTGGATGCTTTTATAATTTTCATTCCAATTATTTAGTCAAAGAACTTGGGGGCAGCTTCAATTCCTCTCTCTCACTCCATATATAATCCTAGGGTCACCTCTGTCAGTTTATCACCTTCGCTGATACCACCATAGTCCAAGTTGTCTGAATTATGGCAAAAGCCTCCTAACTGGTCTTGCTGTTGATTCTACTATAGTCTTTTCTGAAAAAAAAGGAGACAAAGTGAACCTTTCAAGACATCTTTCAGATCCAAGTATTTCCTCTGCTCAAAATCCCTCATTGGCTTTCCTTTTCACTCTGAACAAAAGCCAAAGTTCTTCTGATGGCCTATAAGACCCCAGGTGATCAGGCATCCTGCTCCCATTTATACCCTATTTCCTTCCCCTTTATACCCTATTTTCTTCCCCTTTATACCCTATTTCCTTCCCCTCTCTCTCTCCCCGCCTCCTATCCACCATGCTCACTCCACAGAAGCCACACTGGCTTCATGTTGAACTTGGAACATGCCAAACACATTCTGGGGCCTCACAGAATTTGCTTTTTTTTTTTTTTTTTTTAAGATTTTATTTATTTGAGAGAGCATGAGAGGGTCAAGGGGCAGAGGGAGAAGCCGGCTCTCTGCTGAACAGAGGGCCCGATGTGGGACTCGATCCTGGGACTCCAGGATCATGACCTGAGCCAAAGGCAGTTGCTTAACCAACTGAGCCACCCAGGTGCCCCGGAATTTGCTTTTGTATGGAACAGTCTTCATCAAGATATCTGTGTGACATCCCCCTTCATGTTTCTAACACCTCTACTGAAATACCATCTTATCATAGAGGCCCACCATCTTAGCCTAGGTTTCCCCCAAAACAGAGCCTGAGACAAATGTTTGAATGTAAATAGTTTGGGGGAAAAATTGGTCTCAAGGAATGGAGTCAGGAAGGAAGGAAAGTTCATCCCAGTGTACATTAGTAACCTGGCTAATGTTGTGGGCAACAAGAGCTCAGTCTGGCTATGTTCCTCTGGAGATCATGAAGAAAGCGTCACAGATCTGTTCGGAAGAGAAAGCAGCAAGTATTTATCTACCAGATGTCTTTCTAATTGGTCAAATGCTGATGAATAGAATGTTACTTTCCTTGAACAGGTGAGCTCATGCACATCCTGGGTTGATGAAAGGAAATATACTCAGTGGGGCAGAGAAGCCCCTGTACAGAGAATAGAGATACAAAGTACAACTAAGTTGAAGTGCTGTTAGATGATGCCTACATGAATTTGGCTGTTGCAGAAAAGAGTGAAATAAGGAAAATGATTGAGAAGATATGAGGCAGGGCTCAAGACTTATCTACTCTTCCCTAACCCCCCCTATCCAAAATAACACCTGGCCCCTACCCTGTCACTCTCTAACCCCTTATTACCACCTCATGTATTCATTTGCTTATTGGCTTCAAATTCTCCTTACTAGACTGTAAACAGCATGTGATCAGTGTACTTTGCTTACTACAGTACTCTCAATTTCTGGGATGGTGTCTCTGATATGTAAAAACAAATATTATTAAATGAATAAATGGTTTAGATCATTAGATCATAAATCATAAATCTACTAATATGTATATATCTGAGAGAGAGAGAGAGAGAGGTGTCTAAATATCAAGCTGTTCATATAGAGTTAAGATATGTTAAGATATGTTGATGCTTTTTTGCTGTTGCTGTGTCTGCCCATCCAATTTTTCTTGCAATCCAGGATTCCCCCTAGGTGAAGTTAAACCAGGCTTAAGCCCATGAGTGTTAACAGAAAACTTAAGAAAACTTAAGTTTTCTTTCTTTCTTTCTTTATTTATTTATTTATTTATTTATTTATTTGACAGACAGAGATCACAAGTAGGCAGAGAGGCAGGCAGAGAGAGAGAGGAGAAGGCAGGCTCCCCGCTGAGCAGAGAGCCCGATGTGGGGCTCGATCCCAGGACCCTGGGATCATGACCTGAGCCGAAGGCAGAGGTTTTAACCCACTGAGCCACCCAGGTGCCCCAAAACTTAAGTTTTCTTAAGAAAACTAGATCAGTCATTCTCAAATGCTAGCTTTCATCAGAATAAAAGGAAGGGCTTATTAAAATAGAGTACTAGGTCCCATGTCAGGGCTGACTGGGACCTGAAAGTGTGCATTTCTAACAAGTGCTGTTGCTACTGCTGGCCCAGGACCATATTTTGGGAACCACCATATTAGACTGTTCTTACAGCCCCTTAGTGGGCATTTTGCCCACTACATAGCCTGGCCCACGATTGGTGAGACCCAAGGGAAGAAACAGGTTTATTTCATTTAAGCTGCTACAAAGCCCAATACAGCCCTGCTCTTTGGAGACTTTACGAGGTCACCATTCAACATGGGATTTACTTACTACATTCAGCTAATCCTGATGAAGAGTTCAGCCTGTTTAAGAGTCCTCTTTACAGTCAGCTCTAGGACCATATTTTTTAAATAAACCATATCTTTCTTTAATTGGCATGTCTAAGTGGAAGCAGCAAAACAGGATATGAAGACCAGAGTAACAACAGTGAAAATCTCAGAAATCATGGGGAAAATGCAAAAGGGCAATCCTGATTTGGGGGTAGAGTTCTTTTATGCTTGATAACTTTGGAGGAACCAAACTGACTTCCTTTGAAAAGGAGAAAAAATCTCAAGACAAGTAATTAGCTCTCCATTCTACAGGAAAAGGTAGTTCACTATTGGTAATGGCCGGCTGTTACTATTGCTTTTAATGTCATAGTTCTCAATCAAAACCAGCTGTCAGCTGCACTAATTTCAATGGGTCACTTGGGGATCAAATCAGATGACAGAAGCAGAGAGACAGTGTGCCAATAGAGGGTCTTTGCCTTTGCTTTCTATGGTGGCCGTTTAGGCAGTGGTGGGAGACACAGGATCCTTTTCCAGAAAATTAAAACTCTTGTGATTTGCCCCACCCTCCCACCACCTTAAACAAATTTGGCCAGATTATAATATAGAGTCTGTTTCTGGGTTAGATTTCACTGGAGCGAGAACTTTTTTCAACAAATACCATTTGTGAGTCCATGAATAGAAATTCTCTTATGGCACAAGATTAAAAAGCTAATTATTAGAGAATATAAAATTAATTTATTAGCTGAATTTAACAGACTCGGTAATCTAGAGAGTTGAATCTCTCTCTAGCAAGGACATTTTTATTCCAATTGGCTATGATAAACTTGGGAAATTTCTTCAAATTTTATCCTAATTCCAAAAAGTCTTCTGAGATTTTTGCATTCTGAAATTCTGGTGAAATTATACATCATTTTGTTTACAAAGCATTTGAAATTGCAGTTCCTTACTAAGCCTTTTTAAGTATAAATGTGCTTAAAGTATAAGATGCGTATATAGAGATATCTATAAGTTGTAGATATAGATCCCATACAAAGATGCTTATAGTATAAAGATGAAATTCTCAACCAATGGCCTGTGAGACAAATTTGAACCATGACAAATGATCCTTACAAGTCACATCTGAAATCTCTGCAAATTCTTGAAATCATATCTCATTCTCAAAGTTTTATAAATATCATCTTATCTTTAAATAAGTGGGAAGAGCAAATAAAATTGTGTAGTGGCCCTTTTAAAATAATATCTAGAATTTTTTTTAGTCCTTATCATTGGCAAAATTTTAGAAAATGTAACCTAAAATTCTACAAAGCTTATACGGTTATTCCGTTTTTCCCTCTCTACTTACATTTCTTGCCAAAAAATTCTCTTGGGAGACAACAATATCGCTTTCTTTCATGCCATGAGAGACTCACCTCCATAGAATTTGCATATGTGGGTTCCGACCCATCAGTTCTGGTCACTGATGGGTCAGATGCTCTCACTGCACACCTGAAATAATGCTGTTCCTATTCTTCTAAACAGGGAATGGGATGGAACAAAAATTTCCCTAGTTAACTGCTCACGAACAACTATCTCCCATTAACAGTGCAAGTTTTAAAATTGGAGACAGGTTGCAAAATTTGGAAACAGTTGTTGATCACCAAGGTGGCAACCCTAGTGGCACTTCTGAAATTCTGTGATGTGATCAGTTCCCTGGGCAGCCTCTTCTAGGTGATCCAGGCTCAAAGTGTGGCCCAATGAGCTGTAGAATCCCATTTGGACCCTAAAGCAGATAAAAATATGGACTGTGAACACTAGCATAATCCTTCAGTTAAACCCTCACAAGATCTTTTTTAGTATAAAGCGGAATACATGGACATTGAGTCTATTTCACTGTAAACCCCCATATCTCAGCAGCATTAACAGTGAAGTGGTGTCTAAGGGCCAATTCAAAGTAACTCCAGAAAATGCTTCTTGTACAAAAAAGCAACTCTCAGAGCAGGATACCAGGGCTTTCCCATTTCACTGTTGCTGGTGTTGTGCTCATTTTTTACAACAAATAAGAAGCAAATTGCACTTTGAAGACTTCTACTAAGACTCATTTTTTTCTATGTGCTTGAAGAACCTAACTAGTTTACAGCAAATAAAAATTTAAGTGTGTGAATATGCACGTGCATGTTTGTGTGTAATTTACTTAATAGGTGCAGAAATGGTTGGTGGATATCCGTTGCCCATTTAGAAGCCAAATGGTAATGATAGATCACACCACACAGTAACATGCCATGCATCCCCCCTGCTACAGGGCACCACAGAACCCTTATACAGTATCTGATTCTACAAGTTTGGGTCTGGGTCGAAGACCTTCATAGCAACTTCCTTCTGTGTCCCCAGTCAGGGAAAGACCCTCTAGGGGCTGACTGTCATATAATATAAACGTATCCGGAAGAGTAGTTGTAGTGAGTAATAAAATGCTAAAATTCAGAAGTGGCTTTCGTCCAGATGCCATGGAATCTTCATGGAGCCAATCAAAATCTACTTTGAAATTTGTCTTTCTGGGCCCCTGGGTGGCTCAGTGGGTGAAGCTTCTGCCTTTGGCTCAGGTCATAGTCTCAGCATCCTCCAATCGAGGCCCACATCAGGCTCTCTGCCCAGTGGAGAGTCTGCCTCTCTGCCTACTTGTGATTTCTCTGTGAATAAATAAATAAATAAATCTTTAAAAGAAAAGAAAAAAAACTACCTTTATGTGGGGGTTCCCTTTCTTCTTAGAGAATTTCCAGGCAAAAAACAAGATTTTTGTAGCGTTTATAGATTAAAGACTTTCAACCATGGACAAAAAGTAAAATTCCTGAATAGTCAACAAAACAAAGAGGCAACCCACAGAATGGGAGAAGATATTTGCAAATGACACTATAGATAAAGGACTGATATCCAAGATCTATAAAGAACTCTTCAAACTCAACACCCACAAAACAGATAATCATATCAAAAAATGGGCAGAAGACATGAACAGACACTTCTCCAATGAAGACATACAAATGGCTAACAAACACATGAAAAATGTTCATCATCATTAGCCATCAGAGAGATTCAAATCAAAACCACATTGAGATACCACCTTACCAGTTAGAATGGCCAAAATTAACAAGACACCTCTTACACTTTTAATATTATTGGTGTGAATGCAAGTTGGTGCAGCCACTTTGGAAAACAGTGTGGAGATTCCTCAAAAAAATTAAAAATAGAGGGGCGCCTGGGTGGCTCAGTGAGTTAAAGCCTCTGCCTTCAGCTCAGGTCATGGTCTCAGGGTCCTGGGATCAAGCCCCGCATTAGGCTCTCTGCTCAGTGGGGAGCCTACCTCCTCCTCTCTCTCTGCCTGCCTCTCTGCTTCCTTGTGAGCTCTATCAAATAAATAAATAAAATCTTTAAAAAAATTTTTAATAAAAAAATAAAAATAAAAATAGAGCTACCCCATGGCCCTGCAATTGCACTACTGGGTATTTACCCCAAAGATACAGATGTAGTGAAAAGAAGGGCCATCTGTACCCCAATGTTCATAGCAACAATGGCCACAGTCGCCAAACTGTGGAAAGAAACATGATGCCCTTCAATGGACCAATGGATAAAGAAAATATAGTCCATATATACAATGGAGTATTATGCCTCCATCAAAAAGGATGAAGACCCAACTTTTGTATCAACATGGATGGCACTGGAAGAGATTATGCTGAGTGAATTAAGTCAAGCAGAAAAAGTCAATTATCATATGGTTTCACTTACTTATGGAGCATAGGGAATAACACAGAGAACATGGGAAGATGGAGAGAAGTGAGTTGAGGGTTATCAGAGGGGGAGACAAACCATGAGAGACTGTGGACTCTGAGAAACAAACTGAGGGTTTTGGAGGGGAGGGGCGTGAAGGTGAGTGAGCCTGGTGGTGGATATTATGGAGGGCATGTATTGCATGGAGCACTGGGTGTGGTGCATAAGCAATGAATTTTGGAACATTGAAAATGAAATAAAATTAAATAAATATTTTTAAAAAAGTAAACTTCCTGGAAATCAAAGAGGATTGGGTGGCATCAGGGAGTTTGGAAACAGAGACCAGGTAGAAGTTAAGTTTGGAGATTTGAAAAAAAAAAAAAATGGTCTGGATAACAGAACACAACCAAATCTTGGTTATTATTTAAGAACATATTTTTTGCTTTAATGAGTCAATAGGGCAGGAAAGGGCCAGAATACCATGGGAATCATGGCTTGGATGTCAGACTCTAGTTTCTGGAGATAATGAAGGGTAAATTTTCTAGGTCCTGAGTTTCTCATCAACAATAAGAGAGGTTGGCTGGAAATCTCCAAGTTTCCTCCTAGCTCTATGATTTGATCATTATAACTCAAATAATTTATAATTCTTTTTCTACCATTTCAAAGCACCTGCCCTGATTTCTATGAGAGCCATAGTTAAGGGAATAGAAACTATGTGCTGTATCCCATTTTTCCTTACTCCTTAATATTATGGTAGCTCCAAGGTCTAAGAGTATTCACAGGATCTGCTGTTTCCATTCCTGGCTCATAAGCCAAGATAAGTCTTGCAGAATTCACTATCCATTTTGTTTCTGTGGCTGTGTGGAGTCGCTTGTAACTATGAAAGATGATGGTAGAATCATGTCATAAGACAAAGTGCAGTAATGAGATCCAAAGTTTCTTTGCCTCACTCAAGATGAATATTTATTATGAAAATAAACATATAAGGTTTAAGGGGCCAATCAGACTGTTGGTACATAATCTCTCAGTTGGACTCCCTCACTGAACAATCCTCTACTTTGCTTAGTCATCGTGAACCTGGTCTCTGGATTCGAATATGAGCTATCTGAAGAGCTTTAGTAATGAGCAAAATAAGTCAGATTCACGGGGCTCATTAGTTGTTTATGCTGATCAATTCTGGACTCTATTATGTGATTTTTATTGTCCTGCTGATTGAAAGTTGGTGGGGTAAATAAATGACATTATTCTTGAGCCGTGGAATCATTATACGTTGAAATGTGCATATATGGTGGGTACCCATTAGGTGAATAAATATTAAATGCTTACTACATCCAAAGAATACCTGAGTCAATTAGAAGTTTACATTTTTCTTTACCTTCTATGAGCCCCAAGCCCTGATGGATTTAGGGAGAAAAGAAATGTCTTTTAATATTGTTTAATCAGCCTGCCATGGCTCTATCTTAATTCTAAGCAAAGACCTTCTGACAAACTGCTGTTTCACTGTTCTCTAGGTACATATAAAGTGGACTTTTCCCATGAAGCATATTTAAGCCTCCTGGGCCCATGGTAGAACTCGTGATTAAAAGGCCAGACGCTATTATTCCGAAACAAGAACACATGATACTGCAGACTGTGCTGGTATACACACACACACACACAGGAGTAAGCCCCTCACCCTAAACATTTTTACATCATTGGCATTTTGCAGAACATGTTCTCCTCCTCCACGTTTTTAATTCTGAGCTGCAGCTAATCGAAGCACATGCATTATCCTTGGCAGCTGCACAACCCCAGATGTGCAGCCCCTAGAAGGAATCACTCCAACAGTGTCACCTGGCTATCACCTTCCCTTGCCTGGTTTCTCCAGCAGATCCCAAAGTGGCGATGCTGTGAAGCCTGCCAGCGTCATCTACTTTCACACTATGCTCTTGTAAATGGGAGAAACTGGTTCACATTAGATGCTCTGAAACAGAGAGGGAACACCTCGCGGAGATGATGAATTTGCATTTCGAAATAATTGAGAAAATGCACAAGCCTTGTCCGTGTCTTCATATGTAGTAGAATGTTCTGTTCATAAATAAGGGGCTGGGCTTAGAGACAAAATAGACAGATGCATGACCTGCTCTGGAACAGAGCTGAATTTGTAATCATTCTGCTATACATCGAAGTCACACATGTTGGCGTGTAAAAACCCAACCATGGGCTCTCCTTAGACAAAGAACCATTGTTTGTGGTTTGGGCCCCAGTCTCCTGAGCTTCTGTGGTTCTAGGCCCAAATGGTAATTCAATCAGTTCAACTACACACAAAATTGGAACTGATTCTGGCAGATTTCTCAGTTTCAAACATATTCAATCCTTATTTGAAACAATTTTGCCTGATTTTCATGGAGGCTCCATGTTAACAGTTTGCATCATTTAGCTATAAAGACAAAGCACTGATTCTCTTGAGTAGTTTTGGTATAAAGAGGAAGTAATTTTGATTCACTCTTACCAAATCAATTGTTCTACATCCTCATGGTTGTACTAGCTAATGGGCACAGTTTACTCCAAACATCTTTGAAAGTTCTTTGAAACAAGAAAATGAAAGAAGGGCGAAACCGCGATGTTTTAGAATAGATTGGGGTAGTAACTGAGTGTCACTTTCTTAAAGGAACATTAGTATTCTCATGTATCCCAAAACAGTTCCCCCTATACTTTCTCATGTTGTTGACAGTGTAAAGTCATTGCCCAAAACCAGTGCAGTGTTGCTGAAGACTGTTATTTATCCTTGTTTTCCAAAATTCTTCACTATTCAAGTGGATAGAAATATTTACTCAACACTGAAGATGTCTCATGTGATGGATGGATTCCACAGGGTGCCAGGCCTTAGCTCTTCTATTTCTATGTGATTTGGATAAGATAGTGATTCTCCTACCAGTGGAAATGATGCAGATGTCATTAGGTGACTTGAGTTCACATTTCAACCCTGTCAATAGTGAGCTCAGGGGTTCCAAGCAAGGCGCTTAATTTCTCTGGTCTTCAGTAACCTTTTCTGTAAAAGAGATTAACAATTTTCCAAGTTCTTGAGCACCAAGATTAATTTATTAGACAAAAACTCCAATATATAAAACAGATGAAAGTCATTCAGGTATTAGTGTTCATTTTCCTAAATTCAAATTCATACGATGTTGACTGGCCCTCCAGTAACCCCTGAGACCAGATAGATGAGAGAACCTCACTCTAGGTATAATGGAAACTTCAAAGGATGTTGATTCTCTGAAGATTTTGTGCAACTGCTTTACCAGCCCTGAATATCCAACCTCTGGGATTTTTATAAGAGAATAAAACCTTTAATGTTTAAGCCATAGTTAATTTAGATTTTCTTTCCATGCAGCTGAATCTAATTCTAACTAAGCAAGTTGTGTCCCCCTGCCTACCCCCCGACACACACCCAAAAAAGTTAAATTCTTCTTGCATTGAAAGTAGTGGCACCAGAAGTAGGTGATTTTCTGTGCAACCTTATCTCCCCCACACTCCCCCACACAACCCCATCATTGAAGGTCTTACCATCTTCACCACTCATATTCCCTTGCCCAGGGCTTAGAAAAGAGAGGGGAAGATAGAATTGGACAAAGAGAAGGAATAGGATGTGAATGTTTACAAAGGAAACAAACCATATACCATCTAAGTTGGGGCAGGATTTGGGGGTAATACGTCTTATCCAATATCCAAGTTCCTGTACAACTTCTACTTTGTAAGATTTGATGAAGCACTGCCATGTAGTGGGTTGTGTTACTCACGTAGAGATGGGTAAGACATTACCCATGCTCAAAATGAATGCATAGGGGCGCCTGGGTGGCTCAGTGGGTTAAAGCCTCTGCTTAAAGCCTCTGCCTTCGGCTCAGGTCATGATCCCAGGGTCCTGGGATCAAGCCCCGAGTCAGGCTCTCTACTCAGCGGGGAGCCTGCTTCCCTTCCTCTCTCTCTGCCCGCCTCTCTGCCTACTTGTGATCTCTCTGTGTCAAATAAATAAATTTAAAAAAAAAAAACCTAAAAAAAAAAAAGTGAATGCATAAACTAATGGGGTAGCCAACCACAGAAAGAAATAATGGCTAATACCTGGCATCCTCCACCACCACCCACTGCAATTGGTTATCCAGTTTCTACTCAAACATTTTCCGCAACAGCCTCTCAATAGCCCCTGCCTCCCACCTGTTTCCTTCCCCGTGCAGACAGCACTAACCAACTCCTCTATCTAAAACAGTACCCCCAGCACTCTATCCCCCTTTTCCTTGATGGCACTTTGCACATTCTGACCTATGTTACAGCTTTGTTTCTCTCCTCCCCAACTCCATCCTCTACAGAATGAAAGCACTATGAAAGCAAGAACTCTATTTTGTCCACTGCTCTCTTCCCAGTGCCTAGAATAGTTACCTGGCACATCAGGTTTTCAATGTTTATTGCACAGCTGAATATTAAGAAGGTTCTTTTTGCTATTGAGCCAAACCATACCATGATTACTTAAATTGATTTTTCTTCACTGCACAGCCTGGATTCATTCTGTTGTATTTCACTTTCTAATAGTGAAAGAAAGCTATCTACATTGACTGCTAATATCTTGACAGTAAAATGAGATACTAAATGACAATGTCTTTCAATCAGTCCTTCGTAAGCATTCTGAAATCACATCAAATCACTTTAGTATCTTTTCCACATGACAGCTCATCCATTACTGGAAGGCAGTTAGCATATCCTGACCGACAGGATTCAGGCTAAAAGTTTGCTATTCCTTAAAGGATTTCTCATGTGCCTTCTCATATCTCTTCATCATTCTCATGACCCCCTTGCCATTGTACCCTAATTTGCCAAAACTCTTTTTTTAAAGATTTTATTTATTTGACAGATGGAGATCACAGAGAAGCAGGCAGAGAGAGAGGAGGAAGCAGGCTCCCCGCTGAGCAGAGAGCAGGACTCTGGGATCATGACCCAAGCCGAAGGCAGAGACTTTAACCCACTGAGCCACCCAGGCGCCCCTGCCAAAACTCTTTTAAGAATGCAGTGCCCTGTTTTGAAAGTAATCCCCTCCACCTCATGAATTTTGTGTAGCACGGTGTGGAACAAGATTCTCAAGTCCCTTTTCTAGATACCATGTTCCTATTATTGTCTCCTAAAAGATATTGGCTTCTTTTCTTGAGCCATATTTTCCTCTTTCTTATATCCTAAATATTATGAAATGTTCAGCGTGAATGTAAAAATGACTATTTGATGGTAGGTTCTGTCCAATCCCTACCAGAGAAGCTGGAGGAAGCAGTCTGACCCCCGAAGGGCCAAGAAGCACAAGGCTGGGGGAAGCAGGAAGTAACTAGCCAGCCCTGAAAAGACTCCCGGTGGGAAGGAGGAAGCCTTGTCTCTGCACAAAGTGTAATCATATGCAAATTATTACGTCTTCTACAAACACATCTTCCAGTAAGTAACTAGGCTGTTCATTGAATACTGACAAGTGTTTGAAGCTATTTCTGTAGGATACCAAAACATCTGGAACAAGAGAGGTAAAAATCTCCCAGATGTTTGAGGAATGATAGGGTTGAGAAAGGAGCTAGTTGCAGCTGCCATAGTCCTTTTATGGGATTTTTACAAGACCTCACTGAACTTATGTTTCTCTAGCATGTCAGCTACACACACACACACACACACACACACACACACACACACACACACACACACACACAATCTACAAACCTTTGAAACTGTGAAGAACTTCCATAGCTTTTCTAAGGCAAGGGAAAGGATTTAGATTTTTATCACCAAGGTCCACATCAATGAAATGCCTCAGTTTGATATGACTATTGACTCTTGAAAGTTGAAACGAAATTTGGATTTTAATTTTTCAGTGTCTTTGAACCTTCACAACTTTTTTGGCCTTAGACCAGAAACATGTTGGTTCCCATGGTAACAACCATCAAGTGCCTGTTTCTAGCACTCTCAATTTGAATTCTGTCAGTTATCTCATCTGCAGCTACCTGATCTCTGAGATTCTCTTGTGCTCTGTGATTCGGGGAACCCGTGATAACATCGCCATGGTCTCATGATACTGTGGTTATTGTTTTTTACCTAAATCTAACACCTTAAGATTGGTCATAGAGTGAAATATTAAATTAAATATTAAAATGATGTTCTTCCATGGCATTCCCATTAGTGGAAGGACTGGGGGAAGAATAACTATAGAGAACTATATAGGGGTATGTCTCCGTAAATATACTTTCCTTCTAAAAATTGTATAGATTCCCTTCACTTTAGTTTACAGTCTGAGTTATAATTGATTTTCCAATGGAAAAGAGACATATCACAGTGGCTACCTGAGTGGGAAAATCAATTCAGTCTTTTTTCTTCCTTTCTTTATTTGGGGAGGGGGCATGAGAAATCCTACTGTGATAATTGAGGAAATTTCTAATGCCGCTGAAGAATGGGAAACTAAAAGTGCCTATTACAAAATATAGAAATTTATAGCACCACCTATTGGTTTCAAAATAAACATTGAAATTTTTTCTGACTTTTATTAATTATGAAGAACAGTATAAAGAGGCATGATTATTTTAAGCCTATGAAAATTGATAGTTTTTTACTTTCTAATGCATGATGCTGTGGAAATTTTTTAAGCAAAATTCATACTCCTGACTAATGCAAATTAAAGTTTTTCTATATGAGAGGAATAAAACAGAATTATTATTTTATTTATGCATGACTTGTGCTGAGTTGTATTACATTTCTCAAGTCATGCTTTGAGTATTATTTCCAAACTGACGAAGTATGTAGGGCTCCATTCTCTCTAGTGGCTAACTAGAACAGAGGGGTTAAATAATGTCTGGCTTTTAGCGTCATCTATCGTGTCTTTCCCTAAAACTGGAGGAGATTCTGAAATCTCTGAAAAGAATAAATTCGCAGAGCCTCAGCTCCTCCAGACTCTCCCTCAGATGATCTTTACTACCCAATTCAGCTTCTCTAACAATGAGGGGGCCTTCCCAGTAATCTCAGAAATGCTCCCTTTCCACTCTGCTTTAGCATGCACCAGTCTGCTTCTTTTTCCAGAATGCACAGTCCTTGCTAGGAACCACTCGGGAAAGAACTACCCTGTTCCTTTCCCAAACGTTAGGAAGCGTATGGACAACTCTCCATGGAAACACCCCTTTCCACCCTTGGGACGACTGAGTATCTGAAAGGATCACTTCTAGAGTTTATGAACATACTTCTCTCTCTGACCCTATTTCTTTTATATAGATTATTTGAAAAATCAGATTTCTCTTTTTAAGACTTATTAAAGTAAAGGCCTTTCAGGTATCAAACATGACATCCTACTCTGGAATGATCTGGAAAACGGAACTTCATACAGAACGCTGCCACATAGAACTGAAGGAAAAGCAAGCCCATTTAGACCTCACATTAAACATGGGTTTTAAATAGTTTCTCCCCATCTAACCAAATATTCACTTCTCCAAAATTGCAACAGGCATTAAAATATGAAAACTGACAAAATTTGAAAACAGAGGAAAAGAAACCAAACAACACAAAAATAATACCAGATTTTAAGAGGAGATGATAGGAGAAAATAGAAGCATTATCTTCAGGGAAGGGATGATTAGGCTGAAGTATATAAAATTACATTTTTGTAAAAGTCAGAATTGTCAACTCATCTAAAATTCATGATTCAGTCTTGTATTAAGTGAAGAAAAAAAAACAATTTGAACATGTTTGGAAACAAAAATGAAAGAGAAGAAAAGAGCCAATAATGTGTCACATAATTCGGATCAGAAGAATTGGTATTTTAGGCTTTCTTAGCCAACACTGCGAAGTGGTTCCCCTTAGCTTCCTCCAGCACTGTCTCCTGCTCTTTTCTTCACCAGCATTTGCTGATCCTTTCATTCAAAGGCATTTCTTCTCACCCAGTTTCTAACAGGTAGTTGCAACTTGCCCGCCTTTGAAAGACTACCAGTCTTTAATGTCAGAGTATTCAAAATGAGAGCCATGATCTCCCTGTTTGTTTGTTTTTTTAAGGTTATTCTGCCTTGTTTTTGAAATTTTACCAAGGTGGGGCATGGCCACAGCTTGATTAGACTCCGAATCCTTCAAGACCCATCTCATTTCATACTCCTCCACTCTTCTAAACAGGCTTCATGCTAGGCAGCCTTCACACCCTCCCTGCGGGTCTCACTCACAGAGCGAGCCATAATAACAAGCTTCCATGCCCTGGCTGGCTTTTTGGCTCAATGGGATGGTTCTGTTGCCAAATCCTGCTTTGAGAGCCTCACAGGTTTATCCTTACATGCACCTCAGTGATGTCCTGTAGTTTGTCTCTTCCGAGCCCAGGTTCATTTTCTATGTCCTCTTATTGCTATTTGGGTGACAAAATGTCTACATCTGGAGGGAAAGAAACCCCTACTGTATTTTTTTTTTTTGCCTTTTCCTCTGGAAAATATCATCCTGTTGTACATGCAGGGAAAAAGATGTTAGTAATAAGAGAAGGAAATGAGGGGGTCAGCTGGGGCTGTTAGAGACAGTCCAGACGAAATGTAACACGCGAGCTGCAGGGACAGTTTCTGAGAAAACTGGGTGATCTGAGCTTTGAAACCTACAGCCCATAATCTGGACTCGACTAAAATACCAAAAAGCTTAGCTCAGACTTGCAAGGTTCGTTGCTTCTAAACATAAAATGGGGAAATGTGGAAGGTTTGCTCTTTCTCTTAACAACCTGCTTTTGGGAACACAAATCTTTTTATGGAGTAAGAACTAGCTCTTTAAAAACGGGAAATATGTGTGGGGATGGTGTTTATTTATGCACACATAAATATACACACGCAATGATTATTAATATTTACATACACATACACGTATGGAAATAATTGTCTCTGAAAGTGGTTTAAATCTAGAAAAAATTGGCAGACAAAGAAAGGAAAACTGGGAATGGTCCAGTCTACAAAACCATCCCAAAGGACAGTATTCCCAACAAGGAGGAGACTGATAGCATAATAATCCCCATAAAAATAATATGGGGGTAGAGGGAGTGGAGGATTCTTTAGGATTTTTATGGATTCATAAGAAAAGTTTTAGAACTTAAATTCTTTCCAAATCAACTTTTATTTACATGTGCAAAAAATAGATTGACGGCTTCAAATGAAGGGTAGGTAACTGGGGGTCAGAGTCTGGGCAACTCATGAGAACTGTAACTCTTGGGCGAGTGTTTGCTGGATGGAGGAAGAAAAAGAAAGCCCTCCCTTCTGCAAAGATGCTCCCACCAGGAACATGCCACTGTCCAGTACAGAGTCTGTGTTTTTTTGTTCTGTCTGTGCAGGATTCGGGTTGATTTTTATCCCCACACAACACATGCCATGGAATATTTACATGTTTGGGTACATCAACAAAGAGGGATAAAAACAAAACAAAACAAAACAAAAAGACTCACACCACACACACACACACACACACACACACACATGCGCGCGCGTGCACACACACACACACGCACACAAATTGGGATTGTGCTCCTTTGTTTTGCATTTTCTCTAACCCAGATTGCGGTAATTATCTCTCTGGCTTTACAAGCCTTTTCTTTCATTCTAAAGGCAGTTTTTGGAATCGTGTTACACTTAACTCAGTTTAACAAATAAGAGTAGTCTGGCAAAATGGCACCATGTGCTTTCCACAAATATTTGTGGTATAGGCAAGCTCTCAATGTTTTTATTATGCCCAAGGTTCTTTGGTTTTAAAGCAAGTGGAACAACGTAAAGAAGGGAGAGAAGCACGGATTTGGGAACTGGGTGTGTGTTGGATGCACTTTGCAAATCCTTCTGTGCCAGAGAGCGAACGAGGAAAAAGATACATTTTAAAAATAACCAGGGGAAGAAAAAGAGGGAAAAAGGTTTGGAGGCATTTAGCAGAGCCCCGTTTACCCTGGCGTGAGCTACAGGCTAATGATGGAATCATAACATGGGGAGCTCGCAGCCCCGGGAGGCTGACAATGAGCACACTGTAGCCGGTGTTCTTCACACGTTCGCCGGGCTCTGCAGTCAGCACAAAGAATTGTGAAACAGAGGCAAAGTGGGGAAGGGGTGAGAGAGAGTCTGCACACAAGTTTGCAGTAATATAAATATACGTACGCTCCGCCGCAGATGTTCCTCATTGGCGAAGGCTTGCACGTAATTATGCTATGCGCTTCATAATATTTTAATGAGCTTTTTCTCCAAATAGCAACGAAAATGAACAATAAGAAGCTCTTAGGGAGGGAAAGTTGGTGTTGTTTTTGTCCCTGGGGAAAAAAAAATGCTCATAATAGGTTATATTAGAAAGGCAGAAAAAACACTGGTCTGGGTTTAATAAAACTGAATTGAGTCTAAAATACGGTTCTTGAAGCTGGTTTCCTTTTTTTCCCCCCTTCATCTTTAACAGTTCATTCAGGCTAAAGAAATAACAAAACAGTGGTTATAGCGTAATTCTGGTTGATTGTTTCTCTCTCTCCCCCTTTCTCTCTCCCTCTCTTCCTCTTTTTAGGGGGGAAAAAAAAAAAACCTTAAGTGGAACTGTTGTAACAATGCTGTTAATATATTGTGCCAATTAAAGTCTTGAAATAAATAACAAACCACTTAGTATGTGTTGTAAATGTGCTGATTTAAGCATTGTTATGCAGAGATTACATCTCTTCAGGGAATGGATGACTGGGTCCTGAACGGAGGTTTTCTCTTTGAGTGTGTGTGTGTGTGTGTGTGTGTGTTCCCCAATATTCTTTTTTTTTCTTTTTTTTTTTTTTTTGCCGTAGGGTAAATTCCAAATAAAGAATAAAGAGCCAAAGTTTGTTATCTGCAATAATGCAGCCAGGTTTTAGCATTGCTAAACCTGTAAGGAAAATAATTATTTTTGGCCATGTTCAATATCTCATTAAAAACAAAACAAAACAACTCCACAGCAAAATTAGAGTGTGTACCTTATTTTGAGACATAATCTTTTGGATAGGTTCTTTGCACACAACTTTTTTGTTTGAGGGTGAGCTGAATGAGAAGAGTTTAGGTTGTGAACATGTGAGTAGTAAAACTGTAATAACAGTAAAGACATAATAACCTCTGAATGTTATTTGGGAAAGGAAAACAAAATTTCTACATATAAAATATTGTGTATGCAAGTAGGGAGCCCAGATACTGTCTTTTCTAATTTGCAGATTAGAGATCATTTATTATTATTCAGAAGGACCATTTCTCGGGTAAAAATCCTATTGTTTACTGAGTTAGGTGTCTTTATTACCGACCCAATAACCCTAACCCCCTCCCTCTTTTTATAACGCAATTGTGGTAGGTACATAGATGAAGGATGGAAGTAAATCTTCATTTCAAGGGGTGCATCAGACCACTAGGCTTAGTAACTCAAATTTGTATTTATTTTTGGAATTTTGACATTAAGCAATAACAAACAAAAATAGTAGACCCCGGGGATATATCTGTATGAAGTAAATTTTAGTGAAGTTCCTGCAATATCATTTAGAGACAACTTAATTGCCTCCTCTCTCTCTCTCCGTCTTTGAAAAGTAAAATGTTGATAAGGAAGACTGGAGGTCTTATGAAACTCGCCATGCCCTCCAAATCAGAATTCCAATGAAACTGAGTTGTGATAAGCACAGTTTTAGTGTCAAGTGTATTTTAATTTTTAATTTTTTTACAAGTGGATACTGTATACATGACAGTTTTGTTAACTTAATTGGCCAGATTATGTTAACGATCTGAGTATCGCTCACTGCTGTCCTGGATAAACGCCCTGCATGTGGTAGAACTTTATATATATTTATATACATATGTATTTATGTATTGATTTTACAAAGGAGTTTTCTGTGTACATAGATGAACTTATGTGAGAGGTACAAAACTGGCTCGGGTGGTTTTTGGTGAATTCTGTGTCCAATAAGGAGCCTAAAGATCTAGGCATTTTTTAAAGTAAAGCAGCTTGATAAGAATGAGTTAAACTATATGTAGGTAGAAGCAGTTAATTAAGTAAGACGTAGTATAGCTATGTGCTTAAAAGCAAATCCTCACTCCACCACGGACCAGTGATATCATTGAGTGAGCTGACTTACCACATCGTGCTTCAGCTTATCCACCTGGAAAATGGGGATAATGGTAACACCTTCTTCCTCATCTTGTTATAAGGACAATATGAGTTAATACATGTAAAAGATTTAAAACGGTACCCAGCACACAGTAAGTCCTGAAAAAGAATTTGCTATTATCATCATCATTATTCTTACTATTTAATGAATCCAGTATGCTACTATTAAATCTCTCTTCTTATCAGTCGAACTGGGAATTAGAAGTCCTGGGTCTTGGTC
Source organism: Lutra lutra (assembly GCF_902655055.1). Lineage (NCBI taxonomy): Eukaryota > Metazoa > Chordata > Mammalia > Carnivora > Mustelidae > Lutra > Lutra lutra. The sequence goes on along the minus strand of NC_062290.1, from coordinate 40,362,705 downwards.
TGGGCTCCAACATTGAGTGGCTTTGTGTTCTTTTCTCAGCCCATCCCAGTCTTCTGTCTACTTCAGCTATAAAATTAGGGCGACTTGGAAGATGACTCAGGAGTCTAGTTGTGCGTTAGAACAAAATCCTTTTAAAAGAATTCAAAAGTTCTGGTCCCATGTCCAGAAAAAGTGCCACAGTGTAAAATATGGGGGACACCTCGGACAGCTGAGATCGCTATGGTGTGAGGCTGGGTTTAGAGTCCTGAGTCTCAGCTCCTAACTCTCTCCAGAGAATAATCGTTACTTAAAATTCTGCAGCTCCAAACCTGCTCTGCAACAGACCACAGACTTGTTTTCAAGGATGTATGGCTTCCTCTCTGTTGACATTCGGGCTTCTTGGCTCTTTAGAGTATTTCAATTCCTTCCATAAAATTAAATTAATATTTAAAAACACCAATAACAACAAGCTGAGAAGTTTCCCCCTGGGAGCTGAAGATGCATTTTCTGTTCATAGGGTCACTCCTGTCCCACCCACTGTCAATGATACCATTCTGAACAAAGTGCTTCTCAGCTGCAGTCTGTGTGGAAAATAAAATACGCAAGCATTACGAAGTTTTGCTAGACACTGGCACCAATGGTCTTTATTGAAGAGTGAGGACTGCAAATATTTGCTATTGTATCTGCCTGAGAAGAGTAACACCTAACAGGACCTGAGCACTTAGTCTGAGTCAAGCTACTGTCTAAGCGCTTTCCATGTTATTAACTTGGATATTCCTCACCAAACTCTCTGAGGGCATTTTTATCCCAGTTCCTGCCTAGGAAGCAGGACAGAGAGGCAAAGGTCACAACGTGAGGGAGTGGCAGAACTGGTGCTAGATTTTAAGCTTCCTCTGACTGTAGCAACAGGCCCCGAGCAGCAAGGCCATGACCCAACTCCTGTGATAAAAACAAAACAGTGAATCTGGGGCACCTGAGTGGCTCAGTGGGTTGAGCCTCCAACTCTTGGTTTTCACTCAGGTCCTGACCTCAGGGCTGTGATCTCAGGGTCATGAGATGGACCCCCACATGGGGCTCCTTGTTCTGTCAGATTGAGTCCCGCATAGGGCTCTACGCTCCTCCAGAAGTCTGCTTGTCCCTCTCGCTCCCCCACCGTCCCTCCCATGGCACTCACATATGCACAAGCTCACCCTCTCTTTCAAATAAATAAATAAAATCCTTAAATAATATCTTTTTAAAAAGACAAAACAGTGACTCTTAAAAGCAAAGTCAAAAAAGCTTCCCAACCAGATAATAAGATTTAGGACTATGAAATCAGACTAGAAGACACATCTATTTCCACCCACTAGTTTTAAAAATAATAATGCTTTGCTATCTGAATTATGATTTCACATCTTGTTCTGATTTGAATTTCCTGGTGACTTTGAGAAGTGAGGAAAACCAGGGTTATTGAAAAGAATGAGTTAGCACTTCCTTCTCTCATCCATAATTTCTACTTCAGATAGTTTCTAAGGAAATACATTCTCCACTAACACACTAGCAAGCTGTGTAAGAAAAACCACTAGCTCCTCTCAGGACACCAAGCCTAGATGTATTCAATTTGGTAATAGTGGGGGAATCTCTGGCTGGTGTGCATCTTAGAGGCCCTGCTCCACCTGTTGTAGGGACGTCTGTAGGATTCTACCATTGCCACCACATGGGTTAGAACCTGCAGGTTCAGTCGTAAAACCAAGCCTAGCCCCTTCAGCGTATTGGACAAGGAGCGAGTGATCCCTTCATGGAAGGGACAGGGCTGCTGGACCCATCACAGCCACCTGGTCTAGCCATCCTGCTAGGCTTCAATTCTCTTGCATTGCCAACCTTGAGGGACTGACATTTTACTTTATTGAGGAGGGCCAATGAGTATGTATCTCCTTCAAGAAAAAGGAAAGGGTTCCATTGTGATTTGACACTGCAGAGGAATTTTGAAATAGTAAATGACTTAAAGCTGAATATGTACAACTTCATGTTGTCCTTCCATAAGAAAGTAAAGAGATATGAGTGTGTGCTTAAAATATATGATATGTGCATTTTAATGTCTTTTTTAGCTTTGTTACAAGAAAACAAATGATAATGTCAATAACATTAAGTGGAATTAGCAAAAACTGAGGTTCTCTGTTACTATCAACTATAGCTTTATGTTTCCTTTTTTTTTTTAGATTATTTATTTTAGAGAGAGAAAGAGAATGACTGTGCACAAACGTGGGGGGAGGAGCAGAGGGAAAGAATCTCAAACAGATTCCCCACTGAGCTCAGAGCCAACAAGGGGTTTGAGGTGGGGCTGCACATTGGGGGCTTGATGCCGGGCTTCATCTCAAGACCCTGGGATCATGACCTGAGCTGAAATCAAGAGTTGGATGCTCAACCCACTGAGTTACCCAGGAACCCCAATTATAGCTTTATGTTTCAATGGACTTGTCATCCAATCTGCAGTGGCTTAACACAAGATACTGGTTACCAAAACCTTGATCACAGTTACAATATTTTAGAAGCTCAGTATTTAAGGAGTTCTGGATGACACTAGAATCAATGTGAACTATACATGTACACTGCATAGTCTACTGGGGAGTCATGCAGGCAAGTCTAGATTGCCTTCAGCCAGGCATTTCAAGTCTAGAATTTTCCATTCACTTCTTCACTTGCAATATCAACTTTCAAAGTCTGGTGATCCCTAACTCCCCCATCTAAGAAGAGCCTGAATTGAGGAACATTACTTAAAAGTGTTGAGCCTCAGTTTCTTTATCTTTAAAATCTGAACAACAATCTTGCCTTATAGCATTGCAAGGATGAAGGAAACTGTCTGTATCATTCCCATCAGAAGGCCTGGCTCATGGTGGGTGCTCTGTAAATCATCTAGCCACTCTTTTTTGTAATGATTATACCTTACATTTTCCTAATATTCTATAACTGTTGCTAATCTCATGTAAGTTCCAGTCAAGCTCATCATGATTGCATTGTATGGTTCTACCTTGGCCAGACATCAAATAATTAAGTGGGGAAGATTGTATTAAGAAAATTACGGTATAGGGAGTGAGAGAAGATGAAGGGAAGAAAATTGTATTGTATTCCTGAAACTGATATTGAAGGAGTAAGGGAGCTTGATGGGATGGTTGGATTTTCAACATTAAGAGGGAGCACATTGCAAGGCAACTAAAGAGAAGGAGACATGGTATTTGGGATTAAGTTCTTGGTCATGGAAGAGGAGCTTGTTCAATAGGACCCTTTGGCAAGTATCCAAATACGTACAATCCTAATTACCTTTTAATCAACAAATGTTTATACTTATGAAAAGAGCCTCTAGGCATTGACTTGATATCTATATTGATTTGAAGCCTTGATTTCCCCACAAAACAAAACAAAACGTCATTATGAAGATGATGTTGATGAAGATGATTTTAGCACACCCTCGGAACACACACCAGCCCAGCACACTGAAAAAAAAAATCTCCCTAATATTTAGGGAAATCCTGTAAAATAAGGCCTCCCTCGAAAACCTAATGTGCAATGTGCCAACTCTTTCCATTGCCAGGGGGATGAGAAGGAGTGTGTATGGGTGTGTCCCTAGACAAGCCACCCAAGGAAGGAGCTAGAGAAAGCTGAGACATAGATGGCAAATGTTTGGGCTATCCCTCCTGGCACAAGTGTGTTTGTGACCTATTCTGTGTCTCATGAAATGGAGTCAGCTGGATATGAGCCTGGTACATTACAAATGATAAAGGGAATGGAAAAATTTGTTTCCCATGGAAAGTATGAAGTTCAGAAGGCAAAATGAATTTGGAGGAGAGACTTTCAGACCTGTGCCATCCTGGAGGTATACCACAATCCTATTCCGCTCGTAGGACAATCCTCTCAGCCTCTACCCTGTAGTATACTATTTGCAAGGTGCTAAAAGGAGCTTCTTTAAGGGAAACCTTGTATGTATTTTCCCACTGGGGCAGGCCCCAAAAGCAAAGAAAATTTCCACTGTTGTAGTTAGAGAATATATTTTGCTTTTGCATGAGGAAGAGAAATCAGGCTTAATCTGAGTGACCCCAAAACACTTCTTGATGGATGTTATGCAGAGGCCAAGTTTACCTCAATAGAAGGAAGAACTTTCTGACAATAAGATATATCCAAAACCCGAATGGGCTGGAGGTATTCCAGCCAAGTCTGTAGGAGCACTTGTTGGACATGTTCAGGAAATTCATGCCTTGGAAAAGTGTTGGGCTAGACGCCTGAAATTCTCTAAAAATATTTGATAAAAGAATGGAAAAAGTCTTGGTATCAGAAAACACTGCAAAGCAAAGTTGCATCAATTCTGAAATAACACATGGAAAGCAAAGCTAAACTGTTCTGCTTATTCTCTCTACCGTCCCACTCAAAAGCCCTGCCATTAACATATCATCTTTGTGGCAAGAAGATAGGAGTCTGCACTGGGGACAGCGCTTGCTTCCAGTGACTTCCGGAGGAAGCTAGCTGGAAGGAAGACTCAAATGACAGTTAAGCCACAAGTTTCTGGTGGCCTGGAAGCACACTGGTTTATTGGACTCTGGTGGGATTCTTCCCAAGGCTGGTGCAGGTCCCCTCCACTGCTTGGCACAGACCTACAGAGAGCGTAAGGGGGTTGTTTTCTCCCACCTGTAATAGTGAGTTATTTGCTTTACTACTCTTAAGGGGATGGCTCTTAGTTCAAATTATGCCAAAATCATGTTAATATCCTGATCATAAGAAATATTGCTGGTTTTTATTTCTAGGTTTTCATTATACGAATCTCTTAGCCCCTTTCTCCACTTGGCAAACTCTGACTAATACTTTAATTCTCATCTCTTGAACCCTTTCCTGGCATTTCCGTGAATCCTTACCCAGATATTTTCCCTCCTCTGTGCTTCTACAGAGCTGTGTATAGATCCCTACCATAAGACTTATGACCAGGACCTGCTACAAAATCTGCACAACCCAGGGCAAGGAGAAGATTTTTGGGTCCCTTGTTTATAAATTATTAAGAATTTCAAGATGGTGGGGGTGCCTGGGTGGCTCAGTGGGTTAAGCCTCTGCCTTCAGCTCAGGTTATGATCTCAGGGTCCTGGGATCGAGCCCCGCATCGGGCTCTCTGCTCGGCATGGAGCCTGCTTCCTCCTCTCTCTCTCTGCCTGCCTCTCTGCCTACTTGTGATCTCTTTCTGTCAAATAAAAAAAATAAATAAATAAAATCTTAAAAAAAAAAAAAGAATTTCAAAATGGTGGCACAGAACATTAAACCAAATGTAAGGGCTGCTAAGCATGGGGCCCTTTGTGACAGCACAGATCACAGGTCCATGAAGCCAACCCTACTTACGACACTGTAATCAGATTCTGTGTTACATACTTTGTGTTGATTTTGGTCTACTAATCAATCACCCATTACTTCTGTGTGTGGTAGGGTTCCTTCTCCTCTGGTGTATATTGCCTCAGTGCACCTAGAATTCAAGGTGCCTCACCTTGTACTTCTAAGGGATAGCCATACAACTGAGCTCATGCTCCCTTAGGTCCTCTCTCTCCCTCTCCCTCTTCCTCTCTCTCCTTCTCCCTCTCTCTTTCCTTAGTCTAAGACTTTGAATCTTGAGAACAAAGATGAAAGAACAAGGGGAAAAAACTGGAATGCATTTGTTCACTGGCGATGCCCCCCCCCAAGACTATTGGTGAGATCCTGAGACTTAAACTCTTACTTTTGCTATTTCTTCCGTTTTCAAACCTGATTCTCCAGCTTTCTAGTTGATCCTGTCTGTATCCCAATAGCTTTCCAATAAACGTCTCACCTGCTTAGGCATCCAGAACTTATTTCTGTGACCTGCACTCGAAGAACCCTGTAAGTGACAGATCCCATTCACTCACTCGACCGTGAGTTCTTTGATCTAATGAAAATTATAGCATGCATGCATTTTGTAAATACTGCGTAACAGGAAAGTGCAAATTTCTTCACATAAAATTGATCATTTCATCTTCACAATGGGTATTCAAGGTAGATGTCCTTGTCCTCACTTTTCTGATGACAGAAATCAGGTTCTGAAAGACAAAATGATATTCCAAATGTCTCTCAGTTATTCCGTTGTGGAATCAAGATTTTCAGGCTGCACTTTTTTCTGACTCCCAAGACCACACTTTCCTACAATTTTTTTCTCCCTTTGTATCCCATTTTCTCACACACTGCTTGGTCCACCATATTCCTTATGACTATTCAGTGAGTGAGAGAATAAATAAAAGAAGCAATATTCATACCCATGCCTTCATCCAGTTTCAGTTTATAACCAGTACATAATGGCTTACAATTATAAAGTCAAATTTTTATCTTTTGCTTCTGTTATCATAAAATTTTATTTGTCATTTACTACTATGAAAACATTGACAAACCCATCACTTTTTCTAAAATGGCTTCCCATACCAACAATCTCAGCTCATTTCATGATTTCTTTAGCAATTAACCATGACTGTCATTTTCAGATCAAAGGCACAATGATAGGCACTAACATAAACCAATTAAAGATGCTCAAGGAACAAATGATGTAACTTTAACGGTCTTGACCTTGACTTGAATAGAGACACTTGCAAAGTATTGCCCTTTCCCCACAAATAGTTTCAAAATCAATAATGCAGATGATATGAAGGTACATGAAGGTTGTAAAAAAAATCTGACTAAAATTGTTAATTGTGCTACAGTACACAACTGCATTGAGGAAAACCAGAAAGACAAGGAGGTAGCTAGAGAAGATTTATATTTTGCATGGGATCTACATTGCTATCATCAAACCAAAGGAAATCTATTTGGTGGGTAAAAACAAAAGCTATTATTTTCCCGCCTTATGTATGTCTACACAATTCAATGTAAATAAGATGTTACCGAGCAAAGGACTGATCTTTACTGTACCGTGTACAGGTTCAGAGGTAAAAAAAAAAAAAAAAAAAAATCAATTAATTACAAAAGCTTCCAAACAATGCAAACAGCATTAAGCACAGTAATTATAAGATAAGCATGGAAGCAATTTTCAGTTGATTGGGTGTGGGTGTGCAGAAGTGAACCTACAGTTTGCCTGCTGGTGCAAGAATGGCTTACATGCCAATTAGTGGTTATTGCTACTAATTATTAAAAACATTTTTAAGAGTAATTAAAAATTAAATGCACCTGTATGATGGCTCATAACTGTGTTGTAGTAAATTGCTCAGATTTTCCATATCAATCACACAGGAAATGCTCAGTGAGTTGGAGGAGCCTTATGACACCCACTCTCAGAAGCCAAGCTACATAGGTGTGTGCCCTCCACACAGAAGCACTCCTGGGGTTCAGTTTTCCTGCTCAAAAGTTTCTCTGAATAAAGGCTACTAGGCCAAGCTAATGAAGACGGGAGTTGAGGGTGTAATCCTTTACTTTGGAGCTTAGTGGTATCTTCCTTGCCACAAAATGCTGTTTAGAAAAGAAGGAAGGAAAGATGGCGCTCAGCCTCATCTGAGACCTCACTTCCCCTCTTACGAGCTGTGCCAGGGATGGCAACCTCAGCATTCTAGAATGAACACTGGAATCCCTCCATCATTTCCAACTATATGACCATGAGCATGGAACTCATCCTCCTGGATTCAGCTTCTTTACCTTCAAAGCACGAACATGGATTCCTTTCAGGAATAAAAGAATCTGTGTCCTGACTAAGCTAATATTCATGTCACATGAACAAGAACTGAATAATATTTACTGAGTGTTCATTCAGTTTCGGGCTTTTCTACCAGTTGTTCAAATCCTTGGCTATGCACTGGAATCAACAGGGGAGCATTTAAAAATCCTAATGTCAAGGCCTGTTCCCCTGAGATTCTGATTTATTCGGACAGAGGCAGAGGGGCATTGGGAGATTTTCAAATCTCTCCAGGTGACTCAGATGTGCTTAGATTGTTACAAGCTACTGGACACACTTTACATATATTAGGTCACCAGTTCTGGTTTTCTACAAGTAGTCTGAGAGGTATGCATTTTTGTCCCCATTTTACAGATGAGGAAATATATTCAGGAAGGTTCAAATGTCTATCATAATACCCATGTGGCAGAGACAGAAATCCAAGTCTCTTTCATTCCGAGTTGTGTTTTTTGTAACCTTTTTATATCATCAATGTTCTAAGTTGTTGATTGACCAATTGGCATTTCTTCTCTTTGGTTACTACTTGTATTATCATAGCACACATCCTTAAGGGACTTTCATTTAAATTTCCTTCTCGCTCTCAGATATTTAAGTGGAATAATATACAACATTAGTGGTATGGATTTGCCGGATATTCCCATAGAGGATTACATACTGGAAGCAAATGTTGGAAGTCCGAGTGCTGATGTTCTGGGAAGTGCTAGCAATCCAGGCTCCTTCCATAGCTGACTGAGCCTTAAGAAGCTTCAAGAAGCTCAGGAAGAGAAGGAATGAGCGACACTAACACAGATTGCATAAGGAGGTGGTGGAGAGCATCGAAGTGGTGACTGGGAAGTAAGGGACATTTCTCTTCGACTCTGCCTCTGACCTTGGAGGCTTTGTTTGTGTTTTGTTCATCTTAAGGCTGTCACCTCGGTTTCTAATGATATCTCATGGGCCCCAGGACATTCATACCACTTATCTCATTATTAGCTCCACTGTAAATCTAATTATCTTTTCAAAGGTACAAAGCAATTTATGTACCACCATAATTTTATTTACAGCTTTAATCCTACATCACCAAAGTAAAGAAACACAATCGTTACCTGCATGTATGTTGTAACTCTCCTCTGTGGTTCATTACTGGAGCTTCAGGAAGCAAACGACAAGAGCAACCACACACAGGCACGCTCACACACCATTCACTACTCCTCTTCATCTTGGAGTGCTCACCACCTACCTGTTCGTTCTACTCCATCTTCCAATTCCCTCACCTGAAAGCAAGAAGGAATTGTATTTTCACTCTAGCATATAATTGGCAGATTCATATTTTGTTTTCACTTGTTTTTTTTTTTTCTTCCAGTGACATCAATGTGCCTTCTTTCTGACTTTCCCTGCCAAACATATCAGACTGTGTGAGGTTTATGGACGCACAATAATTCCTGGGCAACCTGAAAGCCAGGGAGACTACAGGAGATAGTGGGGGGTAGAGGGGGGTGGGGTGGGGAAGTGTCACAAAGAAAGCATGAGTGAATAATAGATGACAGATTTGAGATAATTATTGGAGAGATGACAGAGAACATCACCATGATTTGTTTTGCCAGGTTGTCATTTCAAAGACAATGAAGAACTATTAAATCGATTTCTTTTTTTTCCCTCAGGGAAATGAGTACACAGATATTAAAGAATAAATGAAATGAATACACAAATACTAATTATAAATCCTGATTATGATAAGTTTGAGTAGCTGGTTACTTCATATCGCACTGGAAGTATTTGTTATGCAAATACATAAAGTGTGCACAGTGGCCCTTATAGATCATGGGCATTAGGTCTGGAACTATTGTGGTGAAATAGGGTGGTTGGCTCCACTCGGTTGGGGGTCATTTTATTGCCGATTTAACTAGTGTTAAATTAGTGGGTATTTAACTGTCACTAAAACAATTTAGGGCTCAATTCACTGAAGTATCATTTTACTAATATTTTAGAGAAAGTGAAGAATTGTTCCTCCTGATGCTCTCCTGGGATGTTAAAGGCACCACTGTTTTTCAGTCTACACTAATGAAAGTTGCATTAGCAAAAGTGGGCTGGTTGCCTACTAAGGAAAAAAAAAGTCTCCTTGAGAACCCAGTATCCTGCTGTATTTTATTGCGGTAAAATCATTTTAACATCCCTTTCCACTGAATGAGATTTTTTAAAATTCCTAAATCATGAGCCAAATTACTATAATCCATCCAGTATCTCGTGGAAGACCCTGCCTGTAAGATTATCGCATTGAACTCCCAACTTTTTGTTTTAGGGGGTAAAAAAAACTCAACAAACCATATTTCTCTACCAACACGAAACATGATCAGCTCCAAATTCAAAAAGATTTACAAATGCCACAACACAGTTATCTACCAGCAAACATATCATTTCTTTGTTTCGTAGGACACCAAGGATGAATTATTCATGAGACCCCATTTCAGATGCTTATTGTGTCTGGTGGCAAAGTCTCCGCCTGCTCAGCCCGGGGAAAGCTCTGGCGCTTAGCTGCAGGCACAGAGCTCCCTGCCATCCAGGGACCAGCCGTGTGCTCTCGAGTTACTAGAGCAGCAAGAGCACTTCCAGTGGTCTCAGCTGTGGAGACAGCTGTTTGCCCACCGTCTGTGATGGCAGAAATGTGTGGGAGGCTTCCCCCTAACAGCATGCCCCCCCACACCACACACACGGGCACGCACACACACAACTCCCATGCCATGCATCACACACACAACCACCAAAGGAGCGCAGAGAAGCCCCAGGATTTGAGGACCAGAGGAGCGAAGCAACACTGCTTAGAATGGGTCTCCCTCTTGGATGCAAAATGATCAGCACAGAGGCTGGAGCCTCCGAATCTAAACCTTTTTTGTCATTTATGTATCAAAAGGTTTGTGCATGCATGAAATTCAAAATGATTTATTGTTTAGTTATTGCCTTATTTACTTACTTAATGGATTGATGGATGTGCCAGGATCCCACAGACAACAGGGCTATTTTATTTTATTTTATTTTTATTTTTTTAAGCTGGCTTTAAAGGAAATAGATTGCAAACAGGAGTTTCACTAACACAGTAAGTCAGCCCCTCCTTCCTGGTTTGTATTCATAATGAGTTCCTTTTGGCTCTTGCCTGCTACCTGTCTATGGCTGTTCGTTGACACAAAATACGGCACCTTGCATTCTGTGGGATGAAAGAATAAAATATTAGGTGTGGAAGGGTAAAATATGGAGAGAAAATCTGGATCAAACCCCAGAGTTTTGGCCAATATAAGCACCTATGGTAGGCAATCTCTTGCATGGGGCTTGGGCTGGAAGCCATAGAAGCACTCAACAACAATGGGAGGTATTAGAATTCCATCTGGCATCATTTCTCTACAGAGGAGGGAGGTGCAGACAGAGAAGTCCCACAATTTGAATTCCTCCTGGAGACCTCGGATCATCTGTTTATTTTATGGACACTAAGCTTACTTTCATTTTCTAAGGACATTACTACACCTGAAATTAGTCAGCGGAATAAAAGAAAATTCTCTTCAAACATTGGAAAGATGGCAACAAGGAAAGTTCCACAGACCTCTCCCTCACATTCTTCTTGAAATTTCTTTATGCCTTTATTAGGGGGCCCAAGGTTTTAATTGGTCTTGGTGAACAGGGGCTGAATCGGGAAGGAGGCTGATTTGTTTATAGAAATCGGATGTTGACTTTGTGCAGAACTCTCCCTCGATGCTCTACGCATGCGACATTTACGTAAGCCCTCTGTAACCTCTTTTCCACCCGAGCTCTAATTTGACATAATGCAGCGGAGAATGGCACCAGTCATCGGGCTTGCATCAGAAATGCATTTTATTTGGATTCAGTTCAGACTCTTAACGAACCGGTTCCCGTAAATGCAGCAGATGGGAGTGTGGCAAATGGGAGCGGGTGTGCGGCCTCACACCCAGCATCCGTCGCTGCTTCACTGTGCGAAAGCCTTTCCTGAGTTAGTTGGTTAGTTAGTTAGCTAATTAGTTAGGCACATTTCAGCTGAAACTTTTCATTATAATTAACGTATTTATCCTACCCGTCCTCCAACCTGAGGCCTGAAAAGCTACTTTCCGGCCAAGGCGAGTAGATTCTGTCCTTAGCTTTCTCTCGGCCCCACTGATTAATATGGTCAAAGCTGCCAGAAGATGATCCGACGGTTTATAAACCTGGCAAAGCCGTAGCCAGACCTTCTCTTCGAAGGGTCAATGGAAAATGCTAGTTGCACGATCAACAGAAGTCTCCACAGAAGAATTCCACACTGTGCCCGGAGTGGTCTCTTAATACAAAATATCAATTTGATTTTCCTCAGGAGATTCAGTCTCCTTTTGCAATGCAAATATTTTCAAGTGTACTAAACACGTTTTAGCACCTCAACATAGGCACTAAAACTATTTGCATGCAAAATTACCCAGAGTAGGCAGACAGGCACAAGCTTATGCCAGCACCATATGTGCTAAAGAATTTGAGCCAGGAAACAACTAGTATCTGGACGTTATTTACAATTTAAATTTAATTTTACATTATTATTCAAACGAGAGCTTATATATAAGTCTCTATTGAAATTAATGCTTCACATGGAACACAATTTCACCTAAAATTATATGTCCAATGGCGCTCGGGTGTTCCTGCCTCAGCTCTGTGAACCACTCTGCAGTGCCATCCAGCACTCGTGTTCCTTGTCTTTCTACTCTACCTGCACCGAGTGGCTCGTTTTTCCCTCTAACAACTTCTCTCAGAAAAAGCAGCAAAATTAATGTTGATTGCAAGGCCCAGAAATCAACACAAAACATAGACCAAGCCAGACCCATGAAAGAGCATGAGTGATTTGAGGAAATACACACTACCTGGAAATAGCACAGAACATCCTCCACGTGCAGATAAAAACAAAACAAAACAAGACAAAAAAACACTTCTTTTTTTCTTTCTTTCCAAGAAGCTCTACTTAACCTTTTTGTAAACAGGGAAAATGACTTTGGGTTAACATTCAGTGTGTAAATTGCACTGTTTCGTACTGTCCCGGAAAATGGCTCTGCTTTCTGCACTCGGGGGGACACAATGAGCCCTGTTCCTCTGCTTTCCTTTCAGTGTACCTTCTCAAAGAAATCTTATGTCATTGGGCAGTGTGTTTAGAGATCGTTTGCTAATACCTATCAAGATAAAACATCACTCTCTTCTTTATTTCTTAAAGTAATTTTCCATTTCAAGTTTGGTACAATTTCATGTCTTTAATAGCATTGGTTTAAATATCTAATAGTTTATTTATCTGTTAATTTGAGGGAAAAAATGGTTATATCAGAATGATTACTTCTAACTCTCCAACACTCCAACTTGTCTATTCTCGGGGACTGTCTGGGAAGTGGTACCAACAGAAAAATCATTTCCCAGCTCTCTGTCAGGCTTGGTGAGGTTTCTGGCAATTGTTACATAGTAATCCATTTTAACTAAAAAATAATAGCAAAGGAGAAGTGTCTTTTCAATGCTAGGCTGTGAAACAAGTCTTTAAAAAGACAGAGCTATGGAAATGAATCCAGGGTGGAAGGAATATAAGAAAAATCAGTATACTGTATTTTATCACAAGGACACCATCAAATATTCCCAGAACTGTAACTACAGATCTTCCCCTGGATTAGAGATCTTCAAGTTTATTATAAACCTAGCACATGCTAATTTTCCTTTGAAAACTTCAAGTATTATTTCTAGATCAAGTATCTGTTTCTCTCTCTCTCTCTCTTTCTTTCTTTCTAGTGTAGGAGAAAGAAGCTGCTTTCTTTCTTAACTTGCAATCAGTCTTAGAAATGTTGAATCATTGCCTAGGTGCATGAACTCCGTTCTGAGCAGATTTAATTTATAGCAGCCAACATTTCTATAACATAAGCTCTCTAAAAGAGGCCCACAGAAGAACCAGAAATATGTGGTTGTGTAGAAAGTTTAGTGGGAATGGAAAATCTCCACGTTTGCATGTCTATCCTTGCATATTAATATCATTACATTTAAACGGTGGTTTAATTTCAAACATTGAATTAATTAAGAAGGGAACTTCCAGGTCGAGTTATAAGGCCAAATGAAATGCCAACAGCTCCCTCTACTGGCTGCTAGAGAAAAACATTTGGTCTCCTTAAAAAAGAAATTTGCTGTTTATTTAAGAAGCATCTTCACCAAATTAAACTTTTTGAAAAAAAATCCAAGTTTCTTGGGAAGCCTGAGAGATGTCCACTTATAGTTAGTTATAGGAATAAAACAACGAAGAATTGGGCGCCTGGGTGGCTCAGGGGGTTAAAGCCTCTGCCTTTGGCTCAGGTCATGATCCCAGGGTCCTGGGATCGAGCCCCACATCGGGCTCTCTGCTCAGCGGGGAGCCTGCTTCCCCCCTCTCTCTCTGCCTGCTTCTCTGCCTACTTGTGATCTCTGTCAAATAAATAAATAAAATCTTTAAAAAAAAAAACAACGAAGAATTATAGAAATAGAAACTGACAGTCATGTCAAGATTCCCCCCTCGATAAACAATTCCTACCTCCACTAAAACACATCTGGTCATTCTATTATAAAGTTTGGGCTTAGGTTAAAATATAATCAAGGTTAGTTTCAGAATTGTGTTTTCTCAAACCTGACAAAAAAATAATGAATTCATTTTCTGGAAGTTGAGAAATCTTAATGAAAGTATCCATCTTTTTCATAATACTTCCTCTGTAGCTGACTTCTAAAAAAGAAGAAAACCAAGAACCATCTTATTGTTATTTCAATAAGAATAAATAGGCCATTTAACTTTAACATTTAACTTGTATGTTGTTTGAGAGCAAAGACATTGGTTTCTTTCAGTTAAATACTAGCATTTGATGTAATGAGTAGTTTAAATAGAACAATAAAGTATTAAAAATGTAAGAAATAAAATGAATAAAATATATTTTCCTCCCAAACTCCTTCCTCATTCTTCATGGAGACCACTGTTCTCCATCACCTGAAACAATTGATCTATTTAGTTTCACTCATTTAGAGCTGTTTCTCCCTCAAATTTCCCCCCCAACCCCTCCTCCCCGCACACACACACACACACACATACAACTCTTGACCTTATTTTCACACAGCCATATTCCCTGAACATAAATGGAAAATGTAGTAGCACACTCAGGAGTTTTCAAATCCCACTCATTTCAACAAGTGAGACTTGACAAGGTTGATATGATAGGCTCTTGTGAGAAGGTTTAGAATTTGACGTAAATGCACTGTGAAGAAAAACCTTTCTTCTTTAGAAAGGACAAAATACAGCACTAGAGAGACATCAACATCTCACTCTGTGGGTATGTTTGATGCAGTCCCCCCTACGCCCACCAGCTTACCACAGGACTTTAAAAACAAACAAGTATTTTTGAAAATTAAGCAAAATAAAATAATTCTTTTACTCTTTTTATTTCGCCAAACCCCGACACACACACACACACACACACACACACACACACACACGGCTTCAAAATACATGTATCCTTCATCTTTAGGAAGTGAACGATTTCTGATTTTTAAAAAAAATCCTGCATCTTAACCTTGATATCTTAATTTAGGAAACCACACTGACTTTCTAAAGCATCCATAATTGGTGTCAAAGCCATTGAGAATCTTTATATGACAAGTTCTTCCTTGCCTAGTAATATAATTATTGTTGAATACGTATCAACATACGTATGTATTAGCATGCAACATTTTAGAATTTTCTTATTTCACTAATTCTCTTTTAGAAGTTGAATTTTTGAAAACATTACAGTAACAATGTGGCTTTGGAATTAGGTCTCCTAGACTCAAACCTCACCTCCGTCATTTCATAAACTGTGTGACCTAAGTCCAGTCTCTTAAACTCCATGAGCCTCGTTATCCTCATTTGTTAAAAGGGAATAATTGTATGTCTTCGCCTCATTGGGTGGCTCGTTGAAGGTGCTGTGAAAAGACGCCGGTGTTGCTATTGCTGCTTAACAAACAAGAAAATAAATCTTACATGAACGAAATAATGTAATTCTTTATTTCCTAGGGCCCGTGGGTGGCTCAGTCTGTTAAGCATCTGCCTTCAGTTCAGGTCAGGATTCCGGGGTCCTGGGATCGAGCCCTGAATAGGGCTTCCTGCTCAGCCACGAGTCTGCTTCTCTCTCTGCCTCTCCCCCATTCTCATGCTCTCTCTTACTCTCTCTCTCAAATAAATAAATAAAATATAAAAACAAAAAACAGTTTATTTCCTAAAAAAAAAAAAAAGTCATCACTGTCACCCAAGGGAGCTCTGAATACTGACGACTTTGATTAGAAACCTTAAAGTAAATATTGTCTGAAACGAGGATTCCAATTGATGGTGAGGCAGTCCTCTCTCTTATCTGAGAGCACCACAGGCTTCTCTCCTCTAGTGGAGGAGGCACTGTTTACAGTTAGAACTTGGAGTCAAGGGGCGCCTGGGTGGCTCAGTGGGTTAGTAGGCCGCTGCCTTCGGCTCAGGTCATGATCTCAGGTCCTGGGATCGAGTCCCACATCGGCTCTCTGCTCGGCGGGGAGCCTGCTTCCCTCTCTCTCTCTGCCTGCCTCTCTGTCTACCTGTGATCTCTCTCTGTCAAATAAATAAATAAAATCTTTAAAAAAAAAAAAAAGAACTTGGAGTCAGGGAATAAATTTGTCTTTAATGGGTGCCCCGGAGAAAGCCTCCACTGGACGATGTGTCAGAGTAGGGTTGTGAATCATCGGGATCAACACCGGTGAATCTGGGCTCTAGGAGGGGACAGAAGTTGTTCCAACCCCACCCTGGGCTCCAGCTTGCTGTGTGACCAGATGCCCATTCCTCACTTTCCTGCGCTTCTTCTTCCCGTTCTGCAAAGCGAGGATAGCGAACAGAGCGAACAGAGCTGGGGGAGACCTTGTGATCGTGGATTATGGTCATCTGGCTCCTTCCCTCCTTTGCAGCCCCTTTGCTTCAACCCTCATCCGTGACCCACAGCTGCAGCCTAACTGGCCTTCTTGGAAGCCTGGGATTGTCAGTCTGTCCATGTTCCCTCACGCTATGTGATCTACTTAATGCCTGCCCCATCCTATCTTATCTTTTTTTTTAAATTAACATATAATGTATTATTTGCTTCAGGGGTACAGGTCTGTGAATCATCAATCTTACATAATTCACAGCACTCACCATAGCACATACCCTCCCCAATGTCCATCACCCAGCCACCCCATCCCTACTACCCCACCCCCCAGCAACCCTCAGTTTGTTTCCTGTGATTAAAAGTCTTTTACTTTTCCCTCCCGATCCCATCTTGTTTCTTTTTTTCCCTCCCTACCCCCCACAACACCACGCCCCGCCTCTCAAATTCCTCATATCAGGGAGATCATATGATAATTGTCTTTCTCCGATTGACTTATTTTGCTCAGCATAATACCCTCTAGTTCCATCCACGTCATTGCAAATGATAAGATTTTGGTTTTTGATGGCTGCATAGTATTCCATTGTGTATATACACCACATCTTCTTTATTCCATTCATCTGTTGATGGACATCTAGGTTTTTCCCATAGTTGGCTATTGTGGACATTGCTGCTGTAAATGTTTGGGTGCACGTGCCCCTTCGGATCTCTACATTTAGCTCAGTCACTCACTCCTTGCAGAAATCTTCCTCGATCTTGCTGGTAGGCTCAATTCCTTCGATGTGATTCTCCAACTATCTTCCACTTCTCCCCAGTCCTGGCACTTCTTGCGTATTTAATTTAATTTGATTGACTGTGTCCCGACTAGATGAAGAGCCACCACAGGACGGCTAGTGACTCTTTTCATTCACCATCATAACCCCCATGCTTGGCAAAGAATAGGTACTTAATATTTGTTGAACAAATACACGTAAACCTAACGCATAATAGCTACTTCAGAAATGATAGTTATTTCTACAGAACTTCAGGATCAGTGGGACCTTCAGGGTCCTTTAGAAGTGAATCCAAACCACTTTCCTTCAAATACGTACCCAGCAGTTTCACCACCTTAAGATCAGTGAGCAAAAAATCAAGATTGCGAAATCAACAGAGGCCTATTAAAACCTTCATTTATTATCCAATGGCATCCACATTTCCCTCGGTTTGCCTAAATTGCCCTCCCTTTTGTAATTAAAACAGTCTCTCCATAGCAGAGAGCAGGAGTGTGAACCTTGCACTCCAGCGGGTACTATATGGGGCGATGGAACCCCGAAACTATTAACTTTAGGAAGCGAATCCTGCTGGGATGTCTGTTGGAGTTAGGGAGGGAGCCTTGCAAGCCCCGGAGAGGTGTGATGCAGACCCTCGGTGCTGGGAGGTCCTGAAACCACGTTTTCAGAGGTTCCTCCGTCATCTCTTTGTACCCTGCCACCGCTGCCCACCCCCTTCAAAATGCTGTCACTGCATAGAGATGGTGATAATATCTGGGAAATATTTTACTGCTATCATAAAAGTCACCAGGAAGGTTGCAGCCCAAGAAAGAAAGCGTGGTGGTAAAACTGGAGAAACATTTAAAATTTTTTTCCATTCATTAAAAAAAATAAATAAATAACCCTTGGAGACTCGAAGGGCAGGAAATGCTGCCACTTTATTGCCTTTTTAGTCAAATGCCTTTACAGGCCTATCCCTTGAACCTATCAATATTAATAACATTGATCCCTCAGGGCTGAACACAATTTCCACCTCCTCCCTTGGACTACCCCAGGACCCTCTGACCTTTCTTCCTGAATTCCCATTATGCCTCTTCACTCACTTGACTTTTTCCCCAATTGCTTCTGACTTTATTTTTCTCTCTCGGCTACCCTGGAAGGTAGGGACGATGAGCCTCAGGAATACCCCTTTCTGGAGAAGAGTGCTTGGTTAAGACTAGACAGTTTGAGAACACATGGGGTCTTTGAACAGCTGGGTTCAGTTGGAATTCCATTTCTTGACTCTTACGACCAGTGAGAAGCTGACCCAGGATCTAGGCCGGGGGGGAAGAATACCTTATCTTACCAGGTTGTTGTTAGATTGAATTTGATTAAAACCTGGTCAACTAGTGGGACACCTGGGTGACTCAGGCGGTTAAGCATCCAAATCTTGGTTTTGGCTCAGGTCATGATCTTAGGATCATGAGATGGAGCCTCAGAACAGAATCTGCTTGGGATTTCGTCTTCCTCTGCTCCTCCTCCCTTTCAAATAAATGGATAGATAGATAGATAGATAGATAGATAGAAAGAAAGAAAGAATGAATCTTAAAACAAACCAACCAACCTGGTCAGCTAGCAACAAGTGCTGGTTAGAAATTTAATTAAATTAATTCCAACACTTTTTGTAAAGTTTCTGCATTTTTGTTTCTATTTTCCGATTAGGAAAAACAGTCTTTCAGAAATTTTGAATAATTCCGAAAAGTATAAAAGAAGAAAATGCATTTAGCAGCTTCCATATCGAAGGGACTCCTATGTGTCATGCCTGTGCTGTTTGTTGCATATTTCTATTACCCCTTTGCATTTCGGCAGCAACACAGGAGGTAGATATTAATATTGTTCCTATTTTACATGTGAAACAACAAACGCAAAGGGTGGCTAGGGCCACACAGTAAGTGAGAGACTTGGAAATTAAATCCAGCTGGTCCCTCCAGAGCATGACCACATGCTAAAGGAGGTACCAAAATTATCCATAAATCAACGATGTCACATCATAGAGAAAAAATCCATACTATCGGTATGTTATGGATCCAATCACGTTTCCTTCCAATTACACATTCACACAGAGAGAGCGAGAGAGAAAGAGACAGAGAGAGAGCTATGGAGTGTTTCCTAAATCAAAACTGGGATCAAATTTTATATACAGTTTTTAAATTAACGTGATGTTTTTGGCACTTTAATGGCATAAAAATTCTTTAGAATTTAGAATTTAGAATCACTACTTTCAGTAGTGATTGTGAGGCATTTCTCCTCCTTCATGGAGCCTTTCTTCTCTTGTTGGACTTTCAAATGATTCCCAGTCCTTAGCATATAATTTTTCTCCAGGTTAAATTTACCACAAATTAGGATTATGCACATTATAACCTTCAATATACAAATTATTCATCATAGTAAGGAGATAATTACATAAGCTCCCAGATGTACCATTTGTGATTCAGATCTTGTCAGGAAAAGGTTTTTTTTTTTTTTTTTTTTTTTTAATTTTTAAAATTTCTCCCTCCGCCCCTCCCCCCGCTCGTTCTCTCTCTCTTACTCATGAATAAATAAATAAATAAATAAAATATTTTTAAAAGTAAACTTAAAGAAGAAAGAAAAGCCCAGGGGGAGGACTTGGGGCTCCCTTCCTCCGCTGGGCTCCCCAGCCGGGGTCCCCCCAGCTCTGCTCAGGGCTGGCACTGCAGCGCCGCGACCCCAGTGAGGCCCGCAAAAATCGGGGGGACCAGCCCCAGGGTCGGGGACTCGGCGAAAACCACCGGGGGCGAGACCCGCCGCCGCAGGTGGCTGCCCGGCCGAACCCGGACTCCGGGCGAACCGACCCACCTCTCTGTGGCCCGCCGGGGGTCGCCAGGAAAAGGTTTTTAAAATCATCCTTCAGCCTGTCCCATAATGCTACCCAATTTTGAAGAGTGTTTGAAAAAATAGGTAACACAGTGAGTCTAATTCTGCCCACTGTTCCGAAATGCATTACCAAACTGCCTAGAAGCCAAAAATGAGCCTCCGCTATCATATCAACAGGGTTGATCACCAATTAGAAAAAGGCAGAGCAGCCAGGTCTGAAGACAAAAGGTCTGGCATCCTAATCAAGTCACTGTTTGGTACTGTGTGCCTGTATTTTGTGCAAGGAAATTGATCTCTGTAAGCCTCAGTTTCCTTGTTGTAAATTACAACAATATCTTCACTGCTATATTATGTGGTGAGGCTGGGAATGAAATGTCAGAACATTGCATCCAACTGCATGTTATTATTATTATTAACTAGACTGATATAAACAACCATGCAGATGTTCAGAAAGAATGATCCTAGAAAATTATTAGGCCCATCCTTTTCCGTGCATAGAAACATCTACAAAATTCCCAGAGGCTCCTTTCAGTCTGGGGGAAAATATTAAGACCATTGTTGCCTCATGGAAGGAAAGAATGTGTCAAATATAAGAATTGACTTTATTTTTAATCAGACCTATCTGAAGATACTTGGTTTCTTTGTCCTTTTTTGCTCATTGATTTCTATTTGAAACTTAAAACCCCTTCTGTATTTTTAATCATCTACTTTTCTTTTTCTTGGGTCCAGGGTGCAAAGCCTCCTGCTCCTCAGAATACCGAGTGGGCAAAAACAGCAGGAGCTCCTTCCTTGAACGCAAGCCTCATGTCCTCTCTGGCTGTGGCTTATGCACGTTATTTTGTGGCTGGGAGCAGAATGCCTTGCCTACAAAGCAGAAGACTTTCATCTTGACATGGAAGGTGAGGACCTGCTCTTTTACCACATTGCCACTGTTTGGTCACTGTGTTTCTCTTGACACCTGGTCATTGACCTACCATGTAAATAGCCACATGGCATAAAATTTCAGCACAGGGTGAATTTTCTCATTAGTGTGTGTCCTTAGGATCCTTCTCATAAAAAAAAAAAAAAAAGACCCCACAAAACTATGGTCAGAGAATCATATCATAACTGGTATGCTGGTTATGGTTTCTGTTCTCTTCTTTTTTCTGAAAATTTCCTTGTTGCATTATTTTCGTGCTCTCACTTAATTCTTTAGGAATACATCCCTCAAAAAAGTAGAAAATTCTCTCATCATTATCACGGTGCAAATCTGGGCCAGCATTGTGTAATTTGAGCCTTATTGAATTTTTTTTTTTACTGAACTTTCTCTCATGTTTTATTTCAATAGAGTTTACATCATGGTTCCACTAAGCGTGTATTTCTGAATGATGGACTGTTAAAAGTCCCTACTTTCTTTCCCCCTTATTTGTTCTCAAACATCTCATGCTTCTTTCCTGGCAGGCTCTTGAAAAATGAATCTGGCTTTCTGGAGTCGTAACTCTGAGCAGCATCTGCCCTGTCTTTATGATAATGGGCTGGTAATTTTATTTCTAAACTTGAGTCTGAAATCCCAGAGGAAATATTTTTCTAATACTTTGTGCTATATGTGTGGTAGTATGATTCCTACACCCAGAAGCAAATGGAATTATGGTTTACTTCGGTAATACAAATGTTTACATAAAATACAAAGTAAAAAAAAAAAAAAAAGAAGGAAAGAAGGAAAAAGAAGAAAATCTAGTTAGAGTTGACTTTCCATTTGGTTCAAAGTTTGCACGCCCAACTGCAGGTTGTAACCTACCCCTTTAAAAGAATTTCAAATCCTGTGGTTACTCGCCCTCAGATTTCAAGACATCACATTCATCCTTCTATTATGTGTTAATGAGGAGGCAGTCCAATAAAAACTGTCAAGGCAACTTTTATTTGAAAAACAGATTTCCATATAATATACTACCTAGCTCTTTTCCCTGGTTTAAGAAAGATTCTCCAGCCTACCCTACTTAAAAAAAAAAAAAAAAAAAAACTGTACCAAAACATTCATGTGTTGTGTGAAAGAGAAAGACAGAAAGTGGTTTATTGGGAAAAAAAATAAGTAGAAGTTTTCCCAGCTTTAATCCTTATTCATTAAATGACCCTGAACAAGACAACTAATGTTTCGAAACCTCAGCTTTCTTACTTATAACCTGGGGATAAGAGCATCTTTTGTCCCCTAGAACCTGTCATCCCTCTGATGAGTTACAAGTGTGGGCAGAAGATAAGAGGAACTGACAAAGAAAACTGAAGAGATTTTTCTGATCATTTGCCTTCAAGGATTTGATGATTAATATTAATCCATAGGATGTTTTTCCTTCTATCTCAGCTTCACAGAGTATCTAGCAAATTGTGTGCAGTCAATAAATGGTTTTTGGCTAAATATACATTTTAAATATCTCAAGCAATCAGTCTTTTCTTTTTAAGTACCTCACAGTTCGTAAATAAAACAGTAATTAAGTTTTATGACGTGCAAACACTAGAATACACTACTCAGTCAAACACAAAACTTGCACTAACATATTTGGGGAAGAAAACATGGGTCCTACCCGTGGTATGTCATAGACAGAGTAGTATTGGTTCATGAAAGCCAATTGTTAAAGTCTCACTAATTTGTGGGCCAATTGTTAAAGAAGACCATTATTCAATAATAAATGTCAAATTAAATTTATACTTAAAACAAAAAGTCATAAATGTTCACAATCCACTTACTACCATAAACTATTATCTATGCTCTTCAAGGTTCCTTACACCTACTATATCTGTATGGTGGTAATATTAGATAACAATGTGTTACCATGCATCTCTTCTCAAGTCTGTGCTTAGTGACATCCCATTAGTTTGAAATTTGCCAGGTGAGAATATTTGCATCAAGGAAATCCGCAAATGCTATGAATCACAACTTTTATTCTTCCTGGAGGACTGGTTGTGAAACCAATACACCACTGGTTCTATCTCAGTGGGAGATTGAAATAATAGTTCGAGACAGCATTGTATGCATATTTATAATACCTAAGTTCAATATGTTCCTTATCTGCATTATCTCATTTCAAATAGAATCTTCTGTTGACGTGGCTATGAAGGGATTCAGCCAGAAGCAGAACCAGTTTCCAGATTCTGATCTTACCACTACATTCCCTCCCCAGTCTGTTAGTGGGCCCCTGTTTTGAGAAGGTTATGAGGTACCCTGGCTCAGCAAAGAGCATGAAAGAGATTTGTTATTGATGGCTCTGAGGGCTAGAGAGGGGGAGAATGGCCTGGGGTATTTTGTTATTGTTGTTATTTGACGTTTTTAGCTTACTCCTCCCTACCTTCTATGAAACTATACAGTTGACCATTGAGCAACATGGGTTTGAACTACACAGGCCCACTTATATATGGATTATTTTCAATAAACACAGTGCACTACAGTTGACCCCTGAACAATATACCCCAACTAGGGGTAGTGACCTCTGTGTAGTCAAAAATACAAACATGATTTTTGAGACACCCAAATCTTAACTACAAATCACCGACTGTTAACTGGAAGCCTTGTCAATAGCATCAATTAATTAACACATCTTTTATATGTTATAGTATTATATACTGTATTTCACAATAAAGTAATCTAGAGAGAAGAAAATGTTATTAAGAAAGTCAAAAGGAGGGGCTCCTGGGTGGCTCAGTGGGTTAAGCTGCTGCCTTCGGCTCAGGTCATGATCTCAGAGTCCTGGGATCGAGCCCCGCATCGGGCTCTCTGCTCAGCAGGGAGCCTGCTTCCTCCTCTCTCTGCCTGCCTCTCTGCCTGCTTGTGATCTCTCTGTCAAATAAATAAAAATCTTTAAAAAAAAAAAAAAAAGAAAGTCAAAAGGAGGAGAAAATATGTCTACAATCCTATACCGTGAATTTATGTTTTCTGTTTACAAGATGAATCATTGGTCAATAACTACATCAATATTGTCTTGTATGACACAAAACACTATAGATGTTACACATATAACTAACACTAGCCATCAAGAGTGAAAAGATAATGTAAAAAAGAAGTTCGTATTTATTTACAGGTGTAATAATTCATGTGTTGATAATGAAAAAGCAACAATTTGATGGCTTTAGTGTAGCCTGGTGTAATCAATATGATTGCTTAAGAGTAGCCTAGCTGATACAGTAATGAATGAATCATTATGAAATTTTTATGGCTTACAGTGTTAGAGTCATACTTATAATACAGTGTTGGAAACATCATTACATTTTTTTAAAAACCACTTACCTGTAAGGAGAGGCTGAAATGCAGTCTCTCCAATGAGAGAGAGAGGCATACTTTAAGGTAACATAATTCTTTGAAAGTAAAGTTATGACAGTAAGAAAACTAACACATTATTAATTTTATATTAACTAGCACTCACCTGTGCTGTGAAGTGTGTAAACCTGGCGATTCGCAGACCCGTACCCCTGGGGATAAAAATATATGTTTATAAAAAATAAAAAAAAAATTATTAAAAAAAAAAAAGTAGATTTCATTACTGGTTCCAGAAACTGAGTAAATTAGAACATAAACTAACTGAACAAATACTTATTGAATGTTGGCATGAAGATATATAATGGAATGTTGAGAATAAATAGCAGTAATGACTGAGGGAAAGAAATGATAACCGATATAAGATATTTAGATACAGGGACGCCTGAGTGGCTCAGTTGGTTAGGCAGCTGCCTTTGGCTCAGGTCATGATCCCAGCGTCCTGGGACATTGGGCTCCTTGCTCGGCGGGGAGCCTGCTTCTCCCTTTGCCTCTGCTGCCACTCGGCCTGCCTGTGCTCGCTTGCTCTCTCTCTCTGGCAAATAAATAAATAAAATCTTTAAAAAAAAAATAAGATATTTAGGTAATAGAACTGTTGAGCTGTGTCATTTTACTAAACGCAGATGATAAGGGAGAGGGCCTCAAGGATAACTATTAAATGTCTAAGATGGCTGACAAGACAATGTCTTTAAGACTAAAAGCACAAAAAGAAGAGCATGTAGGTAGTGACATCATAGGTGTAGCTTGGGACATGCTGAGGTTGAAATAAAGTAGAACTTACAAGTGAGAATGTTCATGGGTGGTTGGACTAAGTGCCCAGGCCCTGCTCAAGAAAGAGGAAAGGGCTAGAAATATTAATTTAGGGAGTGTCCAGGTGATGTGGTCAGTGAAACCATGGAAGTGCATGGAGTCACCCACAGCAAGAAGCCTGGCCAAGAGGTGATGTTCACTCGAGCTAATTGAACCTAATGCTCAGGAGAGAACATTAGGAATAAATGAAAGGAGATGACTTCAAGACACATGGTGAACATAAAATTTCTCCGTCTTGATATCAATGGTCCTTAAGGTTGGGAGAAAATTGGTTCCATTAAGTGATTTGGGAAGCTAAGAAGTACAGCCATTTGGTTGGGGAGGAGAAAAATTTCAGTTCTAGGTGTGCTGTGTTGCAAAGTGCTGCCAGGAAATGCAAGTGAAAAAGACCCAAGAGTAGTTTAAACCATATGTAGTCTGAAAAGTGCCTGCGTGGGGCACCTGGGTGGCTCAGTGGATTAAGCCTCTGCCTTTGGCTCAGGTCATGTTCTCAGGGTCCTCGGGGGGCGGGGGGGGGGTCTCTGCTTAGCGGGGAGCCTGTGTCTCCCTCTCTCTCTGCTTGCCTCTCTGCCTGCTTGTGATCTCTCTCTGTCAAATAAATTAAAAAATCTTAAAAAAAAAATAGCACTCACCTTATGTCTGTGAAGAACAGCCTATCCATTCCCACACAAGTATCACACTCAATGTTCCCATGAGAAATACTTATGCAATGATGATACAAACGTGTCTCACACAATTCTAGCCTTTCGTTCCTGGATTTTCACACGAAGACATGCACACACACCGAGGGTCAGTCTATGAAGTGTACGGCATGATGATGATTTACTCTTCATTCAGTGAAAGTGGATCATCATAAAGGTCTTCATCCTCATCATCTGCATGCTCAGCAGGCTGAGGAGGAGGCAGAGGAGGGGTAGGTCTTGCTGTCTCAGTGAGGGAGGGGAACATGGAGGCGGAAGACAAGGAGGAGGCCAAAGAGAGGCAGGAGAGGTAGGCATGCTTGTGGACCTTTACAGAAATACATTGTGATTTCTGTAAAAATATTTCTATATGGTACTCATCCTTATTTGCTTTAAGTTCCTGTGCCCACATCATCGAAGGGTCTGTGTTGTAAAAGAAGACAAAAGCAGTCTTAGTCAGAATCTTGCCACCAGATTGTCTAATGTCAGTTTGTTTCCTAGCATGGATTATTCTCCGTCTTCTTCTTCTTCGTCTGGCTCTGGTTCAGAAGAGCTCATCTTCATCAAGTCATCTTCTGTTAATCCCTCTGGGGCGGTGTCTATTAGCTGTTGAGTTTCTCCATGCTTCATATAGTGCAACACTTCACCTCCCACCTTTTTTGCTGTATCCATAATCTCCTTCGTGGTCTCCTTGACTGGCTTTGTCATCATCCTGTGAAGTCATGCACAACATATGCACATGGTTTTCTCCAGCAGGAATTGATTGTTTTAGCCTTAATGGCTTTCATGGCTTTTTCTGTGATGATGGCTTTTTCAGTGGTGTAGTCCTTCCAGGCTCTCATAATGTTCTCCCTCTCTTAGGATTCTCTTCTATACTGTGGACAATCTTTCCATAGAGTATCACTTGTAGTCAGCCTTAAGGCCTATGATTCCCTGAACTTGAGGCTGAATTGGAGGCCTTGTGTCTGGGGGAAAGCAGACCACTCCACACCTTTGGTGTCAAACTCACAGGGTGACCAGGAGTATGGTCCAATATCAAAAGAACTTTAACAGGCAACGCGTACTGGAAAGACCCTTCCTGGCTTTGGTGACAAAGCATCAGTAGAACCAATCTAGAAAAAAAGGGTTCTTGCTGTCCAGGCTTTCTTGTTCCACAACCAAAAGATGGGTGGCTGGTTTTTGTCTTTTCCCTTCAAGACTCAGGTTTTAACAGCTTTATGGACATGGGCGGGGCTGATCATAAACCCGACTACATTTGCACAAAGAGTAGAGTTACCCTATCCCTTTCTGTCTTAAATCCCGGGGCTTGCTTCTCTTCCTTACTAACAAATGTCCTTTGTGACTTTTCTTCCAGGATAGAGCACTTTTATCTGCACTGAAACCCTCTTCAGGCAGATATCCTTTCTCCTCAATGATTTTCTTAGTGGTGGGTGAGAAGCTACCTGCTGCCTCCTGGTTGTCAGAAGCAGCTTCTCCTGTTATCTGTACATTTTAAAGCCAAATCTCTTCCTAAAATTATCAAACCATCCATTGCTGGCATTAAATTCTCCAGTTTTATATCTTTCACCTTCCTTTTGCTTTAAGTTGTCATGTGACTGCTAAAGTCTGTAGGTATGGCTTTCTCATAGCAATCCTATGACTACTAAAAGCTGCATTTTCTTTTTTTTTTTTAATTTTTATTTATTTATTTGACAGAAAGAGAGAGAGTGTGTGTGCACAAGCAGGAAGCCCAATGCAGGATGCAGGACTGGATCCCAGGACCCTGGGATCATGACCTGAGCTGAAGGCAGTCGCTTAACCAACTGAGCCACCCAGGTGCTTGCCAAGGCTGCATTTTCCTTATGAGATAAAAGGGTATTTCACAAAAGGGCCAAGTTTTTACACCTGCTGGCATAGCTGCAGCAACAGCCTCTTGAATTTCCTTTTCTTTTCTTTTCTTCTTCTTTTTTTTTTCCCAATGGTCCTTGCACCAGATTCAGTTATCTTGAAATGCTGGGCCTTCACAGCTGCAGACTGCCATCTGTGGTATAAATCAAGCAATTCAGCATTTCCTTGTAAAGTCATGACTTTTCTCTGCTTCTTGGGAGCACTTCCAGCATCACTGGTGGCACTCTGTATGGGTTTCGTGGCGTTGCCCAAGGTGAACAGTACTGCACTAAACATGATGAAAAATTCACACGAACCACAAGAGATCACTTTTTACTGTGATGTGCAATTTACTAGAGAGACAAACGGCTTACTCGGAGATGATTAGCATCATATGGCATTTTAAGTGTTGCTCGCAACCCTTGAGTTCACCGCAATAGCAATAGGAGGTAGCTAAGGAATTTTTATAAGGAGTTCAGTGTGTACGACACTTAATTTTATGCAGTTATGATTTAATCCTGCATCTTTATGTTTGTTTGCCTTTCTCTTGGCTGCAAATGGTGTGCCGTGTATCGTCTGTAAGCCTTTGTGTGTCTAAATTTTGATCAATTTTAACTTTTTATAATAGACTTGTGTATATTTCATGGTAGTAAATGGTAAAATAGATTAGTATCTACATATACTTTATGTATACATGACTTACCTAACTTCTTAAATTTTTGGATATTCCTAGGTTATGTGGTTCATCTGTGAGTTTTTCCAGATTGCTACAATTTGGAAAACAAAAAGTTTTCCAATATATTTATTTAAAAAATTTGTGGACAAGTGAACCCATGCAGTTCAAACGTGTATTGTTCGAGTATCAACTGTACTGTAAATGTTTCTCTTCCTTATGATTTTTTAAGATTTATTTATATTGAGAGAGAGAGAATGAGCATGAGCAAGGGGAGGGACAGAGGGAAAGGAAGAGACTCTCCAGCTGACTCCCTGCTTAGAGGGGAGCCAACGCAGGGCTCAGTCCCACCACCCTGAGATCATGACCTGAGTCCAAATCAGACACTTAACCTCGTGAGCCACCTATGCACCCCTTATGATTTTCTTAATCACAGTTTCCTTTTCTCTAGCTTACTTTATCTTATCATAAGAATACTGTATATAATATATACACCATACAAAATATGTGTTAATCAGCAATATTATGTTATTGGTAAGGTCTCCGGTCAACAGCAGGCTACTAGTTGTTAAATATGGAGGGAGTCAAAAGTTATACATGAATTTTATACTGTGGGGGGATTGGCATCCCAACCCCCACATTATTCAAGGGTCAATCGTATATATTTAATTGGTGAAAGACATAAGCAATATGTCTCAACTATTTGATTTTGTCTATATTAAATAGAAAGGAAAGGGTGTTTTGTTTTGTTTTTTACTTTATATTTTTATTTTTGACAAATAAAAATGGCATATATTTAAAGTGTAGGCTGTACTGTTTTGATATATGGATACATTGTAAAATGATTACCACAATCAAACTAACATATCTATCACCTCCCACAGTTACATTGTGTGTGAGTAGTGTGAACACTTGGGACCTGCTCTATTAGCAAATATCAAGTGTACAATACCTTACTCTTTACTGTAGTCACCACGCGGTACATCAGGTCTCCACAACTTACTTATCTTATAACTGAAAGTTTGAACCCTTTGATCAATCTCCCCCTGCAACCCCTGCTTCTAGTAACCACCCTTCTACAATCTGTTACTGTAAGTCTGACTTTTCAGAAAAAAGTCTTGATTGCTTCAGGAGGGGATTCAAACAGAATTCCAAAGAATGGAAAAGATTCGTTTCCGTGAGATAAACGAACAAGCCATCAACGGATGCTTGAAGAGAAGGAATACAGAGATCATTCTGGAAAATAGGAAAAAATCTAGTTTGGTTGGGGAGCAGCATCTACGGACAGGAAGAGCGGGAAAACAAACCAGAAGGACAGATAGGAGCCTAAGGAACTGTAAACGGCTGTATGGAACTTTGATGCTCGGCTGGTACAGGTTGGGGGAGACAGAGGCAGAGTTGAAGAACAAAGGGAGTGTTGGTACTTGCTTTAAAAAAATTTTAATAAATATTCTTAACTGGTTATAAAAGACAATTTAATTTACTATGTTCTATGCAAATTGGACCAATATATACATGTGTTTAATACCTTAGAAATGTAGAAAACATCCTCTCTCAAATGCTGCTACGTTAAGCATCAAGAACATGAAAAATTACCTATAGTTACTTCAGGAAATGTGCACAACATACATAAACTCTGCCATAAAAGGTTAAACATGGTACAAAAATTTTTATATTTTCATGCCAGTTAACAAAAATTCAATATCTATAATATTGTGTTGGGGAAAATCATGTATGTGCACATTCAAAACAATCACAATAACTACCTGATTCAGTGAATATTGCATGTAATTGTCAATTTACACGAACCAATATTCAAAGAATCGAATCTGAGCAATACTATTGCTTCAGCTATTCATCTGGGATCAACAAGGAAATTTAGCATGTCGGTGCTCTCCATTCCTGATTTTTATATAAAATGAAATGTTCAGTTTCATCCTTAGCTTTCCAGAATTAGCAACCATTCTGCAGCAAGATGTTCTTTCTATGCTCAGTGTACACGGGGTGATAGGCCGTCAGTCTCCTTGACTTTAAGTCGACAAGCGCTCAATTATAGGACAGGCCCTATACCAGCTCAACACAATAAACTTTAAATTAAAAAAAAAAATGATGGTCATCTTGGAAGATTAGAACAGAACATTTAGTTTTACTTTTGAAAAGCCTGTATCAATGAGAAATAGGAATCATAATTTCAATTATATCTGACATTTTAATTTCTATTCTATTGATGGGAGGAAAACTGATGAAGTAAGGATTCCAGAACAATTTTATGCAAATATCACAGATTTCGGATGAAAAGGAATACCCAACAGCGCCAAAAGTTCACATTACTGACATGCTTTCCATTGACTCAATTTTTAATAAATACAAATAAATGGTATCAGAATGCAAAATCTTAATGTATAGGCTTATGATCATATCCTTGTTTTGGGCGGCGGGGGCGAACCCTGAGAAACTAAAATCTCACTCAATTTCTGTAACACACAAAGGTATCTTACAGAAGAATTTAATGACGAAAAGTTTATTGTTTTGCATTTTTTCCAAAGAGATTTTCATTTTATTTTATTTTTTAATTATTTGAGAAAAATCGAGTGAGAGAGAGAGAGAATGCATGCACTCAAGCGGGAGAATGGCAGGCAGAGGGAGAAGCAGACCCCTTGCTGAGCAGGGAGCCCCATGTGGGGCTCGATCCCAGGACTCTGGGATTGTGACCTGAGCTGAAGGCAGCAGCTTAACTGACTGAACCACTCAGGAACCCCTCTTTTTATTTTTTTAATTGAAGTATAATTAATATACAATGTTATATGAGTTTCAGGTGTATATCATACTGATTCAACAATTCTATATATTACTCAATTCTCAAGTATAAATGTCCCACCATCTGCCAGTTTCGCCTGTGTGGTTTTTTTTTTTTTTAAGATTTTATTTATTTATTTGACAGAGAAAGAGACAGTGAGAGAGGGAACACAAGCAGGGGGAGTGAGAGAGGGAGAAGCAGTCTTCCCGCTGAGCAGAGAGCCTGGTGCGGGGCTCTGTCTCAGGACCCTAGGATCATGACCTGAGCCAAAGGCAGGCGCTTAACTACTGAGCCACCCAGACGCCCCATCTGCCAGTTTTTTAAGCACGATGTAAAACGATCAATCAGTGGCCATGTTCAGTATGAACTAGAATGATGTACAGAGAACAGAAAGCAGAAAGTACAGCTAGTGAAGTATGATTTTCTTCCCCTGTCCCAAATTTTGTGCAAAGGAAATTTTGTTGATGGCGAGCACTCAAGTAGGACTCAGACCCGCCATCAACAGGACGTGTATATCTCATCAGTCCACATACTCCCTTCCCTTTAATAGGCTGGTTAGATATGGCTGAAGAGGCAGACAGTGGAACGCTTTGGAACGCAGGCTCTGGGGTCAGGCTCTCTGGATTGAAATCTGGGCGCTACTGCTTACTACTACTGTGACTGTATAGGTTACTTAAGCTCTTTAAGCTTCTCTTTTCTGTAAGATGTTGGTGAGTGCCTCCTTAGAGGATGAGTGAGAGGAGCTATTGTAATAACAAATGTAAAGTGCCTAGCGCGCATCCATGCAGTTAGTGAGCAAGTTGACTCTTCTTGGTAGTAGTATTCTACTGATGTTGTTGACCAAGGGAAGTATGATTTAAACAGTTTGAACGGATCACAACAAGTAATTATATAACAGTACAGAAATTGAAGTCATCTCAGGCTGCATTTGATAGTCTAAGTGTGTACACACACACATGCTCCCACAGGTACCCCCCGTATTTGTAGATGAACATGTGGTCATGTAGCTTTTATATCCCATTATGCCAATCCCGCCAACTGTGCCCCTCTCTAAAGATACCCTATTCTAAGGCCAGTTAGAGCTTCACTTTCCTTCCTCTCCCAGAGTTTCTCTCTTGGGTTCTGACTCCCCTGGGAAGAAGAGAAGCCTGAGAAGCAGCTGACCCCACCAGTGCCTCTGGGTATAAAGACTGGCAGGAAAATGAAAAGCAAAGCAGAGCCAATGCAGAGAAAGCTCTGGTCCTGGAAACTGAAGGGCAAAAACAGAAAATTTCGAGGGCATTCTTGAGTAGTTTTTAATCCAATCATGAGAGATTAAAAAGGATAAAACTAAAGCCCTCCTGAAGAGAATGTGATTATCTTTCTACTCCACCTCACTTCCAGCCTCAGACTTTATATTGACAAACTAAAGCATTCTTTTGCCTCTAGATAATTTGGCTGGATCAGGGTTTAAAGGAAAAAAAAAAAAAAAAAAAAAGGAGCTTGCCTACAGTGTTTGATCCAGTGAAGTTTCATGAGAAGGTAGATGAAATGTGAACTATTTGGATTCCTGGGGCAGCTGTTGCTTAGGTATTTACCTGCCTATTGTCCAAGAACTCACAGAGGATGCCTCCTACCAAGATCAAAGCATCACTATTTATACTTTGAAATTGGGTTATTGTGGAAATCAGCTTTACTTGAAAAAGCTTCAGGAGGAAAAGGAAGACTTCATTACACACATGTTTCTTTGGGGATATTTTCCTAATTTTATCTCTGTTAAATCACAACTGGTAAATTTCTTCATTGATATTTATGTTGATGAAACTACAAAGGGAGGGGGCTTTTTTAGTGTTCCCCACATTCCCATGATTCCCAGACTTAATTCTTTTGGTTCCCAGACTCTTGTATTATTTATAATAGCAGTAAATAGCATTACTTATTATTACTTGTGGTATGTTGTTATTACTTATGCTTCTAGTCTATGTCAGTCACTCTATATGCATTACATCTAAATTTTATAGCAATTCTGCAAATGTGTTATTTAGCTCATTTTTACAGATTGGGATTCTGAGGTTATCAGAGTCTAAATGGCTAGTGCAAGGTCACATAGCTGGTAATTGATGAAGTTGGATCTTCAGTGCATGTCCTTTTTTTTTTTTTTTAGATTTTTATTAATTTATTTGACAGACAGAGATCACAAGTAGGCAGAGAGGCAGGCAGAAGAGGAAGTAGGCTCCCTGCAGGACCCTGGGATCATGATCTGAGCTGAAGGCAGAGGCTTTAACCCACTGAGCCACCCAGGTGCTCCAATGCATGTCCTTCTGATAACAAAATACATATTCTTTCTAAAGACTTACAATTTCCTCTGGTCCTAAAGAAACATGCGCTATGCCCAGATTTGCTCCCACAATGAGTATTAAGTACGTAACAGAGACAAAGCAATGTGTTGGGTACAGTACAAGCCATATTACCGTCATGGGCATTTAAATGCCATTCTTTGAAACGAAACCTACAGAAAACTTGAATCTCTGGTTGCAATAATGACACTACCCAATATCCTCATTCCCAAATCTATATTCCCTGTGTATCCAAACAGAAATTCTTATTGGAACTCAAAGATGAGAGAACTTGAATAATTTCAGTAGATTATTCCTATAATGTATTTTTCCCAAATTTAATAACAAATGCTAACATAGTTCTAAGATGCTCTTGTTCAACTGTAATTGCTTAACTATAATCACTAAAAAATTAAATCTGTAGTAATTGAACTTTTTTTATGGTTATTTTCCAACTTCTGTAATAGTCCAAGTCTTTGACTTTAGCAAATTTGGTACAATTTTGAAGCAGTTTCATGGTACTCAAAAAGTGGAAACATGCTCCCAGAATATCACATTTTGGGTCTTTTAATTTTTCATTTACTATATTTATATTTATAGCCCATCTCCACCTCCCATATGGCTCCTACATTCATTGTCAATTTTTAGAAGTAAATATACATTGTCTTTTTTCTTCCAACAAGCTGCTGTGGTCATCAGCAGTGGAAATATAAGTTGAATACAAAGAAAATAATGGTTAGAGCGGTGAAGATTGCAGTGGTTTTTGTTTAGTAAAAACCAGTGGAAATATAAGTTGAATACAAAGAAAATAATGGTTAGAGCGGTGAAGATTGCAGTGGTTTTTGTTTAGTAAAAACTAAAGGAAAAATATATGAGCACAAATCTCACCTCTGGAGTTGCTTTCTCCAATTATTTATAAGTAAAATAAATTCATTCAAACACCAAATATGAGTTTAAGGGAATTTTAGTTTACCTGATGAGATCCAAAGGAATAAATCACCAAAAACTAATCATTGCCAGTACTTACTCTATGCTGGGAAACAAAATATTCAGCCAAAACACGTTTGGATCTTTACCACCAGCCTCTAGTATATTCAGAACCAACATTTGTTCTAAATATGCTGGTGTGTATAGATTATTAAATATTTGGAATGGCACCCCCTGGCTGGCACTTTGTAAAGCTATTTCATTTACTCCTTACCACAACGTGCTGAAATAAGTATTACCATTCCAATTAATAGACGAGGGAACCATGAAATGAGGGAGAACATTCACATCCACACTGGTTTGAGAGTCTTTCCTCTTAGGGTCAACTCTTAATTGTAACCAAGAACAAGGTTATCCCTTTGTTATCTCTGTACCCTCTCATCTGGAAGAGTCTTGCCATGGATTTGGTGCTAAAAGAAATGGGTTTGTTCACTTGAAGTGAACAGAAGATTGTTCACCCTGATTGGAATGAAGAATATCTTACCTGCTGGCCAAGTTCTAAATCTCAACTTAAGATTTAACAGTCATATCTTCTGTTCCAGCTAATAACTCTAGGAATTTGAGGGTTCCACCATGTTTATGCCATCAATAAATGCAATTGCAGAAAATGTACTTACATGAATCCCTCCCCCCCCCCAATACAGTGTAATTTCTCCTCAGGGAAGTTCCAGAACTCTACCCTAAGTGAATGTGGTGCAAATGAATATTTAAGTATAAATATATTTGTATATTTTTGATATTAGAAAGCAAAAACTATATACCTAATAATGGGAGAGTGGCCTAATCAATCACAGCAGAGCCCTTTAATGAAAAGTTTTTCAGTTGTTATGAATCATTTTCTGATCAATTTGTAACTTTGTATTGAATAAACTTTTTATTGAAGTATAACCTACAGAACAGAAAAATATACCAATTGTAAGTGTGCAGCTTATCTGAAAAATTACACCTGAGACCAGCATCCGAGTCAAGAAAGAACTAATTTACATTACCTTGGATACTACTTCATGCCCATCTTAAACACTACTTTCTCCTTTCACCTCAAAGATACCCATTATTCTTGACTTCACATTCGATATGGGAAAACTCCCATTATAGCATAAGTGAGAAAGGATGGAACAAATAGAATGTGCTGTATTCTCCCAATTACATCATTATTGGTATGTAACTAAATGTACAGGGAAATATTAGAAGAAAATAACTAAAATGTTTGCAGTGGTTGTATCTTAGCAATCAGATTAGGGGTGATTTTTATTTTCTAACTTCTTCTTAAAAATATATATATATTAACCTAAGAAATAATTAAAGGACAAATATTATTTGAAAGGAATAAAATATGTTACAGTCAATTGTAAACATGATTTTTCATATTTGTCAGGAGATGGCCTTATTTTTCTAGTCCAAAAATATGGAAGAGCTCAAAAGTTTGCCTAGGAAGTCAGGCTATTAGCGCAACGATATTTAAAACAGTACATCTCCTATTAGAACAATGCCAATTATCATATGCTTTTGGTTACACCATGGACACCAGTTACTGAGAATCCTAAGTATATACCAGAAACCACAAATAGTACGGTTAACTCTCCTAGCCAGTGTGAATTTTACTGGGCTGCCGGCATAAACCTTACACATTTCCCCTTATGCTAGCTTTGTCATTTTCCAGAGAATTTCCTTCCCACCCCATGGCTCTGTTTGGAAAAGAAAGAGTAAAAAATGATGCTGGAGATTATAAAGTCAGACTAGCAGAAATTGTACCCACAAAGCAGCATAAAATTCTGGAAACAGATTAGAGTTCTGGGAATCGGCCAAGGTCCAGGGGTGTGTAGACAGCGTTTTCTGCATGTTACTTAAAATTAACAGGAAAGAGAATTGTATCCATTACTTTTGTTTCTACAGAAGTCAGCTAACATACTGGTGTGGGGGTAGAGATGTGGAGAAAGATTTAGTTCTCCAATAAGCCTTAAATATACAATCAAGATTAGCTGGATTCTTTTTCATTCCACCCTTCCTCCTAATGTTTCTTTCATCAATCGTGTATTTATTTTGAAAACAGATTAGAATTTACTATACAAAAGGGATGTATGAGACCTAGAGGGAATGAAACAAGAACTAAATAGAAAACAAATGGAAAGGAATTCAACGAAAGTAATTCACAGTATGATTTATCTAGGAGAGAAGCTGAAAACTTTCCTAATCAGGAAAACTTCCCTCTTGGGAAGTCAGTTTTCCCAGAAGGACCTGGAAAAAGGAACACATATTTGAATCATTGATGATAAAAGCCTCGTCCTCCATCCAAGCAGAGAACCTGACTCTGCTTTGTACTATGGAGAACAGTTTGGGTTGCCTTGGTTGCTGAGAAATTGTAAATGTTAAATTGAGGGGAGGGAGTGGAAATTGTTAAGAGCCACTATGGCTCAAACTTCATAAATAGTAATAAAGTTTGCAAATTTTAGGCCCAAACTGTTCTCTTTATTGTCCAGGAAGATACTATTTTTCCTGGAAAGAAAAGCCCCGGACAGTGGAATGTCTAAAAA
Organism: Lutra lutra; assembly: GCF_902655055.1. Lineage (NCBI taxonomy): Eukaryota > Metazoa > Chordata > Mammalia > Carnivora > Mustelidae > Lutra > Lutra lutra. The sequence continues at coordinate 40,325,596 of NC_062290.1, read as the reverse complement.
TCACTGCTGTAATAGCCAGACCGTAGAATTTAGTGGCCAGCAGTGACCCAAAGTGGTAATTTTTCAAATCCTGACATTTATTTAATGCCTGCAGTATGGTTATGTAAAAGTATTTCACATACACACTATTAATATTTAAGTGCCAGGTGGCTGCTATGAATAGTGGTTTATTATTTATGAGTCTGTTTCTTCTGGTTCACAGGGAGATGAGTGACTGCCATTGACCTGAGAAGGATTCTTTTAACATCACCCATTAATTTCTTCAGAAAAAGAATAACATTACCTTACCACTTGGCAGTAGTGCAAAATATACTAATATACTTGTCCAGGGGTCAAGAGAATCGCCTTGCAGTTGGGCATTCGTAGCCAGTGAGGACTATAAGTTTTTCATTTGCTTCGTCTCCCTGAGACTCGGTTTCGTCATCTGTCAAATGGAAATGTTAACAACTTCTTTCATGGGACCACGTGTCATATACCTATCAGGGTGATTTGAAAATAGAAAATGCTTAGAATTCATTTTCTTCCCCTCCTTCCAGGGATCTCAGTTCATTCATCTGAAAAATCAGTGGGTTAAGTACACAATGTCAAAGAGTTTCATTTCATGTTCAGATTCTATGGATCCATTTCATGGATCCCCTATGGTGCATCCTGAAAAGGATTTGAAACTCTGTGGGAATATCACGAAGTGCTAGATTGATTATTCATGCCTGCCACGGGTATAGAAATAAGGGTGGCTGCACACGTGCTATCTGTTTCTCATCCCACCTGCCTACAAAAGTCTCTAACTTTGAGTTTGGCCTTTGTATTTATGCACTACCTGGGTAGAATTAAGGGAACCTAAGTAGGACCTTTGTTACTAGATCTTTAAAGTGTTCTTGATAAAATTCAAGCATAGCCTGGCAATTTCCCCACTCAGCGCAGGGACTTTTATTCACAGACATTGCACAGAAGCTTGCCTTGCCAAATTTTGGCCAGTGAAGCTCTAAGTCAAAAGCTGGTATTTGAGTATTTTCCAGTAAAAACAAGTTGGTGGAGTTTTATTACCTTATATATTCCCAATGGAGCCATGATAAGATCTCTGCTTATCTTATTTCTTTAAACCATTCCACTCACCTTACTTCACTCCTCTGAATTTCATGGCAGGAGGACAGGGAACAATATAGTTGGAAGAAATGAGATGTAGTCAACAATTCAATTATTAATGAATATAACTAAGAAAGTAATTTCAGAAATTAAATGCATCATCATGTATAATTACTAAATTTGTCAAGACCAATTTTTAAAATATTAAGTTCTATTCTCATGGATTTTTTTTTTCACTTTTAGGTAAAAAATAGCAAACATTTTGAGAAAAATAATTTCTAATTGCTCCCAAATCTCACAAGCTTAACAAAAAAGTTATGGTTGGGGTTTACTTCATTCTAATTTTTGTGTATATGCGTATGCACAGGTATTTTTAGTGGTTATAAATAAAATACACATATAATTTTACATTCTAATCATTCATACAGAATAATATAACAAATTTTCCCCATATTCTCCATGTTCATTATAAGAAGTGGTCATGTTAATTGCACTATAGTATGTTACTGATGCTTGGATCATAACTGATTAGCTGTTTACTTCTTATAGGATTTTTGTATTGCCATAACTATACTCTGGTTTGGACTCAGACTTGCTCTACACATTCTAACATGGTACCCTACACAAATTGACAAGGTTCTCCTATTCTACTGGAGAAAATGTTTTGCGTTAAAAAAAAGGGGGACCCACAGTCCACCATTTTTTTTAAGGATTTAGAATATACACTAGTTGAAATATTTTAAATAAGCTCTATTTTAAAATAAATGCAGTTTTATTGCTTCTAAATATCTCATGGAGTTTGAATAATATAATGAATATACTGATGTTCATTTAAACATTGTGCCATAGAATAATGACATGGTGATATCTGAAGTATTCATCATCTTAATTTTTGTCAAAAACAGAAAAGCCAACACTAGGTCATACCTCTGTGGAAATGAATGTCCCCTGGGTATGCATGGAAAATTAGTGAAAAGAGACCACTAGGGCTCTGATAACATGCATGTACAAGGGACCTCCTTAGTAAAAAATAATAATAATAATAAACAAAAAATAAAAAGACTTGAAATTTAGTTAAGAAGTATAATAGACTGGCTTCTAAGTAAGACAGCATGGATTTTAGCATTATTATACAAATATAGTGAGCCAGGATTGGAGGAAGGTAAGATTCTGAATAAAGCCTGATGCCTTTCATTCTGCTTATCTCCTAGCTCACCTCCTAGGAACTTATGACAGACTTCAAGGAAGGGAATAAACAAAATATGAAAACCAAAATAATCATTTCCTAAAAAGTTCCAGTTCATGAGAAGAAAAATGAACAAGGACAAAGGGTCCTGCATGGCAGGTGGTGACACTGGTATCCTCAACATTAGTCAACAGGTTCATCTTGGATGTTGTCACTGTCTAAGATCAACCAGGGTGCCTTGAGGTGACGCTAATGACACGTATGCCTCTTGGCAACTGACAGCAAAGAAAACATGATCACAACAAAGCTGGATAGAAGGAAACACACAATAAAGCCAGCAGAAATGTTCCCAGAATGTTTAAAAAAGACATTTAGAGGGACTATTCCTGAGGAGATAGGGCTGTGGGGGTGGGGATAAGAGGAAAGGCGGGTTTTATGGCCCTTATGTTACTGACAGGCAATTATGATGTCTCAAACCCAGATTTTAGGTGGTGTGAACAATGATTTGTTACAAAAAATGAGAAATTGATTCGCTCAACAAGAATTTATTAAACAGTGGCAATGTGCCAGGCTTTGTTCACCATACCAATAAAGGTCGGGTAGATTTTACTGTGGTAAAAATCTACCCCCAAATCTCACTGACTTCCAGCCATATATATCATCCCTCATTTATTCTGTAGTTCTCTTATGGTCAAGGGTGGCTCTCCTCCATAATCAGCATCGCTTAGGAGGCCCAGCCGGCTGAGGAGCCTCTGTGTTATACAATGACAGTCTCATGACAGAGAGAAAGGAATAGTGAAGCATGCCCTGAATCATAAGACTCTGTGCTGAGGTACCTGTCAGATCTTCCCGTGACCATTTCTGAATTCAACAGAATGGAGATACATGCATAACCCCTTACAGAGTGAGACACCAGGGGGGAAAATATGGTATGTCAGCAAACAGCGACACAATTTATTTTTCCATGGAATCTGTCCTCAATGGTCTTACAGTTTAATACCATTTCAGTTGGTCATATTAGTCTTAAATGTGATACTAAATGGAGTGAATATTCAGACATCAGTGAAAGTACCAATGTGAGGATACAAAGTCAGTATGCTTTTAAGGCATTAGTTGCTTCAGGCTATTTGGAATTGAGGATCATATGAGTTCAGGGCACTTGGATTCAGAAATGACTCCAGATTCTTTCATCATCCCCCAAAGGAAAAGCAATAATAAGTAGGATACCAGACATTTATGCAATCTCTCTGAGATCATAAAGGCTAACAAAGGGAATGCTTTCAAATGCAAAAATGCTTTACAACTTCTTTGCAATAGACATTATTCAGTAAATACACACAACAGTATTCATGGCCTGGAGACATACCACCTTGGATTGCGATCCTGGCAGGTATCATAGATTCTACAAGGTTGGACAGGTTAAAGTCTTACAGGAAAGACCTTTTTGGAACACCCAGGGATTACAAAAAGTATAGCTGTCTTTCAGATGTGATTTTATTCTGCATTGTTTTTCTTTTTCTTTTTTTTTTTTTTTTTTATTGGATCAGTGACCCATCCTAACTACATGTAGAATACTTTTCGTTCAATTGCTTTGGTCAATTTATCTTTAGCAATCCTGGCTTATATAACTGAATTTACCTTGCCCTTTACTGCATTTAGGTAGATGGAATGGTCTTTAGACTTCTGAAACTATTTGTAGACCTTCGCCTTCACATGTTTGAAATAAATGTGAGGCATTAATTTTAGTCAGACAACACTGAGTCCTATTCACTTGGGAAAATGCATCTTGATGTGTAATTTATCATCCAGGACCTGTCCACTAGTTCGTTACTCCCGGGGAATAAATTAGGCACTTTGAAAGGTGCATTAAACTCTTCCTGGCTACTAGGTACCATTTAGGGCTGTGAGGCAATAATTTACCTAATGGTACCCTGGTGACCTCAAAAAGTTTATGTTGTTTCAAAAGTTTCTAATTTTCTTCCATGAAATAATTTATGCATCAGGAGGTTGAGTATGCTCATAAATATGTTTCCAGGGAGGCAATAGCTATTGACTAGAGTAAATAAGATAACATTGTCGTGCTGATGCAGAAATGAAATGTTTCATGAGTGTGTTATCTATACTATCCATGGAATAGATGTACAGTTCACAAAACAATTTATTTCTTTGGATTTCATTTTTTTTCCTCTTACAAGACTGCCTTGCATTTTATTGTAATTAGTAATGCTTCATTGCTATAAGGATTTCCAGATCCACATCACTGCATTTTTCCATAGTACAAAACACATTTCTCCGAAGTTAGAATAATATGCTAAATATACTGAAACTTCTGACAGCAGCTTACATCCTGCTTCTTCCTTCCATTCACAGCAGAGCTTCATCCATATTAAAGGAATTGGTTGTTAAGTTTTCATACCTCCTACTTCAGACACTCTCTTATTTATTAAAATACATCAAATTAAGCTTGATCCACCAAGTCAAGTAAAAGTGATATGCTTTGGATTTTGCTTCCATTTGGGGGCTAGAATTACTCATATAAAGTAATTCAGCATTCAACAATTCTAGGGTACAAAGATTTTCATATTTTAATGTCTCTAAAATTTGGATATGTCTTCTAATGGACAAGGTGTCTGTCTAAATGTATCTGGCAACATTTTTGTCTCTCTTGTTGTCATAAAATGAGGGTACATCTTATACTCCTTGGCATATTAGATTTTTGAAATATAGTAGGATGATTTACTCTGAAATTTTGAAAATAAAGACCGGAGTGAAGAGAGTTCTAAAAACAAGAAAATACTGCCACGAAGGTGGGCAGAAGCTGATAGTGTTTTCGTATCCATTTCAATCACCCTGAAGATGAGTTTACCACTGCTACCCAGTTTTTTAAATGTTTGAATGTGGCAGACACTGACTGTTTTAGGGAAGTAAAACCTATGTGAAATTTTATATGCCATAATATATATGCCAAAACAGGGAAGTAGAAATATTTGTTTAAACAGTAATTAAAGATTATTCTTGCTACTCCCCAAGGAATGGAGAGTGAAATGGTGACTCACCATTGAAGCACTGACCCAATAAAACTCATGTTTACAACTAAAACATTTTCTTTTATCAGAAAAAAAACTGTAAGGGAATGTCTTTTTCAGAATAACTCCACTCAAATAGTCTTAATTACATCTATTATGTACCTCTTTGGATGGAACACTAAGTTCATAAGTCAATGGCAATAGGGAGGAGAAATAGAAAAAAAAGAAAAAGAGAAAGAGAAAAAGAAAGAAAGAAAATTTTACAACTTATTTAGATAGAGAATTCCTGAATTATACTCTTGATGTTATCCTGAATGTTAAGAAGGTATTTGCCTGAATGTTCTCCACATTTTCATTAGAAAATAATAATAAGTGGACAAATGTGCTTTATTCTCCAGTAAAATGTGATGCTCGTTAGAGTTTGCTTGCTATATTATCCTAAAGTACCAACATGTAATTGGGAATCCCACTTCTAATTTACAAAATGTCAAAACTCCAATATGTGATTTCATGAGTATGCAACACCAAGCTCCCTGGGTGAGGCCTTTTTCAGGAGATATTCAATTCAAATTTAAACAAGTAGCTAAGACATAATTTAATTTTCAATTGAAATATATATAGTTGAATAATTTTTAAGTTCATGCTTGAAGTCCAACAAATCAACAAACTATTATACATCTAGAATTTTTGATGTGCCCACATACCCCCATAGAATAAATTCAATTTTTCTTTGTGAAGGAAGGAGTCGAGGTAGGAGATACCTTACAGCAACGGAAGGTCCTGAGGCCTTCTGCACAATTTTAGCCAACATCACAACACAACTTCATTCTGAAGTTGAGTCCATTGGATGTTTAACATATATTCAAAACTTTAGCAATATTTACTTGTCTACAAATTTTGCAATTGCCTGAAATTACTCGAGTATCTTATTTTTATAATCTTCTAAATTATAGAAATAATTAGCATGATTAAGAAAGTTTCAACTTGGGCGCCTGGGTGACTCAGTGGGTTAAAGCCTCTGCCTTCAGCTCAGGTCATGATCTCAGGGTCCTGGAATTGAGCCCCGCATCGGGCTCTCTGCTCTTCAGGGAGCCTGCCTCCCTCTCTCTCTTGGCCTGCCTCTCTGCCTACTTATAATATGTCTGTCAAATAAATATATAAAATCTTAAAAAAAAAAAAAGAAAATTTCAACTTAATTGAAAATTAGAGAAAGTACTATAACTAATTTTTTTCTTTAGGATTCACTTCTTTTGACTGTATTCATCTATTTTTTTAAAGATTTTATTTATTTATTTGACAGAGAGAGATCACAAGCAGGCAGAGAGGAGGAAGCAGGCTCCCTGCTGAGCAGAGAGCCCGATGCAGGGCTCGATCCCAGGACACTGAGATCATGACCTGAGCCGAAGGCAGCAGCTTAACCCACTGAGCCACCCAGGCGCCCCTGTATTCATCTATTTTTACCTTGTGAGGATAGCCATGGTGTGGAGGCAAGCCACAAAGGCGATTCAGTTTGAAAAACATGACACCTGAACTCCTATTTGCTACTCATCATTTCTTTAAAATCCAGCAAATTACATTAGTTCTTTGAACCTCAGTTTCCACATCCATAAAATAATGATGTTTGTTTTTATGGCCACCGATGAGATTAAATAGCTCATGTATGTAAAGTGCCCAGCACGTAAAGTATGTTCAATCACTGGTTGCCTAAAACAAGTCCATAGTAACTAAAAAGTGGTAGTAGCTTAGCTTTTAGTTCTATGGACTAGAATATATTGACAGTTTACCCCTAATTTCTTTTTAAGTTGCATTTAAGTATTTAGTAATTTAGCTCAACACATATCTGTCGAAAGCTGGGATAGGTCTAAAGAGGATGGAAATTATAAAGTGTCTCCCATCGAAGTGCTCAGAGAACAGGTTATCATGCCACTAAGCTCTCAGAAGAAACCTGAAACCTGATTTTGCAATCTTAGCAAGCAGTCTGGGACTTCTTGTGGTAAAACTATGATGCCAAAGATGAATGATGGCAGGTATCAGGAAACCACCGATGAGAAACATCAAGAAATATGAACTTGAAAATACTACCAGAACCCAGAAATAGCACCCACAAAAAAATGAAGAGAAAACTGCACAAAGGAATATTAACACTCAGATAACTTTTAAGATAGCTTGGAGACAGGAAGACTTAACAACTATATCTGATAAAAATAGAATGGAACGAGAACCTTGGTCTCCTTGCTAGTTTGATAGGTTAAAGACAAATAAACTAAAATCCCGTGTTCTCTTTACCATAGGAGACAGCTAATCAGAGGCCTACTTTGGCTTAGTTCACATATTAGGGTCAATGGTCTTTTAGGATGAGAAATTATAATTTCTTGCTTAAAGTCTCAGGTCCAAGAGGCATGGGATGATTTATTTCACTGATGAAGAAATGTTGAGCAGCCTTGGGGGAGACATAAAATGACCCAAGAATTTGTGGGTCATAAGGGAGACTCTGATCACAGTCTTTTAGTGGCCTTGCACTCCCCCCTCATTCTTTACCTTCTTTGCCCTCCAAAATCACTAGGTCTTCCTCTCCTCTCATACAGGACAGATGATCTTTCACATGTGGTTCCTTTAGAATTATTGCTTCTAAACCAAACAGGTACATCAATAACTTCCAAAAAACTGTGTATGGGAGGGGCAGTTTTCCTTCATGTAAGGGCAATTCTTGTGCAAACTGTTAAAAAGAATACTGTGTTCTCTATTTCAGCACACGAGGATGTTTAGGGAGTAGGGCATGAGGAATGACTGAAGTTCAGCTGTAAATCAGATGTCAACCATCTATAGTCAACTTGTAATCAAGGTCATTTTCAGAATATTATTCAGTAATAACATCTTTGACAACAATGCATAGAATAGTCAGTTATCCAACCTTTTCAAAGATCTTATCTTCTGTTGCCAAAAATTTTCTCTCTCACACACACACAAACACACACACAGACACAAATATACATACACAATTTTTTTAAATGAAGTGTTACTTGTTTTTTACAAGGTAGAAAAGAATTTCATCAGCCCTCTAAGAAGAGGTTAGGGAGGAAGGATTTTTATCCCTCCCAAAGAGCAATTGATATGAAGATTACCCCTTTCTCTCTCTCTCTTTCTCTCTCTCTGTCTCTCTCTTTTTGGAAAAAGCATGTGTAGTGGGGGAGATGATGATAAAGGGGAGAACACAGTGGTAAGAAGGTGATGGGGATGAAAGAGGTGCAGAAATTTAGTGCCTACTATGAGTAAGAAATTTGAAAAAGGGAAAATATTTTTAACATTTATGTGTCCCATCTAAAACCCCTTAAAGGAATCTTCAAAAATGTAAGTTTTCTTCAAGAACCAACAGACACTGCTATTTCTTTATAGGTCACACCACATACAGATGGGACCATATGAATCCTCAGATGTTATATGTGATATAAATTTATATATAAGGGAAATATATATTATGTATATTATATATTTAATATATTAATTAAATATTAAATATTTAAAAATTTAATATTATATATAAATAATATACATATATTTTAAGGCAAGCTCTTATTTATCTTCACATCTTTAACGACACTACACATAGCATTTTGCACATGGCAGGCACTCAATAAATACTCTCTGAAGAGCCATACAAAGAAGTATGGTTCCAAAATTAGTGCTTACTAAGGTGGAAGCATTGTAATGTGTTGGCAGAGTTATGGGACTGGTGTCATGAAAACATCTCAGCTATAAACTCAATGGCTTGAAGCCTTCATCAAGTTCTTTCTCTTCCCTGGAATCAGGGTCCTCCTTTGGACTGTAATGGGATTGATTAGCTCAGGTCTCCCTGCAGATCCCCCATTGTAAGTCCAGCACTTGAACCTTACACGTTTCCAGGTAGTTTTATTCAGTATGGATAGATTAAGCATTATCTAGCCAAAGATTTCATTAGATCTGCTTTGGAGTTCTTTAAGATTAGATTTGGTTTCCTATTGTTCATTGCTATAGAAGATAACCAGCTGAGGAAATATTTTCAAAGAAGGGTGTTCGAAAGCTCTTGTAGACAATTTGTGCTGCAATTGTCTGAATTACTTGAGATGAAAGATACTGTGCAAATTTGCATTTATGAGTTTATATTTGTAAATACACTACTATCAGCAAGCTTTCTTAAAGGAATCAACTTTAAGAAGAGAGACTTTAGAAATCTTCAAATGGATTTTACTTGTGTTAATAAATTTTACTAGAAATATCCTTTATCCTATTTTTAGCTGGTTCTATTGGAATTGGCTCTTCCTTACAAGTAGACAAACTAAAGATTTATTGTCCTTAGAACATGTGGAAATTAGAAAATGGACTAATGGAATCCATTAATATCCTCCTAACAATTAGATGAATTGTGGATCAATACAGCATATTAATAGAGTCAAACTGATTTATATAAATATCCCATTGGGAAAGCCTCGGATATATAGTACTAGTCTCCATTATCTTGAAAAGGACAAAAAAAAAAAAATAGGTACTACACAAAGGCCTCCTTCCTACCTTGTATTTTAACAATTTTGAAATAAAAATAAGATAATTTAGTCGATATTGCTTGATGATAACATAGCACTCCTGATTGAAAACTGAACATCTAATGGTAGCAAATCAAACAGCATTCTTGGGATAAATTCTTTGTCACGCATTCCACAGTCAGAAATTTGTGTTTTTTGTAAAACAGATTTTAGATAATAATTGTTATTTTAGTTTAGATGTAATTTTCATTTTCAAGATGCAAGTAACTCTGAAAAAGGGGACTGATTAAATGTGATTGATATAACAGTTGCCCTCCCTGGTACATGTTCTCCATAAACCTCAAAGCCTAACCTCAAAGATTAAAAAAAAAAAAGGAATTCCAAAGGAAAATTACTGCAAAAGTACTTGGTGTTAAACTGGCATCAGACATAAAAATAAAATAATGTCTGTAAAGCTTAAGGGACTAATTAAGATTTTAATGTGGTCTTATTCCTAGGAAAATATTAGGAATCATGATTCAAGAACCCTTGTGTTTCACAAATTAGAAGAAAAACAATTGAGGGAGTCAGTCTATTAAAATGTTCCAGGATCAAAATTTAATGAAAATCTTTAATTAATTTATATTGGGATCACATTTTATCATTATCAGTGAGAATCATTAGGAAAATAGAAAATGGTATGAACTGCCCACATTCCCATTTAAAAAAAAGAAGAAAGGAAAAAAGAAAGAAAAGGAGGTCAAAAGGTAGACTGTGGCAGTTCAGCAAGAGAAGGAAAACAAACTATAAATTATCTTCTGCAGAAGGACAGCGTGTTCAGCCAGACACTACAGGTTTTATTTTTTTATTGCTCATAGTACTCCGGCACCCCTGCTTATGAGTTTAGATTGAACGGATACATAGCTGGGCTTTGAGTGTAGTCGGCTCCGAATGAGAGGTCGGGACATATACATCCATGTATCCTTAAAGGAGACGGGTACAGCTGGAGTAGCAGTTAGATCCTGTACAACTTGGAGCAGGGTGCAGAATAAAGAAGTCAGCTTTAATTCTGGAGGAAAGGTGGAGAAAAGCCCAAACATCCTTTTCCATTTACACTGACAGCATACAGAAATGAAAAGCAAGAAGGAAGCATAAGATAAGTTGAAAGCTGTTTCTTATTATTCTGGCCCAAGAGGGAAAAAATAATGTATATTGGGCTGACATGAGGTATTGATTGTCATATCACTGATTACGAATTTAATTTCCATTAACATAGATGTCAGAAGTGCTTCCACTGACATTCAATAACCACCCACTGTTACTTAAAGGCACCTTAAATTCCTATGCTGCTTCCAAAGACAGGGTTTACGTAATTTAATGTTTTCGTGCATATTTGAAAGCATCAGATTAAAGATAGCTGACTCGTGTTGGTCAATTTTTTTCCTGCTTCATCAGTTGTACCATTCTAAGACCATCCTTATTAATCCAACTGGACACTCAACAAGTGCTATACTTCTTGCCTGAGGATAAAAAGGTAAAGAGGGGTACACAAGCTCCTTCCAAAATGACCCACAAAGGTAGCTGTTGTTCATCAAGCTGACATCTGAAGATTTATCCACAGAAGTGTATTCATTTCTACAAGTGCCTCCCAGGGAACATGAATTTAACACCAGAGGTAATTTGATCACTGCCAACTAAATGTTCTATGATGAACTTCCATATTCTTAAACTTTTAACAATGACACAAGATGAAATGCAGAAGGAAAAGGTTGAAAAGGAGCAAAGAATGTTCAGGGGGAATAATATTAACTTCAGGAAGCTTATGTCCCTGCTTCCCAAGGTTCACTCAAGAAGAATTTTCCTACCATCCCAGTTCTAGAACAGATGGTGTTCTTGTGAGAAAAAAAAAAAAAAAATGGAGGACTCCAACCTTAGGTTCTGAATACATTATGTCAGCTTCCTGAGTCAAGTGTCTAAATCACACCTCCTAAAGGGAATGATTAAAATAATACCAAACATGTGTAACAAGTAGAATGAAAAGGCACCATGTCAAGTGTTTTGCATGGATTATCACTCTTACTCATTGCAAGAGCCCTCGGAAGCAGGTACAAGGATTGTGCCTATGTTATTTTGCTGAGGTTAACTATTCCCCAGGAACACAGTCATTAAATGGAGGAGCAGAGATAATATGTTCAACTTTGCACTGGACTCTGGGCCCCAGCTCTAGTCACATTACTTCCTGGGGTTAGGTGCTGTGAACATGGTAGCAACAATTTCAACTTTGAATTAGTACAAATTAAATAAACTGAAAACTCATTTCCCTGATCACAATAGCCACATTTCAAGTACTCAATAGCTGCTGTGTTTCATAGTGCAAATGGAACATTACCATCATCACAGAAAGTTCTACTGGACAGCACTATCTTAGGACATCATTTTCCCCTTGAAGACTTTCATTTCTCCTCCATTCCCCACGATATTCTTAACCAGAATTAACTCCACAGAGACTATGTGGGCTATGATAAATCTTTTCTTCCCACTTCCCTGGGAAAGGGCTACCATCTTCTCATCTGGAGAAAATTGTTTCTATTCCACTTCTCAAAACAAAGCTGTTTTAATAATAAAAAATTATTAGGCATGAAAGTTTAAAATTATTATCAACGAGAAATGTGAAGGGGACTCTGTGGGAGTCAATGTGGACTTTTCACCAAACCATCTGTATGATCTTTGACAGCTGAGAAAGAAAAGCAAGGAAGATTATTATGAAGCATATTTTACAGTGTTGATGTTATTTTGGCATCACATAAAGTACTGATGAAACTTCACCAGGGAATGCTGCTATGCGCTGTTCTGCATAGAATTCTATAGGAGGACATTCTAAGTCTGAGAACACACATCAGAGAATAATCAAAACAATTCAGTGCTAAATCATGACCAAGATTAGCCAGCCTTGGCCTGAGTCCTACAGACAAAAGAAGATGTTAAGGAACATCACGGAGGTAAATGAGATCCAGAAGGGAGCAGAACAAGTTGTTGCCAATAATCTTCCAATAATGGCAGCCCCGTTTAATGTCCGTAGTGTACATTGCTGGTCATGTACCAAGAAGAAAATGTTAGGCAGTATACCCCAAACCAAAATTCAAATGTGATAAAGAAATCAATTCAGGCAGAAATTCAACTGTGCTTTTTGAAAGTAGAAAAAGAAAGCTTCCACAAAGACCGAAAGAACTAAAATAATGATTTCAGATGATCTAGGAAAATATGTGAAAAATGAAATAAAGTTTGGATATTGGCGAACATGCAGTCTGGCTATTTGTGGTTTTCATTCCTAAAGTGAAGGTGTGCTAGCTTACTAAATAATATGCCCCATTAATTTTTTTACAATGTCCTTGAATTTTGGCACAACTTCATTGTGCATGCAAGAAAAAAAAATCTTAGAATCTTAATATTTCCTTATTGAAAGAAGCTTTAGGAAGTCCTATAGTTCATCCCTGAATTTCATAAGTGAGGATACCAAGACCCAGAAAAGATCAATAATTCAACTAAGGTCACTCAGTTTGTCGGCTACAGAGTTGGGACAGAAACTGTGGCACCAGATGAATAATTACAACCCAAAGGGCAGCAGCACCAGCAACTCTACTGCATGTGTACGAGAACCTGAGAAGTTCAGATGGGATGATCTCAAGGGTCCTGCCAGCTCTAACATTTTGAGAAGTTTTTTCAATCAAAAATAACCCTTATAATTTTATTTAAGAATAAAAATTTTAAAAACAGAAAAGAAAAAAGATGTATAAAGTCACCACCCAAGGAAGAGTCCTACATCCATTACAGATCTTGTTGTAGAAGGCACAGATATTACACACCGAAAAGCTTGGTTGTTGTGGAACCACATTGGTGGTTGGAACCACATTGGTTGGTGTGGAACACGTTGCAACCATCTCTTTAAGAAGAGCATCCATAGGCCTGGAGCATAAGAAATGTTTACTGAATTGAATTGAATTCTTAATTTTAGAGATGAGGAGATGCAGGCCCAACCTTACTGGGAAGCCTTTCTGTCAATTTCATCCATGCATTTTCAACAGGGGCAATGTAACCCCCAAAGGGATGAAAATTTGTTCTTGAGAGGTGAAGAACATCTTACTCTTATTACATAGAAAACATGACACACACAGAGTGTATAAAGAGCAATACAGTATGGTGGGAGTATGAAGATTTCATGATGAAGGGACAATTAGGAAAAAACTAAAAAGGCTTCTATGGGAACAAAGATGAGAAAAATTAAAGACGTTGAGAAACACTGTTCTAAGCGTATAGAAATTCTGTGAAGTGAAGAAATAAATGCCACAAAATAAGAGGACAGATAACACTTTGTTAGACTGATCCTATTTGGGCCTCAAAAAAGTTTTAAATGTTTCACGTTCTGTTTACTGGCTCCTAGAGGATATAAAAATAATTTCTCAAGCTTCCCCTTTTCCCCCTGAGTAGGAAGTTCCAATAATAGATCACTCCAGTTTCATGAACAGCTATTAAAATGGCCTTACTTTTTTATGATTCAATCATTGTAGAGCTTCATGTTCGTGTTCTATTCAAGGACATCTTCTTTCCAAGCATGCATTGCCAGCTCCTTGGCAAACTTTCTCACTTCCTCCGGGGCACACCAATCCTCCTTGTGATCTCCCAGCAACACTGGCCTTCTATTTTCATCTGAACTTCTGAGCTCTTCCTTCCCATTCAGGGTATGAGGCTCCTATGGAATCCCTTTTCCACACTCCTTGGAAGCCTCAGTGTTTCCCTCCGATGCTGTTACCCCTACATTAGAAGGCAAGTGCAGGTAAGCAAGATGGTGGCTAGACAGATGGCTGGTAGGGTCTGATATTGCAGCTCCCCAGATCTTGAGGCCCCTCTCATTTGGCTTCACCGAGGGGAAGCACTGCTGTCCTCTCTTCTGCAAGGAAGTGAGACGGAGAAGTACCTTTTGCTCACCAGCATTGCACTTCCATAAAACAGAATTGCCTCTTCTCAGTCCCTTCTCTGCCATTCTCTCTCCCCTCCCCCTGTTTCATTCTGAAGTAGGGTGGCTTCTCCCAGCTGCCCCAATGAGAGATGGCCAGCCTCTACAAATGATGTTTCTGTAAACATCAACTGTGAAACTCTTCATCTGTGGTGCTTTCTTTACTCTCAACTGTGAGCTTTATTTGTTAAATCAAGCCCTGGTCTCCTAATATCTCACTGTTAAACCAGCTGCCCTGGAGCTTGGGGACTATACTAAGCATTTGATACACACTATGTCATCTATTTCCCATTCCCAACCAGTAAGGGAAATAGTATTTTCCTCTTTTTTTGGCAGTGGGGGGGAGTGTGTCTTTGAAGTTAAACAACTTTTCTTAGGCACATAACAAATAAGCTGTCTAGCTGTTAATAGAATCCAGACCAGTAGGACTCTCAATTCCAAGCTCTTAACCAATAATTTTTTAAAAGTGAAAGTGAATTAAAATTAACTTGATTGGAGGCCTGCTAAAAAGATATCTTTTGAGAGAACTAGCATATGGCCCACGAAGAGAACCTATATTCAAAGTTGGGACTCAGGAAAATATTAGTAATTTATATCAGCCATTTTGCTTTTTTACCTGAATACATCAGATCTTATTTTGTCAACCAGAACCAAGAGAAATGTTTCATATGGGAGGTTCCATAATGAAAAATAACATGGTAGCACCCGAGTATTTGGCAGAAGACTCAAAGAACTGGGCGCCTGGGTGGCTCAGTGGGTTAAGCCACTGCCTTTGGCTCAGGTCATGATCTCGGAGTCCTGGGATCGAGTCCCGCATCGGGCTCTCTGCTCAGCAGGGAGCCTGCTTCCTCCTGTCTCTCTGCCTGCCTCTCTGCCTGCTTGTGATCTCTGTCTGTCAAATAAATAAATAAAATCTTTAAAAAAAAAAAAAAAAAAGAAGACTCAAAGAACTAAAGGCACTTCATCTATTATTGATTTTTCCCCTATAATTGTTATAAGAAGAAGAGGAAAGAAGGTAAGAGACTCTGCCTAAGTATGAGAAATAATTCCAAAATAGCCTAGCTAACATTTTGGGCCACCATAACTGAATCAGAGCACTGCATCATTTCTGGTTGATAGATGAAAAATCTGTTGTAAGGCTAGCCAAGAATTCTGGACCTTGTGCCATGTCTGATTCATCTGTGTCACCAGGGCCTGAATCACAGCTGTGTGACCTCAGCCAATTGATGAAAAACAGAAGAGAGGAAAAGATTTGGCAGAGATTTGTCTCAGAAGTTGGTATACTTTATTTCTTACCTACAAATCCTTATAATCCCATCTGTATGTGTATAGTTTCTAAAATTCATTATTAATCTCACAGATGTTTATATGGCAAACATCGTAGATATTCTTGTCCATTCTCTACAAAATATCAGTTTCTTGGGATATATTTTTAGCTTTCTACTCCCCAGAGATCATCTATGAGCAGGCTTTAGATGACTCTAAGGAAAATCCAATAATCTTCTGATTGGAGCTACGGGTAAGTCCCAGTAGCTACCCGACCAGGTCACTAAAAGCACACTCCAATCCTTCTGTTGTACCTCTTAACCATAGCATTGGATGTCCTCTGTCCAAGGACTTCTCATTACTTGTAGAGATTTCAAGGCTTCCCTAACTCTCTCAGGTTACGTTCATTAAAACTGACATGGGAGTAATCTAGTGTGTTGGGGTTTTAGTTATAAGGACAATTGGCTTCTCTGAGGAAGGTGTTCTGGAACCTGCATTTCTTCCTCTTCAGTGAGCAGAGATAGTGGGAAAGGCAGAGGTCAAGGTCTATGTGTGTAGCACAAGGCCCAGCAAAAGAGCACTGAGGTCCCTTTAAATTTTAATGCAGCAGACAGCAGAGATGATGGGGAACGCCAAGTTCTTATACAGGCCCAGTGAATTACACCAAATTCAAATTCTTGTTGGCAAAGTGCTGCAGTTAGCCTATGCAGCGAATTTAGAGACATTCTTCAGCAAACCCTTCTAATTTGGAAAGCTATGAAGTGAAATGACTGTCTGGGGAGAATTACTAGTTCACTGAAAACAAGAACTTTGGAGGAAAGTAGGGTAGGGAAGGAGGGAAGGTTACAAAGGATTTTGCTTTTTCCCATGCACAAAGTGTCCAGGCACTATGTCTCACAGTTCGAGCAATTGTTTGGAAAAGTTAAATAAGGAGGCTTAGTGGTCAAATAGGTCTGAAAACCAGTAACAGCACAAAATCTTCCACCCTAAGTCTTAGAATTTCTTTGCTAGATCTCAGATGCCTCATCCAGGAAATAGAGCTACAGCTGGCCACTAAGAATTTAGAGATTACAGTGCCCACCACCCGTATTTGGGACGAGAGCTGGAGCAGGGTCTCCTTCCCATCCCCAGTCCTTTGGAGGAGATTCTCACCTTCCAGCATCCACAGGAACCCTACTGCACACCACCTTTGAGCCCTACCAGCAAAAAAATCTTTTAGAGTCACCATTATTACCAGCCACCATTATATTACATACAAATCCATGGTATGGTAATACAAGACAAACTGATAAATTGAATTTTTCAGAAAACTTTTTCACTCATTCTATAAATGCTTTTTTTTTTAGGACTTTATTTATTTATTTGAGACAGAGAGAGAGTGAGCAAGAGAGAGCACAAACCAGGGTAGGGTAAGGGGAGGCAGAAGAAGTAGACTCCTCACTGAGCAGGAAGCCCCATGTGGGGCTCAATCCCAGGACCCTGGGATCATGACCTGAGCCAAAGGCAGAGGCTTTAACCCACTAAGCCACCCAGACACCCCTCCATAAATGTCTTTTGAAGCTCTCCTATATATGCAGCACTGTCCTAGGTACTTGAGAGACCTCAGTGAACAAAACAAAAATCTTTACCTTCAGAGGGCTTACATTCTGGCTAAAGAACCTAAACCTCAAATCCCTCTAAAAGTGCTTTGAGTTTTGATACAATATTCATTTTATTTAAAAGACTCTAAGGGTGTCTGGGTGACTCAGTTGGTTAAGCATCTGCCTTCAGCTCAGATCATGATCCTGAGCTCCTGGGATTGAGCCCCGTGCCTGGTTCCCTGCTCAGGGAGGAGTCTGCTTCTCTCTCTCCCTTTGCCCCTCCCCACCCAGCTCATGCTCACTATCTCTTGCTCTCTCTCTATATATATATCTCAAATAAATAAATAAAATCTTAAAATAAAGAAATCAATCAATGAGACAGAATTTAATATCAAAAAATTTTTAAGGGAAAGAAGCAAAAATAATAAAAGTAAAGGGAAAGAGAGAGAACTAAAAAGTATTATATATAATCAAATTTTTGCAACCCTAATCTTTCACAAATTAAATTTTAGAAACAGAAGACAATGGGCCAAAGTCATGTCAAAATAGGCTGTTTTCAGTTTTCTTCTTCATCAATACTGTTTGTAGACTGAACAAGAATAAATAGAGAACATACTGTATTTTAATTCAATATCACATTGATATGTCTCATTCAACCTTTAAGAAATATTTTCAAATTCATGCTTATTTTGTCCTAATTTCCATTCATTAATTCATTTATTTAGCATCCTCTATTATTTAAAATGTCATGCTAGGTGATTTGCAGAGCAGTTCATCTACATGTTAAATCTTCATGTAGTTATTATCCTCATTCATAGGTGAAAAAATAGACACCCAGAGATTAAATGACCTGCTCAAGATCACTGCTAGTGAATGGATCTAATTCTTTAGTTCTCTAAGCTGTGGGTCCATATCTATAAGAAAAGACTAATAAGAACTACTTTGTAGGGCGCCTGGGTGGCTCAGTGGGTTAAGCCGCTGCCTTCGGCTCAGGTCATGATCTCAGGGTCCTGGGATCGAGTCCCGCATCGGGCTCTCTGCTCAGCAGGAAGCCTGCTTCCCTCTCTCTCTCTCTCTGCCTGCCTCTCTGTCTACTTGTGATCTCTCTCTGTCAAATAAATAAATAAAATCTTTAAAAAAAAAAAAAGATTAAAAAAAAAAAAAGAACTACTTTGTAGAAATGCTCTAAACCTTACAAGAATAGATGAAAAGGTGCACTGATGGGGCCTGGCACATAAAAGACTCTCCAAGAGCTGACAGCTATCCTATCATATGTCCCAGAAGTCAACTGAGGATAACTTGTACCCCAAAATGTAGAAACAACTGCATCAAAATTCCATTATTTGTCCTGCCAGAAATTCATTGACTTCCTCAATATTTCCATAATTAACCAGTTGTTAATATTCCCTTCTGTGATTTCCTGATTCTAGTAAACTTATTGTTCACTCTATACTTTATAGTTATTCCATCGTTGGGAACAACATAAACTCAAATACTCGATATCTCTGTTCTTATTTTTTTTTAAGATTTTTATTTATTCATTTATTTATTTGAAAGAGAGAGAGAGAATGAGAACAAGCAGGAGAAAGGAGCAGAAGGAGAGGAAGAAGCAGACTCCCCACTGAGCAGGGAGCCCCGTGCGGGGTTCAATCCTAGGACCATGGGATCATGACCTGAGCCAAAGGCAGATGCTTACCAGCTGAGCCACCCAGGCATCCTTAGACGTCTCTTTTCTTATAATCCCCTTAGCCATTCCAGCCAGTATAGTTCTAGCTCCCATACTCAAACCAATGCTTGCTTCTTACACTGAGCAGGAGACCTCTCCATTTACCCTCTAACTACTGCCCCCTCAAAGCTTCAACCTTAGTCTCAAGGGGGTTATCAAGGTATTTTCCTAAGGGAAACAACTT
The DNA here is from genome assembly GCF_902655055.1 of Lutra lutra. Classification (NCBI taxonomy): domain Eukaryota; kingdom Metazoa; phylum Chordata; class Mammalia; order Carnivora; family Mustelidae; genus Lutra; species Lutra lutra. Next base: position 40,306,038 of record NC_062290.1, on the reverse strand, counting down.
CTTTTTTTAAGAATACCCTTGTAACTACCCAGAGAGCCCCCCATTTATGCACAATCCAGTGGGCATGTGGCCTGGGCACTGAGGCTTGCTGGGTGAATGAGAGTGGACAAGTCATTCTGGCATTTATCCTCTCAACTGTAAAATAAGAAAGTCTGGACTAGATGGTCAGCAAATCTCTTTTTGCTCAGTAATTTTATTCTGCTCAGAGCTTTCAGATAATTTCCTTTCTCATAAATTTCAGCACACAGGGTGGAGGTTGGAGTGGAACTTGAGAATATTTCATAACCAATCATACGTGAAAGATACTTTATACATAAGGAAAAATCATCAATGTTGTTTTCACTGGTTCACCAAAAAAATGAAAAGAAAACCACAAACTCTCCTTCAGTACTTCCAATCAGGGTAGACTATATGACCACACTAATGAAAACAGGGGCAAAGGAGATACAGTGTTTTGGAAATGATGGTAAAGGGCAGAAATGTAATTGTTAAGGATAAAATGTGTTAAAATAATATTGATGAGATCAGGAAATGTTTTCCTATCTAGCCACTGAAATTCAGGGAGATAACTGTTTTGTCATGCTGAAGCATTTGGCAGAGCCTGCAGCTCCTCCGGCAATGTATTTCTTCTGGTTCAAAAAGAAATACATGCTAATTGTAAGGAAACTGGAATACTCAAAAGAATAAAAAAGAAAATGTAAATTACACATTCTATGACCAGCTAGGAATAATCATTGTTAATGTTTTGATTTCTGTCTTTCTATCAGACTTGATTGGAACCATGGTAGACGCACACTATTATATTCTGCCTTATTTTTCTTAGTGTGGGTGGCAATTATATCTTTCACATCAACCTAGCATTGTTTCATGAGGCGTTGAGTCATGACTAAGGTCAAATGAACCAGAATCAGGGTGGATTAATGATTTAGTTCACATAATTCGAATTATGACTTTATTTTCAGATTAAATTGTAACATTGAGCACGTGCTTTCGGAAATTCTGTGGGAGACTGAAAAGCATCTTACTGTCTGAAGATTACTTTCATTTGTAGTAGCCATACGTTTTAGTTGTATGTCCGAGGCACTTGCCTCATAAATCTGAGCAAACACCTCATAGCAGGCCCCCAGAAGAGCCCATTTTTGAGTGGGAGGCAGATACAAGGAGGTTCAGAAAGCAAGTGGGAGCAGTCTAGTGCCATGGGGAGCTCAGGTTCAAACCCAGGCTCTTATGCCTTGTTGGCTGAGTGGCCTTACACAGTTATCCTTTATGGGACTTCTGTTTCTTAATATACAGTATTATATTTCCCACCTTAATGGGACTCTACAGAAATTAATTGATACAATGACTGCCACTTGGCCCAGACTAACTTTAAGTGAAAAATAAGATTAGTTATGCATTCATATTGTTATTATTATTACCATCAGTTTTTGACAAGTTTCAATAAGTATAAGTCTCAATAAAATATAATCAGGAAAAAAAAAATATAATCAGGAAAAGCTTTCATTTTTCTCTGGTCACAACTTCACTGCTCTTCGTGGTCTCCCTTTCCTCATCCCTTAGCAATGTCTTGAGTGAATGCTGTTTGATACTTCCATCTCAATTCCTGAGCATCTCTTCTCATCTTCTTCCTTACTTCCTCAACTGGCCTCTCTCCTAGATGCTTCGAACTGGGGATCTGACTCTGTAGAGTGAGGGCAGGTGGTATGGCCCCCACTCTTGCCTGAATGCCCTTCAAGACACAGCAACTCCCACTCTTGCCTGAATGCCCTTCAAGACACAGCCCTTCAAGACAACAGAACTTGTCTCTCACTGAGACAAGCAGTGAGAAGGAAAGAGACAAGTGTTTATTACTGTCTCATTTCTTTACCAGCTGTTTCCATGGACCTGTCCCTGTTGGTTGTTGCTTTTCTGTATGGTCATGACTGGCATCCTGTACTGCCTGCCATGTTGTCTCCCTAGGAGATGCTGGCTTGAGTTCTCTGGGTGGAGTCGCCTAGGCTTCTCCAGCAGTAGCACAGTCATCTAACATGGTGTTCTGGGGCGATGTATTGGTTTTCTAGGGCTTCCATAACAAAGTATTACAGACTGGGTGACTTAAACAACAGAAACTTTTCTGTCTCAGTTCTGGAAGCTAGATATCTGAGATCAAAGTCTCAGTAGGGTTGGTTCCTTGGCTTGTGGTTGTATAACCCCTGTGATTTTCATCTTCATTGTCCACATGACATTCTTCCTATGTGTATGAGTTTCAATGTTCAAATCTCCCCTTTTAGAAGAACATTAGTATTATTGGATTAGGGCCTACCCTAATGAACTCATCTTAACTGATTACACCTGCAACAGCCCTATTTCCAAATAAAGTTGCATTCCAAATAAAATACTGTGAGTTAGGATTTCAACATTTCAATTTTGGGAAGACAGAGAAATCAACCCATAACAGTCAACATAAACCATTCCCCTGCCAACCAACCCCTCTCCAAGCTCTTGGTTCCGCAGGAGTCCATGGGATACCATAATGCTGTTTATTCAGTGCCCAGAATTCACTACTTAGACTCTGAGACTCCCACCAGTTCAGAGAGGCACCTTATATACACCCAGCTTGAGCTCCCCTGCCTTGTGATTCTAAGTAACTGAGACTGTCTTGCCTCTCAGTAGATATTCTGACAGGAAATCTACTGAAGTCCCTAAACTTTGCTTAACCTTTCATATTTACTAACTCCTTTTTCTAAATCTGGTTGCCCCAAAATGATTGTCATGACATAAACATTTTGCTGCCCTTCTCCCTAGATCTCTTCTGTGGAGAATAGGAGAAATACACAGAAAGAGATAAAGGCAACCAGGTAGCTCAGTGATTCCTTGGTTAATTTACGCAAAGGCAAATTCAGGCTCTCCTCCGTTCAGGTTTCCCAGCATGACCTATGGACTTAAAGGATGCGCTCTTTGTCGACCATAACATGTTTTCATTTCTTCATTTTAACCTAAATCTTCTTTTCGATGTATTGCCCCAATATGCTTATAATTCAGAATATGGGTTACACTATAACTGGAGTGCCAGTAAGACACTATGGCAGGTTGTAGGCAGAGGCTTAACTGACAGAGAATCACAGCCTTAGATCCCATATGCCTGCCCCAAATAACTGATAGCTGCCGCGATAGGCACTTTTGAGCATAGGAATGATATTCTTTTAACTCAAAAAAGGGTAGAGAGAGCAAACCCAGTGGAAGCTATTTTTTTTTTTTCTGTTCTTAGCAGAAGTGATCTAATCTTGGCCAATTTCACCATTTCTCCCAAGCAGTGGTCCCGACCCCTACTCCCTAGATCAAGAGCATCAGCATCACCTGGGGTCTCACTAGAAATGCAAATGTCTGGGCCCGACTCCAGACCTACAGAATCAGGAACTCGGGTGGGGTCCAGCCAGCTGTGTTTTAATAAGCTCCCTGGGGATTCTGATGCTCAATCTTGACTATGGCAGCACATGAGAACATCTGGAGCTCAGAATAAAACAACTGTCTGGGCCCTAACCTCTATCCATTAGAACACTCTATCCAGGGTGGGTTCTGAGCAGGGGTATTTTTAAGAAGTTCCTCCAGGAATTCTAATGGGTAACCAGAAAGAGAACCACTGCTCCTAAGCAACAGATCTGAGCCAGCTCTGAAGAGCTCTTCTGGGGCTGCTGGCAGGTGGGAATGGAACCCACTTCCAGAGCTTCGGACCCCCACCCTAATTCACCTGGACCAACTGAACATGTATCTGTTTTCCACACTTGGCTTTAGTGTAATGTTTTGTTTGCACAAAGGTTTCTGTGGCTAAAAAGTACAAACATGAATCCTCTGAAGGATCATAAATTGTAAAAGCAAGAGCCCCTTATTTCCTTCTAATTCCATTTTATGGAGAAGGTGAGACAGTGAAGTAAATCTATCTGGAGCTTATCAGGAAAGAATAGTGGCAGGAGGTTCCTTGTGAGGTTATAGGAAATCTGAGGTTTGGGAACAGACTGAAGTGCATGGAAACATTTGTGTGGGAAGTTCAGGAATGTGGTGTGCTGTTCCAACTGCTCAATGCGCCACAAATCTGATCCTCTGAAACTCCTTGCTCATTGGAACATAAATTATACCATCACAGATTAAAAACATGTTCACCTTTTGAAAAGTAACTCATGGTATGAAAGTATGAAGTAGACATTTCTTTCCCTATTTGGGTGAGCCAGCATCAAATCTATAAGCAAAACTTTAAACAAAATACAGAGATGCTTAAAATAATAAGGTGGACCAAGGGCATACACAGCATACACAGACCACACAGGATGTTTCAAAAGCAAATGAAATGCTGTGATTGAAACTGTTTGAGAATTTTAGGATATCTATTTTAAATATATTTATTTTAACCCAGACAGTTTTGGTCCATAGAGAAGGAAGAAATCTAAAAGGTGGATAAGTTAGGGGTGCCTGGGTGGCTCAGTTGGTTAAGTGTCTGCCTTCGGCTCAGGTCAGGATCCCAGGGTCCTGGAATTGAGTACCACATCCGGCTCCTTGCTCAGTGGGGAGCCTGCTTCTCCTTCTGCCCCCCAACCCTGGTTCTCTCTCTCAAATAAATAAATATAATCTTTTAAAAATAAATAAAAAGTGGATAACTTCATTAATCAATGTAGGTAAGTATTTTAGAAGACAATTTGACCATCTCTTTCTCTCTCACACACACACACACACACACACGCACTGAAAGACTTTGCCAACATTCACAATTAAGAGCTTTCAAAAAGGGGCGCCTGGGTGGCTCAGTGGGTTAAGCCGCTGCCTTTGGCTCAGGTCATGATCTCGGAGTCCTGGGATCGAGTCCCACATCGGGCTCTCTGCTCAGCAGGGAGCCTGCTTCCTCCTGTCTCTCTGCCTGCCTCTCTGCCTGCTTGTGATCTCTCTGTCAAATAAATAAATAAAATCTTTAAAAAAAAAGAGCTTTCAAAAATCCTCTAGGTCCCTGGAATAGGAAGCCCTACTAAGGATAAAGTCTAGCATGTTACACGTAGCTATTGCTGCTGCTGAGGGACATGAGTTCTTAGTAGGCACAAAACCTGAAAAACGTATGAATCTGAAGAGTATGAAAACAAAAGCCTGATGAGTATCATAGGCCAATTGAACAGATGGAAAGAAAAGTGAACCTTCAGGGTTGGGAGGCAGAGCTGTCTGTCCAAGGTGATGAAAACAGGAAACTCTAGCTGGTGGGAACGTGGTTAGAATGATAATAATAACAGTGATCATCATAGACACCTCCTTCCTCCTCCGCCTGCCCCACAGTTGTATAAATAAGGAACTAGAGTGTGTCAAACACTCCATACCATGCTATAAAATCCCATTGTTCCTCCAGCTTTCCTTATGGGCACTTCTGCTCTAGAAACTTAACAGAAAGGCAGCCGTGCCCCTTGCAGAGAGAAGAGTTAAAGAGGACTTTTCCTTTACGAGGAGTGAGAAGTCAGGACTGACGACAGAACAGAAAAAGTGCAACACTTCTTTCATCCTAAGTCTTTGATATTGGGAGATCAGAAACACCATGGCTTGATCTGAGGGCTGGTTGTCACGGCTTTTAAACTCCTTAACACTGGGAATATCATTCTCCATGTTTCCAACATCCCACTGCAAGCATAGGAGAGGTAGTTGGAGGAGGAATGCAAACATACCTCTAATCCTGTTGATTCTCAGAATTACCAGTAGGGCTTCAATGAAAATTCCCAATGGCCCTGTGGTGGTTTTGATTTTGTTTGTTTTAAGTCTTAGATCATACATAATCTATGTGTATTTTATTTTTTTTTAAGATTTTATTTATTTATTTGAGAGAGAGACAGTGAGAGAGTGAGAGTGAGTGAGAGTGAGAGTGAGAGAGAGACAGTGAGAAAGAGCATGAATGAGGAGAAGGTCAGAGGGAGAAGCAGACTCCCGTGGAGTGGGAGCCTGATGCGGGACTCGATCCTGGGACTCCGGGATCATGACCTGAGCCGAAGGCAGTCAGTCATCCAACCAACTGAGCCATCCAGGCATTCCTAATCTATGTATATCTTAGGTATAACTTCCTACATTATCTTCAAACACTTCTAGAGGTGGGATCTGTTTACCTATTAACTCTTATAGCCAAGCCACAATTTATAAAACAGATTAAATTAGAACCACACTGGCCAATACAGGGACAGGGAAGGGCAGGGAGCTCAGGCTGCTCCGTCACCCTCCCTTCACCCCACACAGTGACCCTGAGCATCTTCCAGGCATTGGAAGTTAGCAAAACAAGTTGAAAATCATCATTGTAATGTATATATGTTGTATGTCATGAGTGTATATGGAATATATTTATAAAATTAGTGCAAATGATAGGTAGTTCACTAATAGTAACTATTCACCAGGTCAAACAGCTAATATATCCAAGTACCTGCTTTGAAACAATCCATTTATCTGTCTCTCATTGACCAGGCACCATCCCCATAGACACTGTTTTGCCCAATCCTCTCAGTCTTCACCTTATTTTCATTTTGAGCAGACATTTTTCTCTCTCTTTTTTATTTTAGTTAGAACCTTTACTTATTTTTCTTTGCAGTTGAGGTGCAACTTACAACAGTAAGGTGCACAAGTCTTAAGTGTATGATGTTCCATTACTTTAACCTACAGACACATCCATGTAATTTCCACCTAGATTAACAGAGAGGACATTTCAGCATCCCTGAATGTTACCATCTCTGGAAGGTAACCAATCCTGTGACCTCTAATTCAGAAGATCTATTTTGTCTGTTGTGGAACCTTAAATAACCCTAATTATATAGTAAAAAGTTTTTGTGACTGTCTTTTCTCACTCAGCATGTAAGATGCATCCCTTTGTCTGTCTGTGATATTGGTTCATGAAGATGACCTTACTTCTATTTTCCTAAGATCAAAACTGACCTGAACTTTATACATTTTCCCTACCACACCTCATCTCAGCTTGTAACCTCATTAGGATGTAGAGGTGACAGGAGGTTAGGACTTTACATTTATCTAACCCAGTAATGCCAAGAGACCTGGACAAAGCTGGTGCCCCTCGTTCTTGGGTCAGCTAGGAATAAAGAAGTCTTGACTTCCTATCCAGTAGCCTCTCCATGACCTCATGCTCCTATCTCTGTTTCTCTTCTCTCATTCATTGCCCCCACTTAGTTTTTGAAGAGTATCGGGGAAGCTGTCCTCCCTGTTAGTCATCCCCAAAGAATCCTCAGCTTCAGCTGTTTTCATTTCTCCATCGTCGATCTGATTCCCTCTATGGACTCTTTCCTCTCCTCTTCCAAATTTGTACTCATCTCTAATATCATTACAAAGTTACCACCCCCTGTTCTTTTTGTTCTAAATTCCTATTATTGCCTGCTTTTTACCCTATATTTCTCTCTCGTCCTTGGTACTTTGAAATCTCCCTTCCAGTGCATCACACTCTGAAAATGGCCATCACCATGCGGGTCACTGATACTTCTCCTGGTCTCTTTTCCAGTCCATTTTTCTAACTACCTGTCTGCGTACGTCTGAGACTTTTCATTTCTATCTGTAGGAAATATTGTTCTGTCTAATCTTCCATAACTGTCCCATCTTCATTGTTTTTCTCTGGACATGTGTCCTCTATTTGCACCCCCTGCTGTTTGGTTCTTCCATCATCTAATTTCTTGGAATGGTAAAATTATGAACACATCTAACAACATCAACAACTCAGGGTGAGTTATAAATAAGCAATAATATAATGGCAAACATTTATATAACATTTACTATGTGTCAAGCACGATTCTAAGCATGATTTTACACATATTAATGACATATTAACCCAATGACCCTCTATGCTAAGTAGTGCTTTACAGATGAGAAAACTGAAGCAAAAAGAACGAACTCAACTAAGGTCATAGAGTGGGTTAGGATTTGAATTCAGCCAGTCAGGCTCTAGAGTCTTTGCTTTCCCAAAGATGAAGATGGTACAGGTACAGAATACAAGCAAAAATAGAGAAAAAGAAAAGTCAATGTAGGATAAATTTGGAAAAAGTTTAGAAGTCAGTTTAGGATAAGTCTGGGATAACTTTTTAAGAAAAATTTAGAGAGAGTTCCAGGATGGGCAATAATATAGCAGATATGGAAAATTAGTGTGGTAAACCCACGTGGAAGGACATAACAGATGGATAAAGTGGAGAAGATTCCACAGGGCTCAAAATAGCTATATCTTCAGGTGTTCCTGGGTGGCTCTGTTGGTTAAGTGTCCAACTCTTATATTTTTGGCTCAGGTCATGATCACAGGGTTGGGAGATCAAGCCCCATATGAGATCAAGTGCCTGATTAAGATTCTCTCCCTCCCTAGTGAAATAAGTCAAGCAGAGAGAGTCAATTATCATATGGTTTCACTTATTTGTGGAGCATAACAAATAGCATGGAGGACAAGGGGAGATGGAGAGGAGAAGGGAGTTGAGGGAAATTGGAAGGGGAGGTGAACCATGAGAGACTATGGACTCTGAAAAACGATCTGAGAATTTTGAAGGGGTGGGGGGTGGGAGGTTGGGGGCACCAGGTGGTGGGTATTGTAGAGGGCACGGATTGCATGGAGCACTGGGTGTGGTGCAAAAATAATGAATACTGTTATGCTGAAAAAAATAAAAAAATTTAAAAAAAAAAAAAGATTCTCTCCCTCCCTTTCCCTCTACCACTTCTCCTCTCTCTGAAAGAAAGAAGGAAGGAAGGAAGGAAGGAAGGAAGGAAGGAAGGAAGGAAGGAGAGAGATATTATCATGTATAGAATAAATGAAATTGAGCTTTCAACAGCGTTCTGAAGACAAATTGCTGATGTGAGCATGAGACTCAACTGGAAAAAGGAATAATAATACTTGGGGTTAGTCCAGAGCAATTACTTAAATCAAGTTGCTTCTTATAGATTACATAATGACAGCCTATATATTTTTTAAAATAAAAATGCTAATTCCTTGTTTTCTATAATACATCAAATTAGATTAATTAAATGGACAAAATAATTGATTTGGCAGATATAAAACCACGTGTAGTTTCTTTAAGAACAAATACAGTATTTAGTTATTTCTTTATCATCCATGGTGACTAGAATATTTTCTATACCAGATTTGCTGTGTTCATATGGAAGTATAGTAGGAGTAAAGCTTTTGCACAGCAAAGGAAACAGTCAACAAAACCAAAAGACAACTGACAGAATGGGAGAAGATATTTGCAAATGACATGTCAGATAAAGGGCTAGTATCCAAAATCTATAAAGAACTTATCAAACTCAACATCCAAAGAACAAATAATCCGATCAAGAATATGGCAGAAGGCATGAACAGACATTTCTGCAAAGAAGACATCCACATGGCCAACAGACGCATGAAAAAGTGCTCCACATCACTCGGCATTGGGGAAATACAAATCAAAACCACAGTGAGATACCACCTCACACCAGTCAGAATGGCTAAAATTAACAAGTCAGGAAACGGTAGGTGTTGGCAAGGACGCGGAGAAAGGGGAACCCTCCTACACTGTTGGTGGGAATGCAAGCTGGTGCAGCCATTCTGGAAAACAGTATGGAGGCTCCTCAAAAAGCTGAAAATAAGGCTACCCTACGACCAGCAATTGCACTACTGGGTATTTACCCTAAAGGTACAAATGTAGTGATCCGAAGGAGCGCATACACCCGAATGTTTATAACAGCAATGTCTGCAATAGCTAAACTATGGAAAGAACCTGGATGTCCACCAACAGAGGATGGATAAAGAAGACATGGTGTGTGTGTGTGTGTGTGTGTGTGTGTGTGTGTGTGTACACACACACAATGGAATACTGTACAGCCATCAAAAAAAAATCTTGCATTTGCAACAATGTGGATGGAACTAAAGGGTATTATGTTAAGTGAAATAAGTCAATCAGAGAAAGACAATTGTCATATAATCTCACTGATATGAGGAATTTCAGAAACAAGACAGAGGATCATAGGGGAAGGGAGAGGAAAATGAAACAAGATGAAACCAGAGAGGAAGACAAACCATAAAGACTCTTCATCACAGGAAACAAACTGAGGGTTGCTGGAGAGGAAGGGGGGTGAGAGGGATGGGGTAGCTGCATGATGGACATTGGAGAGGGTATGTGCTATGGTGAGTGTTGTGAATTGTGTTTAAGACTTATGAATCACAGACCTGTGCCCCTGAAATAAGTAATACATTATATGTTAAATTAAAAAGAATTAATAAAAAATATTGATGCGTGGTTGCAACCTATTGGGAAAATAATAGGTAGTCAACATTTATTTAATCTTTACTATGTGTTAGGCCCTATTCTAGGTGCTTTATGCCTTCAGTCCTCAAAAAATTCTTGAATGGAAAGTGCTATTCCCATTTTTAAATATGGAAATTGAGACTCAGAGTGTAACAGGCTCATCATGGCACAGTTAAGTGGTGAGATGAGGGCTCAAACTGAATCTGTGTGTTCCAGAACCGAAAGAAAAGTAGTATCCACCATGATAAAGAGAGAGCAAGAGAGACAGAGAGAGGGACTGAAATTTGTGCCTATGCATAGAAGCAATACTATTTAACTGATACCAATGAAATGGTAATTCAGAGCTAAAAAATGTTTCATTTGTGATTCTCAGAGAAAAACCCCACTTTCTCTTTCACACACACCTTCCATTGTGAGGCTCAAGGGCTACAGGAAAGATGTTTGGTCAATGATTATCCCTAAAACACAAGTTCACTAGGAATGAATAATGCCAAATATTTTGTCCTCGGTGCATTGAAAACCACTTTATCTTATTCTCATTTTATCCTCACAATCATGAGATGTAGTATAGAGATTATTGTGTGGAAACAAACTCATAGGGAAGGGCTAATATACCATATCTCACAGCAAGACAGTAGCAACAGGTCTCTGCAACAGAATCCAGATCTGCTGATCTTGAACCTCGACCCAGGGCTTGCTCCTCAGTTTCATTTCAGCTGACTTCCCTTCCTCATGACATGCCTCCAATATTTACCCATCTTTGTGCCTGGGCCCCAGAAGGTCTACAGAAAATATAAATTAAAGGAAGACAAGCTATTCTGCCTGAATCCTACTTTACAGAAAAGTAGATGAGTTTTGCCACCTAATAATGCCATCACTTTATTACTGTAGCAAGAACACCATGCAGAATTGACAATACTTTCCAAATGTAGGCCTTTGGACAAAAATGGACATGAGTTGCTATGTTTGAAGTTGGTTCATTGTGCTCCTCTTGAAAGATCAACCTTTGGGAGCACCCGGGTGGCTCAGTGGATTAAGGCTCTGCCTTCGGCTCAGGTCGTGATCTCAGGGTCCTGGGATCGAGTCCAGAATCGGGCTCTCTCTCAGGGTGAGTGGCTGCTTTTCCCCCACCTCTCTCTCCCTACTTGTGATCTCTCTCTGTCAAATAAATAAACAGAATCTTTAGAAAAAAAGAAAAAAGAAAAGATCAAGTTTTGGCATCAGGCAGACCTACATCCAAATCCTCACTTCAATGTTTACACTCAGTGGTACAGGCAAGTTATTCTCAAATTCTCCAGGCTTAGTTCCTCATCTGTAAATATTAACAAATAATATCTGTTTCTCAGGATGGTTGTGACTATTACATAAGGTCTATAAGGTACTTAAAGCAGGACCTGAGAGAGTGTCGATTATAAATAGTGGTCATTCTACCACCAACACCATCAGATTCCTTCTGTATTTTATCTTAGATAGCACATTATTTTTTACCATAAAGAAAGAAAAACTGCCAGTTCAACTCAGCCCTGCCATTAGTTGTAAGATGCATCAAATTTGAGTAATGTTAGGAATGTGAAAAAAATTTATCTTAACTGTACAAAATCCAGTGTGTGTGTGTGTGTGTGTGTGTGTGTGTGTGTGTTTCAAAGAGTTAAATTGTAGACTGCATCAGGTTTAAGAGTGGAAAATTTTAGCTAAATTTCCCTAAAGAAAGTTTAAAAACCATTCTCCGTTCAACCAAGTAAAATTCTTTCAACAGTACAATGAGAATGTTCTGAACTAGAGAACTATGCATGCTTCTCTAGTTAGTATATTTTTAAACTTATAAATGATGTTTTAATAATGTGTGTTCACAGATTTCTGCAATGGGCTCATAATGTATATTGCAAATACAAATAAATATTTCTGATCTGTCACTTGAAAAATAAAATGTATTTTTGTTTATAACCAGATAAATACACTTGCAGATGTTTTCCTGTAAAAAGAAGCGATGTCTCATGAATTTCAGGAACTTTATTGGAATGACAAAGTCCCAACGGCTACCAAAGCCAACACATGAGGTTTATAGAGAGAGAGAAGAACAGATTTCACTGCGTTGATGAGATTTTTATTTCTTGGTTCCCGTTTTCCATTACTGCTTGGTCAATAGCCATGAAGGATTCAGGGTAGTTTTGCTCAATAAATGTCTCAAGTCTCATATCCTTCTCTCTTAACTTTATTCAAAGCCAAGCACAAATCTAAACAAAGAGTAAACACTGAGAGAACCTAGCAAATCACTAGAGAACTGTACTAAGATCTCGGTGCATATTTGAAGAAACGCTAATGTATAAGCTGTCTTTGGAACAATGACTTCACGGTTTAATAATATCATGACTCTAGTATAACTAAATGAGTCCACGATACAGTTAATTCAGAATTTCAGACACTTGCACTATGGTGGTAATTGATCAGATTGAATACATCGATCCAATTCAGGATGTGATTTTTTTCTTTTTGTTGGAAGTGAAGATTAATGATACATCAGCAGTTATTTGACTACAATGGCTTACCATTTGCAAATGGAGACCTCATTTATTATGGACACTTGAAGTGGATGTAAAAGGAAAAGAGCTCTCAGTCCAATAGCTCATAGTAAATGACAATACATTCAAATGTTAAATGTTTTCTAACCTTCTAGTTTTGCTTTTCATTAATTTCTTTTATTTTAAATTTCACTTTTGAATGTTCTTGCTAGACAGAATAAAGTACAGAGATGGCTAGGGTTGTTATTCCTATTGCAATTCCAGATTTGAAAGGGTAGGAACTCTTTGAAGGTACACTTAAAAAGGTGTACTGCTACTCTTAAATTTAAGATGAATTTGACTGTGAAATGGAATATTGATTTTATGTACTCCAAGAACAAAAAAATATTGGCAATCAAGCTATAATGCACCATCAATTTTAAGATGTATTCCAGTTTCAGAGAAGATAAAATATAAAAATACGGGTGACTTAGAATTGATAAAATAAGGTAATTTTCATGACAAAATGTAACATGTCATCTCAGGGGCATCTAAAGAAGACCACATATGCTACAGAGAAAAATCTGGGAAGCTGATACCTTTAAGATGCATATGGAGCTCCTGCATCACTCTGGATTATGGAGTTACACAATGGGATAATAGATCCCTAATTCTGTACTCTAGAAATTCAAGGGATCTCCACTACCACCCTCTCCCCACCTGTCAATGCAAACTCCAGAGCAAAGGAAATATTCACAACTTGCAAGATAACTATTTGAATGTTCCTTGCCAGTTTTGCACAAAGAAGTTCAAGAAAGAATTCTAATGCTCATTTCAACAAATTGCTGATAAAGATATTGCAAGGGAGGATCTGGGGACAGCGAATTGCTGAAGTCTCAGAATAATCCATGATGTATCATCGCTCATACCATGAGACAGTATAAGATGCTTGTCCCTCCCTCCCCTCTCCACCAGCACCAGTTTTTTTTTAAAAAAGATTTTATTTATTTATTTATTGGTGGGGGGCGGAGAGCAGGGGAGGAGTGGTAGAAGAAGGCAGAGAGGGAGAACCTCAAGCCAACACCATGCAGAATGGGGAACCCCACATGGGGCTTGATCCTATGACCCTAAGATCATGACCTGAGCCAAAATCAACAGTTGGATGCTTAACAGACTGAGCCATCCAGATGCCCCACCAGCTCAATTTTAATTCATGAAGCCACATTATGACAGAGTAAACTACTGGGACAGGGAGAGGGACTACGAATACCAGAAGCCATGTTCCAAAGTGTTCTGGCATTAAATCAAGATAGTTAGTCCCAGTTTTCAAGTACTAGACTGAAAACAGTAAAAAGGGGGAAAAAAATGGTCCTGGAAACAGGAAAGTGAAAAAGCAGTGACAGAGGAAGCAAACTGAGTTTATCTGAACCTATTTTAGAGATACAATGCAAATATCCGAGAGCCTTCTTACATACTGCTAGCATGTTTGGGGATGGACTAGCCCTGTTTTTCCACAGAGTGAGACAGGAAGCAATCAGCCCCATCATCCTTGACTAGACCCTTCTTAACTCCCAGTGATAAATGTGGTTTCCCAAGGGAAGGAAATTCTAAGGGCATTATCTCCCCAGGGTGTTCCAGAAAAACAACAACAACAAAATTATTCTAAATGTTGTAGACATTCAAGAGGTTCTGTTCATGCTCAATCATTTTCATATCTGGATATTTCAATTGCGAAGAAAGACTAAAAAAGTGTAATCTAATCTCATATTTATGTTGTCTGCCAAATCTTTTTAAAACTATTTTAGTGGACAATAAAAATTTGCCCCCAAACTGTGCTGGATTCTTTGCTTTTTATTTTTTAGTCTCATTGAACATTGTTCTCTCTTTTAAAAGGAGAAAAAGGAATCAGGATAAAATGTGCAGGAATGGTGTGCCTACATGATTGCACATAACCACAAATTACAAAGAAACCCAGTTTCAAGTGTGCCAAACTACCCAAAACTTAAATAACTGAAGGTTCAGGTTGTGTTTAAGTTCAATCTTTAAGGAGTACGTGAACACAGAAGAAGGACAGAATAAAGTTGTGTGTGATTTACATTTTTTTTTTTCAATTTATTTTTAAACTGTTTTCTATGCCAGAATGCATATGTACTTTAGATGCGTGACTCTACCATTTTGGATAGATTTCAGGACATTAATTAGGCTTTGGAGCCCGAGGATTTCACATGTATGTGGAGTGTCTGTCCTTTAACTCGGTGGGCGCTCCGCAGAGAGCAGCTGCAACAGTTTGAAAGGCATTTCCATTGTGAGTTGCTCACTGTGGTCCTGAGAACCGGAATTGAGGGAGCTTACCCGCCCTGCTCCCTGCCTTTATGCTGTGCAGGCGCACCTTCCTTTATGGAAAGAGTGTACACTCTGAATAGGACCAGAAAGCAAATTTCGGCTCATTTCCCTCAATTTGTCATTAGTAAAATTAGTACTATATTTCTATATAAAGAATTTTAGCCCTAATAAAAATTCCTCTTAAGCTCAGAGCAACTTTTTTTTTTAATCACATGATGAAAGGGACAAGATTTCTTGCGATTCACTAATGGTAATCCTCCTAAAAAACATCTGTACAGACTAAAATGAAACTGATGATTCTCTCTAAAGAGCAGAGCCCTCCTGGCGCTTGTTCCACAAAAAAGCAATTGCCTCAGTCTTTAAATATAGAAGATATTCCTTTAAACACAGTTGGAATTCATGCATTCCATAAGGGGCAGTCAGGGTCTCCCCACCCCTTTTTAAATATAATGGGCCTGCTTAATTTTGTCATAGGTCAGGGTTCAGTTCTTTGTTTGTCTGAAGTTTACTGAGCATCTATTACGCTCGAGATGCTTTGTTATACCTTGATTTTATTTGTTCTTCTCAACTTTGAGATACAGTTATTGATATCACCATTGTTAAAGACAAGGAAACAAAGTTTCAGGGAGATTAAAGAAATTGTTCCAAGAAAAATGGAAGTGAAAGAATTAACCTTTGGACCCAGTGTTGTCCAATTCCATAATCTGCCCTTTTCCATAAACCACGCCTTTGTCAAGGCATACTTCAGTGGGATTTTGTTCAGAACCATAGGGCAGCCCCAGGTGAATCCTTCAAGATGTAAACGTAGGAATAAAAAATAGGGAGAATGGGAGAGAAGGAGGGAGGGAGAGAGATGGAAAGAGAGAAAATGAGAGAGAGAGAGGGCTATCAAAAACCATGGGGATTGGTTCATACTGGAGAAAACTAAGAGCCAGCCCTGGGAATTAGCTTCTAGATGGTAAACCTGACAAAGAAGAAAGGCAGAGACTAAAGGGATGAAGACCAGTCCTGCTCTGGGATACTTAAGGTCTTTAAAGCAGTAGCTTGCATGGAAATAAATCCTTCCACTTAGTAGAGGTCTGTCTAGGCAGTGGTGTGCTCCACAGCCCTTCTCAACTTTAATCTGCACAAGAATTGCCTAGGGATCTGGTTCAACTATAAACTCTACCTCTGTGAGTCTGGAGCAAGCCCAAGATTCTCCATGTCTCACCAGTTCCAGGTGAGGCTGATCCTGCTCTAAGAAGCAAGGGTGTAGAACAATCTTGAAGCAGGGTTCAAGAGAACCACTACTAGAAATCAAGCTCCACCACTTAAGAAGCAAATTAATTAAGGTAAGTGTCCTCTGTTTCCTCATCAGTAAAGTGGAAGTGATAATATTTCTTTGGTACTGTATGTCAGGCACTGTTGTAAATGCATTATGTAAATTCACTTACTTTATACTTACAATGATCTGATTTTACTCTTCATGATCACGAAAATGTTAACAAAAGAAGCTTTAATAACCTGCATCCAAACTACAGGGCTGGTATGTGGCCAAGACAGAGTATAAGTCCAAGGCAGCTTAGCTCAAGAGCCCACTCATTACCACTACACCACAGAGGAGCACACGTAGAGGTCTTGCTATCATAGTCAGTGCTCAATAAACCCTACCTCCTCTTCCCTTCCTTCCCTCCTCTTACACCAACTTTGGTTGTCCCTAAGCAGGATCTACTTATGACATAAAATTCAGAAGCTGATACCACTTCCTATGATGTGTTTTCCACAATAAGCCTCTCTTCCAAACTTCTCTTCAGCTAAGGAAAGCCTTCAGTGTTCAGAGATTTGTGTGAATTGCTACTGTTGACAGAAGGAATTGCTTTGATCTCTCCTGTATTATTGCTTGATCCATTTGTTGCTTTTCTTTCCAGAGATGCCAAAAAAAAGTCCACAAGAGATAGGAAACAGCATTTGCTACAGGTTTTAGCTGTATAATGGTACCTTACCTTTAGCAAAATAAAAATCTAGATTTATCAAATACAACATAGCAGTAGTTCATTTAACAAAGATTTACTAAAGTCTTTTTTAAATAGTCAGCTCCCATGATGTTTTTAAATTTTTGATTAAGGATTTTTTCAAAATTAAAAACACCCTTTAAAAAATGTTAACTATTGTGTTAAAAATTGGAAGCAATGAAAAAACTACTTTATATACACAGGGTGGTAGATAAACTTATCTTACCATGAGAAGAATTACATAGGAAAGATGAATACATGAAAACTATTTTATTTTCTGTAGTGGCAGGATAGTTTGTTTTAAGAAATTGCTCCACACATTTCATATTTAAACCTAATAATACATTCCAAAGCATGAAAGCTGTTTCTCTTCCTGATGTCAATACTAAGGAATGATGTGGCACTTCTGACAGAGGGAACTTTCTATAAACCGGAGCTTATATTTCTGGAAATACTTCTCTCATATACTAGAATAGTTTTGTTTCCTTTTCCCCACAGTAGATCTGCCTTTTGCTATAATATGTCACTTGGTAAAGCACACTGTGGAAATTCTCAATTTTTATAGTAAATATGTTCTAGGTAAATGCTTATGTGGGTGAAGAGATGATGAGGATCTAGTCTTCGGGCAATCATGGCATCTGATTGGCCCTAGGGAAAAAGATAAATAATAAAGAACTTGTCTCTTAAGAGTGGGGGGTGTGGAAATGGGCCAGTTATTATCAATATCAGGTTTGTTTGTTTTTAATTTACATTTTCAATGACTGAAACAATATAGTACTGGTGCATGATTCATGCACATATGACATATAATAGAGAATCCAGAAATAAATTCAAATACATAAAGGAATTTAAAATATAAAAGTTGTGGGGGGATATCCTAATCCAGTTGAGAAAATATATATTATTTTAAAAATGATATCGAGGCAATTAGTTTGTCAGCCATCTGAAAAACATAAGTTAGACATAAACAGGGCACCTTACACCAAGTGTAAATTTTGAATAAGTCATAGATTTAACTGTGAAAGATATACCACAAAATTTAAGGAAAAAGCAATGGAGAATTTGCAAAGAAGTGTGGTATAGGAATAAAGTATAGTAGCCTCGGGGCACCTGGGTGGCTCAGTGGTTAAGCCTCTGCCTTCAGCTCAGGTCATGGTCTCAGGGTCCTGGGATCGAGTCCCACATCGGGCTCTCCGCTCTGCAGGGAGCCTGCTTCCTCCTCTCTCTCTCTCTCTCTCTGCTTGCCTGTCTGCCCACTTGTGATCTCTCTCTGTCAGATAAATAAAATCTTTAAAAAAAAAAAAAAAAGTATAGTAGCCTCTTGAAGATTGTGACAAGGGAAGAGAGATTCCTCTTGTCTCTCCCACCCTCATCATCCACTACACCAATGAGCCAGAGAACTCTGATGGCAGATGTTGTAGGCTCTGAAGTCTCTCAATTCCCAGTTCCTGAGCCAATCTTGACCAAGACAGAAAGCATATTAAAAATGCCAGTTCTTGGGGGACCTGGGTGGCTCAGTGGGTTAAGCCTCTGCCTTTGGCTCAGGTCATGATCTCAGGGTCCTGGGATGGAGTCCTGCATCGGGCTCTCTGCTCAGTGGGGAGCCTGCTTCCCCCTCTCTCTCTGCCTGCCTCTCTGGCTCCTTGTGATCTCTCTTTCTCTCTGTCAAATAAATAAATAAAATCGTAAAAAAAAAATAAAATGCCGGTTCTTGACTTAATCTTTTGTTTGGTCTACATTTGGATGCATGTCTAATCCCACCAAAACATAGCCTTTCTTTTAGCTTTGTTGTGTTTGATAACCTTCTACATTTTTTTCTTCCATTCTTCTGAGGTAGCGTCTTTACTTAGATTTTAAGAAAAATGTGCAACCTGACATTGATCATCACTGCCACTGGTAAATGCAAACAAAATAAGAATTTGAATACTGATCTGATTCTGCAGGTCAATATCAATCTTTTTCCTCTTTGTTCCCAGAGAATGAGCCTCCTACAACAAAACAAAATAATTGTCTATCTTAATGAATTGAATCCAGAGATCCCACAGTGCATCTGGCTATTCATGTGTTCCTGCAAATACCATTCATGTTAATATCTGGTTGGTTACAACGTGGATTAGTTGGTCATCATATGTGGACGGCTATAAGACGAGGTTGCATGTAAAATTTTGCTACCTTTTTCATCTTCTAGAAAATAAAAAGTCTGGCCTAAATAAAACGTGGTTCCCTTAATGAGTTCACTAGGAGAGTCACCCTGGTCTGCTTTGTTTGACTAAAAGAGCATAAATTGGGATGCTTGAAGGTTCAGAGGCATTTCCTATTGTAATTTAAATAAAGCAGTCTTAGGGTAGTAGACTTTACTGATGAGAGCTTAGAAAGGGATTAATAAAAGTTTCCTGAGTGAACCCGAAGTCACCAAATATCCCAAGTTTTTAAAAGTTATTAGAAGCCACTGATACCTTATTTTTTAGAATAAACATTCAGGGGCTTGAGAGTGCCTGAAGTGCCTGAATCCATGAAGGATATGAAAAATTAACATTTAGAATGAGTTAAAGAAGTTATTGGTTTTTAGAAATCACTGCACACATTTTAAAAAAGCCCTACAGTTCATGGTAAGTCTAAATTACAGTTGGAAGAGTGCCAGGTAGTTACAGAGCACAGAAAAAGTGAAAATCTCCCAAACTAGAGTACAATTAATGCTGCCTGGGTTCTCTGGAATCCTTTCCAAATGTATTTCCAAATAAAAGTACTCTGTTTCTCTGTTGGATGCCAATAAATGGTAAAACTTAAACTTGGGAACTCACTGCCCAGCAATAGCCAAGAGCTCATTTACAAAACACCATGGAAGGATCCTTTTCTCCACGTGACACAAGGAAGAAAAGGTTCTCTTTCTTAAAAGGGTCCTTCTGCTTATTGGACATGCTACCCACTATCATCAACACTTGGTTTCGGGGTAATAGATTAGTTAGTAATGACTGGGAGACAAGTTTTACTACGAAACAACATCATGAATTTTCCACATCTCCTAAGTGTACTAGATGTCTTCTTTGGTGGGTGGTAGACTTTTTTTTTTCCTTCCCATTAGTGCCTCCAACCTGCTCAAGGATAAGTGATAAACAATGCCAGAAATCACTGATCTCTAGAGCTGCAAGTGAGCCTGCAGATTCTAGCACACCTCTCTCCCATAGCAGGTAAGTAAATGAGGCCCAGAAAGTTGAGTGTCTTAGCCAAAAACACACAGCTAGCTAGTGGTAAAACAGGCCTTAATTTCCAATTAAGAAATAAATTTGGTTCTTAATAATTAACCTTTATTGGATACTTTCTCTGAGTGACACTGCACTAAATTCTTTACACAAATTTCCACATTTTATTTGCAAATGCAGACAACACACACACACACACATACACACATGCACAGCCCACAGGGCAGTTATTAGTATAAGGCTTCCTGGACCAATGAGTAAATTGAAATCAAGTAACTTGCCCAAGGTCACAATGGTCCTGGATAATGGAGCAAGGATTTGAATCCAGGCCTTCTGAGAGAGAGAACATTCCTACACGTGACAGCATTCCTTCCTCAAGGAACAATCTAGACAAGAAGCTAAAATATGCTTCCTGATAATTCTGGTGTAAGTCAGATATGACTACATACAAGATATTCACATTTCTGACTCTGGGACACTGGAATTGATCCATAATTGGGAATGCAAACATGCCCTTAGCTTCCTTAATATTGAGTATACAATAATCTTAGAACCACACAGGATGCTCTGTGGGCAATTTTAACACTTACCACGCAGAATGCAAATGAGTTGGCTTCGTGTCTACCACCGCTATCTAATTTTTCAGTTGATATTTGAAAATTAGCTTCATTTCACTTGATTTGTCTTAAACTGAGAATCATGGTCTTTGATATAAAAGAACAATAAAAATTTCTCCAAGCCTGAGTTATCTGTGGCAGCCTTGGCAAACAGCAGAAAGCATTTGGGCTCTCTAGAATTTATATGAGAAACATGATATAGTATAGAAAGTTTACAGTTATGGAATGAAAGGAACCATAATCTTAAATCACTTTCTTAAGAAACATTAAGGATTTGTTTGTTTGTTTTCCCCCTCATCATATCATTGTGATAGTTTTTCCTTTTGAAAAAATAATGTTTCTTCATTGGTTTCTAAAAATACATATGGGGCCCCAGACACTGTTTGTTAACTAACCAACAGTTAGCTTCTCCCCTTTCATTCTGTACAAACATGCAGTAGAGTCTAAAAATGCCAGACACTTCTTTTCCCAATCTTCTTTGCAGCTAGGGGAAACCAAGTGATTTTCTGGGTCATAACCTAGGTCAGACAACAAAGAATTGGTCCAGGTTAAAAAAAAAAAACACACATATATATACGTAGGTAGATAGATATATGAGAAGAAGGATTTGGACTTGGTTCAAGGTTGCTCTCTATCACTTTGGTTTAAAACTGTTAATTAAACTCTACTCCTCGGTTTCTGTCCTACCTTTGAAGTAGAACATGAAACCTAGAGGATGAGCAGCCATCTTAAGAGAGTACAGACCTGAAAAGAAAGGCCAAACTCCTGAGGACGGCTGAGGAGAAGGTTAAAAAATTCTAGATTTTTGACAACTTTGTTAAACTTTAAAGTCATCAGCCAGGATTCCGGAACTCTAAACTTCTTAAGAGAATAAGGGCTATTCAGTGACATCCATTTAAAACCTCTTAAGTGATGCCATTGGCGTGTTAATTCATTGAGAAAACAAGCCCTCAGAGAGGAAAAAAATATCTTAAGAGAAATGTTCTCCAAGAAGAATGTTTTCTAAAGAGAACCTTACTTTCTTTGCCTCATCTTTTGGGTCTCAGCATAAATAGAACTTCTTCCAAAAATTTGTGACATTTAATTAGAGCCCCATTTGTATAGTTGTTCTTTTAGCCCTCGTGTAACTTACAGTTATTTCTTAAATGTCAGTATTTCTGGACAGGCAGTGCAACTGTGAGCTTCAGAAAAGCAGGGACTGTAAGAGACATAATATATACTGAATTCATCGCACGAGCCTGGCATTTAGTATTTCATAGTTTTTGTTGAATAAATATTTCCAATGATATTATTTGAATCTCTGAAAGCCAGCTCTAAATAAAAACCATTAAGTATTACAGTAATCTTCAATGGTTCCTTCATTTTCGTCTGTGACTTCCCTTTTACAAAAACGTTCTGTTCCCAAAAGCCTCCCTTTACTAAAGGTCAGCCCGCCTTCCTCAAAACTTCTTGCTGTCCAAGGATGATAATTCCTTATATAAGTCTACCTTTTTTCAGCAACAGACATATTTTAGAGTTCTGGATTTTCCATGAATAGTCTAGCTGATAATCAGTTCTTAATAGCTATTGAATAAATGAATATATGAGTAAGTCACTTAACTCAGTGACTGTTGCTAAGCGGGTTAATATCTCTGAGCTTTATTTCCTTAATATGTTAAATGGGGGTTTAACCAACAAATCTTCATTTGGCAACTCAGATGTACAAGGTACTGGTCATTGACATGAGGTATGTCTCCATGCTAATTTAACTGGCTTTAGTTCAGTGTGGAGTTTCATGTCTTTGAAGAGTTTTATTTTTCTCGTTACTTTAAAATGTTCTAAGTTTATGGGATAAAATTGATTAGGACATTAGTATATATTTGTTTGTTATATTAATTAGGTAGTATTTTGGTCTCTGAAGGATCAAGAGAGCTTAGTCTAGGACCGGATTTTTGCCACTGGAAGGGAGCTTAGGAAATCTTATGTTCCAATTCCCTCAGTTTATAGTCATTTTAGCAAACTCTTGAATTTGAACCCAGATGTATTCATTTTCTTGCTGCTGCAGCAGTTTTCCAAATCTGAGTGGCAACACGTTTATTTTCTTAAAGTTGTGGAGATCAAATGTTTGACAGAGATCTCACTGGGCTAAAATTAAGGTTAGGGCAGGTCTTTCTTTGTTTCTTTCTAGAAGCTCTGGTAAGAATCCATTTTCTTGCTATTCCAGCTTTTTTAGAGATCACATTCCTTGTGGCAGCCTTCCTCTGTCTTCAAAGCCAGCAATGTTTCATTTCTCTGACCCTTCTTCTGCCATCATCTCTCTCTGACTGCAGCTGGGAGAGATTTTTCACTTTTAAGAACACATGAAATTCGATTAGGCCCATCCAGATAATCCAGGGTAATGTTTCCATCTCATAGGCTTTAATCACATCCTCACGTCTCTTTTGCCATGTAAGGTAACATATTCACAGATTCTGGGAATTAGGACATGCACACTACGGCACCGTGGGAGGCATGGGGGAGGTATTTATTCTGTCCACCACAGTAGGATTCCTAGCAATACATTAATTTATGTGCATAAGACACAAACTGTCTTCACATAAAGACAATATAATTGTTGAAAGAGTACCGGTAGGAATTTGAAGACCTGGGTTCAAATTTCAGATAAATATTTCAGAGAGGGGGTTGCAGGAAGAGGAAACAGTGTGAGCTAAGAGTAAGAAAGCACAGAGTGTATTTAGGAAACATTAATTTATTCGATTTAACCACAGAACAGCAGTAGAAGAGTCTTTGGGAGAAATAGGAAGAGGGACTGAATATCAGGTTAAGGGCTGGACTAGCATCAAAAAACAGTTGAGAGTCACTGAAACTTAGTGACAATAACTGTATTTGCACTTTCTAATGGGTTATCTGGCAGCAAGATGCAGAGAGAAGTGGGAGGGAGATATCACAGGTGGACAAACAATCTAAAGATTATTGCCTCCTTTTGGGGAAGAGGTTTGGACATGAGATACTGGCAATGGATACTACAAGAATGGGTTGCCCGACATATTAATAGAGCTGAGTGTTTCTTTCATTTAGGTTTGATGTAGCCCAACACTCACCATCATGAGGATGACCATCTCTGGGGCACCAGTATGGACAAATAACAACTGAAAGTAATTTTTAATGTCATTTTTATAAGGAAACAATCTAGAATCTTTTTTCCTAAGTATCATGTTCATAATTCCTGTTTAACTTATTTGGGGGTCCTGTGCCAAATGACTGGAGAAATGAGTTCCAACCACACGCAGGTAAAAAATAGAGTTTCAGGTAGAGTTCTGGAGCTGGAAGATGTATTGATGTCAAGATTTTCCAGGAAGGGGTATCAGGAGAGCTCTGGGGAGCAAGAGGTATGGTATGGTGTAGGAGGTAAAATAGGGAAGGAGGAGAAGATGAAGTATCGGTACACTGGTGAAACAAACACAACGGCCAGTTTCTAAAATTTAAGAAAAATTACTACATTTTAAGATTACTCGTAAAAACAATCTGCATGTAGAATAACAAAACCCAGATTAAAGATGTCCCTGCTAAAACAGATTACATGAATTAGTCTGGAAAAAAAAATTATTTTAGCCAAGACCAAGGCCATTTGTGGCACCCCTTCAGACTGGGACCTTAGAATACGATTGAATCTTTGAGACCTCAGCTCTCTGGAATCTATTCATCCTGACAAGCCGTTACTTTCCCAACCTGATATTTCAGAGTTAACTTATCCAGAGAGAAGCTGGCCTGACTCTTCTCTGTGAGCCTTGGCAAGTTTGTAGTCTGTTGGTGGTATGGCCGTTGGCCCAATTCTCATCTAGTGAATGTAGTCGATGACTGTATGTTTTTGGTATGCAGGCCTGTTTGTGTGTACCAGAGAGAGAACTTCAACATAAAGGAAAGAGTTTTGAAGGTATTTGAGCCTTACAACTACTATGAAGTCTGAGGTGGGCTAAATTCTTATTACTGCCCAGTTTTCTCTCATTTTGCTAACAAAAGCCAGACTCACATTTCAATAGTTTTGGCTCGGGAACCATGAGTAAGGTGTGGAGGGAACAGATATGCCAAAGTGCAACACCAAGCAGTGATACCTAATCTGTGGTACTAGTTGTCGATGGGTGCTAGGAAGAGATAATAAAGAGGGGCTGAAATGTTGTCTGACTTGTTAATTCTGTGTGGCTCAGGTCAACTGGTTTCCTTCTGGAGAAGTTGACACTATCATTCCACCTTTCTGGAACTGAAGCGAAAGCTCAACTGCAGACAAGTATCTTCCAAAGATTAAACCCCTTTAAAAACTGAAAAATTGAGTCAAATATCCAGATGTTTGACCATATGGTGCCAAACATCTGCATATTCATTTTACATTGATTCAACCAGCTTTTCTTGAAATGTTTGGAAAATTATGTGTAGGTGAACTAACTCACTGAGAATCTGAGACCTAGAGCTCATCTAGTTGCTACATTTTAGAGCTGACAGCAGAGTGGAGATAGCATTGTCTAGTAGTGGAAAGATGAAGCTGAAGGGGAGCAATGAATAGGGCTCCAAGAGATAAAGCAGTTTTTAATGAATTTTGTCAATTTGAGTCATGTTTGTCATTGAGTAGATAACAGTAATGATGTTCTTAATTCTTGATAATTGATCAGCTAGGTTTTGGGAGTGTGGCAAAAGTCAAAAAGACACTGACCTAGGTTCCCAGCGTCCTCAGTTCACCTCAAAAGGGAAGAAATAAAGACCTTGTTCATTTACCACTAAAGCTCATCTACTTTCCAAGGACAAACGTTCCTTCCTGTAGTATACATATGAAAACGATTTAGAGTGCCTATTGATGGAAAATGTATTAGCTAAGTCCCTTGGACCTGAAATTAATAGGAGAGCTTTAAGATTAATGGGACTAGAAATATCATTGCTTTCTCTTGGCATGATCTTTATAGCCTCTTCATACTTTTAAGGTACGATATATTGCTGTGAATCTACTGTGTCTCACCCCTTCAAATGATTTTTGTGATGTCTTAAGACCACAAAGACAACAAAAGCTAAGGAATGTTGTTTTTTGTTTTGGGGGTTTTTTTTCTCTGTGCCACCCAAATGAAATGATACCTAATCCTGTTAATGTGAATACTCTTAGGGACTAGTAAATGCCCAGTATACAGAAGTTATATATATGGGTGTTCCATAAAATTCCAAAATTTAATCAGATAATCTAGGGAGTTTGAGTCTGTTTTGCTAAAAATACTATCAGCTTCAGTGTTTTTCTTTCAATATTAAGAGCTAAATGGGGTTTTTCATACAATCAGTCTTCAGGTATTATTGAGGATAAAGCTGTAAGAATACAGACTTCTTTTTGAAGCATTTTCTTTTCTCTTTCTCTGACTTTACAGTCTCAAGACAGTAACTAGATTCAAGTAAAAATGATACACAATAATAAAAAGCCTAATAGTCAAATTCTAAATTGCACATTTTGAACTCAAAAAAACTTGAGATTTTTTTGAAGTAAATTAAAATCATTTTGACAAATTTTTAGATTCTTAGTGTATGTGTGTCTCTCTCAACACAGACTGCCAAATGTACATGATTTACTCACAGAATGGGAATGACCGCATAGCTGCCCAGGGTAGATTCCTGACAGTTCTGCTCAAATCAGGGTAATCTTATCTCAGTGATGAGTCTCAATTAAAAATGGTAAGGTTCACTGTGGCAATTAGAGTTGGGAAAGGAACAGGAAAGGAATTACCATTTATTTGGCATTTAAAATTGCCAGGCATTTCCCATAAATCTTCTCATTTGGTTCTCATAATAACCTTATGAAGAGATTACTGAGATCCAGAAATATAAAGTAATTTTCCCAAAATTACATGCCTAGTAAATGGAGGGTAAAAATTCAAATCCAGATTTAATTCCAGATCCAGTATTCCATTACAGCTAACTTCTAGTAAATTTTCATGTATCATGTTGTAGACACATGAGTACTTAAAAACATAATTATCCCATAGTTGAAATGAGATTGTGGGACGAAAAGAGATGAGATGAATACAAGCTTAACTTTGCCATTGATTCAGTGAATAATTGTGTCTCGGGCACTTAAATAGAGCGGCCTCCTCTTTCTCATTTATAAAAGCAGCTAAACAGAAAATTTAGGTTGGTCATTTGGAAAATGCATGGCTTCCAAATCAAATGATTGCTTTCCTCTCTTCTGAGATGACAAATTATAATGACTAACCCTATCCTTATGCCAAAGGGAGAAACATATTTCAAGCCAAAACTCAAATTCAAAATAGTATATTTCTCCCATGTCCATTCCATGGTATGTAAGCCTAAATAACAAATATGTGTTTTTGCCCATTTTCAACCACCAAACTACCTCTGCAAAGTTAGAGAATCAGGGACATATTAATTCAGAAGACACTCTTAAATCTTCATATGTAATACTCTTCCTTTTTTTCTTTTTACTTTCTTAGAATTTTATTTAAATGCTTTGAAAGCACTATTTTTTAAAGAAGTTTTACTCTTTCAATTCTAAAGAAATTCCTATAGGCTAGGTTGAAAGACTTCAGGAAATTTACAAAATAAAGACGAGAAGAATAGAAAAGTGATCATATAAGATTATTAATATTTGGGGGAAAATATCTTTAAATATATAAATTCTTTCCTGAGATAAAGGCTTCTATCAATCAATTTTCCAATTTACCAGTGGAACAATAAATATTTAACAGGGATTCCATTATTAATATCACTTATCTACCCATCATTCTTACTACTCATTCTATTACTAAAATGAAAGAAGTCTTTTACTTCTATTTTGACAATCTCTTTCCTATTTCTAAGAGCATTCAAATATTTTATAAATGAAGACTAATTTCCTGTCTCAGCTTTCACAAATTTTGCCAAAATACCCAGAGTCTAAAATCAAATAACAAAACCATAATGCTGAAAAGGACCTCAATGAGTCACTTTCCCTTGTCCTAGCCCAAAGTCTAGTCATTCTCCCCCACCCAGACGAGCCTTAATTTCCCCTATTCAGATGGTTTTCCTACTCTTCCAGTAAGCCATACTCTGAGCCTAGAAAGGTAGCTCCTTTCTGGCTCAGTAAAGTTATTTGCTTTTATAATTCAAAGATGCCACAAATTTCAGGCCTACTGAAATTAGGTTTGTTATTTTTGTTCACTGGTTGTATGGTAATTTAAAATATCTATGCCTGTATCTTTACCTCTAGCAATGGATCATCTGTCAAATCTCAAGAGCTCCCTTTCTAGTGTAACAGATGCTCTTGCATTGAATGGAGGAAGTCTTAACACTACGTCTTTCAAACTACCTGGAAAAATAATTACTCATGAGTTTTATCCTTCTTACAGACCTGTAAACTCAATTTTTAGTACAATGTTCTACAGCATAAAAGTGTAGGTATTGTTGAAGGATCTTGGTGTTGTTTATTTTTTCTTTTAACTGCGGATACTATCTTCTTGTGCTTTTCTTGTAAACTCCATGGGTGGGGCTGTGGTTAGCTATGTGAATTTTAAGTCTAATATAGGTCTATTCTGGAATTTTAAGTCTAATATTGGTCTGTTTATTTTTGTTGTGTTTTATTTATAACCCTCCTCACTTTGTCCCCTCAAATCCCAGAACCTACGAGGATATAGAACATATAGCAATATGAGCGTATAAGAAAGGCTAAAAAAAATCAGGAGTGCTTAGGAATGAAGTTACTGGAAAAATGTAAACTGTAAAGACCATTACGCTTGCTGTAGGATCATAACTTTGGCTCTATGTTTTCTTACGGGCTGACGTTGGAGGAGAGAGAGGAATCTGGTTATGAAACAATCTGTGTAATAAAATTAAGTAAAAAGAATCATAAAGAGCTCGGAGCAACCAAGCCATTACTGATACAAAGATTGAAAATTGGAACTCCATGAAACAACAGTCAGCATTCTCAACACATCCTCACTCTTCACACGAGTTCCCAAAAGCTATTTCCTATGCTGGCCCTCAATAAAAGCCAAAGGCATCCCAACAGAATAAATTAAAGTAAAAAGTATGGCACTATGTGTCACAATGATGGGATTGAAGTTCATTGATCTCTGAAGTCCAATTTAATACAAGTTTTGGAATATCTGGAAGATTGATCTTTGACAACCGTTATGCGTCAGACTTCACATAGGCGTGCTGTTTACTACAAATGCTACAAATACGGTGACGTGTGTGTCATGAGTTGCTGTATACATTTTTGTCTATTTGTTGTGTCTCCACTATAAGATCTATGGTGTAGGTTTAGGATGTAGGCTTTGTAGAGAGCAATGTTATAGTTAACATGGACACATTGTTTTGTGTTAAGAGTATACACCTCGTTGGCATTGCTAAGTATTTTCAAAATGTCTGGATTTTTGGTCTATAACACTATGTCTTTCAGAGAAACCCTGTTAGTATTACAGCAGTAACCTAACAGGTCAAAAAGATGAGCATAGAGGGGTTTACTTCAATAGGCAAAGGCAAGCGGATCACAAAATCCCTGTTAGTCTCTACAGGAAAAAAGGCAATGTGATCTTCCAAAAATACTTCAGATATTACAGGAACATGTTAAAACACAGGGTGTCTGGGAATGCCTCATCTATCCTGGTGAAATCAACAGACGGAGGCCAGGGCGAGAGAATCTTTATGGCCTGCAGTTATGTAATTTGTGCAGTTTTTGATTTGAAAACTGGAATAGATTTTTAATTTATGATTGCAAAGATTGAGTTCACCTTTGAACAGCTTAGGTAAATTAGATTGCCCCCAAGTCACACTTGAAAAGCACCACAACCACCACCATCAGTTTCAATTTGTAAAATAGAGCCAATGAAATTGTCGCTAGGGGCACATTCACACACCTAGCCCCTAAATTATGCATAAATAAGAGCAACCAACACCTTCAGCAGGAAGATTAACTTCAAAGTGCAAGGATTTCTATTGCGAGTACTCTGTTCAAAAGTTCAACTCAGCAAATGCCAGCAGGATCACACTAATGAATCAACTCCAAAAATCACAGTACCAATAGAAAGAGATCAGTGTTTCGTTATGGCCAGTATTTCTCTGTAAGATGCTGGGAAGCCACTAAAGTGTGCTTCTCTAAAAAACCTTAGTGAATTTAACTTCCTAATATGAGATACTATATGTTTAAAGGGCCAAGGAAACCCAAAATAGGGTAACTAAAGTAATTCAAGTTAAAATTCTTAATTTCCTTTCCCTAACAAAACTCGCAAGAACGTTATAAAGAAAAAAATGCCAAGTGCACAAAGATTTAGAAGGTTGTATTTGGGTCTGTGAATTCTCATTAAATTAGGTCTATAAATCAGACTCCATAGAATAACTCTGAAAAGCAAACCTTATCTTATCCAGGAAAATCCACTGTATATATTTAAAACCTCATAAGATTCTATTACTTCTGCCGTATATTGTATTCAGTAAGCCCATTTAAAGTATACACTTTAGCTTCCTTAAGCCAATGTTTTTACAAGTTCATGACCATGATAAAATATATTGCTTTTCAGAATAAATATCCTTTATGCCTATCATAACTATGTTCTACCAATTAAATTATACCAACATTTATGGGACAACGTTCTCTAGAAACAAAGACTGTGTTTAATGGTTGCAGTGACACCTACTGGTCTTGAGGTACACCTAATTCTTAAAGATACGGAAAATAATAATGTCATAGGTCCACATTTTCATTCTCAGGTCCCAAATTTGCCATCCACAGCAAATTTCCTTTCCTTCAGCTAACTCATTTCAGCAGCTTTTTGGTAACAGAAAATATATACAAATAACATTTTCTTTTACAGAGTAAGGATTTGGCTAGCAGTGGTTTGTGTTATCTTTGTTGAATCTGACGAAGAAATGCCCTTTTTGTTGGTAACAGATTGTCACAAATCTTTTCATTTATGCTTATGCAAAAGCAGATGTCTCTTCTTAGCTAGGATGCCCATGAGAGACAGTGTTTCTGACAAATGGAGGAGAAAATGAAGGAGAAAGAAGGTTTTTGCATGAATTGCAGATCTATAGGATGGTCTCACTACCGTCCCCTCTGAAAGCCCCTGGATATGACCTATATATTCCATGTTGATAGTGTGGTCTTCTCCCAGAGGTCTGGCTCACCTGACAGCTGTAAACTCCTCCTGTTCATTCTCAGCACTGTGAGGCCTCCCAAATGCAACAACAGCCTTTCCCTCTGACCCACTTCCCCATCCGAAAGCAACATTCGGCCAAGTCTTCCATCACAACAGTCAGCCATACCCTCCCCTCCCTTGCTCCTCTATACCAAGCTATATAAATTACAAAATCCCAAAAAGCTTTCATGACTAGTCTTCTAGCAGACTTCTCCCTGCTTTTGAACTTTCATTATTCTCTGGTCTCCATGATGTCACTCAGAAATTGTTTACATGCTCATCTTTAAACATTACCAATAATAATTATAATAGAATCCATTTCTAGATGGTCCCTATGATAATCCTTCAGATTAGGTATTATCATCTCCATTTCTCAGACAAAGAAACTGACTCTCGGAGGAGTCAGACACTTTGTTCAGCATAACACATCTAGACAAACTTAGGTTTCTAAATCAATCTGTCATGAGTTCTAAACATCTTCTCCAATTGTGATACATAAGTTTTTTGTCTGGAAGTACTTTCTGTCCCCACTCCTGTCCTTTCGTACCCGTAATGGCAATTGTTCAGCAAGTAATCATTCTTTCTGCTAGTCAGTGGAGCTTCAGAAATATCCTTATTTTGCCCCAAAGTTAATGGTCCTGAAGAGTGATGGACCTCTTGTGATTTTTGTTGACAATCTCACATGGCAGTTTCAGGATATCAAGTCTGTCTTGTGGCCCCTTACTGCTACAGCAGTGACCCACCAAAAGACACTTGGAAACAAAACAAAACAAAACAAAACAAAAAACCAAAAATAACTGCCCAACATATGACTCCAAAATGACAGATACATATTGTCACGTGTTTGTCAAAAACCATAGAGTGTACCACACCAAGAGTGAGCCCAAATGTACCCTATGGACTTTGAGGGATAATTATGTGTCAGTAAATGTTCGTTGATTGTAACAAATGTATGTGTGCATTGTAGGATGTTGATGGGGTGGCGAGTTGTGCCTGTGGAGGGCAGGGTGGCATATATGAGAAATCTGTACTTTCTGTTCAGTTTTGTTGAGACCCTAAAACTGCTCCAAAAAATACCTTTTATTAATTAGAAAAAAAAAAAAACCTGTCAGTGCCTGACCCCACCCCAGGCAATTAACTCAGAATCTCTGGGGGTCAGACCTTGGTATTCATATCTAGTTAAAGTTCCACAGGCGCAGCCAGGGTTGAACATGGCTGCACTATCCCCTGTGATTCCGGAATGCCCCGCTGGCCCTAGGGTTGCTCAGTGTGTCTGACACACCAATATTCTGGAGTCCTCTCCAAGGTGACCTCAGCTTCAGTCTCCCTTGAATTATAATGACCACTATAATACGTGTTAGATTGTATTATTATATTTAGAATATGTAATCATCATATAAATAAATCCACATCCTGGGAAGTAAGCAGATGGGCAGCTAACATAGCATACAACCCCCCATCTCCACTCATCTCACTTCTTTGTCTTTGTACTAGATCCCCTCACATCTGAATTTTTTCTGTGTATACCAAACTAAGAATTGGATTAGGGTTGCCAACTGCTTCAGGATTGAAGCACAGGATTGTGCTTCAATCAACACAGGATTGATTTCCAGCCCCAGATTCAGCCCTGAATGCCTTCAGCTCTTGTCTCCTGTCTTACCATTATCTTTCACCAAATCTATATCCACACATGTTCAAGAGATCGAAAATTTCTCCCAGTGTTTCTTCCTTGGCCATGGGAGCCCCTTCCTTGGCCATGGGAGCCCTGCTATGCTGTTTCATCCACTGGTAACCTGGTCAATGTTAACTCCAGCTTTAGCGTTCATGAGAATGTTCATGGACCTCAGTACTAAAGGCATCACGTGACCTCTAAGTGCATCCACCATAGTACTAAAGGCATCACGTGACCTCTAAGTGCATCCTCCATATATAAATACACCTGGCTCCTGTGCACACCTGAGCATATTCAGTTCCACTGCATTTTGCTGGATTGCAAGTTCTGAGAGGGCAGAAGACACACCTTATTTAATCTCCACCACACAGCACACTGCCTGATAAACCTAACTAGATATTTGAATGCTATAAACGAATAAATTAGTCTTTAACATTCCCTCCTGAAGTTCTTTGAAATATATTTAGAGAATTAACACTACCTACTGTCACCGTTAAAATATGAACTTGGGCTATTTTTTCTAATTTGTGGCAATGAGGTTTTCTACTAAGGTATTCCAAGGTTTCATTTTAACACCCTTTTGACTAAGGTCAAATTGTGACACAGGCCCATAAACTATTTAGTTACATAAACTATTTGGTGTCTTTAACACCTTATTCTAGGCAACCAAAAGATGCATGTAAGGGCCATAATGTGTCATTTTATTAAGTACTTCCGTTAATTTGAGAATAAATGATAAATCACTCCCCAATAAGAAAAGTTACTTAAAGTCAACTACTATGTAGGGTTTAATATTATGTATTTGTAGTAGTAAGATTCATTTGCCAGTTACAGGGAACATAACAATAATGACAGTCATGGTTATTATTATTATTACTATTGACATTATCTTTACTTCTCCATAAAAATTTTTAAATGATGATTTAGTCTACAATTCAAACATGAACGCTGTCATCAATCTACATTTTATTTGGAAAAGTCTGCAATTTGCTTGATCAGCCAACAGTCTTAAAATATAGTCTTTCATTCACAGGCATACATTATTTAGAAGTGAATTGGCCAGCATAGCTCAGCAAATATTTTGATTACGTCAGGAAAGCTTTAATAAAGCAAATTGTGTATACTTATCACCTATGCCAATCACCTAATGCCCAAAGAATACCATTACGTTCTACAAATGGTTTTTATAAGGAATAGACAATCTTTAAGTTTAGCTTAAGTACCAGGTCTCCATAATTTATGCCAACATCCTAATTCTCAGAGAGTTTTGTCATTTTGGGCTGAGCAGTGGAAGGGAAAAGTCAACTCAGCTCTACTTGATACAGAGGAGTCAGACTTTGGAATAGGCCCTCGGATTTTTAATCTGCCCAATTTGTTTTGATGCCCTCTAAGTAGAAGATTAATATTTTGGAATAGGAATGATGCAGCCAGACAGACCAGATGTTTATTCTGCCTGTTTGGGGCTGTGATTGTTTAAATACAACCTACCAAAAAAGGTCTAATGAATACTTGCTGTGGTGATGAAAGTTCCAGCAGTGTTTCCAGGGTTGCATTATTTGGTTTGAATTTCAGCCTGATGTCAGGATGCTGGTGGGGTCTTATTATGTTGTTTTATAAAACATTTTCTATGTGCCTAATTTGGTATACATGTAAATGTATATATGTACACACATAAATGTTTGTGCTTGTTATTCAAGGTATTTCAAGTAAGCTTTAAAACATTGAAACCATCTGATTTGCATTTTTCAACAAGAACCAACATTTGCATTTATTTATGGAAACATTTTTGGCATAACACTTTCTATTAAATTATAATAAAAAGCTTTCTCTATCACCCTGGGGAATATGGCAATCAGCCTACCTCCTACCCAGATCAGTCTTCTCCCACCCACCATATGCATAACTTAAAGCTGTGGTCTTGCCTGGAGCTGGTGTTGAGGAGAAACAGAAAGTTGAACAAGGGAGTGTGTGTTAATACAGCCATGATTCCCGTGATCTCAATCCACAAGTAGACCATCTATCATTTACCTAGTTCTATTTTCATTTTCTGTAAAATGGACAAAAATATATTTTGCATTTATATTTTATATTTGAAATGTTAATAATGCCAGAGAAACTGATTGAATACGATGATTCCTACGACATAAGTTTGGGAGAGCCACTCTCCTGTCAATCTTTCAATTTCCTGATCCACATCCCACCTATCTTTCCAGTCTCAACTGGATCAACTGCTAGTCCATCAAATGAACACTGTGATTTTAAAAATTATCATTATCATTAATTACCACCACTGAAGTAATAATGATGGTAATAATAATATTGAATGTTTGTTATCTTTCAGGCAATACCATGATTTAGATCTATAGACACTTAACATCCACTATTTCACTTAATTGTCAAAGTTTTAGTGGGTGTTATTATGATGCCCATGTCACAGGTGGCAAGTCTGAGAATTAAAGAGATTAAAGTTACTTGCCCAAGATCACCCCATTAGAAGGTATCAAAACAGGAAATCTAAACCAGGAATGTCTGGTGTAACTGAGTGGCACAGTCAGTTGAGCATTCAGCTCTTGATTTTGGCTCAGATCATGATCTGAGGGTCGTGAGATTGAGCCCTGTGTGGGGCTCCACGCTCAACATGGAGTCTGCTTAAGATTCTCTCCCTCTCCCTCACCCCATCACACTTGTGTGTGCTTTCTCTCCCTGAAATAAATAAGAAAATCTTTAAAGTAATCATTTTAAACCAGGAGTGTCTGACAATAAGGCTATATTCTTAATAACTATCCAGCTAAGAACACACAATGGTAATAATACACTTTTTTAAATAATAATTAACACCATGTGTATCTTTTCCATTGGTTGAGCATGTATTGTGCCCCAATTATCATTTTAAGTGCTTTTGTATATGTATACAATGTCTCGGTTAATGATATACTCTCAAATTGGGCATTATTTATTACACATGGGTCTTTTTTTCTGCCCATAATGATCCATATTTGGGGATTTTATTGGAACATGTTTTCCTGTGTAACTATTTTCATCTCCTTAAGAAATTGTTAAGATTGTGTCCTTCAGAGGAGAAGGAAAGAAAAATAGAGAAACTCACCAAAGACCCCTTTTGTATATTTTGAATTTTGAAACAGATTTTTTAAATCACAAAATTAAAGTTCTAAAATAATAAAGAAAAAGCATGGAAAAAATAATGATTGACTATAAAATAAGAATACCATGGAGGGAGGCAGTAAAATACAAAGTGGGCAATATTAATAGGGAAACCGGGTAAAGAAAGGACCACAAAGGAAGTATTTGGCCATTATAGCGATTCAATTAGGAATAAACATTTTTTTAAAAGTGAAGATATAGTTTGGAAGCGACAATTTATATCCACAAATAACTGATACATTAAAGTGAAAATTATAAAATATGTAGAATAAATAGCAAAAGTGAAATTTTTAAAAACTTTAAAGGAAATCTATAGGAGATCAAAGTAGGGCACTATCAAAAATAGTAATGAACTAATAAAAAGTCAAATGTAAACAAGAAAATATTAGAGAAACTTATTTGGAAAAGCTAATGCAGTAAAAAAAAATTTAGTACATCAATCAATGAAAAAAGTGCACAAATAAAAAGTTTTAGTAGTTAAAAAAAAGAAACACAGATACAGTACAATGGGAAATTTCATATTATTATACCTATAAACTTAAAAGAAATGAAAGTTTTGTTTAAAATAATCACGAAAGGGCCCTTCAGCGGCTCAGTGGGTTAAGCATCTGCCTTCAGCTCAGGTCATGATCTCATGGTCTTGAGACTGAGCCCAGGCTTAGGCTCCCTGCTCAGCAGGGAGTCTACTTCTCCTTCTGCCTCCCCCACTGCTCATGTTCTTTCTCTCTCTCTCTCTCTCTCTCTCTCAAATGAATAAATAAAATATTTTAAAAAATAAAAATAAAAATAAAATAATCACTAATGTTGACTTAAAGAAGAAATCCAACAAAATTGAATAATCAATAACCAGAAAATTAATAGTCAAATCCTCCCACCCTCACCATGTACCCAGGCAAGACAGTCACTATTTTATGAAAACTCTCTCAGAATTTTTAAAAAAGAGGACAAGTGCAAAAAGAGAGAAAGGGAAAGCTATGTAATTCATTTTATGAAAATAGTTTATAAAACAGACAACTGTAAAAGAAAATAAAATTATAAGCTAACCTCACTATGAATATAGATATAAAAATGCTCTTACAATAGCAAACAGGATCCAACACTGTATTTAAAATAATAATCATGTATCAGAATCAAGTAGGATTTATTTTAGCAATGCAGAGATGGCTTAACATTAAAAAATCAAGAGATGTGATTTACTAAATAACCATATTCATGGAGAAATGGAGAAAAAAATGTTATATAATTATCTCCACTGATGCAAAAAATTCACTTGATAAAATATTACACCCATTCACAATAAAAATGATTAGAAAACCAAGGATAAATTTCCTCTATCTAATAGAGGATATCATCAAAAATCTACAGTAAAAATCACACTTAAAGATGAAGCAGTGGTCAGTGGGTTAAGCCGCTGCCTTCGGCTCAGGTCATGATCCCAGGTCCTGGGTTCAAGCCCCGCATCGGGCTCTCTGCTCAGCGGGGAACCTGCTTCCTCCTCTCTCTCTGCCTGCCTCTCTGCCTACTTGTGATTTCTCTCTGTCAAATAAATAAATAAAATCTTTAAAAAAAAAAAAAAAAGATGAAGCAGCCACTATAAATCAAGGATCACCCTGTTGCTATTCAATATTATACTGGAATTTTTAGCCAATGCAGCAAAATAAGAAAAAAAAGGAGATAAGAAATGGAAAGATAATGAGAAATTCATTATTTGCAAACAAAATAAATGTCTAACTAGACAATCCATGAAATCTTTAGAAATTTTTAGAATTTGCAAGTTCAGCAAAATTGTTGAACACAAGATCATCAAACAAAATCAATAATGTGGGGCGCCTGGGTGGCTCAGTGGGTTAAAGCCTCTGCCTTCAGTTCAGGTCATGATCCCAGGGTGCTGGGATCGAGCCCCGCATCAGGCTCCCTGCTCAGCAGGGAGCCTGCTTCCTCTTCTCTCTCTCTCTCTCTCTGCTTGCCTCTCTGCCTACTTGTGATCTCTGTCAAATAAATAAATAAAATCTTTTAAAAAAATCAATAATGCTTCTAATCACAATTACTAACAAAAAGAGAATTTAATAGAAAAAATATGTCAACAAAAATCATAATATGTTAGGAATGAATATAACGAAAGATATACAGGGCCTGTAGGGTGGAAATGACAAAATATTATTGAAGAACAATTTTAAAAAGTGAAATTAATGGCAAGAAATGATGGACAGAAATACTTGGTATATCAACAGAACAAATAAATACAAATTCTAATAAAAATTGTCATAGGACTTATCTTGGTACTTGACATATTTTTACCAAAATTCTTGCATAAGCAAAGTCCAAGAGTAGCCAAATATCCTTCTGATAGAACAGTAACATTGAGAAAGGAAAGTCCATAGTGATTGAGATATAGTAATACTTGTACAGTGATAGACAATAGGTAATAAAACAGATTCAAGAGCTTAGGATTATAAAGGAGACTTAATATGTAATAGAAATATCATTACAAATCAGCACAGGAAATATAACATTACCAATATATGGTATCAAGACTATTGGTTTGCCATATAGATTAAAGAATAAATTTACCACAAAAAAATTTCAAATGGAGAAATTACTACATGTAAACAAATATATACATCTTTAAAACTGTAGGGTAAAATATCTTGGGATTTTGGATTAAGAAATTATTTACTGGGGTGCCTGGGTGGCTCAATCATTAAGCATCTGCCTTCAGCTCAGGTCATCATCACAGGGTCCTGGGATCGAGCCCCACATTGGGCTCCTTGCTCAGCTGGAAACCTGCTTCTCCCTCATCCACTCCCCCTGCTTGTATTCTCTCTCTCACTGTCTCTCTCTCTGTGTCAAATAAATAGATTAAAAAATTATTAAACAAGATACAAAAAGATAAAACTCTAAGGGAAAGATTATTATACATAAAAAATATAAATATTTGTACAGAAACCACCCAACACACAATGGTAACCCAAAAAAGTAACAGATGAAACATACTGCACTGTTATCAACATTCAGAGGATTGGTATGTGACTAAAATAAAAAGACAATGAAAAAAGAAAAAAAGAAAAAGAAAAATGGTCAATTCAGAGAAAAGAAAACCCGAGAACCTATAAATGTACAAAGAAATGTTCATCTTCTCTGGTAATCAGAGAAATACAAATTAAGTATGATGCATTTCATACTCATCAGACTGAAAAGAAATCCAAAGTCAACAATAGTTAGTGTTGGCAAAGATGTGAGAAAAGGGAATTAACGTACATTTCAATAGAGGCATAAATGATTCAACCATTTAAAGTTATCAATGTCTGTGAACAGACATTTCTCCAAAGAAGACAAACAAATGACCAACAGACACATGGAAAAATGCTCAACATCACTCATCATTAGGGAAATACAAATCAAAACCACAATGAGATACCCCTTCACATCCATTAAAATGTCTAAAGTTAGCAAGTTGGGAAACAACGATGTTGGTGAGGATGTGGAGAAAGGGGAACCCTCCTATACTGTTGATAGGAATGCAAACTGGTACAGCCATTCGGGAAAACAGTATAGAGTTTCTGTTAAAGTTAAAAATAGAGCTACCCTATGACCCAGCAATTGCACTACTGGATATTTACTCCGAGATACAAATGTAGTGATCCAAAGGGCCACCTACATCCCAATGTTTGTAAGAGCAATGTCCACAATAGCCAAAATATGGAAAGAGCCCAGATGTCCATCAACAGGTGAATAGATAAAGAAGATGTGGTATAGATATACAATGGAATATTACTCACCTATTAAAAATGAAATCTTACCATTTGCAACAACATGGATGGAACTAGAGGGCATTATGTTTAGTGAAATAAGTCAATCAGAGAAAGACAAATATCATATAATTTCACTCGTATGTGGAATTTAAGAAACAAAACAGATGAACATAGGGAAAGGGAGGGAAAAGTAAAATAAGACAAAATCAGAGACAGAGACAAAACATGAGAGACTCTCAACTATAAGAAACAACCTGAAAGTTGCTGCAGGGAAGGGGGGTAGGGGTATGGGGTAACTGGATGTTGGACATTAAGGAGGGCACATGACGTATTGAACAATGGGCCTTATATGCAACTGAGGAATCATTAAACTCTACTTCTGAAGCTAATAATACACTATATGTTAATTTATTGATTTTAAATTAAAAAAATAGAGTTATCAATGTCTTATAAGAAAAGAAACAAATTCTCTCTGACCTAGCCATTCAGCTTCTAGAAAAATACACTCCAGAAATAAGGAAATTTTTCCACGAATGTTTATTATAGCACTGTTGTTAAAAGTAAAATTTGGGGGCTCCTGGGTGGCTCAGTGGGTTAAGGCCTCTGCCTTCGGCTCAGGTCATGATCCCAGGGTCCTGGGATCAAGCCCCACATTAGGATCTCTGCTCAGTAGGGAGCCTGCTTCCCCCCCTTTCTCTGCCTGCCTCTCTGCCTACTTGTGAAGTCTGTCTGTCAAGTAAATAAATAAAATCTTTAAAAAAAAAAAAAGTAAACTTTGGAAACTACTCAAATCTCCCTTGTTAAAAGCCAGGATAAATAAACTTAATCTCGGGGCGCCTGGGTGGTTCAGTGGGTTAAGCCACTGCTTTCGGCTCAGGTCATGATCCCGGGGTCCTGGGATCGAGTCCCATATCAGGCTTCCCATGCTTTGTGGGGAGCCTGCTTCTCCCTCTCCCTCCCTCTCCCCCTGCTTGTGTTCTCTCTCTCTCTCTGTGTCAAATAAATAATTAAAATCTTTGAAAAAAAATAAACTTAATCTCAATTAAAAAGAATAAATAATTCTACATAGATCCCAAAATATAGATGTTTAAAAGAAACAAGTTTTAGAATAAAATGCAAGTGAATACATGAAAACAGAGTCTGGATATGCTCTGAATTAATGATTGGGTTTACCTTTGGGATGGTACAGAAATTTTTCTCCATAGATGGAAGAAAAAAGGATTTCATCTTTGTAATTTTGAATCACTTATGCATACAAAGAGTTACTACAGCAAAAATGACAAAACTATCATCATTTGTTAATTTTGAGTATGGATACAGGAGTACTAGACTATACCCTTTAAAAAGAAGAAAAATTGATATCTTTTTCTGAGTTTCATATCTTTAATTTTAATTTTATTTTGCAATAGGCACTGCTACTCCCGATGAGTGATTTCAGCATTTTTTTTAAGTCAGTAAATTTTGATTATTTTTTTTAAAGTAGGCTTCATGCTATTGTGGAGCCCAACCTGGGGCTTGAACTGAAGACCCTGAGATCAAGACCCTGAGATCAAGGCTTGGACTGAAATCAAGAGTTGGATACTCAACCAACTAAGTCACTGAGGCACTCCAAAGTTAATTTCATTGCAATTTAGTAGTTAACCCTAAAGATAACTAGAGAAATAAAGGCTGAAATTCATCAGCTTTGAAATTAATATTAAACATTCTATTCTAGCTTTTGAAAGTTTGGTACAAAGTGAAAAATTCTAAACATATTTTGGGGATCTATTACTCATTTACAGCTATAGTGATAAATGTGTCC
The DNA here is from genome assembly GCF_902655055.1 of Lutra lutra. Classification (NCBI taxonomy): domain Eukaryota; kingdom Metazoa; phylum Chordata; class Mammalia; order Carnivora; family Mustelidae; genus Lutra; species Lutra lutra. The sequence continues at coordinate 40,264,622 of NC_062290.1, read as the reverse complement.
TTGAAAGTAAAACAATGTGTCCTGAACCATGGCCAAGTGTGCTCAATACTTTACATGCAGTTATCATTCAGTTCATTCAATTCCTCATTCAATTCTCAAAACACCTTATTAAAAGACACTTTCATGTCAGTCTAAAAGATGAGGAAACTGTTTTTCACATCTATGAAATAAAGATACCAATAGCTAGGTTACTGATTTGTTGTGAAGGTTGAGTTGATGTAGATAATGGCACTTTTACACAGTAATCTGATGTTACTGATTTGAGAAGTAAAGCTTAGAAAGATAAAATAGCTAGCCTGCAGGTATAGAGGTAGTGCAGACTGGAGTCAGGAGGGACAAGGAGGACTCACTCTGTAACTATGCTTAGCCACTGTTAGGAAGATTATAGTTTATCTGTTTTTATAGTTTATAGCTTATCCCTGTTGCTCTCTTCATTTATCAAGATGAAATAATATCATTTATTAGATTCATAAAGATTCAAATATTTCCTTTAGAAATAAACAGTGTTGTTGATGTTGGAAAAAGCTAAGTACTTTTTTTTTTTAATTTTATTTTTTATAAACATATATTTTTATCCCCAGGGGTACAGGTCTGTGAATCGCCAGGTTTACACACTTCACAGCACTCACCATAGCACATACCCTCCCCAATATCCATAACCCCACCCCCCCTCCCAAACCCCTCCCCCCATCAACCCTCAGTTTGTTTTGTGAGATTAAGAGTCACTTATGGTTTGTCTCCCTCCCAATCCCATCTTGTTTCATTTATTCTTCTCCTACCCCCTTAACCCCCCATGTTGCATCTCCTCTCCCTCATATCAGGGAGATAATATGATAGTTGTCTTTCTCCGACTGACTTATTTCGCTAAGCATGATACCCTCTAGTTCCATCCACGTCGTCGCAAATGGCAAGATTTCATTTCTTTTGATGGCTGCATAGTATTCTATTGTGTATATATACCACATCTTCTTTATCCATTCGTCTGTAGACGGACATCTAGGTTCTTTCCATAGTTTGGCTATTGTAGACATTGCTGCTATAAACATTCGGGTGCACGTGCCCCTTCGGATCACTACGTTTGTATCTTTAGGGTAAATACCCAGCAGTGCAATTGCAGGGTCATAGGGTAGTTCTATTTTCAACATTTTGAGGAACCTCCATGCTGTTTTCCAGAGTGGTTGCACCAGCTTGCATTCCCACCAACAGTGTAGGAGGGTTCCCCTTTCTCCACATCCTCGCCAGCATCTGTCATTTCCTGACTTGTTAATTTTAGCCATTCTGACTGGTGTGAGGTGATACCTCATGGTGGTTTTGATTTGTATTTCCCTAATGCCGAGTGATATGGAGCACTTTTTCATGTGTCTGTTGGCCATCTGGATGTCTTCTTTGCAGAAATGTCTGTTCATGTCCTCTGCCCATTTCTTGACTGGATTATTTGTTCTTTGGGTGTTGAGTTTGCTAAGTTCTTTATAGATTTTGGACACTAGTCCTTTATCTGATATGTCATTTGCAAATATCTTCTCCCATTCTGTCAGTTGTCTTTTGGTTTTGTTAACTGTTTCCTTTGCTGTGCAAAAGCTTTTGATCTTGATAAAATCCCAATAGTTCATTTTTGCCCTTGCTTCCCTTGCCTTTGGTGATGTTCCTAGGAAGATGTTGCTGCGGCTGACGTCGAAGAGGTTGCTGCCTGTGTTCTCCTCGAGGATTTTGATGGATTCCTTTCTCACATTGAGATCCTTCATCCATGTTGAGTCTATTTTCGTGTGTGGTGTAAGGAAATGATCCAATTTCATTTTTCTGCATGTGGCTGTCCAATTTTCCCAACACCATTTATTGAAGAGGCTGTCTTTTTTCCATTGGACATTCTTTCCTGCTTTGTTGAAGATGAGTTGACCATCGAGTTGAGGGTCTATTTCTGGGCTCTCTATTCTGTTCCATTGATCTATGTGTCTGTTTTTGTGCCAGTACCATGCTGTCTTGATGATGACAGCTTTGTAATAGAGCTTGAAGTCCGGAATTGTGATGCCACCAACTTTGGCTTTCTTTTTCAATATTCCTTTGGCTATTCGAGGTCTTTTCTGGTTCCATATGAATTTTAGGATTATTTGTTCCATTTCTTTGAAAAAAAAATGGATGGTACTTTGATAGGAATTGCATTAAATGTGTAGATTGCTTTAGGGAGCATAGACATTTTCACAATATTTATTCTTCCAATCCAGGAGCATGGAACATTTTTCCATTTCTTTGTGTCTTCCTCAATTTCTTTCATGAGTAGTTTATAGTTTTCTGTGTATAGATTCTTAGTCTCTTTGGTTAGGTTTATTCCTAGGTATCTTATAGTTTTGGGTGCAATTGTAAATGGGATGGACTCCTTAATTTCTCTTTCTTCTGTCTTGTTGTTGGTGTAGAGAAATGCAACTGATTTCTGTGCATTGATTTTATATCCTGACACTTTACTGAATTCCTGTACAAGTTCTAGCAGTTTTGGAGTGGAGTCTTTTGGGTTTTCCACATAGAGTATCATATCATCTGCGAAGAGTGATAGTTTGACTTCTTCTTTGCCGATTTGGATGCCTTTAATTTCCTTTTGTTGTCTGATTGCTGAGGCTAGGACTTCTAGTACTATGTTGAATAGCAGTGGTGATAACGGACATCCCTGCCGTGTTCCTGACCTTAGCGGAAAAGCTTTCAGTTTTTCTCCATTGAGAATGATATTTGCGGTGGGTTTTTCATAGATGGCTTTGATAATATTGAGGTATGTGCCCTCTATCCCTACACTTTGGAGAGTTTTGATCAGGAAGGGATGCTGTACTTTGTCAAATGCTTTTTCAGCATCTATGGAGAGTATCATATGGTTCTTGTTCTTTCTTTTATTAATGTGTTGTATCACATTGATTGATTTGCGGATGTTGAACCAACCTTGCAGCTCTGGAATAAATCCCACTTGGTCGTGGTGAATCATCCTTTTAATGTACTGTTGAATCCTATTGGCTAGTATTTTGGCGAGAATTTTTGCATCTGTGTTCATCAAGGATATTGGTCTGTAGTTCTCTTTTTTGATGGGATCTTTGTCTGGTTTTGGGATCAAGGTGATGCTGGCCTCATAAAATGAGTTTGGAAGTTTTCCTTCTATTTCTATTTTTTGGAACAGTTTCGGGAGAATAGGAATTAGTTCTTCTTTAAATGTTTGGTAGAATTCCCCCGGGAAGCCATCTGCCCCTGGGCTTTTGTTTGTTTGGAGATTTTTGATGACTGTTTCAATCTCCTTACTGGTTATGGGTCTGTCAGGCTTTCCATTTCTTCCTGGTTCAGTTGTGGTAGTTTATATGTCTCTAGGAATGCATCCATTTCTTCCAGATTGTCAAATTTGTTGGCGTAGAGTTGCTCATAGTATGTTCTTATAATTGTCTGTATTTCTTTGGTGTTCATTGTGATCTCCCCTCTTTCATTCATGATTTTATTTATTTGGGTCCTTTCTCTTTTCTTTTTGATAAGTCTGGCCAGGGGTTTATCAATCTTATTAATTCTTTCAAAGAACCAGCTCCTAGTTTCGTTGATTTGTTCTATTGTTTTTTTGGTTTCTATTTCATTGATTTCTGCTCTGATCTTTATGATTTCTCTTCTCCTGCTGGGTTTAGGGTTTCTTTCTTGTTCTTTCTCCAGCTCCTTTAGGTGTAGGGTTAGGTTGTGTACCTGAGACCTTTCTTGTTTCTTGAGAAAGGCTTGTATTTGGGTTCTTTCCAAATTTCCTCTTGTTATTGAGTTCTAGCTTTAGAGCATTGTGGTCTGAAAATATGCAGGGAATGATCCCAATCTTTTGATACCGGTTGAGACTTGATTTAGGACCAAGAATGTGATCTATTCTGGAGAACGTTCCATGTGCACTAGAGAAGAATGTGTATTCTGTTGCTTTGGGATGAAATGTTCTGAATATATCTGTGATGTCCATCTGGTCCAGTGTGTCATTTAAGGCCTTGATTTCCTTGTTGATCTTTTGCTTGGATGATCTGTCCATTTCAGTGAGGGGAGTGTTAAAATCCCCTACTATTATTGTATTCTTGTCGATGTGTTTCTTTGATTTTGTTATTAATTGGTTTATATAGTTGGCTGCTCCCACGTTAGGGGCATAGATATTTAAAATTGTTAGATCTTCTTGTTGGACAGTTCCTTTGAGTATGATATAGTGTCCTTCCTCATCTCTTATTATAGTCTTTGGCTTAAAATCTAATTGATCTGATATAAGGATTGCCACTCCTGCTTTCTTCTGATGTCCATTAGCATGGTAAATTCTTTTCCACCCCCTCACTTTAAACCTGGAGGTGTCTCCGTGTTTAAGATGAGTTTCTTGTAGTCAACATATAGATGGGTTTTGTTTTTTTATCCATTCTGATACCCTGTGTCTTTTGATTGGGGCATTTAGCCCATTAACATTCAGGGTAAGTATTGAGAAATATGAATTTAGTGCCATTGTATTGCCTGTAAGGTGACTGTTATTGTATATTGTCTCTGTTTCTTTCTGATCTACTACTTTTAGGGACTCTCTTTGCTTAGAGGACCCCTTTCAATATTTCCTGTAGAGCTGGCTTGGTATTTGCAAATTCTTTCAGTTTTTGTTTGTCCTGGAAGCTTTTAATCTCTCTGTCTATTTTCAATGATAGCCTAGCTGGATATAGTATTCTTGGCTGCATGTTTTTCTCATTTAGTACTCTGAATATATCATGCCAGCTCTTTCTGGCCTGCCAGGTCTCTGTGGATAAGTCTGCTGCCAATCTAATATTTTTACCATTGTACGTTACAGACTTCTTTTCCCGGGCTGCTTTCAGGATCTTCTCTTTGTCACTAAGACTTGTCAGTTTTACTATTAGGTGACGGGGTGTGGACCTATTCTTATTGATTTTGAGGGGGGTTCTCTGAACCTCCTGGATTTTGATGCTTGTTCCCTTTGCCATATTGGGGAAATTCTCTCCAATAATTCTCTCCAATATACCTTCTGCTCCCCTCTCCGTTTCCTCTTCTTCTGGAATCCCAATTATTCTAATGTTGTTTCATCTTATGGTGTCACTTATCTCTCGAATTCTCCCCTTGTGGTCCAGTAACTGTTTGTCCCTCTTTTGCTCAGCTTCTTTATTCTCTGTCATTTGGTCTTCTATATCGCTAATTCTTTCTTCTGCCTCATTTATCCTAGCAGTGAGAGCCTCCATTTTTGATTGCACCTCATTAATAGCTTTTTTGATTTCAACTTGGTTAGATTTTAGTTCTTTTATTTCTCCAGAAAGGGCTTTTATATCTCCCGAGAGGGTTGCTTTAATATCTTCCATGCCTTTTTCAAGTCCGGCTAGAACCTTGAGAATCATCATTCTGAACTCTAGATCTGACATATTACCAATGTCTGTATTGATTAGGTCCCTAGCCTTTGGTACTGCTTCTTGTTCTTTTTTTTTTGTGGTGAATTTTTCCGCCTTGTCATTTTGTCCAGATAAGAGTATATGAAGGAGCAAGTAAAATACTAAAAGGGTGGCAACAACCTCAGGAAAATATGCTTTAGCCAAATCAGAAGAGATCCCAAATCGTGAGGGGGGAGAAAGGGGATAAAAAGGGGTTCAGAAGAAGAAAAAAAAAGAAACGATTAAAAAAAGAAAGCCAATAAAAAATATAAAAAGGAAAAAAAATATATATATATATATTAGATAAACTATTTAAAAAACGTTAAAAAAAGAAAAAGGTAAAAGTTAAAAAAATTTAGCAGAAGAAGAAAAAAAAATTGAAAAAGAGAAAAAAATATTAAATTAACCGCAAGGCTAAAGAATCATGGGGAGAAAGCCATGAGTTCCATGCTTTGCTTTCTTCTCCTCTGGAATTCCGCCGCTCTCCTTGGTATTGAAACTGCACTCCTTGGTAGGTGAACTTGGTCCTGGCTGGGTTTCTCGTTGATCTTCTGGGGGAGGGGCCTGTTGTAGTGATTCTCAAGCGTCTTTGCCCCAGGCGGAGTTGCACCGCCCTTACCCGGTGCTGGGCTGAGTAATCTGCTCGGGTTTGCTGGGTTTGCTTTCGGGAGCTTTTGTTCCCTGAGCACTTTCCATAGAGTTCCGGAGGACGGGAGTGAAGATGGCGGCCTCCCGGTCTCCGGCCCGGAGGAGCCAAGAGCCCGGGGCCCCACTCCTCAGTGCGCCCTCAGAGAACAGTGCCCAATGACTCCCATCACTCTGGCCTCCGTCCGCGCTCCGAGCTGACCAAGCCTGCGACCGGTTCAAGGTAACCCTGAGTTTAGAGCTCACTCCTCGGCTCTGTCTCTGTAGCCGGCTTCCCCGTTCTAATACCGGTAAGCTCTGCGACACTCAGACACCCCCGATCCTTCTGTGACCCTGCGGGACCTGAGGCCACGCTGACCCCACCTGGGCTTCACCCCAGTTAAGCTTCTGGAGCGATGTTCCTCAGTGGAACAGACTTTTAAAAGTCCTGATTTTGTGCTCCGTTGCTCCGCCACTCGCCGGGAGCCGGCCCCTCCCCCCGCGGTCTATCTTCCCATCGCTTTGGATTCACTTCTCTGCCAGTCCTACCTTTCAGAAAGTGGTTGATTTTCTGTTTCTGGAATTGCTGTTCTTCTTCTCTTCAATCACCCGTTGGATTTATAGGTGTTTGCAAAATTTAGATAAGCTATTTAGTTGATCTCCTGCTACCTGAAGTAGTCTCAGCCTGCTACTTCTCCGCCATCTTGACTCCTCCCAAAAGCTAAGTACTTTTAAGGAATATAAATTGGTATGAATGGGTAATCTAACAATTTCTATCAAAAATTAAAATTTACAAAGCTTTTGACCCAATTTTTTGCTTTTATTATAGTCATATGCACATAGATACTAACTGCATCACTGTAGTAGGAGAAACACTGGAACCAACATCAATGTTCATCCGTGAAGGATTGTTCTTAGGATATGATACATTCATACAGTGAAATATTCTGTGCCCATTAAAAGGCCTGCAAAGGGCAACACAAATGACACTGTAAGACCAGCCTATCACATTGACATGGAATTATCTCTATTATATTTATCTAACTTAAAGAAGGACTATGAAAAAAAAGAATACATAGCATGCTAGCATTTCTGTAAAAACAATCGTAAATATGTATGCTTGGATAGGCATATCTTTTCTCTATCGCTAGAAACATACATCGGTAACTAAGAACTGAGTCTGGTGATGAACTGAGGTGATGAACCACATGAATAGGAATTAAGAGTGGGAGGAAAATGCATTTTTAACCCTTCTTACCACTTTCAACTTTTACTATGTGCATGGATTAACTTTGTGGAAACATAACAAACTAAAAACAAACAAAACAAAGCAAAAAACAACCCCAAAAAACCTCCACAAAAGCAATTACGCTACATGGAAATATTTTGTGTCTAAAGCCAGCACTCCTCTACTATGTCCTTTCTGGAGGTAAGAATTGGACTGGGGAAACCACAGTAAGGAATTGAGTCTGTCTAGAAGGAGCTTGAGGGAAGGAACTGCAATGACAGGGAAGGAAGGAACAGAAGGGAAAGTGGCTCTACCTGTGCAGGAGAAGATATGGATGGTGGGAAGGTGGAGTAGGGACATCTCCCAGAATTCAATCTCAACCCCAGCCCAGAATCTGATGCCTAAAAAATGGTAGGACAGATGGCAATATTGAAACTTGGAATGGGAGGAACAGCAGATATGGAAGCAGCATCTGGGGAGAATGAGTGGAGTTGTAATGTCCTCACAGCAAGCTAACTCTCCTACCTTGAAGCAGGTCTTCATATTTATGTTTCCAGATGGTTTTGACAAAAATACCAGATATACTTGATAAATCTACAGCTGGGAGCTCAGAAACCAGATGGCTTGAAACTGGACACCAAACAGCCTTATTAGCAGCATCTGATATCATGGAGGAAAAACCAGTGAGCATGGGGAATTCTATGAGCATCTCTTCTTTCCTTGAGTGTTCCGCTTGAAGAGAAAGTACAGTGATGGAGTGGAGGGGAGGGCGAGCTGATGCTTCAGCACCCTAGACTGGGGGAGCCAGCCATGCAGGCGTCCTTGATGCCACCTGACACCGATGCTGACATGGCCTAAGGAAACATGGTTTCAGCGTGCAAAAGTGATTGGGATTTTCTTCTTACTCTTTTAAATTTGCCACTACAGAAAAAAAAAATTAAGAATTTCTTGAGCAGAGGACAAATAAATCCCACCTTATTTTGGAAGCTATAGAGAAAACGATGATAAATAATAAATGGGAGAGTTAGTTTAGCTGTTCCTAGACAGTACGATTTAAATGTGCTCCTTACAGCAACACTAGAATATGCAATACTTTCTGCATGGATATGATATATATTCTGCAGAAACCTGACTTTTTTTTTTAAGATTTTATTTATTTATTTGACAGAGAGAGAGATCACAAGTAGGCAGAGAGGCAGGCAGAGAGAGGTGGGAAGCAGGCTCCCTGCTGAGCAGAGAGCCCGATGTGGGGCTCCATCCCAGGACCCTGAGATCATGACCTGAGCCGAAGGCACTGAGCCACCCAGGCACCCCGAAACCTGACTTTTTGACCCAGCCTACAAACAATTCATTTTTCCATTGTGAGAAAAAGCTGATTGCAAATACAAAAAGAGAGAAGAAAGAAGAATGAAGAGGAACTTAATAAGGCCTATTCTTATCTTTGGGGTGTAAAAAAAAAAAAACTTAAGCAAATAAACAATTTTAAACAAAGTTAAGAAAAAAAACAAAATTTTAACTTTCCTGAAAACTTAAAGTATTTGCTGATAAATTACACATCAGTTGACTGTTCTTTCTCTTCTTTCCAAGTAACAGAGTTGTTGTTAGTCATTCTCCATTTCCTCTTCTATTGGTAAATGCCATTCTCCAGTTCCACTTGACTGTTGCTTGGGAATTTTCTTGATTTATACTTACTTTTCAAAAGGAATTAGGGAAACTTTCTAAGAATTGTCCCAGATTCTAACTTATTGAACCATCTGCCAAATTAATTTTACTTATCAAGCTCCTTTGTTTATTCTTTTGAGATGCTACACCGAGAGGCAATCAGATTATTTTTCTCAAAGAAACACAGATAGAGTTTTAACAGATGTTCAGATGTTTTAATTTTCAGAGTTGCAATTCCCACTTGGCTTTAATGAGTTCATTCAGTAATGCTGGCTTTTACTAGATACTGTATGTTCTCACGCTTGGTGTCTAGCTCTCAACCCCAAGACTAAAGCAAGTTTACTGTGGGAATGGAATTTTCACACACTAGGAGGAGTGGGAAGTGAGGAGGGATGATAAATAAGAAAACACTTCAAAAAGTAAACTCTTCACTATGGAATTTAACAAATTGCCTCTTCTCAAACAAATGTTAAATCTTCTTTGATAGTTGTAACTACCTTTAATTATACATCATGACATTTGTCTTTACTAGGAATTTGCCTGACAAAATTTTAAATAAAAATGTCAAGTTTAGTATTTACAGATTCTATTCTTAGATTAAATCAGATCAAATCAAATCAAATTTCATTTAAAAGTTCAGAAATAAGTTTTATAGTCTTCTGTTTTCAATACCAGACTCTTCAGGTTAGAACTAAACAGTGTTTGTTTTCTTATGTCAATGACTCAGCAATTACATCAGTTATGATTCTAATATTTCAAGTGCTTGGCACCAAATATATAATCACTCATAAAAATAGTAAATAAAATTCTTCTTTTCCCTAAGGGATATTGTGCTCAGAATCGTAGTGTGATGGAATTGATTTAGGGAACCAAAATAAAAATCCATGCTTGATATGATATGATATAGAACAAGTATAAAATATTGGAATTACCAATTGCTACAAATTGATAGTTCTAGGTTTTGACCTAATATACATTGTAACTACTTAGGTAAGATTTCTATTTCAAGCTATTGCCAGATTCAAAATCCAAGATAGGTAGAGTTAGAATAAGAAAGACAATTGAAAGAACAAAGGAATTTTTTTCAAGAAATAAAAAACGTAGAAAGACATTCCGATTATTTTATACTCTCTTCACTCGTAATTGCCAGACACCAAATTGTCTGCTTTATCCTTTGGTTCTTACCCTTTCCCTCCGATACCCACTCTTGCCAGACCAAACATGGCAACTTAAAGGGTGAAGAAACCATGTGCTTCTGAATTCCAAACTGTGAAAAACAACAACAACAAAAAAGACTTCAGGTGATAAAGGGCTACTAAGTTTTCCAGTTATTCAAGGTGACTCATACTTAAGCAAAACATAAGAGTTCCCATCTAAGTATATTGTTTTAGGTGACTCAAGGTAGCCAAGGAGGAGAGATTTTTTAAAAACTGGAAATAAAATATTATCAAAATAAATTTAATTTGGATTATTCCAGGGATGGAAGGATGTTTTCCTGATAGAAAACTTCAGAATATGAAATAATACATCAGAGAGTTTAACTTAAAAATAATCTCAATATGTATGAAAATGCAGAGGCTAAAATTCAGCAATACTTCCTGATATAACTCCGAAAATCATGGAGAAGGATACTTCCTGAACATAATGCAGAACACCCATCTCACACCAATTGCCAAAATCATAGTTATGATGAAAGCCAAGGGGCAGTCTCAAAAATATGAGAAAAATGGCAAGGGTATGTGCTACACTTGTGTGCTGTTTGCTCTCAATCAAGGACCTGGTGGGAAACAGATGATGCACTCAAGCTGGGGAGCAGAGTTAAAAAACAAAAAAACAAAACAAAAACAACAACAACAACAAAAAAACCCCACAAAGGATTCTGGAGCATCCTAACTTCACAAAGGAAGGAAATTCGACTTCTTACAAGGCAGAAGGGGCAAACGGAGGGACCCTTAAACAGAACACGGATAGGGTAACTATGTGGACCAGGCACCTGACAGGGCTGCAGCCTTTGAGCAGGACACAAGCCCAGCCACCATGAAGCAGGGAGGGAGCTGTGGGAATAAATACCTTCCCCTCACCTCCCACTCTAAGTTCCTGCCAATGCCCTCTTTTGCTGAGTCTACCTGGAAGCCAAAAAGTATGGAGGTACTAGTGAGGGAGCCCTACAGGTCTGTGTCTGTGGGCATAGAGCAGGGGACAGCGAAGGGCCCTGGACGGCTGAAAGAGAAATATTCAACACACCTACTTGGCCCAATCACACAGTAAGGCACAAATCCAGATACAGATGAGAAATCTAGATACAAGACCTGAGCTTTTAATTACCACATTTTCTGCTTCTTTTAATCTCAAAATTGCCTTTTAGAAGATCAAAAGGAAAAAAGATTCCAATCCCAATGGCAGGAAAAATCATAAAGTTCCTAAATACAGAAAATGTCCAAGCCACAAAATACATAGGAATAAACCTAAAAATGTACAGAGAATAATGTATAAAGAAAACATTAACTTAAAGAATACGAAATATTATGTGAGTAAATGGAAAGGGAGAAGTGCTCCAAAATTAGAATATTATCAAGATGTCATTTCCTCCCAAATCAGTTTTAGATTTAACCTGATCCCAGTTAAGTTATTCACAGTGTTTTCTTAAATGGGAATATCATTTAGAGCTTCTTTGAAAAAGAACTGGCAAAACAAGATATTTTTCTAAAGATTATTGAAGAGAATACTTGCCCACTCAAAGGGGAAATTTAATAACATACAACAATATTTCAACTATAAAATATACTTTTTTACCCATCAAATTAGCAGGGGATCCCCCCACCCTCTGGTTTGAACTGTGCAGTACATGGTAGGGTGTGCTCAAAAGATCATTCTCACAGATGTTAGGAGTGTAAATTGGTTCCAACTTCATGAGTTGCAATCTGATAATGTGGACAGGAACAGTAAATATGTTCATACCCTTTGGTCTTCCAAATGTCGGGATTGAAATGTGGAGAAAAAGGAACATTTGTGCAAGGTTGGTGCAGCCACTGTGGAAGACAGTATGGAGTTTTCTTAAATAGTTAAAAATAGAACTACTTTATGATCCAGCAATCACACCACTGGGCATTTACCCAAAGAATACAGGAACCCTAATTCAAAGGGATCCATGAACAGCTATGTTATAGAGCATTATTTATAGTCGCCAAGGTATGGAAGCAGCCCAGGTGTCCATGGATTGATGAATGGATAAAGATGATGTGATATATCTATAAAATGGAATATTATTCAGCCATAAAACAGAATGAAATCTTGCCATTTCCAACGGCAGAGATGGAGCTGGGCAGTATAATGCTAAGCGAAGTCAGCAGAAAAGATAAAACAAGCAAAAGGCAAAAAAAATTAAGAGAGGGAGAGGGAGAGGCAAATCAAGAAAGAGATTTTTAATTATAGAGAACAAACTGATGGTTACCAGAGGGGTGGGATAGGGTGATGTGCTAAATTGGTGATGGGGATTAAGGAGGTCCCTTGTCATGATGAGAACAGAGGGACGTATAGAACTCTTGAATTATTAGATTTATACTTGAAGCTAACATAGCATTGTATGTTAACTAACTGGAATTAAAATAAAACTTTAAAAAATATTTAGAAGAATCAATGAATCCTCTCTCGCCATCTTTCATGTTAGTTAACAACATGGAGGGCAGATAGAGCATTCATTTATTCATTAACTATGTGTAATTCTTATGTATAGAAAACTCTTTAGACCTAAGATACAGAAAAAAAATTAGAAAAAATTCCTTACCCTCAAGGAGGGAGAGAGGAGAGGAGAGATTTTATTGTAGAGGAGAGGGAGAGAGAAAGAGGAAAAAAAAGAAACAAAACAGAATTCAAAAAAATAGAATTTACCAAACAGAATAATGAAGAAGAATATTTTAATGTTACAAACTAATCAGAAAATGATTATTAAGCAGATAATGATAGATAATTAATCTATTTTTTAAAAATTTTCTCTCAGGAAACAAATTGAGGGTTGCTGGCAGGGGGGTGGCTGGGTTGCAGACATTGGGATAGGTATGTGCTATGGTGAGTGCTGTGAATTGTGTGAGACTGATGATTCACAGACCTGTAGCCCTAAAGCAAATAATACATTACATGTTAATAAAAAATTTTTAAAACTCAAGTATCATAGAAAAATCACACGCACACAAAAATTAAATGTTAGATAATCACCACACTTGTTTTCAAATGCATTAGAATTATATATCTAACAAACGAAATCATAAATAGGCAAGAAAAAACTGTGAATATGCAAATAATCTTAAGGAAGTGGAATTTCTAATCATAAAAGAAATGTAAAAATCATGAAGGAAAATATATGTGAATTATCAAATTTAAAGCTTCATTTTTCTAACCATAAATTGAATTACAAATGCAAAATTAGAAAAAGAAAAACATTTGTGAAAAATCTAGCAGATAATGGACTATTATCTTTTACGCATGAAGAATTCTTCAAGATAATTCTAATAATCTAAAGGGAATATAGGCAGGTGGTATAAGAAATTAAATCTCAAATGTCATTAAACCAAATTATAAATTAAGACACAAACACTATTGTTCTTTTATCAAATAGTCAAGATTAAAATATATATGATATTAAATCTACTGTGGTTGCCTAATATCAAGGAAAGTATAAACTGGAACTATATTTCCGCAAAGCCATTTCGCAGCATATATAAAAATTTTAAGAATATTTATCCTTTGAATTCCATGTTGAGGAATTAACCATTAGAAATTATTTTAAATGCATTAAAAACATAGATACTCACCCAGGCTTACTACCAGACTGAAAATTTGTAATAATCAACAGTATGCATAATAGCATGATGATTACAATATGTCCACATGTTGGATAATTATATAACATAAAATTGGGATTCCAAGGAATTTTAATGACAACAGCCATAATATGAGGTTAAGTTAAAATTCGGGAAACAAAATGCATATACAGCCGAGGAGATCCCAGTTTTGGATGTGTGTGTGTATACGTGATGGAAAAAATTGGAGCTAATAGTTCTTGAGCACTTCCTCTATTCTGGACAACTGTTCAAAGTGTTTTACAAGGTCTGCTGGTTAAGGTCTGCTGGTTATTAACTGAGTGCCTCTCAACTCCAAATTTACCCTTTTTGCCTGCTTTGTGAAAAATGAAACCAGGCCCTTTAAATATTTTTCCTTTGCCCTGGGTACAATGTTAGGCATTGTCAGTAGAGGGTGCCAAAGAGACATTGCAGGAGGAAAGGCTTTTACTTTCTCCCTGGTTTCTCCAGCTGCTGTCTGGAAATTCTTCCCTGAGTGCTCTAATTAGGCCATTTAAGGCCCATTAAAAATCTCAGCAATAGATTATTATCCCTACGTTACCAATGAGGAAACTGAGGCATTGTATAAGATCATCTAGATAAGAACTGAGAAAATCAGAATTTAATTCAAGCACTTCGGCTCCAATGCATGTAAATGTAAATGCATTGTAAAAATCACTGCTAACTTCTTAACTACTAACTTCTAAAATACTAACTTCTAAAATATTGAGTATATACACACAAATACATAAAAACACCTTGGAAGGAAAATCTGGTACATGAATATCGTGGCTATCTTGAAGTGGTGAAAATGACAGGTGTCTTATTTTGCTATTGTACAATCTCCAAAGTTCCTTCAACATGCAAATATTGATTTTATAATCAGAAACATGTGCACCCTTGATTTAAGAAAGAAAATCTGAGGAATTCTCTCTGGACCAAAAATATTTCAGTCTTTACATGTAGCCATGCTACCAATACAAAAAGGTGCAGACTCCAAAACTCTTCGGGAATCCAAAGCCACTCTCCATTTCTACAGCCTTCAACCTCTTTCCTGATATGCAGGTGCGATATGCATCACTGAAAACATAATTCCAAATTTCCATAAGATCTGTGCTTACAACCCATTCAGCATGGAGGCAAGAGTCACCGTAGCTAAAGTTTAATTTGCATAATTACAATCTCATTCAAATAAAAAACATTCATTATGTTATGCCTGGCCTGGCTCCAGTGGGTATCATTTCCCAGACTATACAGCTAATATTATTAACACTGCAGAGCAAATTTTATAATAAGTTTCAGGAAGCTAAACTACAAACATTATTTCCCAATTTTATATTATGTAAAGCTATTCATCATTTCTCAGGGAAGATTTTTAAAAACCTACTTATCCTGAATTCTTTATATCATATTTGATGACTTACTCTCTACTTTCCATTAACTATATTGCAATATGTGACATTTTCCTCGTCTTATTCCTCAAATACGATGGCTTCATGGGATGCTTGCCAGTCTAAGAGAATCAATCTCCTAACTTGCCTGATAATTTTATCTCCAGGAGGTTCAGTGTCAACAGCATAATCATTCTTCTTTCTTTGATAAGAGAATAAGATCATATACATTCTTCTTGTATACTTCTCAATACATTCTGGCAACATAGTTAGAATAATTATCTCTAAGATAAAAACAAAACATAAGAGACACCTGGGTGGCTCAGTTGGTTGGACGGTTGCCTTCGGCTCAGGTCGTGATCCCAGAGTCCCGGGATCGAGTCCCGCATCGGGCTCCCAGCTCCATGGGAAGTCTGCTTCTCCCTCTGACCTTCTCCTTGCTCATGCTCTCTCTCACTGTCTCTCTCTACAATAAATAAATAAAATCTTTAAAAAAAAAAATAAGCAGACATTTTAAAGAAATTTGTAATCACTTAAGAGAACTTCAGGTCAGGGGCGCCTGGGTGACCCAGTCAACTAAGTGTATTTGTATAGCTATGGTCTCAGGTTTGTGAAATCCAGCCCTGAGTCCTGGCTCTGTGCTAGGTGTGGGATAGGGCTTAAGATTCTCTCTCCTTTCCCTCTGCTTGTGCTCTCTTGCATGCTCTGTCTCTGAGAGAGAGAGAGAGAGAGAGAGAGAGAGAGAATTTCAGGTCGTCCAGGTTTATTGTCTTAAAACAATGGGGATGATTAAATTTGTATATTAGGAATGCAAAAAATAGAGGTTAGCTTTTTCCAGTCTAATTAGAATTCCATACCATCTTGAAGTCTGGAATTGTGATGCCAACTTCGGCTTTCTTTTTCAATATTCCTTTTGCTATTTGAGATCTTTTCTGGTTCCATATAAATTTTAGGATTATTTGTTCCATTTCTTTCAAAAAAATGGATGGGATTTTGATAGGGATTGCATTAAAAGTGTAGATTGCTTTAGGTAGCATAGATATTTTCACAATATTTGTTCTTCCAATCCAGGAGCATGGAACATTTTTCCTTTTCTTTGTGTCTTCCTCAATTTCTTTCTTGAGTACTTTATTGTTTTCTGAGTATAGATTCTTTGCCTGTTTGGTTAGGTTTATTCCTAGGTATCTTATAGTTTTGGGTGCAATTGTAAATGGGATTGACTCCTTAATTTCTCTTTCTTCTGTCTTGTTGTTGGTGTAAAGAAATGCAACTAATTTCTGTGCATTGATTTTATATCCTGACACTTTACTGAATTCCTGTACAAGTTCTAGCAGTTTTGGAGTGGAGTCTTTTGGGTTTTCCACATATAGTATCATATCATCTGCGAAGAGTGATAATTTGACTTCTTCTTTGCCGATTTGGATGCCTTTAATTTCCTTTTGTTGTCTGACTGCTGAGGCTAGGACTTCTAGTACTATGTTGAATAGCAGTGGTGATAATGGACATCCCTGCCGTGTTCCTGACCTTAGCGGAAAAGCTTTCAGTTTTCCTCCATTGAGAATGATATATGCGGTGGGTTTTTCATAGATGGCTTTGATAATATTGAGGTATGTCCCCTCTATCCCTATACAGGAAGGGATGCTGTACTTTGTCAAATGCTTTTTCAGCATCTATTGAGAGTATCCTATGGTTCTTGTTCTTTCTTTTATTAATGTACTGTATCACATTGATTGATTTACGGATGTTGAACCAACCTTGCAGCCCTGGAATAAATCCCACTTGGTCGTGGTGAATAATCCTTTTAATGTACTGTTGGATCCTATTGGCTAGTATTTTGGTGTAATTTTTCACATCTGTGTTCAATGGAATACTATGCAGCCATCAAAAGAAATGAAATCTTGCCATTTGCGACAATGTGGATGGAACTAGAGGGTATTATGCTTAGCTAAATAAGTCAATCGGAGAAAGACAACTCTCATATGACCTCCCTGATATGAGGAAGTGGAGATGCAACATGGGGGGTTTGGGGGGTAGGGAAAGAATAAATGAAACAAGATGGGATCGGGAGGGAGACAAACCATAAGAGACTCTTAATCTCACAGAACAAACTGTGTGTAAACCTGGCAATTCACAGACCTGTACCCCTGGGGCTAAAAATACATTATATGTTTATTTAAAAAAAAATTTTTATATATATATATATATATATATATACATATATATATATAAAATTCTGTACCATAGATTATGAAGTTTTTGAGAATCAAATTCAAACATTATTTATTCTTTATTATTACTCTTTTGTTTGTGCTTTCATTATACATTCAATTATTCAATCAGCAAATATATATTGAGTTAGAAATAATGCCTGGAGAAGAGAAATATGTATTCAGTTAATAGATGGTTAATGCAAACATAATCTATAGATAACAAACATGAAGACAATATAATAGGATATTTATAGTAATATCTCTATGTTAAGAATCTAGTCAAACAGGCTTAGGCATCTGTGACTAAAAAACTGACTTATTTCTTGCCCTAGGCATATTTTTCTTCCTTTCTCATTGCCTATGATCTGCTTCTGTGGGTTTCTCCATGGCTCTTGTCTTTCGTGACCTGAACTAGAAATTTTTTCATATGTAAAGACCTTACTACTATTTGCAGAAAGTCCTTATTCACTATACCTGCAATTACTTATTTAAATGTAAAGTATTTTTCAATGACATTGATACAGCGGTTTTGCTTCCTCCCATATGCTATGCTAAATGACTGTATTAGATACCTGTTATCAATAAAGTTTTCATTTTTAATTGATGTAGTTGTCTCTATTATGGGTTTTCATGTATCTTGCTTATCTTCTGGCTCATCCCTTTTTCTAAGGATCTGAGTGGCATAGTCCTCTATATTTTTAGTTGGAAGAATAACTTCTAGATTAATTCTGTATCATAAGGGATTTCCCAATGCTCAGAAATACGGTTGTCATACTTTTCATGGTAGATTAAAGGTGGTTAGGTGGTTACCATTTACACCTTCAACCAGATCTCTTGAAACATTTTCTCTGGAAACTGTCTAGTCAGGTAACTTCCCTAACTATCCTGAGGCCATCATTCTGGAGATGCCACTTATAGATGCTCTACTCAACTGCCCCAGCTGATCTCAGCCTTCCAGTCATATCGGCCAAGGGAACAGATATGCAAATGAAGCTACTTGAGAGCCTCCAGCCCAGTCTTCTCATTGGCTGAATTCTACCAAGTGACTTCCGTTTATGCTACATGGAACAGAATAATCACCCAGACCAGCCCCAACTCCTCCCTACAAAATCATAAAATATTAGAAAATGGTTGTTGTTTAAACTACCAAGTTCTGGGGTAGTTTGTTATGCAGTAATTGATAATTAGAACTTTCAATCCTGACTGTGGAAGTTTGGTGGCTTTAGTCTTTTAAGCATTTCCCACCCATTTTCATGTCAGCAACACTAATAGGATAGAAATCATGAAAATTTTGCTTTCTACAGAATGAACTGGGATGCAGAGACATTTGTTAATCAGGTGAAATAAGATTTAAAAATGTCCAGTTGGCCATTTTATTACGTGAATTTACAGATTCAGTTCAACTGGAAAAACATCTCCTGGCAGAAGAAACTGATTCTTCATAGAATGAAGCATGAAGGTGCTGCCCTTGTTCAGCCTTATTTATAAAGTATAAGACACTGATACATTTTTCCAGGGTTAGGACAGGGGATAGAAGCAGCATTAGGGAGGCAGGAAAGTTCAAAGCACATTAGGCAATTTATGTATATATCAGATAACAAAATTCCTGATTTCTTCAAGTCCTTTGTTTTTTGTGATTTTTTTTTCCTAAATAGGCAATGTGTTTCTTCCTCCTACCATCATCACTATTTCATACTTGCATATGTGAGATAATATCTAGCCTCCTACGCTGAAGATAAGAAATGAAGAGCTGTCCTAGAACACAAGCCATTATCTCTATCTGAATTTGAAAGATGAGCTCATTAAATCCTTATCAAAGAACACAGTTCATTGCTAAGGTCACTGTTCTTCAGGGTAGTGATTCCCAAACCAGACTATGCATCAGAATCACCTAGGAAGTTTTTCAAAACACTTTTTTCCAAAGCGTCTGATGTGGCATCTGAGGTTGTGTGTGTATGTTTGGACAAGATTCTGTCAGTGTAAAACAAAAACAAGAACATAACAAAAAATTTAAAAAAGAAGAAAAACTCAACCTGACTAAAGCAAGAAAAAAGGGATTTATTAATTTACATACCATGGGTCTAACTCTTTTACATGTTTCTACAGGGGTGTTCTTCCTACTTCTAAATCACACAGTTTCAGTTCTTAATATTTTGGTTGTAGGACTTATCTATTGACTTCCCACTTCGGAAGATGAGAATTTTGTTTATTTACCGATTTCTTTCCCTCCCCAACCATGCTCCCTCTCATACTTTCCAATGTAGTTCAATATTCAGGGTTTTATTCGTATAGCTATGCAACTGTCATTCATACATAAGCTATGTGAACAGTCATTTTTAATTCACGCACAAACTTGTTCATAGAAGTGTTCATCTTCTCTCAGTCTGTTTAAATATGTCGTCTTCAGTGAAGGTTGCTTTTTTTTTTAATATGGACTTTTTAGAGGATTATTATTTTATATTATATATTAATAATATATTTATTATTATTTTATATGTCCTCTAAGACAGGTGTCATCTCTCCCTTTGTCTCTCTTAACCAACCAATTTCTGGCTCATATGTCTTGCTCTTTCTCGGTTTATTCCTTTATTCTGGTAATGGAAGATGACATTTTGAGACACTGCACACTTGAAAAAATATTGTTAGATACCCTAGTTGTAATAGAGAGTCAAGTTTAGATTTTTAAATTGGAAATCTTAGTCTCTTGGAATTCTAAAACAAATCCTCTTTGGCTCCGGGCTTCCAGTACCATTATTGCTTAAGTTCAGTGACATTGTGCTCCTTGATCTTTCATATGAAATGTGTTTTTCTCTTCAGGAGCTTGTGGGCTCTTATATTTTCTCCCAAATGTCTGAAAGTCCATAATTATGTGGCTTAGTTTAAATGTATTTTGATCCATTTTGCTGTCAGAAGACTTCATAGTCTGAAAACTCATGACCTTTAGTTCTGAGAAGTTTTCTTGAATTATTTATTTGGTGATTTTCCTCCATCTGTTTCTTTTGTTCTTTGTCTTTGCATTTCTGATTACTGTAAATTTGGAATCCCCAGCCTCTAATTTTCTCCTCTTTTCTCTATTATTTTTCGTTCTATGTCTTGTGTCTTATCTCCTGACAGAGTTCAACTTAATAATCCAAAATTTCTAATGCAGTTTTTTACTTCTACCATCATTTTTAAATTCCAAAACTTTTAAAATTTTCTCTTCTTTTAAATCATTTTTAATTTTTTTTGTGAATGAATTTTTTTCTTTTTTCTTCTATCTTTAAATGGTTTTTTGGTTTCATCTTTTTTTTTTCTCCTCTCCTTGTATATTTCTTCCAATTTGTTTCTTATTCTATATGTTTAGGGCTCTCTTTCCTGTTCGTTATTCGTTAAACACCTGATTCGAAGTTATTCGTTAAACACCTGATATTCCAGGGGCACCTGGGTGGCTCAGTTGGTTAAGCATCTCACTCTTGGTTTGACCTCAAGGGTTGTGAGATCAAGCCCCAGGGCAGGCTCCATGTTCTGCAGGGAATCTTCTTGAAAATTCTCTCCCTCTGCTTTTGCTCCTCTCCCCACTCATGACTGGGCTCTCTCCCTCTCTCTTTAAAATAAATAAATCTTAAACACTTGATGTTCCAGATGTTTATATTAGCAGACTCTCTCACTGGATGGTATGACTATTAACCAAAACTCCTATTTTCCCTCCCTGTTAGTGTAAATTACTTCCAATGACAGCTGCCAACAATTTCTCCCATCCTTGTCTGTTTCTCCTCCCTTGACTATGGATTGATCAACAGAGGCCAATCAGAAGCGGTGTCTATTCTAGGCATGAGCCTTACATGGCCTGACAATTTCCATTTTGACTCTCTTGAATGCTTTGACTGCCATATAAATAAGCCCAGCCTAGTCTTTCCTTCATGAGAGAGATCTCATGAAGGAAAACCAGATGATTTCCAATAAACAGCTGATACCAACCATTAAACATGGGAAAGAGGCCATATCCCGGCTGTTTTAGCCTCTGCTAAGTTCTTGGTTGAAGTCAGCTCCCTCAGTAAATCTGGCTTACACCACAGAGAAGAGTTGCCTGAATGAGCCCAGCCAAACTTTAGAATCATGAAAAAAAAATACATCAGTATATATTGTGTTAGGTCACTGAGCTCAGTGAGGTAATAGATAAGTGATATATAGGGTTTTATATATCTCTACTTAATGACATTAAGCATAGCCATGTGATACGTGATTTCCTTAACAAAGGAAATATTAGCGGAAGTGATGTCTGTCACATCTGAACTTTAAGAGTCAGTGCACAGTTTGGTATGCTCTTCTCAATCTGCCAAAGTCAGCAATATTTCAGTTAGAGGTATTCCCCAGTTGCCCTATGTCTCAAAGCAAAGTTGACTTTGAGCAGAGCGTGCATTGCTATAAACCACTGCAATTGGGAGATCATCTGTTACTCCAGCGTAGTTTAGCATTTCTTGCCTGATGCAGACACTAAATAGCCAATGGGAAGCGTATGCATATGACAAACGTGGGCAGTGTCACCGTAGGCAATCTGGCAGGTGTTCCCAGCTCCTTCTGAAGTGATTTAATTTCCTTCTTTAATTTCCTTAGCTGCCAGGAGTGAGTTGACAGTCATCAGTGTCAGTGGAAGTTGCCCTCTCTGGAAATTGCCCCCAGTTAAAAAAAATTTCCTTATCAAAGTCATGGCTCCTTCTTAGGGGTAACCTGCATCCAATGGTTGGTCCACATGAAGGCATAAAAGCCCAACATGCAGGGCAACTCTGAACAGCCACCCTGGCTTCAGATCTCCCATGGCATCAACTGGAGATGTGGTCATAGCCCAACTCCCTCCCTTCAATCCTGCTTCTTCCCTTCTCTTTCTTTTACAGGTGTGGTTCCTGTGAGCACTCCCTCCTTAACGACCTGTAAGCTAATCTCTATTTCAGAGTCTAGTTCCTGGAGAATCTAACCTGTGATTTTTTTTTTTTTAACTTTTATTATTTAAAAAGATAAGTTTAGGTAGCATCTAATATCAATACCTTTTGGAATTTCATCTTTGCTTGTTGGATTCATTGATAAAGAATGTTCTAATGCCATGCTTAAAAGAGTGTGGTCAGGTTGCTATTGCTCTGTGGGCTAAATTGAAGAGGAGACTAATGGGCATTATCAATTACCTTCTCACCCTTCATATTCAACATTCCTGATTTTCAGTACAGTTCACTGGCCCTCAGCTGTGCTCAATATTCCCCAGGCCAAAGACCTATGGTGTTACTCATCTCAAAGAATAAACCCTCAGTCCTGTCATGATTGAAAAAATGCAACAATCTATGTGTGAGGAATGGGTTAGAGAATCTTAGCACCTACTTCTGCTTAAAGATACTTTCAATCTAGTATTTTTTGTTCCTTCTACTCTCATCTCTGAAAGTACCTGGCACCATCAATTCCCTACTCGGCAATGCAAATCGAGTGGTTTTGCAGCTTTCCATCTCTTTCCACCATTATGAATTTGTTACTGTGGATTCCTTTCCCAATATTTTATCCTTGTTAATCTATGACTCCATTTTATATGGTCATATCCATTTATTCTCATTTAAGCAGGGCTCAGTAGCAGAGGGAAATAGTATTTTTTTTTAACCAACCATCTTTAATTAAAAGGTCCATACGTATGTCCTTCTACAAATTCATTTGAATTATTGGGTCATTTCTCCCCTAAAAATTTCTATGCAGATCTTTATTAGAATTACATTTAAATTCTGGATTAATGTAAGAGAAATGACATTCTGCTCAGTCTTCTTGTCCAACATACAAAGCATAATTCTCCATTTACTCGAGTCTTTTTTGTGTACATTGAGTAACATAGTCTTTTTAATGTGTGTTTATGTTTTGAGAAGTTTATTCTAAGTTTTTTTTTATTCTATGGATTTTATAAATGGAATCTTTTCTTCCATAATAGTTACTAACTATGTTTGTTTACAAGTAAGGGGAAGATTGATCTGATTAGATTCACTTTGTAGTTAGAAGTCTTTACCGATGATGATATGTTCTATAACTGGAGTGTTTTCATTAGAAAGATAGTAGAACCTCCTGTCGCTGACACCAGAGAGATGGCAGATGAGTCAGGGTTCACATGAGAAGGGTTCCTACATGCCTCCATTTCTAACACCTAATCTAAGATACCAGAATTCAGTCACAGATTCTGCTGTGGTCCATTGATTTTTACTGACTCTAGGGACTATGTCTGGGGAGTACTTAGAACCTTCCAGAGCAGCTTACTATAGCTTAAGTGGAAACTTAGGAGTACCTAATATTTCCACAAAAGAAAAAAAAATTTGCTTTTTCCTCCTAACCTCCCTGTGAAAGGCTTCTAACTCTCTGATACAAGCCAACCAGAGATAAGAAGAAAATTGCAGCTAATTGTTTCTGAAGATTGTCACAAACAGGGGTCCCTGGGTGGCTCAGTGGGTTAAGCCTCTGCCTTCAGCTCAGGTCATGATTTCAGGGTCCTGGGATTGAGCCCTGCATCAGGCTCTCTGCTCAGCGGGGAGCCTGCTTCCCTCATACACACACACATACCTGCCTGCTGCTCTGCCTACTTGTGATCTTTCTCTCTCTGTCAAATAAATAAGTAAAATCTTAAAAAAAAAAAAAAGATTGTCACAAACATCACCCTGTATCACGGGACTTATATCAAGTGACTTTCAAACTTCTCCAATAAAGAAGGGGAGTCTCTTCCCCTTGTTTCCCAGGGTCCAGGCCATACCAGTTGTTAAACATTTTGGATAGACCTCTGCTTAGTGTCCTATTCAGCCTTAATCAGTTGCTGATTCTGGATCCTTGTGGTACATAATCTTCCTTTACTGGAAGGAAATGGGGCCATTGTAAATGGTTCATAAAAGCATCCTTTCTGATAGCTCCTTAGCTAAGAAAGAGCATTACTGTTTCTGAAGGATTTTATTAGATCAACTTTTAAAAAATCATTGTAATTTTGAAAAACATTACTACTCAATAAATAAATAAATACATATTTTAAAAAAGAAAAACATTTACTACTCAAAGGACATTTTTGTGCTTTCAACTCAAAACTAACTAGTATGTTGTGTCATTGCTTCCCATTTCTCAATCATATTAGATCTGAATTCAAAGTAAATAAGTATAGACTATTTTTAAATAAAATAGAACGAAACCATATTTTGTTTCACTTAGCTAGCATCTGAAAAATCTTTTGTTTGTTTAGGCCGCTATGTATTTTATCAAAGTTTTCCTGTGTTTCCTATGGTAAAAGCTGAAGCAGTTGTTATAAGATTATTTTGAGCAATAGTAGAAGTATTTTAATGTGTTGTAATTGCAGAGCCCTCTTAGCAGTTGTTAAAAAAAATTCAAAAATGATAACATTGTAATCCCAGGTTCTACATTAAGGGCCATATTCATCCCCAAGACACTAATGCATAAAGTAGAATAGTAATAATAGGTACTTGAAAATGTGTGCTCAGGGAAGAATATAACCTTTTAAAATTACTTACAAATGGAAATCCATGCACTAGGATTGCCAAAACACATTCCATCACAACTAAAACTAATTTTCTATTCTTACAAATACAATTATAAAATATCAAATGAATTCCAAATAGTAAACTTAAGATAAAGTTTTCTAATTTCAAGTTCACATAATTACATGGATGGTGTTTTATAAACTTTCACTACCACAGTAGTTTCTAAACTTTTTTACAGAG
Organism: Lutra lutra; assembly: GCF_902655055.1. Lineage (NCBI taxonomy): Eukaryota > Metazoa > Chordata > Mammalia > Carnivora > Mustelidae > Lutra > Lutra lutra. The sequence continues at coordinate 40,239,576 of NC_062290.1, read as the reverse complement.
GTGGAGTCTTTCTTCAAATAAAAACTTATTCAGAAGACCAAATGATACAAAACAGATTAAAAATAAGTCTTCTCTAGTTAAAATGATGGAGGAGGGACCCAGAGCCCTGCCCAACAGACTCTCTGACTCCTAATTCTACTGATCATTTTTTTTTTTTTTTCCAGACAGGTCTATGACACACTTCTCAGAAATTACTTATGCTTTTGAGATACTTAAAACCTCTGGTATCTCATTTACTAGGTGTTCATAATATATAAAAATTACTTAATAATTTTGAAAGTAGGGGACCCCCAAGTACTGTAACAAAGACATAACAGTTTATTCTCTCACCAAATATAATCACCTAGACAAGTAGGCAAAAATCAGTATGAAAATTCCACAAAGGTCAACAGGGAACTGGGATTCTTCTATCTCTCTGCTCTGTCATCCTTGGTATATGCTTCTAAACTCAAGGTCACTGCATGACCCAGCATGGCTGCTAGATATCCACTCATCTTACTTTATTCCAACAATAGAAAGAAAGAGGAGATAAAGAACAACAACAAAACAACAACAACAACGAAAGAACACTCTTGCTATCTATCTCTCTTTAGGGAAACTTTGTACAAATTCTTCCCAGTAATTTCCACTTACAGATTCTTTGCCAGAATTCAAATACCTGGTCATATCTATCTGCAAAATACTTTTCCACAAGTCAAATCTGGAATTTGACTTTATCTAACTTACAAGGTATTACATTATCCTGTTACTATTTTATGGATGTTGACAGAAGTCAAGAGACTCTTGAGTCTTTATTAATCATTACAGAGCATATTTGTATAGATTACCTTGGCCCCTTCCATGGGAATGATGCCATGGGCTTGGATGACAGCCTGTACATGCAATGAGTTGCGTTACAGAAGAAGAGCACTGAGTCTGGGGAAACACAACATTTTATAGCAAGTAGTAAGCAAACGTACTCTTGGTCTTACTTGCGGCAAAAACAACCTTGGATAATGGTCTGGGTCAAGAGTAGTCAGGACCTTGTGTCCTTGGCATACCCAACAAGAAAATGCAGGCATGCTCAGGGTCCATGCCTCTCCCAACATACATTACCACCCTGAAAAAATTCAGAATTCCTTCACTAAGGAGGAAGGGAAGAATAAAATTGTACATAAAATGAGTAATCTCTGTCACATAATCTTACCGTATTTTGTGCCACTTCTATTACATATGTAAATTTTATTTTAATGAAGCTTTAAATAACCCAATATATTCTAAGTTATTAAAGGAAGGTATTTTATTCTAATCTAGTGTTCTGGCTAGGTTGCAAATGGAACTTGGATACTTAAGGTAAATATGTAGAAGATACTCCTTCCCCCAAAATTCATGAGTTCTTTGGTTTGGGATAAGAAGCTTTTCATGCATTTATTTTTCATTTATTTTGTGGGAGGGGATTGTTAGGATGATGTCTTTGAGGTGAGCAGAGTAGAACAGCTTAGCATCCTGGAGAAATCGGAATGGCATCTTTTCATGTACCCAGGCTCATTAACTGACTTAGTTTCTCTAACCTTCAAGGCATCCCTACTGACTGACTATTGTTCATTTATCTATGCCCTCTGTTTCCTACTGGAACCATGACTGATGCATTTGTCAAATATGTTTCAGTTTTAGGGCCTTTCCTTTGGCTAGTCTCTCAATCTGGATATCTGTAATATTTGTTTCCTTAAGTTATTCAGGTCTCTGATCAATGTTATTTCATCCCAAATGTCTTCTAGACCACACTATCAAACAGAGAACTCATACACATCTGTCATTCCTTTCTTCCCATCCTGCTTTATTTTTCCTCATTGCATTTATTACTACCTGAGATTTTTAAAAATACTTATATGCTTCTTTATCTATATTCTCACAGAATGATGGTCATGTTTCAAAATGCCTGGGATTTTTCCAGTTTTAGGGCTAAAAGTCCTACATCTGGAGAACCCTCTCAGTCCTCATCAAAAAGGGACAATTTCTTCTCCTATCTCACAGTAGGATGTAAGCTCTATGATATCAAGACTTTAATTTTTTTACTCTTACATGTGTTCACGGCACCTAGAACAGTGCCTAGCACTTGGCAATAGCACAATAAATATTAGCTGAATGAATGAATGAATGAATGAATGAATGAAAAGATGTGCAAGATTACAGGGAAAGTGTAGTAGGACATAATCCCCAATAAAAGAGCTGAAAGGACCTTAGAAGTCAGTGCAATCCTCATTTTGTTCAAGCGGACATAAAAATTAGTTGGGTGTATTAAGGTTCAGGCAGGAAAATATCGCCTATGCCAGGTAGTTTAATAAAAGGAACTTAGCATGAGAAATGACCTACAAATGTATTGGAAAGAGAGAAAAACCCAAGAGGGAATGGTGAGACCTCCCAGATATTAGCTACAGTAGGAAGCTTACAGAGCCCTCAGTAAGGAATTAAGGAACAAAGGGATAATGCAAATTTAACCAGAACTCAAGACCTGGGTTAATGGAGGCTTATGAATCAATCCAGAGGGAGCAGAAATCTCCAAGGAACAAGGCATTGCTAGGGCCTGCCCAAAGCAAAGTGGTTAAAAACAGATTTCTCCCTTTTTTTTTTTTCTGTCCTTTTGTGGAATTGAGCTGGAAGCCAGTTGGCCAGGAGCCTGAAAAATGCTGCTTCCCAAGATAGGTAAGAAATGCATCTTCTGTGGTTCCATACAAATTTTAAGATTGTGTGTTCTATTTCTGTGAAAAATATCATTGGAATTTTGATAGAAATTGCGAATACTCACATAGAAATTGTGAGTACGAGATTGTTTGGGGTAGTATGGACATTTTAACAATATTGATTCTTCTAATTCATGAGCATGGAATATCTTTCCATTTATTTGTATCTTCTCTTTTTTCATCAATGTTTTATAGTTTTCAGCCTTTCATCTTCTTGGTAAACTTATTACCAAGTGTTTTATTTTTTTATGCAATTGCAAATAAGATTGTTTTCTTATTTTCTTTTTCTGTACTTTATTGATATATAAAAATACAACTGATTTTTCTACATGAATTTTGTATTCTGCAACTTTCCTGAATTGACTTATTAGCTCTTATAGTTTTGTTTAGTTTTTATTGTTGGATTCTTTTTAGGTCTTTCTATATACAATATCATGTCACCTGCAAATAGTGAGTTTTACTTCTTCCTTTTTGATTTGGATGGCTTTAATTTTTTTTTTCTTGCCTAGTTGATCTGGCTAGACTACACTGAATAATAATGGTAGAAATGGGCTTATTTTTTATTTCAGTTCAACTTTTCACCATTGATTATGATGTTAGCTCTAGGCTTGTTATGGTCTTTATTTTGTTGAGGTATATTCTCTCTATACCGACTTTCTGGAGAGTTTTTATCATAAATAGATGTTGAATTTTGTCAAATGCTTTTTCTGTATTTATCGAGATGACTATATGATTTTTATCCTTTGTTTTGGTAATGTGGTATATCCATTGACTGATTTAATGTGATAATATATATAAAACATATATTTTATATATATAATTTATTACTTTATATATAATGTGATAAATATCCATTGACTGATTTGCACATGTTGAACCATCCTTGCATCCTTGGAATAAATCCCACTTGGTCAAGGTATGTGATCCGTTTCATGTACTGTTGAATCTGATAATTTTCATTTGCATTTTGTGAGGATTTTTGCATCTATATGCATCAGGGATGTTGGCCTGTAATTTACTTTTCTTGCATTGTCCTTGTCTGGTTTTGGTATCAGAGTAATGCTGGCCTCCTAAAATGTTTGGAAGTGTCCCCTCTTCTATTTTTTGGAAGAGTTTGAGAAGGATTGGTATTAATTCTTTAAATGTTTGGTAGAATTTGCCAGTGAAGCTATCTGGTCCTAGACTTTTGTTTGTTGGGAGATTTTTAATTACCAGTGTAACCTTGTTACTAGTAACTAGTCTGTCCAAATTTTCTATTTCTTCATGATTCATTTCTCTTGAAATGAACCCAGATATTAAGATGTCTCCTTCTTTGTGTCCTTTTAAGCCATACTGACAACTTCATTCACTACATACTCAGGACCAAACGACCAACAAAGGCAAACTGTGGTCATCGGGTGCTGTTTGTAGCAACGGCTTTGTTTTTGACCTAGTCTTGCACTGCTCCAGTTTCTTCCCTGCTCCAGTTTCTGTCCTGATCCAGATACCCAACTACCTTTCCTGTTGGTTAGTTACCCTGTTTCTGCCTTTAGACTTGACCTTTGTACTTGCTTTCCTAGGCTTGAGTCAGTCATGCCTTTGTCTCCTTCCACTTGAGAATACTTTGATGTGCTGACTGCACCCTGATCTTGCTGTAATCAGCACTGCATTTTTTTTTTTTTAATACTGCAGCCTTGTATATGGAGAGGAGAGGTGGGCAAAACTCCCTCAACATAATTAGATTTTATATGAAAAGCAATTATAGAATTAGAAAAATATCTGTAAAAACAAATTGTTTAAGCAAAGTCTACAAAGATATAGGTAAGGATGATGTTGTTGAAACAGTATTTGGAAACAATGTTTAATAAGTTAAGCAAATTTCATAGACTTAAAAAAGGCCAGACCATGTTCTTTAAGGTGGAACAACTCTAAGGAACATCTCAGTTCCGGAATACCCGTAGGATCTGCTGGGGGCTTTGTGGTGAGGCTGTAACTTTCGACACCTCCCTTTTCCTGGTCCTACTACTTTCTAAAGATTTTCTTATTTATTAATTTGACAGACAGAGATCACAAGTAGGCAGAGAGGCAGGCAGCGAGAGAGAGGGTGGGGGGGGGGGGAAGCAGGCTCCCCGCTGAGCAGAGAGCCCGATACGGGGCTCGATCCCAGGACCCTGGGATCATGACCTGAGCTGAAGGCAGAGGCTTAACCCACTGAGCCACCCAGGCGCTCCTGGTCCTACTACTTTCATGATCCCCTTACCTAAGAGTTGTTTTTTGGGGGTATTTCCCAATAACTTCACACTTCCCAGGGAATCCAAGTGATGACAAAATGTATAAATTTAAAATTTACTTTGATAAGGAGCTATAGCCAAAAAGTCAATAGTCACTTTGATATGGAAATGGCTTGTTTTGATCAAAAGGTTTTGGAGACACTGATCTCTAGAAAGAAAAACAATAGTGGTGGAGAATAATTAAAAATTTTCAACATTTTTTTAATAGAAAAAAAATTGAAACGATCAGGAAAGAAGAATTACATGAAATTGAAGAGGAGAGAAAACTTCAGGAAGAAGACATTCTCTGTGAATTTTTGTTGGATCTGAATGAGGTCAAATCAGGCCATGTAGTGCAGAAGGCAGTTGGATAAAAATGGCAGTACAATAATTCCAAAAGTGTAATTTTGGTGGGCGGGTCAGAGTTGGGGGTTTTCTATGATCACATATCACTCTGCAGAGATGCTGGACCTGGAAGAGAAACACTACATCAAAATGGGTCAAAAAGCAAGAAGATATCTAGAAAAGAAAGTAAAAACAAAAACAAAAACAAAAACAAAACAAAACAAAAGCCAGGTTGGAGAAGCTCAGCAAAAATAAATTCTAGCCAGTTTCACTAGTTTCTTTGTTTCCACAGAGGGGAAAGGAAATGTTCCAGGATTTGATTTTTGAGGTGCATAAGCCCAGTCCACATTGTGTGTGTGTGTGCACAGATGCCATTCAGTTTCTGTCCAGACACATGGTCACTCTCCAAACCAGGAGGTCATGCAGGATGTTTGTGGTTGTGGGAGTGGTCCTAGGGTTAATGATAGAGATGTGGGGGTAGCAGAGGTGATGGTGAGGCTGGTTTGATCGTGGTGTCGGCTGCAACACTGGTGATGTAGGAAAGTGTTGACAGGAGGGTACTTGTAAATAGCGTGTGTAGATATTAGGAGATATGTCAATGGGGTTCCTGAGCAGTTCTGATGCACATACTACCCCCCTGTCTGTAGTCAGCTCTTTATGGTGGGCTCACTGCTTCCCCTCCTTGCCTCAGAACTTTAAATTTGGATAAATTTTATCTTACACTATATATAATAAATATTATACTAAATATTATTCACGTGACTCAGTCTTCTCATATTATCATTTATGCAACCTGGAATATAATTGCAACAAGATAAAAGAGAAAAGCCTCAAAATTGAACTGCTGTCATATAAACAAACCCATACTTTTTGAGTATACTAGAGCAAGCTTCTCAATAAATTGAACTAGTTCATAACGACCATGGCATGTATCACAGAGATAAAGAGCCAAAATTCTGATACTATTGTGATGAGGCAGAGCCCTCCAAAATAGAAACTCAAATATTCCCCTGAAAGTGTACTGCTGATGTGTTAGTGTGCTCTTATCAAATTTTTCACCTTCTCCTTTTTCTTTTTCTTAAGATTTTACTTATTTATTTGGGTTTGGGTAGAGGAAGAAGAGAGTGAGAGCATAGGTGTGTGCACAAGTGCAGGGGTGAGACAGAGGGAGAAGCTTATTCCCCGCTGAGCAGGGTGCCCAAAGCCAGGCTTGATCCTGGGGCTCTGGTATCACGACCTGAGCTTAAGGTAAATACTTAAACAACTGAGCCACCGAGACTCCTCTCATCTTCCTCTTTTCAATTTTGCAATCAGGTTACTTAACTAAGGTTACCAGGAATACACCATGTTTGTTAATTTCATGCATTTTTTTAAAGAAGATATAATCTCTGTGTTCATTAAATATGTAATTCTCTTGCAAAAAGATAAGATCTTTCAAAGGTGAATTATTTAGCCCATGGATAATTTGCATCCTACACTTTATATAACTTGATCACTCACTTAACACCTCATCATAAAGTAGGTTGATAGGTGGCCTCTGGCTAAGTGACTGCATTTTTAAAGGGAATGTCATGGAAAGAAACACATCTCAATGCCACCACTGTTATTACTCTGATATATTTGCCTCTAAGATACAGATTCCATAAATCTGCAAATGTTGCTACCTGTAAAAAAAAAAATACAAATAACTGTAGATTCTATTAAAAGAAAAAATATACTACAAATTCAATTTGGATTAACTTTGGATTTTCTAATGTTCTTAATTTCCATAAATTGAAGTATAAAATTAAGTAATTTTTCTACTAGTTAAGAAAAGCTATGAGGGGCGCCTGGGTGGCTCAGTGGGTTGGGCCACTGCCTTCGGCTCAGGTCACGGTCTCAGAGTCCTGGGATCGAGCCCCGTGTCGGGCTCTCTGCTCGGCGGGGAGCCTGCTTCCTCCTCTCTCTCTGCCTGCCTCTCTGCCTGCTTGTGATCTCTCTGTCAAATAAATAAATAAAAAATCTTTAAAAAAAAAAAGAAAAGAAAAGCTATGAGAACTTTGAGAAAAAAGTAGTAAGAGGCCACCAGTTATTACAACCTATTACAAAGCAATAACAATTAAAACAATGTGATATTAATGCAAGAAATGAGACAGATGGGACATGATCCAGGAATAGGAACTATTATATGTTACTTTAATATACAATCCAGAAGTGTTGGGCCACCTGGCTGGCTCAGTCCTCAGTCAAGTAGAGCATGTGACTCTAGATCTCAGAGTCGTGAGTTTAAGCCCCACATTGGATGCAGAGCCAACTTAAAAAAAAAAAAAAGTTAAAAAAATTCACAGAATGTTAGTGATACCAGTTGGGACATTTTTTTGTTGTCTTGAAGCTTTGATGAAGTCCTAAATCTCAGGACCCAAGGGATATTTGCTCCACATATTCTAAACAGAGAAATAGACACATGCCCACGAGCTTACTCAGAAACACAACATGGATCCTGGCACCCTTTCAGGCTACATTAAAATAGAGTAGGATTTCAAACATTGTCTTCAGAGTGAGGCTTCCTTTGGAGACAACTGCACAGTTGGGAGAGCGTACTATGTTTTTCTACCGCTCCTCATTGTGGCAGAATCTTGCTTCTTCAAGGGAACTTCAAGAGAATCACTCACCAAGTCTGATTTGACTGATAGAGAGGAAGTATTTCATCACCCAGTCTGGCTGCTTGCTGAGCTGTTAAAACTCAGGTCTTACTGGTGCAGCTATTAAAATAGAGCATGGTAAGACCTTTCTGTCGGGCGGCAGCCATCAGCTCAAAGGTAGGCCAAGATGGGTGCTTACAAGTACATTCAGGAACTATGGAGGAAGAAGCAGTCCAAGGTAATGTGCTTTCTTCTCAGGGTGTGCTGCTGGCAGTACTGCCAGCTCTCTGTGCTCCACAAGCCTCCCCACCCAACCCACCGGATAAAGCGCGCAGGCTGGGCTACAAGGCCAGGCAAGGTTATGTCATATATCAGATTCATGTGCGTCGTGGTGGCCGCAAAAGCCCAGTTCCTAAGGGTGCTACCTACTGCAAGCCTGTCCATCATGGTGTTAATCAGCTAAAGTTTGCACGAAGCGTTCAGTCTGTTGGAGAGAGTGAGCTGGACGTCACTGTGGGGCTCTAAGAGTCTTGAATTCTTACTAGGTTGGTGAAGATTCCACATATAAACTCTTTGAGGTTATCCTCATTGATCCATTCCATAAAGCTATCAGAAGAAATCCTGACACCCAGTGGATCACCAAACCAGTCCACAAGCGCAGCGAGATGCTAGGGCTGACGCCTGCAGGCCAAAAGAGCCGTGGCCTTGGAAAGGGTCACGAGTTCCACCACACTGTTGGTGGTTCTCACCAAGCGGCATGGAGAAGACACAATGCTCTCCAGCTCCACCGTTACCGCTAATCAAAGTAATGTTTGTAAAATTCTTACCTAATAAACAATTTAGGACAGTCATGTCTGCTTTAAAGTGTTCTTTAATTTGTCTGTTAAATTTAGTTGTCTGCAGATTGTTCCATGAATGCATTGTCAAATTATGAAAGTTAAAGTGCAATAATGTTTGAAGACTGTAAGTGATGGTGTATCTTGTTTCTAATAAGATAAACACTTTTGTCTTTGCTTTATCTTATTAGGGAGTTTATATGTCCGTGTTTAAAAACTGTTTGGTATAATAGGTATAAAATAAATTCTGTAAAAGTGGAATGTATAAGCTAGCCATGTAGATTTGTTGGTGCATGTAATGAAACCTACAGCTTATTGGAGTGATGTAATGCACTGGTTTACTCTCAAATGGCTGTTATTAGGGGTTTGGAAAGAAGAAGATTTTTAAACTGGATCTTGCTTGGAAATGTGAAGACTATCCTAATGTTTAATCATGATCATACGTAAACTGCATTAACCAGGAACCACATTTTTATATTGAATCCAATATTCCAACTGTGTAACTGTTGCTTTGGAAAAAATACTTAAAAAGAATCCCACCAATTTTTTAAGAGAATTGAATAAAACTACCTATTACAGGAGGGTTCTCTTAAAAAGGAAAATACATCCTGCTTAATCAAAGCAAAATTGCCTTGGTCTCCACAGTACTGTTGAAATTAACATAAAATGTGGAGGCTCCTGGTTGTATCCCACAACTCCATAGGATCTGTAGAATCCTGAATTTCCTGCAAAGTGGTTAGTTAATGGTCTCTATGAAAACTGATGGAAGTTGAACATTAGGTAAATGAGAAGACTAAGATACATAAGCTAGTAATTAGTGCTAGAATTGGGAAACTGGTGGCCCTCAAGTGTGAGGATGAAAAATTAAAGTTGGCTTTGATTAGAACCTTAAATACTTTATCCATGGTCTTTGTGACCATTATGAATCCACTAGCCACCTCAGGAAAAAAAAATGGGGTTGGCTTTAAAAGTACCTTATTGCTCATTCCAAGTCCTAAGTCATCTTAGGTCAACCCACTTAAACATTCCGATAGGCTATTGAGAAAAGTCATGTAGTTGGCGTCATTACAAGTGTATAGTTTTCAATCTAATCCTTACATGTGTTATCCCCAGTCACTTTTCTCATCCTTAACTCAAACCCCTCAAAATCTTTGCTGGTCCATCAATTGGGCCCACCTTGATGTTAAGTAGACCACTATTCTGTGTCCATTTTGTCTTCCAGTAGACGAGGTTTTTGTTTTCCAGGGTGAATTTGGGCGTGTAGGAACTATGGGAGAGGAATTGCCCCAATTTTAAGTTTGCTAACTTAATCCATGGTTTGATTTCAAAATCTAATTGCTGGTTTCCTTGAGCCAGTTTTTACATATTTTTTAGGGGTCTTAAGCTTAGTTAAATGATTTCTAGAAAAAGGCTCAAAACCTCTTGAGACCTAAATTCCTTTTCCACTCAAAAAGAGATCCTAGGGGCGCCTGGGTGGCTCAGTGGGTTAAAGCCTCTGCCTTCGGCTCGGGTCATGATCCCAGTGTCCTGGGATCGAGCCCTGCATCAGGCTCTCTGCTCAGCCGGGAGCCTGCTTCCTCCTCTCTCTCTGCCTGCTTCTCTGTCTACTCGTGATCTCTGTCTGCCAAATAAATAAATAAAATCTTTAAAAAAAAAAAAAAAGAGAGATCCTAAACCATATATATATTTTGTGTGTAGAGGTTGTTCAACTAAAGGAATAAATGTTTATTAAACTTAAAAAAAAATAGACCATGGTAAGAACATCATAAGAGAAACTTGTTCTGGCTCATCTGGAGTTTGGGGAACATAGAGAACACTGTTTCACTCTTCTCTAGATACAAAAGGCTATCTAGAATTGCCTTGATGGCAAGGCCAAGACCAATATGCAGAGATGGAGCAGCTGAGATGCTGAGTTTCTCTGAAACCCATAAAGACAACTTGGATGTAGTGAGTCTAGACTGGTGCCATTTTGAAAAAAAATACCCCAAAAGAACTGCCTGCTTGGATAAGTGGACCCTAGCAAAAAGAGGCTGTATGAGGGTGTATCAGGAAAGCAGGAGCTGAAGGAGAGTATTACAAGTTCACAAGAATGTACATCATCCCCATAATGGACAGAGGGCCAAGGAGCCAGAGTGGGGGAGGGGTCACCAATTAATTCACTAAATCACCCCCTAAAAGAGGGAGTTGGCTTTTGGTAATCTGACTCTGAAGATAAAAAAAAAACCTGAATCTTTTCAACATTCAGCCAAGTAAAAGGATGATTTTGTTCCTTTTCGCCTTATCCCCAAATTCTTGCTCTAAGCTTTGATGGGCCAAAAATAGCAGTGAGTGAGTAAATGGAGAGGAGAGAGTGAATGAAACCAACAATATCCAATTAAACTTGGGGGCAAAGAGGAGACACTTGAAATTGAAAGGAAGATGAATTTTTTAAAAATTTTATTGGAATAAGAGTTTTTAATACTAAAAAAATAAGGGCTTTTCACTATTGTCCAAACAATGGATATAAAAGCAGTGGGATCCATGGTGGCTTAAAAATATATCCACAGATTTTTAAAAAATATTTATTTATTTAAGAGAGAGAGAGAAAGCACAAGCTGGGGAGGGGCAATGGGGGAGGAGACAGAGGATCCGTAAGCAAAGCCCATGGTGGGGCTTGATCCTATGATCCTGAGATCATGACCTGAGCCAAAATCAAGAGCCAGCCACTCAGTCAACTGGGAGTCACCCAGAATACCCTTATGCAAATTCTTTGACAATCCTACCAAGAGACAGAGTCTATGTCCCCTCTCCTTGTGACTGCTACAGTGAATGAAATATGGCAGAAGTTGCCCTAGGTGACTCTCAAGGATACATCAGGTAAGAAACACAGCTTCCCTAGGGCACCTACTCTGGCTTCTCTTGGGCATCTACTCTGGGAGCTGGCTTCTCTTGGGCACCTACTCTGGGAGTCTCTGGCTACCATGTGAAAAGGTCAGCCATATTGAAACCATCATGTGGAGAGATCACATGCAGATATCATATTAAGAAAGAGACAGAGACAAAGAGACAGAAGCAGAGGTCCTTTAATTGCAGGGCAGCATCTAGGGAGATGCAAGTAAGGTGAGTGTGGCACTTGGTTTTTAAGACAGAGGTCATCAAACAACAACAGCTAGTAATTAGCATAAATCATATTTTAATGCGATATTTTCTTAAGAGTTAATGTGCACGATGAATAAAATGTCAACATTTTACAGAAAGACAGGTTCAGTGTCCCTGATTGTTCTTTTGGCTTCCAACTCCACGATGGCTCAGCAGGGGACTGTTAACTCATCTGATTGGCTGGAAAGGACACAAAGCAACTTTCCAGGGGGATGGAAATATTCCACACCTTGGTTTGGTTAGTGTCTATAAGGATGCATATAGTCGTCAAAACTTGATGAAAGGTGCCCATAAGATCTATCCATTTCATCATTTGTAATTACGCCACTCAATAAGTATATACATATTTAGAAGGGGCATGTGATCCAATTCAGTCTAAGGAATGTTGGAGGAATGTTGCTGGAGGTTTGGGGGGCAGCTTTTTTTACTGTGAAAGAGAGCAGCTGCAGTGCATGGTCTCTGGGGAGCACTCCATGGGAACGTGGGAGCTGGGACTGTGGTGGACATCCAGCCACCAGACTGGATGAAAAGCTGAAAGAATCGGAGAGGAAGGGCCAGAGCTGTAAGGGAACTGCGCCTGACCACTGCGTTTACTCTGGAACTTTCTAGTTATATAAGCCAGCATCCTTTTTATTTTACAAGCCAGTTTGGGTTGGACTCTCTGCTACAAATTCAGAAGGACATACAGAGAAAGTGATAAACATAAGACGTGAGGTCACAGGAGCCAGAGGTAAGCAGAGTCATGAAGTGAATGGAAGCAGAGTGTAGCCAGCACGTGGTTGTACCCACAAACAGGCACTGACCTAGCCCTGGATAAAGGACAGGGAATGAGACAGATCTCTGCTTTTATTAAACTTACATTCTAGCTGGGCTGAGTATGTCGGAGGGGTGGTGGTGGTGGAATGAAGGGGTCAGCAATCATTCTGGAGAGCCTGAAAATCCTTCTCCAGCAGAGGTGGACATTTGATCAGTGACATGAGTGAGGAAAGATGCCAGCAGTCTAAAGCACTAAAAAAAGAAGAAAGAGGGGAGAAAAAAGGCTTTTTAGGTAAAAATATAGCAGAACATTCCTGGAAGACAAAAAGCAGATGAAAGACTAGAAATTCCCTAAGATCTTTAACGTGTATATAAATCACCTCGACACCACGTTAAAATAAAGATTCTGATTTAGTAGTCTGGGGTGATGCCTGAGATTCTGCATTTCTCACCAGCTCCAAAGTGATGAAGATGTCTCTGGTTTATTGACCATAGTTGGAATAACAAGGTCCTGGAGAATTGCTTTGTGGACAGCCTGGTCCAAAAAGAAATTAAATGTTTTTTTTAAAAAATCTTTATTACAATAACACTGACCCGACATTCAGGCATATAATCATTAGTAATTAATTTTAAGTGCCTTGATCAGTGATACTTTGGAAATTAAAAGCAAAAACCAAAAAAACCTGACTCTTCACAGTCCAAGAAGCACTGCCTTAGGGCCTAAAATATTACAACAATGGAGGGGACTAAACCATTTACTAAAACTGAAGGGAAGCTGGGAACTTTGAAATATCAGGTATAAGGAAAAGTTAAAACAAAATTTCAGGTACAAAACACGGGGATTAAAACAACCTGACATCACCATCATGACCACTACCATACACACACATATAGACAGACGGACGCACACACACACACATGCATACACACTGGCAATTTCCATACAGAACTCCTGATGACTAGGAGTCTATTTCTCAAACACCCTAAAAATACCCTCTTTAAATACATTCAATGGTTCTGAGCAAAGACTTCTTTTTCTGGAATTTAGGGGCTCCTGAATATAATGCTGCTCCCTTAAAAGTGAAGCCCGTAAATTAATTAACCTTCCTCTGTGTATAGAACACAGAGCTGTTCACTGCCTCGTTTGTTAAATAAACCAGAATATGAAGATCACCAGATTCTCTAGGAACCAATTTAAACAATTACTGTTAGAGACAGAAGGAAAACAAGGTAAATAGAAACAGGGCTTTGCTGAATCATCATTATGATAAAAGTGTAAAATCTTTAAGAAACCCTGGTCTTGAGATCTGCATCCTCTGAATCAACCTTCCGTTTCTCTCTGTGTGTGCTTGTGGTATATCCAGAGAGATGTCACATTTCTCCATCTGTCTCACCTATGGAGACTCTCATCTTCCCAATAATCCTAACTATTCTTTAACAAACTGTTTCCCTCCAAGTGAGATAATTTCATTGTGTTCCTTGACACCTGAAAGTACCTGTCTAGCTCACCATGAATGGCTGAATATATATATTTCATCAGTTTAAATGATTTAGTTGCAAATAGCAGAAAACCTAATTCAAATTAGTTTAAGAACTAAAGGCGATTTATTAGCTCATCTAACTGGAAATTCAAGAGATGGGGTGGGCTTCAGGTAAAATGTGATCCAACAACACAATGGTCATCTCAAAAATTCAGTTTCTTTTCTTTATTCTTATAGAACATAGAGACACCTTGAAGAAATTTTCTCATTATTGTTAATTGGTTATTTTTCTTGACTTTTATTTGGACAACTGACTTACGTGTCATATTTTGTAGGAAAGAGATTCCAAAATGTCATTCTAGCTTACATGAACTTGAGTCAGAGATTCTGGAACAGGGTTTGGATGGATTCCACCCAAAAAATAACTTAGTCCCTAAGTTTTTACCCAGGATTTCCTCACTGCACCAGAATTCTGTGGGTATAAGAGCAAATTAACTCAAGGTCAGATGGTCATGACCTCCCAATGACCTTCCTTTCTTCCTTAGAGAGATGAGATCCAATTGGACACATTGTAGGTTTCACTGCTTCATTCTTCTATACACAGTTGTTACGTGAAGAGAGACAGATTATTCTACATGTTCTCAAAATAGACATAATTTTGCGTTTTTCTCATGCCTGGGATTCTTTCTTAGCCATTCCCTCCTCCTAATGGCTTTCTCTCCTAGACACACATATATATTCATTATCCTAACATTCTTTACTTCTTCTTCATATTCTCTTCTTTCAATCTTGTCTGTTTTCAAAGGTGAAAAATGTTAAAAGACTGTTTAAAATGGTCTATTTTTTCTAACATTAAACAGACTGGGAAAAAAAAGTATTCTCTTTTATCTGAGAAACTAGAGGCCAGTTGAAACTATAAAATCGGTCACCCAGTAGACAGAGGGTAAAAATCGTTCTGCAAACTGTAATAAATTAGAAATGGGTATTTGTTATATAGCTGATAACCCTTAGGCAGGGGAAGAGGCAAGCATGCCACCGACATGACACTTAAATGAAACATTAACAAGAATCGGATCTACTTAAGGTCTGGAAATAGTCCATTGTCCCACAATTAGAATTCCCCCAGCATCACTTAGTCCTTGGGAAAGGATTCGGTTTATATGAAGATTTGACCCTGGAGCCTTGCTGGTGCACCTACCAGTATGGGGCTGCCCCTCTTCCACACCTAGGCTCTCCACTGTTAGGAAGGTAGAACAGAGATTGTGTGCTTCAAAGGCAACTAAGAGTCCTGCCTCTGTATCCTCATGGATCAAAAACTGAATTTTCCACGATCTATCTTTCTAGCAGCCATTAAAGATTTTGAGCAGAGAACTTGGGTCTTTCACCAGTTTTAGAGTTACAGGGGAACAACAAATGGAAAAAAATATTATGTATTTCTGTTTATACTTGTTGAATTATAACACAAAATAGTTTAAACCAATCTTGGAAGTCCCCCAAATCTTTTTCCTTACAAACATGATCTGAACGTTACTCAGAATTGAGAAAAACAAATTTCTGTAGAGAATGCCTCACTGAAGATACAGCTGGAGTACACACAATGTTGCTAATTCCTTCACCTTCAGATCCCAGAGACCATGACCAACATGAAATAGAAAGAATTCTTAATCTGTGGTTTTGGAGTGAGTTTCAACCCAGCCCATAGAAAAGATCAGCTCTATTTTATCTTTCCATTTTAACTTTCTTTGTAAGATTTTACTTAAACCTCTTGAAATTTTTTTTTTTTTAAACCAGAGGAATACACCATACTGTCTCGTTACTTCTAGAAAAGCTTGGGCCCTCTGGCTTAGAACATGAGGAAGAGAATAGAGCAATAACGTATAAGGGTTAACTTCAAAAGGGGAAGCACCCAGGTGAAATCATCCCCAAGTGCTAGATAATTTTGTGAAAGAATTAACCTAAACAAGATGCCTTTTTGTCCATTAATACACTATTGTTTAAAGTGGGCATGTAGGGGGCACCTGGATGGCTCAGTCAGTTAAGCCTCTGCCTTGGCTCAGGTCATGATCCCAGGGTCCTGATATAAGTCCCACATCAAGCCCTGCCTGGAGCCCTGCATGGAGCAGAGCCTTGGGCTCCCTGCTCAGCGGGGAGCCTGCTTCTCCCTTTGCCTGCTGCTCCCCTTGCTTGTGCTCTTTCTCTCTGTCAAATAAATAAATAAATAAAATCTTAAAAAAAATAAAGTGGGCATGTAGGATGTGCTTTGCTCAATGAGATCAGAGCGATAGTCTTTTTAAACAAGGTAGAATCCTTTGTTTTAATCTCATTTATATATTCTATTAAATCAGAGACTCAAATTCCTTAGACTTTCCTCTCATTCAGTCTTACAGGTTTTTCCCCTGTAATTCAATGGAACAGACGTCATTTTACATTTAAAGACCCTCAGAACACTGTAGTACCCAGTTATGGATTGTTCTTCTGTGTTCTCCTACCAGCTAGCATTTCACGCACTTACTTCCTTTGCAATTGAGAATGACCAGATTTGGAAGATGACAAAAGGAAATACTTTGCTATTCAAAGAGGAATCCTTTGGAATTTCTAAGCAACAAGAGAATCCTCTCAAAATGGGATGCTTTGACATGAGTCTATGGCAAGAACACAAACGTTCTATTGGGGAACTGTTCCTTCTTGCAGTCATATATTTATCCCATTTCATTTGAAGACTAATTAGCTACGAAAACTTTTGCTAGGCCCTGAGGGTGAGAGTGTCTTGGTCCCTGCTCTCCTGGAGTTTGAGGTCTAAGAGGGGCAGAGAGCCACTGCATAAGTCATTATAAAACTAAATATCTAATTATAAGGTAGGATAAATACTGTGAAGCCATAGCATAGGATAAAATGAGAATGTAGTATAATGTTTTTATACTAATCTGTGGAAATCACGGAGTAATCTGTTACTGGCCCTGCTTATGTATGTTGATTTTCCCCTCCTGCTAATCATGGATTGGGCAAAGATTCCTAAAATTCTGATGGGGGAGTAGGAGGCTGGCTGAAGACAAAGCGTAAGCAGACACCCTGCATGCAACCTTCCCCACCCCCACTCCTGGGTGGGACACATGTGACATTCTTCAAGGAATCTCCCAGCCATCTTAATGTTAATGCCTTGCTAGAGGGGAAACACAAACTTAACTTGACAATGGCAAGGTCTGTGGTATCTAGCAGGTATCTTTAGCATATGAAAGTTCTTTTGAGGGGCAGCTGGGTGACTCAGTGGGTTAAGTCTTTGCCTTCAGCT
Organism: Lutra lutra; assembly: GCF_902655055.1. Lineage (NCBI taxonomy): Eukaryota > Metazoa > Chordata > Mammalia > Carnivora > Mustelidae > Lutra > Lutra lutra. The sequence continues at coordinate 40,222,141 of NC_062290.1, read as the reverse complement.
CTGGTCAGGGTCTCAGGGTCCTGGGATCTAGCCCCGCATCAGGCTCTCTGCTCAGTGGGGAGTCTGCTTCCCCCTCTCACTCTGCCTACTTGTGATCTCTCTTTCTCTTCAAAGAAATAAAATCTTTAAAAAAAGAAATAAAGTTCTTTTGAAACCTCCCTTTTCCTTACTCCTCCAACCCCATCATATATAATCAGCCACCCCTTCACATCCCCAGAGCAGTAGGTCTTTCTGCCCACAGGTCCAGTCCCTTTGCTTTAATAAGCCACCATTTTGCACCAGTGACGTCTCAATAATTCTTGGCTGTCTGCTCTGGACCTCACTCCACTGAAACCACATCAATTCTATCTTCAACCTAGATTTCTCTATATATCTGAGTGCTTATTTGACTTCCTTGCTTGCCTGACTCAAACCTAAATTATCCAAAATGGAACCATGATATTTCTGCTCAACCGTGCTCATCTTTCACAGTTCTGTGTCTCAGTGAACGGCCCTACCATGGACCTTACTCGAGGAACTCTAGCATTTAAAGCTGAGAGGAGGCCAGTTGGCAAAGGAGATTGAAGAGAGGCCTCAGTTGGAAAGCCTGTGGCTCTTGATCTCAGGGTTGTGAGTTTGAGCCCCAGGTGGGGTGTAGCTATTAATTAAATAAATACAACTTAAAAAAAAAAAAAAAGATTCTCAGTCTTTCTCCTGCCTGGGAGGAGCCCTAGCAATGTGTTTACACGGTCACATATTTACAAAAAGTTTTCAAAAGAAGTATCTCTTTTTCTTTTCTTAAAGCAGAGCCCCAATTTGTTGTAAGCTTCAGATCTCACACACTGGCCGCTCCCTAAGACGAAGGAGCAAAACTGAGAGTGTGATTGTATGGAATTATGGGGTATGAGGGGGCAACACTTCAATAGACTGTTCAATAGTATCAATGCATCTGGAGAGGTCAGAGAATATATGGAGAGAAACATATCCCCTGGATTTAGTTAAGGGGGAGATCATTGGTGCCTAGCAAAAGCCTTTCTGTGCAATGACGGGGTCAGGAAGCCGGATACAGGTGGCTGATGTCAAGAAATTTAACTACGAAGGAAAGAGGAGAAAATGTAACTGGGGAGAGATGGACTGGGGAGTAATGTTATTGCCTCCCTGCCTTCCTCTCTTTCTCTCTCAATGGGGAGATCTGCGAGTGCTGATTGAAAGGTTACACAAGACAGAGATGTGTTGAAGATACAAGGGATGAGTTTTCCCCTCATCCTAACTTCACTTTCATTTTCAAAAGACCCAGAGGAGATGAATATCCCCAGATGCTAAAGAAGTCTAGTCAGTGCTTTTATTTCCCCAGTAGGCAAAATTACACGGATGCCTGTGTTTGAGAAAGCACAATGGGTCTTGGGCTGAGGACACTCTCTCCAACCAGGGCACTTTAGCTCATTTTACTTCCAGTCATTTGCAGGCAACTGATCTATTTGAAGCTTTCTGAAAATGTCCATTTAACAGCTCGAATTAGCTTTCCTCTGGAGCCTTGTATGTTTTAAAAAACTGTATTTCCCCTGAAATATTTGGTGAATATTGGAGAAATACACTTTTTTTTTAGTAGACAAACAATTTTACAAGTCTGCCAAAGAAATCAGAACTTTTAATTCACGATAGTAAAAGAAATTCTTTTAAATATTTTAAGTTGGACTTCCGAGTATCCTTTGATGTATATACTCTAATATTAAATGTATGTATTGTGAGAGGAAGCTATTTTCTTCCGTAGAAAAAGATTTCTGGGACTCAGGAACTGAGGGTATCAGAAACACAACTTTAAATGGCACAGAACAGAAATGAATATATTTCTCTGGCACCATGCAATTTTTAACCCTTCTCTCATGTTTATTGTTTCCGTCTTCTAATCGGCTATGTCTAAGCACACTAACGTTCTAAAAGTTACTTAGAATGTGAGATTACTAAGGCCCCACTCCCCATGTCCCCTCATTAAAGTTGATGCTTCTCATCACCATCCCATACCACTTAAATAAGCTATCAGTACAGAAGTTATCTACAAGGCAGTCCACATAATGGAAAAAAAAAAAAAAGTCCTCAAAACTAGAAATAGAGGCTACCAGATCCAACAGGTTGCCAGATTTAGAAAGGAAAAATACAGCCCCCCCCCCCCCCCCCGCCCGGGTTAAATTAGAATTTCAGATAAACAATGAGCAATTCTTCAGCATAAGTATGTCCCAAGCTGCATGGGCCATAGTTGGCCAAAATAATTATTCCTTGTTATTGGACTTTCCCATTTAACGGGGCGCCCTGTATTCCCCCAGGCAACCTCACAGAACCCAAGGCGCGCACCCCAGGCCCAGCGACCTCGGAGCTAGTTTAAAACCCAGGACCCGCCGGCTGGGCCGCGCCCCCTGATTGGCCGAGGCGCGCCCGCCGCCCCGCCGGCCGCAGGCGTCACGCAGCCCCGGCAGCTCCGGCCCCGCCGCCGCCACCTCCTCGTAGGCAGCCCCGGTCGGCGCAAGTGCGGCGCGCGCGGGGGGAGGGGGCGCGGCGGAGCGCGAGGCTGGCGTCGGGCCGCCGCCGGCCGGGCGGGATTAAGTTTCTCGGTCGTGCGTGAGTGTGCGCGTTTATCTCGAAGCTCCTCGCCGGGCCGTTATTTCAGCAGAGAAGAGGGCGAGCGGGAGCGAGGCGAGGCTCCCGAGTCCCCGGCGACCCCGGCTCCCCAGCCCTCCTCCCACTCTGCGCTCCCGCCCGGGGCGGCCGCCGCTAGCCGGGTAAGCGGCGCCAAGGCCCGGGCCCTGGAGGCCGGAGCGCGCCCCCGCGCTCTGAGCGCGCGCCGGCCGGGAAGGTGCGCGGACGCTGGGGGCTCGGCGCGCGGGGCAGGCGGGCGGGCGGGGTGCGTTCGCCCCACCCCGCGCGGCCGGGCGGTACCGGGAAGCCGCTGCTCCTCCGGCTCTTTGAAAGGATGGAATCTGGAAGTTTCCATGCTACTTGCATGGCCCCGGAGCGCTAGTCCCAGTCCTTTCAACCCCCACCCCCCGCCCCTTTGCCTTTGCTTACTCTAAAGGGTTTAAAAGTTATTTTTTTTTTCTTTCTCTTCACCCGGAGGGGCCCTGGGATGGTGCTGGGGAGAGGAACCGCGGGCCTGGCGCGCGGCCAGGCGCTCCGGGACTCAGGAGCCTGTTGCTCGCCGCTGGTGTGGCCGCGCCCCGGGCCGGACGCCCCCTCCACGGTTACGCTGTGTCGGCCGCATAGGTCGGGGGAGAAAGCCTCCTCGACTGGCGTCTCTAGCCTCGTCTGCAGGACCCCAAGCGCGCCGCTAATTGGTACCCGCCCCCCCATCCCCTGCGGCGCCTGTGCCCTTTCATCCGCTGACCCGCATGGTGGGAGCAGTGGGCTCTAGCCACCCTCTTCAACTACCCCGCGCCAATGGGGCGTCTTTGTCTGCGATTCGCAGCCGGAGGATGCCGGATGTTCCTCGGGAAGCGCTGTTCGGGAGACGCTTTGTGTCTTGGGAGTTGTGTGTGTGTGTCGGGGGTGGTGATGGTGTAAATTTTTGCTTGCGTTCTTTGCAGAGGCACAAAGGCCGGGCTGTTCTTTACCGCAGATCACATGGAAATTCAAGCTGGGACTGCCTAATGTAGGAGGGGCCGGGCGACAGCCGGGGGTTGGGGGTGGGGGGACGGGTGGCTGCCGCTGCGCAGTGGCCAGGGGCGAGTCGAGGGCGGCGGGACATCTCCATCGGTCTCTGCGGGTGGGGCTTGCAGAGCTTGCTCAGCTGGCAAAGAACCCGAGCGTGGGCGCTGCGTTTGGGGAGGGTGCTGGTGCGGGTGCGGGTGGCAGCTAGTGTTTCTTAGGTAGCATCAGATAAAAGGACCATGACTTCAGCCTAGAAAGAATACTCACCATGTTCGTTTGATGTCCAGAGGGGAAGAATCTGAAAAGTGTCTAGACGCTGTCGCCCAGCTTTGATGGACAGCTGTAGTGTAAACATCCCTTTTGTTTTTCTGTAGACATTCCTCATTTAGATTACCTTTAACAGAATTAAAAAAACAACACGACTGAAAAACTAAGGAAGTGATGGTTTGGGGCTTGGGGTTTTTTACATGCTGACTTTGGGTATATGTGATTACAATGAACTTTTTTGAAGGGTTCAATCAACCGTATCTAATATACACTTTAGCGCCTGGTAGAATTTAGGTAAAAAGAAAACAACGACAACAACAAAACTTCAGTTTCCTAGGTCTGAGCTTCTTGTACAATGTAAAGTTCTGGATGGATGCACCTGTGCCCTTGCCTGAAGGAGGGGATGAGAGGGTTTAGAGGGTGGTGGAGATAATCTTGTCTGGGATGCCCAGATTTCTTACTAGCTAATGAGGTATTTTACAAGTGGGCGGGTCTATCTAGATGGGACTCTATCCTTGCTCAGTTCATTTAAGGTCTTTGAAAGGGGAGGTCTCTGAACTTGAAGGCCATTGGCCAAATTGGCCAGAAGCAGCCTGTTTTTCCCTTAAACTGTAGGAGTTAGAAGTGGTTTGTGCATTTTTATAGTGAAAAAGGTCAAAAGAATATATCATGGCATGTGAAAATTATATGGAAATCAAATCTGTGTGCATAAGTAAAGTTTTATTGGCACACAGCCAAACTCATTCCTATTGTGTATGGCGGATTCTTACTGTCTTTGTTTGCTTCCACAATAGCAGTAAAAGAGTTGAGTGGTTGCATAGTTGAGACATGAATGTATAGCGTCAAAGTATGGAATGTTACTCTCTTACTCTTTACAGAAAAATTTGCAAACCTAGAGCACGCTTTGAAAGTATTGCTTAGGATGCCTGACCCTGGGTGGATCAGTCACTTTAAGCGACTCCTTTCTGCCCTGGTTTTGATCCCAGGGTGGTAGAATCCAGCCTGAGTTCAGACCCTCTGCTCAGAGGGATCTTGCTTCTCTTTCCCTCTCCCTGCGCCCCTGCAACTTGTGCGCGGTCTCTCTCTTCCTCCCCTTTTCTCTCTCTGTCAAATAACATCCTTAAAAAAAAAAATTGGTTAAATGCCCCCTCCTGTGATGGGTGCTTTGTTTAATTTCATTGCCTTTCACTCTCTGTTTCTGGTGTCCCTGAACTGGCTGGCTTTTCCCCAATAGGTAGACAAGTTAATGTATTGGATTTTCTCATTTACAAGTTTTACTCTCAAAAAGATTTCTTAACCTTTTGGTATTTTTCTTTGTCAGAATCTAGGATTTTTTTTATTTTATTTTTTATTTTTTTTTAAAAGATTTTATTTACTTATTCAACAGAGAGAGAGATCACAAGTAGGCAGAGAGGCAGGCAGAGAGAGAGAGAGGAGGGGAAGCAGGCTTCCTGCTGAGCAGAGAGCCTGATGCGGGGCTCGATCCCAGGACCCTGGGATCATGACCTGAGCCGAAGGCAGAGGCTTAACCCACTGAGCCACCCAGGCACCCCTCAGAATCTAGGATTAAGTGGGTTTTCTGATTGGCAAAAATTACATGTTTAATTAAATTTAATACAGATGGCCAAATTTTAGGGTATTCTGCAGTGAGTTCTAGTGACTTCTTGCTGCCCTGTTACCCGAGTAGTTTTGAGAATTATGGTTTTATTTATTTAGGTAAAAAGCAGCTGGGGTTAGGGGATGTCATGGATTCCTTTTTGCAGGGAAGTTACCGCTTGAGGCAAAGTTAGTTTGTGGGGGAGCTTGACTCTTAACCACTCCTCTTCCTAAACCTTTGCTAAAACAAAAAAATGAAGTTTATTCTCGAATATTACTGAGATTGATCATATGTGTACATGCCTCTAGGATATGTTCCTTTTCTTTCTTTAGCTCCCATTGGTATGTCTTCTTTTCATTTCCCCTCTCATTTCTGGTTTTCTTTCTCACTTTATCCCACTCCTTTTATCGCCTAAGCCTCTTGCTTGTGGCTTAGGCAGAGCAAGGTGTCCATCACAGTTTTTGTGTGCTCCAAATTTCTATCACATATACATTGTCCTACTTGACCCTTAAAGACTTCTTTGCATTTCAGATACCTTTTAAATGCACATATATCATGAAAGAATGAAGGCTGTCCCCAGAGTTAGCTCTATCTCTGCAAATGGGGGGTGCTCAGATTTGTGGAAATCCTTGAAATGTAATTTTGCTTTGATGCAAGCTTTTAGCCTTTAGCTGCTATGGTGTGGAACCTCTCTGCTTTGCAAGAGAGTGCCTAGAATTAAGATTAAGGGACTTAGAAGCTGGCATGCAACAATGAATTGCCTGGAAGATAACTGCCGTGAGTTAAAGGCAGATGCTTTTCTTCATATTACTTCCCAAGTCTGACATCATAGACTTGACTCCCTTAGGTTGGATTGCAGGTTGGCTCCATTTTGTTTATTAGTGATACGTACAAAGTATTTTGTGAATTTCATAAGATGTCTTGAAGTAAAGTTGATATATTGGACTGGGAATGTCCCCATATGCTAGAGCAAACAACATATCTGCCGGAGAAAATTCTATACTTGGAAGTAAAGAAGCAGAAAACTTCCTATGGAATTCAGGACTGCTTGATGGTACATATGAATGATGATATATTTTATTATATTTCCCAAGCGGTTGTATGTGATTTTAAAATACATTTGGCCTAAAGTAGGAAATCGTTTGATATAGTTACATTGTTATGTAGATTACCAACCCCATATTTATAACAAGAAAGGTATTATTTTCTCTTGTGAAATAGTGTCATGTGTAAGAGGGCATCTATATAAACAAAGTTGGGAAGTGATGGTTAGTATGGTAAAGTTGATATACTATGATTAAATAATTATAGTGGGGTTCCGTGTGGGCGAATAAGGAGATGAAGAACTACTTCTACTTAAATAATCTATTGCCTTCGTATGAAATATTTTCTGAGAAGATCTGAGGTAGTTGTTTATTTAGTAGATAATAATAGATGGATTGGAGATATGTTGCATTGGTTTAAGCACTAGGGAGAACATGATATTGCTCTAGAAGCTTACTGTGTTGGTTGAAAAAAAAGATAATCGCACGAAGGAAAGAATAAGAAAGTCTTACACATAGTAGAAGTTATACCATTTCAAAGAAGTTAGAGATCAACATAGAATTGCTTGCTGGCAATTTGTAGATGGCCATCTTCTCTCTCTGTCTCCCAGTTCTATTGGACTATGGGAGTCCCAGTGGCCTCATTTAACCCTAATTATCTCTTTAAAGACCCTGTCTCCAAATACAGGTACAGGGGTTAGGACTTTAACCTATTTATTTTGGGGAGGTAAGGAGGAGGACACAATTCAGCCCTTAGCAAGGTTCTTAAAGACCTAGGTAGAGACCTTGAAGCATGGACTGGTATGGGGTAAGGGAGGGAGTTCATGTAGGAGGCTTTTGTGTTAGTCCAAGCATTATTGTGGTAATTTGATGTTTGGGAAGAAAGAGAAACTGCTGTTTGAGGAAAAAGATTCTTTATCTTTGGCCTGAAGCCTCTTGTTTCCTTTTCCTGGTTTTCACTGAGAAACTGGACCTTGCTTTTTATGGACAGAGCATTATGTTAGTTTTCCTTTTTAAGTGTTTCATAAATGCATTAATTTTTAAAGCTATTTCCTCTATTTAAAAATTCAGTAAAACATTAAATTTGGCGAAGAGGAAATGTTAATGTTTGTAAACATTTCGTGACACATCTGGAATCTGATTAAAAACAGCAAAGCTATTCTTTAAATTACATTGACCAGAAAACTGTATATACTTCGCATGTTTTGTGGGCAAGTAGTTCACGTAATCATTTTTCCCCAGAAATTTCTTCTTTTTAGAAAAAAATTAAGGTTAAATAAGTAATTTATATTGTATCTATAACAAAAACTTCTTTAGGTGTTGAGATTAGATGAGTTAGAGAAATGTTTATGCAATTTTTCCAACTTTGGCCTGCTGAGTTTAAAAAAAAAAAGTAAATTGAAACTTAAATTTTTGCTTATTTTCTTCTTGTTTGTGGTGGTTAAATTTGTTGAGTGTAGGGAATTCTGATTTTTATTCTTCTTTTAGTTTTATTTATGTCTTAGAAAACAATATCCGTTGTTATTTTCTTGTAAAGAATTCTACCTTCAGCTCTAAGGTGCTATAAATAAATGCATGAGGGAAAAGTGAAAAAGAAAACTCTTAGAAGAAAAACAGAGACATTAGCTACAAAAAATTAGGAAAAACCTAATTAGGTGTGTTGATAACTTATGTTGATAATTTGAGTATGTTTTGGGATACTTTACCATTTATTATTTATATTTTAAAACTACATAGTAAAATACATAAGATAGTTATTTCCTTAGTAACTTATTTATTAATAAAAGTAACACTTTTTTTTTAATATGGAAGAGGTGGGCAAGTGCAAAGAAGCAAAAAAGATGCTTTTGAGTCACTCACCCATATATCGTCCCCCCCATAATACATATGAATAAATAGCACTGTGGATCAGTAGATTTCACTGATTGCTCTTTTTCTCAGTGAAGACAATATGATCTGAGATTATTAAACATCCATATGTAGATACCATCTCTGTGAACCAGTGTCTGTTGACTCTTTTGAGGAGATGTAATATGGCTAACTATAACGTGGCACCCAGGACACCAGTGGAGAATCAATTATTTAATCTTGATCTCTGCTTGAAAGTTAATGTTACATAGTCCTACAGTTAATTTTGGAATAACTTCACATTATGTAATTGGGTGGCCCCTATCATGCCTTGCTTTGGGGAACTGGATGCAGGAAATGGTCATGGCAATCTCTCATTCTGTGCCCTTAAGACATCGCAGACCTAACAAAACTGTGATGACAGAATCCGAAAGATTAAAGGTTATTCTGTAGTTTAAAAGGATCCTCCCTGATCTTGACAAGGTATGTCCAGCTTCCCTTAACTTTACTAGGCCCCCTTCACTGGTCCTATTTCTCTAAGTTTGTTGTTGCTGTCTAAAGTTCCTGAAGCTCTAGGTTAGGTGTTCCCCTTCTTCACTATCCCCATTCTTCCAAGGATATTTCATTTTAATAAGTCAGGCATGAAGTCTGCCTCTGGGCAGCATTTATTTCCTTCCTACTGTAGGACTAGAGGAGCTGCAACTGTAGGACTCAGTGGTTTTGTGTGCCCCCCCCTTTCCCACCACACTGGTGTCTTTCCTGGAAGTAGTAAACATAGTCACTCTATTACCTTTCAGAAAAACACAACACGAGAATGCCTTTTTGTTCTGATAGAATCTGCTGACTGTATATATTGTATTAGGCTAAATCACAAGGTATTTTTAGATGTTTTATGGCTGTGGTAGGAAAACCAAAGAAGCAACAGCCCAGAGGCCAGGATTATTGATCCCTGGCCTGCTCTGTGAAGTTCAGTGAACAACTTTTAGGTGTTAAACTAAGGACTTTCAGACCCCTCCCTTTTCTCAGGAAGGGGAGAGGGATCATTTATTTTATTGATGTGTAATTTATAATTGACATACAATTAACTGCATATACTGAAAGTACACAGTTTGTTGAATTTTGACCTAGTTGTAACCATCCCCATAATCAAGATAGTAAACATTTTCATCACCCTTAAAAGTTTCCTAATGACCATTTATGATACTTTCCTGTCTCCCCTACCTACCCATCTCCTGTCTCCAAGGAACCACTGATCTTTCTGTCAGGACAGACTAATTGGTGTTCTCGAGACTTTTAAATAAATAAAATCATACAGGATAATTCTCTCATTTTATCGGACTTCTTTTACTCTATATTTTGGGACTCATCTATGTTGCTTCTATTCATAGTTTAATACTATTTATTTCTGAGTGCTAATTCATTATACTGAATGGATATACCATTCAGAGGTTTTTGTTTGTTTTTTGCTTTTTTTTTTCAGTAGTTTAGAATTCTCTTGCATTTTGGCCATTGTCTTGTATTTGTTCTCGGTTTCAACTTGGGTGGTCAACCTTATGTAAGGGTTAATTGAATTTTTAAAATATGTTAATCATATATAATTTTTTAAAAAACTAAAAAATGTGAAGTAGAGATGTAAAGCTTCCTAATCTTTAAAGGTGTCAGAAGATTATGTAAAAACCAAACCAACCAACAACCAAACAAAAAAATGGTCATATGAGTGTTGAGGCTTTCTGTAAATTTTTGTATCCTACCTTGTGAAGTCAGTATTGAGCTCAAATATTTAAGACTGCTTGGCTAATTCTCTTACTTGCATATTTTTTATAGTTTTTGATAGATTTATATGTCCCTTCTTGTGACAAATTTATGTGATAATCATATAGTAAATATGATAATTAAGTTGTAATTTGATGCCTGAATTATCCAAATAATTGCCATTCAGTATCTGTTATACCTAAGATGGTCAGACATAAAAAGAATTAGAGAAAAGATGATCATCATATTGTGAAAACACGTTTTTGTGGGCTTCACTCAGATATTTTGGGCCAAACACTTAGTTGATTGTCTCTACTTTCTAATGACTTAATTGAAATTAAGTGGCAAAAACAAAAAAGAGCAAAAACCAACCCAAACAACATCAGTTAAGGCGTGCGGTCTCTGGATTATTACAAAAGTAAAAGTTGGTCTATAATCTTAATATTAACAGTTAGTCCTTTAATTACCATGGTAAAATACAGTTAGTGAATGTAGTTAAGTTGTAGAAGAGTTAATTAAGAAGCAAATAGTCATGTTTATTGAAAGAAAATAAGACCTCTTAAAATGTTTTCAGAGAGAAAATGCCAGTTGTCAGAGATGGCCCTAGTGAGTCCTATGGAATTAATGTAACTAAGTAGTGTAGCCTATTACAATTATCTGTGAATTAGTAATTAGGGAGTTGAATTGGTCTGTGTTTATTTATCTTATATGGCTAAGGTTCATGTTTGGATAGGTTCATAAGAATTTGGATTCCTTTATATAATTTCCCCTTGTCCATACTACTTGGAATCTTGCCAGCAAGATGTAAATTGTCATCTGTTTTGCTTACTTTCCTCTGTGTATTCTCAGGAATGTAGACTATCACTGACTGACAAGCTTATCTGATGATTTAGACAATGACATCTCTTGGCGGTCAGAGGAGTACAAGGTTCTCTCTCGCAGTTCTTTAGTACAAATTATGTAAAACATTGCTTTTATAATTGTGAACAAATTTTATTTTCTTCTTAAGTGTATGCATATTCAATTAACAGAAGATCCAAAGGTGAATTTGTTTTGGTTTAGTATGGAGATGAATAAGAGAGGATCATGGCTGATTTTATATACTTTTAGATATATTCTTCTCCCTATATGTAGACTTTATTTCATCTTGGTTTTGATTATGCAGTGATTTTGAATTTACTTTATAGCTGATTGTTTGTTGTCTAGCTAAGATATTTAGATTTCAGGGCCCCTGGCTAGCTTAGTGGTAGAGCATATGACTTGATCTCACGGTTGTGAGTTGGAGCCCCACATTGTGTGTGGAGTTTATTAAAAAAAAAAAAAGGTATTTTGAGCTCTCTGTTTTTGATTTCACCTTATCAAGGTTATCCTCCATAAGTACTCTGTTTTCACATTGGTCTAGGAACCAAAATGATGTCAAATTAAGCTTTATTTGATATCAGTATCAGAAATAACCTTGCCTAGAGTGTTGGCTGTAGTGGGTGCGTTATGAATATGGTACTTAGAGTGATCAAACATGAAGGATCAGTCAGTCTCTCCTTCCTTCCTTCCATCCTTCCTTCCTTCCTTCTTCCACACTTCTTTGTACCCTCAAGGGATTTATTTCTAATTGATTTTTATCCCTAAAATAACTCTTACATATTACATTATATTTTAAAATATTCATGCTCTCCAGGGTTCCAGCTTCATTTCTCCCTTCTTGGCAATCCATACCTTCTTTCTCATTAATCTCCTTTCTTTATTTTCAGCACACCTAGATGCCAGTGATTGCCTACTCTTAGGTCCTCCACGTTCTTTTGTCTGTAGATGCGCAGATGCAGTCGATTCCTTCTTTCAGCAGGTTATTTGGTGAGTGCCTTATCTGACCCAGCCACTATTTCTGGTTCTGGGGACTTAGCCCTGGGAGAAAAAGGGACCATTACTATCACCAAACAAAATAAAACAACAAAAATTCCTACCCCCATGGAACTTAAATTTTAATATTTCCTATTTTCTAGAAACATTTCAAACTGGATATGTTCACAAGGAATGCATTTCTACCCATGCCTCTAAAGACAGAAGACATCTCTCTTTTTGCTCTTTAAGCTGACAATGTCCCAATATTTCTTAGTTTCCCAAATTAGAACCATTGAAAGTCAACTCCATTGGTGTTACTCACTCATTCTGCTTGCCCCTAGCATGCATCTAGAGGTCATTGAATTTTTTCGCTTCCCTCTGATGAATGTGTGTATATTTCCTTGTTTTCCTGGTATCTGCCTTAATCTTGGCTTATATTATTTTTCGATTGGCTTCCTTTAACAGCCTAACATCTGATTACACTATCATAGTTCTTTCTCTTTTTCATGAGTTATTTACCCCATTACCAAGATCGTTTCTCCAGAAAAGGAATTTCAGTTGCCGCCTGTCCCCCCGATCCATTCCACATGCACTGCTATGCGAGCAGTACAAGCGTCCAAGTAGGCCAGAGCCATGGCTTTCCTGGCTCCTGTTTAGTTTGGTAACGCAGTGCTATAGGATCCCTGTCGTTTAAATTCTCTGGTTTCTTTATGATGACATTGCCTTAGCGATGTCCCCTCAGCAAGACATGCCCTTCCCTTTCCTGGCTGTCTCCCATACACTTCTAGGTTCTGCGTCCTTAGAGACAATTCTCATGTCACACCTCCCGATTCTTTCTGATGTATGCCGACAGCACTGGATTTCTCTGTTCTCTCATAGAATTGAGAATATCACGTTGCATTATTTATTTATTATTTAACTGTTTTCCACTAAGTTGAGAGCTCGAAATTAGTTACCTGTCTATATTCAGCTCTACCATATGCTTCAGTGATAGAGGTGGATACAGACTTTGGGGGACCTAAAATTTGTAGAATTTGGTATGGGCCTCTTAAGTAAAAAAAGTAACAAAACTGTGAATACAAAATTAGATGTGAAAGTGCCTATTGATTTAAGTGAGAAGAGAAGGATCCTGGGCAAGTATTTCATGCTAAATCTGCTTAGGGGAATATAAGTGTGTAGTTAAAACTTGCTGAATACAATGCTGTGTACTTATATAGTCTTTTTTTGCTGTTGATTTTCTTAAAATTAGGAAACATTGTGGGTTAGCCATTCTGATGCTAATATTGCTGTTAATACTGCCTAATGCTCCCACAGCACTTTTACTTTCTACATACTTACACATACTTTATCTTACGGAATTTTGACAACTGAGTCACAAGGAAAGTGACTCAGACTTAATGATCTTTACTGTGTTTGTCTGCTTAGTGGGTGACAAAGATATAGAGTTGAAAGTCTTCCTTTGAGATCAGATTTCACTTTGGTGGGGGAAATGACTCAGTTCTTCCTTTGCTTCTATGATCCCAGTAAACACCCTGCTCCGGGCGCCTGGGTGGCTCATTTGGTTAACCAGCTGCCTTCGGCTCGGTCATGATCCTGGAGTCCGAGATCAAGTCCTGCATCGGGAATCCCTACTCAGTGGGGAGTCTGCTTCTTCCTCTGACCTCTCCCCCGCCCTCTCTCTCTCATTCTCATTCTCTCTCTCTCTCTCAAATAAATAAAATCTTTAAAACAAAAACAAAAAACACCCTGCTCTACCTCTTCTTAGGCTGGTGAAGGTTCAGAACTTTTCTGAAAGTTTTGTAAGTGATTTTGCTGCCCCTCCATCTTTTCTATTTCTTTTCCATTTCAGCTTCCTTATCGCATTATTTTTTCTTCCTTTCCTGCTCTGTGTGTTTATCTGTGTCTTGCCATACATCAAACCAGTTCTCTCCCTCTGTCTTTTCTGGTAGATAACACAATACTCTTTTAAGTGTCAGTTCTTTGACTAAGCTGACTTCTAAGACTTAGCAATATTTGGATTCATTTCTACTCCTTTGAAGTATTGTAGGGGGTGATTTTGGGTATTCAGTAGCACAAAAAGTGCATATAGTTTTCAGCAATGGGAACATAAATGTCCTAAAAACTATGTACTTTCTTTACTGCACTTTACTGTACTTTGCAAGTCCCAATTCAGAAATGATCAATTTTCATTTGTGTTGAGGATTTACTGATTTAATAAGCTTGATTAATCTGATAGCAAATTGGAAATAGCAAAATGGAGAGATTGATGTCCAGACACTATTAGAAGACAAGATAACAATAGTAATAGTTCTTGGTATGCTTATTATTTGCGGGTGCTTTGCGTGTTATTGTCAATGCCCACTTTATAATAGCAGCTCAGGATCTCACAATTAGTAAAAATTTTTTTTTTTTTTAAGTGAGCTTTATGAGGTAGTCTGGGAACTCTAAAAGATATGTTCCTGGGGCTATGTAATCTGAAGGTAAATAACTATTTTCTTACCTGTAATAGTAGTATTAGAGCACAGAGCTATGTAGTGGAAAGGTCTTGGTTTTGCTATCAGTCAGAAATGGGTTGACTTTAAGTAATAACTCTGTTGCTGACAAGCTTTGTGATGTGGGGGGGAAAAACACTTTATCTTTTTGATCCTCAATTTTCTTATTTAAAAATGTGTGTATCTAATATGAAGCTCTTGGCAGGATTAAAGGAAAGACATATGTGTGAAGCATATATGCTCTATTTAAGAAGACAGGGATATAGGAAAGCTATTTCATAAATGGTTTAATTTCATACAGTGAAAATATGCTAGTTCATTGCCTAAAAATAGTCACTCATGGAGACTATTTAAGTCCATGGAAGAATTAGTGTTATAGTAGATGCAGTAGCAATCAATTTGTATATGCAGTTTTATTACTCCTTTCACTGAATAGCATTTTTTAAAGCCCCAAATAACAAATTATTACTTTAATTTGTCGATTACAACAAAGCTTAGCTTTTAGACATCAATGGTGAATATATGTTTGGAAACTGTTTCTTGAAGAGAATATTTGATGGTCAATTTATATCTGAGGAATAAAGTTGTTTTTTTTTTTAATCAGCAAAATGACATGGAAAATTAAATAGTTTGTTACTCAGGGAATCTAGTAACAGGCATCAATCTGATTGAATAAGGCTTTTAAACCTATTATTTCTTCCTTCTTCTCTGTCACCAAATCCTCTTGTAGCTGAATTAGATTACTTTTGGCTGATACTTTCAGATAGTTGTTGATGTTTTATTACATAGACTTTTCAGTACCCTCACATAATAATGGCTATAGAAATATGATTGCTTAATAAAAGTCTGAGTTATGTGACCTTGAGGAAGTTAGTAATCTCTTTGACCTTCTATTTCCACATCCGTAAAAATGTAGTGTTAGCAAGTTATGTTATAGGAAGAGTAAAAACTCACACGAAATTTTCCTACATCTTCAAATAAGATATTTGAAATTATAAAGCATTAATAGTTGCAGGAAATGGATTGATTTCTTCTTCCAGCTAAATTTTAGGTTTTGAATTGCTCCTTGAAAAGAATTGCATAAATGGGCTCAGAGAAAGCATGATCTTTCACCAGCCCTTCTCAGTACACACATGATACTTCTTTGTGCAAGGAGCTGGCAAGCAAACCAACAGGGGGTGCAGACTACTGGTCACCGGAGCACTGGGGAGAAAAGCAGCCACATTAAGTATCACTGCAATATACTGTTCTCTTCCCAGAGGATTTCCTATCAGAAACGTGAGCCTGCTCTTTTCTGAGTGAAGTTTGTAATCTTTATCTCTATTCCTATTGAAATTCAGCCAAGGGAATTCTGGAGGGCCACAAACTGAATTTAGGAGGCACTGATTGATGGGGAGGGATAAAAATATCTAATTATGTATAGTACTTAAAGCTCTGTAACAGCCAAGTAGACAATATGATAGATGACAGTCCTCATAATTTTTATAGAAAATATTCCAAAACAGAAGAAATAATTAGGAACAATAATGGGGAAATGGCAGAAGTAGAGTTATTTGGAAAGTTTGGAAAAGCCCTAGAAAATGGAAGAAGAGGTGAAGAGCATGGGTGAAGAGCATGAACTTGAAGTAGTTGGCTGGGGAGATAAGTTGAAACAGCAACAAGGTTATAATATTCTGTGTGTCCTGCCGTGTCTGCCCTCCCCCCCCCCCCCCGTTTCCACCATTTGTCTATATTGAAAAGGTTGTCTGTATACTGTTCTTTAGGGCTTTACTCTGAGGAATTGTTCAGTCACAGTTGACAAAGCCACGTATTGTCCTGCCTCAGTATCATCATTGAGATCTCACAAACTCAATGAAAGTCCTGTCTCTGAGAGGGCAGCTGAGAAATGACAGATATCTTCTGTACTGTCACCTCCTCCTCTAGTTGATAAGTCCTAACAGCAGCTGCTGGCCATGTTTCAGGGTCCGTGGGGACGCTTTGAGTATGCACGGTATTTCTAAACACCAAGGATACAGTTTGCCCCAGGGCCACCGGAGAGTTGCCTCATTCTAGGCAGGCAAAAGGGCAAGAGGCAGGAGCCTGAAGTAATTTCTCTGGAGAATTTATTACCACCTGAGAATTCTGTGGCACTAAGTTAATCCTTCTGTGCATTTTTGGTTTCCCTCAAGAAAATTACATGATTGGAGTGAGTGCCTATGGGCAGCAGCTGCCTCTGGAGTCTGATGCCAACCCATTGTTGTTCCCCTGCAAGGGCAGCCCTTGGAGGAATCCTGCTGCCTGGTTCTGTCCAAGAAATATGCTGGCCTGTTGCATCTTGGTCCTTAACACTGAAAATGTGGTAGCAAACAGTGGCAAACTGCCCAGCAGTCTAAATTCCTCTGAGTTTAGCTAGGGAATGAGAGAACAGAAGAATCTAAATGTGCATTTTCAGAAGCATCTGAATCTTTTCCCTGAGTCCCCGTGTTTGGTGTGAGTTAACAATTTGGGAGGAGGGCCCCTGTCATTACAGGGATGTATTAAGAGAGAACATTATGGGTGGAAAATATGTAAAAAAGGGCACCCAGAGAGAAGGTATTGTGGAGTCCATAGTGTGTGTGTGTGTTGGTTGTTTTTTAAAAAAAAATTATGTGGGAGGGTAAGGAGAAAGGAAGTAAATTTAATACAGTAGACTGTGAGCAGAATTGATTTATCTAATATATTTAAAAAGAAAGTTCAGCCTTTCAGATAATCAGTTGAGTAATAGGTAACAGCTAAGGTTCTCATCCCAGACACACTGTTGATTTGTCATGTAACCACACCTCCGTGAGTTTTAGCATGTCTGTGAGCTGCATGTTTTTTGTTGTCCTTTTAGCACTAACATTTACTTCATACCTGGGTGTGAGCAATAAATAGGAGAGATTAACTCAAAAGTGTCACAAAATATAATTTAAGTGTGTAATTCTAGAAGTGGTTATGAATCTGGTAAGCATCTTTATAAAGTAAGTATCTCTGTGCTTCAGGGAATCTGCAGTTAAGGATAGAACATGCATACTTTTTGAAAGGACAGTGGACCCTTTACCTCTGGCCAACAGTCTTGAAAATAAAAGGGAGTAGCTTTCAATACAAAAATAAGTTCAATGAACATGTTTGTTAGTATAAATATATTATTGTGTAAGTATACCAATAATATTCCAATTTCTGTATTTTATATATTTTCCTTTTAAAAAAAATTTCTTTAAAGATTTTATTTATATGACAGAGAGAGAGGGCGAGTGAACACAAGTAGGCAAAGTGGAAGACAGAGGGAGAGGGAGAAGCAGGCTCTCTGCTGGGCAGAGAGCCCAGTTTGGGGTTCAATCCCAGGACCCTGGGATCATGACCTGAGCTGAAGCCAGACACTTAACCAACTGAGTCACCCAGAGTACCCCTATATTTTCCTGCAGGTTTATTTTCCCTATTAAGAAATTAATATGTGAGGGAATGAGATATTATTTTCACCAAAACTTGTTTAGAGTATGTGGATTTGTGGTCAGAGTAATGTATTTGATTTATATATATCTACATAATTGTGGATTAATTTGCCATTTCTCCATTTGTAGTATTAGGTTAGATATATTATGTGATTATTCATTATATTGAATTGTCATTTGAATATGTATGAAAGATAAATATATTTTCTCTTAGTTGAAGCATTTATATTTGTGTTCACCCATCTTGGGTTCACCCATAATTTCCAGATGTGGGGACTTTGGTCTGTACTGTATATACTTTCAGAAGTAGAACAGCAACAGTCATCTATCACTTCCTGCCCTGCTGTTTTCTCTCTCACACAGAGTTGGCTAATCCAGAGCCATAAGCTTCTGCTTCTAAGGCTCTTACCTAAAACTGCTTGGTGAAACTAGCAGTTGAGTAGCCATCAGGAAATCTGAATAAAGCTTTGTTTTTAAAATGAAAATTTAAAAAATGAAAATTCCTTATGAGATATTAATTTTTGAAGAAATGTTTTTATAACATTTCATTTCCGTTTGCTGCAGTTAAGTAATCTAGCCTGAATCAATTGTTTTTCTGGCAACATTTATCAATGGCAAATTTTTTTTTTCAAGTAACTTCATAGTTTGAGGTGAAATTTTTTTCCCCCTGAGGAAGAATGATAGGATTTCAAAAACATTGTGAATTATGAAGAAGGAAATAATCATCTCTAGTTCTATCCTGCATAATTAGACATTAAGATTTTCACATGTTTACTGCTGTCTATTATTTTTCTAATTTTTATTAGAAAAAATTTCAAATGTACATTTTACAATGTACATATTACAATAAATTATTATTATAGAGAATCCTCATGTATCCATCATTCAGTTTTAACAGCCTTTTGTTCATGGCCAGTCCTGTTGTTTCTGTCCTCTTCCAGAAGCATATCTTAAACATTTCACCATTTTATCCATAAATATTTCAACCCATTTACTTTTTGCATTTGTACTTTAAAAACATTCTAAAAGTTACAGTTTCCTTAAGAAAAAATGGAGAAAGCTTAATCTCCCTTTAGATCCCTCTGATCTGAGACTACCATTTTCATCTGTCTGAAAGTAACTACTACTGTAATTGATTTCAAGAATGTGTCTTTTTAATTCATTGTTGGATATGATGAAAATTTGTGTATATATATTTATATGTAAGGATATATTGTTATTTTATATACATTTTAAAATACAGGTAAACAATATCAAACTATTCTGTCACTCTCTGCATTTTTGAAATGTGGACTGTAAATTTATTCTTAATAAGTGAGTCAAACCCATTCATATTTATTGTGACTACAGATGTTTGGATTTATTTTTTCCTTTTTTCTTTTTTTCTCTGTTCCCAGCCTCTTTTAGATTGCTTTTTTTTCCTGGTTTATAAACTATAGGTTCCATTTCTGTTTTTTTTTTTTAAATGTTACTTTAAATTTTTAATGTGTGTATTTGTCTTATTTTTCTAATGGAGTTTGAAATGGAAGTATTTCTATTCTCCTATGACTGTAATTTGTTAGCTAGAAATATTTTAATTATTTGTAAATGTTTTTCAGAGTTACTGTGGTTTCACTGAGAGAATGAAACCTTGTGAATTAGATTTCACTTGCTTTTTCAATAGCAGATTTGTTTTGTTTGGTTGGAACCTAGTGGTTTTCTTAGGCTTTGATTGAAACTGAATACTTTATAGTATTTTATTGACCTGCCATAGTAGCTGCTTCCCCATGCCTTGTTTTTCTGATGTAACTATCCCTCCTGTGAGGTTCTTAATTATTTCAGTGGTCTTATTAAACTTACCTTTGCCTGTAAGCTGCTTCAGATCTTTATTCAAAGTAGAGTGTCCAAAAGAAATAGTTAAAGGAGCCAAGGGTACTTCTATAGCAGAATGCTTGAAGGGATTGGTTTGTGTGGGTTGTGGTAGTGTGGTGCTATACCCAAGCAGGCTGTGATAGAATGGAATAAAGAGCTTCTTACAAATTATCTCTGCCAAAATGGAGTTCACTGTAAGAATTGATGTCAGTGACTGTGTGTCTTAGGGACCAGTTATTCTGTTTACCTCTCATTGGCTGTGTTGGAGCTCCCCAAGAGGAAGACCTGCTGTTCTTGTAATGTCACCCGTGTTCTTTCTCATCTGATTTGTTCTGCAGTCTCATAAATCAGGCTTGTGCCTTATCTTAGCCTTTCATCCTTTACTTATCTTCCTCTTATCTTTGGTTTATTCTCTAGTGTTTCTCTTCTTTAGTTCCCAAGAGACAGAGCCTAGCCTCGGTTCTAGCTTTCCAGTCAGCACTTAGATTGTCTTCCTTTGAATGAGGAGCCTAACCCTTGTTCTCCTGGTTATGGTTGGGAAAGAAGGATACAGCATAGTGTGTAGTAGCATATTCTTTGGAGCATGGCAGTGGGAAGATTGAAATCTGTATTCGTTTAGGCTACCATAACAAATACCACAGGTTGGGTGTCTTAAACAACAGAAATTTAATTCCTCATAGTTTTAGAGGCTCGAAAGTCCAACATCAAGGTCTAGCAGGGTTTGGTTTCTGATGAAAACTCTCTTCCTGGCTTATCAATGATCACTGTCTCACTGTGCCTTACATGGCTTTTCTTTGGTACTCACATGTGGAAGGAGTGAGGGAGGAAGATTTAGATAGATCGTTGTTCCTCTCCTTATAAGACCATCAATCCTACTGGATGAGGACCATTCCCTTTGTGACCTCATTCAACCTTAAGTACATCCTAAAAACCCTATCTCCAAATACAGTGTTTTTGAAAATGCCTCTTACCTGGCCTTCTTATTTCCAGTTTCTCTTGTTTTTATAGGTCTTCCACACCATTACCAGACTGATGTTTCTAAAACAAAGTTTGACCATGTCACACTACACCAAAATAAACTTCAAAGTTAAATGTCCAAACTCTTCAAGAACGGTATACAGGGCCCTCAGTAATTTAGCCTGTAAACACATCTCTAGCTTTATCACTTCTGACTTTTCTTTTCTCCTGCCCCAATCCAGGAATAAGAAGCTACCTGCAGTGCTCAGAAGGAGCCTTGTGCTTTTGCCTCCATGTGGGGAGCTCTCATCATTCCCACTCTGACTCTAACCTGTTCTTTAGGACACTGTGCAGGGGTCTTTGTTTCCAGGAACCTTTCCCTTGCTCTTTAATTTGAGTTTGGTGCCCTGCTTCTGTCATTTGTATTTTTAAGTGTCTACTTACTTGCTTTTTTCTTCTGTTTCCTTGGCCCATGAGTTCCCAGACTGTTTCTTCATTTTTCTAATTCCTCCACCCATCAACATGCCAGTCATGTAGGTGCCCCATGTATTGCTGAATCAGTAACTAGCAAAATTTGAGTTCTTTTCTCACCCTCTGGCCCCCTTAGCATTTTTTACTTTGGACAGGTAATTTATCTTTCTGTTTTATAAAAGGAGGACAAAACTCTCAGTTGGTATTTCGAGTATGTTGGAAAGGTAAGTTTATTTGATACTTAATTTTCTGTCATTCTGGGGAACAGAAAAGAATTAATAAATTCTATTATTGTTGAAAGGATTCAGAAAGATTCATAAATATGAGCTTGAAAATACAAATTTTGTTCATGAATACTTTTTGATCAAGCCTATAGAAATGAAGGAGAAGTTCAAAAGAACAGATACTAAGAAGAGGTGGAGTGGATTCTTTTGGATGAGTGCACTAACATTGGTGGATAGTGAACATTTCTCTAGAATGTGACTTATGATTAGAAGTGTAAGTTTTACTCTCATTGCCAATTTACATTATGACAGACTACCTGCAAATGACTACAGCCTTGCATTTGTCTAACTTTGGGTTGTGCTGCAGCAGCTGTGAATGAGACAGATGCTAAATTTAAATGCAATAAATAGGGGCACTTGGGTGGCTCAGTTAGTTACATGTCTGCCTTTGGCTCAGGTCATGATCCTGGGGTCTTGAGATCTAGCCCTGCATTGGGCTCTCTGCTCAGCAGGGAGCCTGCTTCTCCCTCTCCTTCTGCTTGCCTCTCCACCTGCTCATGCTCTCTCTCACTCTGTCAAATAAATAAATAACGTCTTAAAAAAATGCAATAAGTGGATGCTGAGTGATGACCAGCCACAAAGCATTGCAGCAAACTCACTTAATAAAGGTATACCTCTTGGGGCGCCTGGGTGGCCCAGTCGTTAAGCGTCTGCCTTTGGCTCAGGTCATGATCCCAGAGTCCTGGGATCGAGCCCCGCATCGAGCCCCGCATCGAGCCCTGCATCGGGCTCCCTGCTTGGCGGGAAGTCTACTTCTCTCTCTCCCATTCCCCCTGCTTGTATTCCCTCTTTTGCTGTGACTCTCTCTCTCTGAAATAAATAAATAAAAATCTTAAAAAAAAAAAAAAGGTATACCTCTTTTTGGCCATAGCAACTTTTTTCTGGATCTCTCTTGAGGCAAGGAAAACAAAAGCAAAAGAAAACTATTGGGGCTTCAACAAAATAAAAAGCTGCTACACAATGAAGGAAACAACAAACAAAAAGGCAACCTATGGAAGGGGAGAAGACATTTGCAAATGACATCTGATAAAGGGTTAGTATCCAAAATATATAAAGAACTTATAAAACTCAGTACCCAGAAAACAAATAATCCAACTAAAAATGGGCAGAACACATGAACAGACATTTCTTTGAAGAAAACATCCAGATGCCCAAAAGACACATGAAAAGATGTTCATCATCACTCACCATCAGGGAAATGCAGATCAAAACTACAATGAGATATAATCTCACACCTGTCAGAATGGCTCAAATCAACAACACAAGAAATAACAGGTGTTGGCGATGATGTGGAGAAAACGCTTGTGTGTGATTGGTGGGAATGCAAACTGTGCAGCCACTTCGGAAAACGGTATGGAGGCTCCTCAAAAAGTTAAAAATAGAAAAACTTTATGATCCAGCAATGGCAGTACTGGGTATTTACCCAAAGAATAAAAAACAAAAACAAAACAACACTGATTCTAAAGGGATATATCTACCAGGCTGTTTTTAACAGCATTGTTTATAGTCGCCAAGGCATGGAAACAGCACAAGTGTCTGGATTGATGAATGGATAAAGAAGAGATGGTATTGGGGCGCCTGGGTGGCTCAGTGGGTTAAGCCGCTGCCTTCAGCTCGGGTCATGATCTCAGGGTCCTGGGATCGAGTCCCACATCGGGCTCTCTGCTCAGCAAGAAGCCTGCTTCCCTCTCTCTCTCTCTCTCTCTCTGCCTTCCTCTCTGTCTACTTGTGATCTCTCTCTGTCAAATAAATAAATAAAATCTTAAAAAAAAAAAAAGAAGAGATGGTATCTATAGACAATGGATTATTTTTCATCCATAAAACAGAATGAAGTCTTGCCATTTGCAATGGCATGGATGGAGCTAGAGAGTATAATGCTGAGTGAGATAAGTCATAGAGAAATATCTATGGTTTCACTCATGTGGAATTTAAGAAACAGAACAAATGAGCAAAGGGGAAAAAAAGACAAATCAAGGAACACACTCTTAATTATAGAGAATGAACTAATGGTTCACAGAAAGGTAGAGGTGAGGGATGGGTTAAATAGATGATGGCAATTAAGGAGTGCCCATGTCCTGGGTGATGTGTGGAATTGTGGAATCACTAGATTGTACACCTGAAACTAATATAACACTGTACATTAACTGGAATTAAAATTAAAACTAAAAAAAACCCCCACAAAAACTAAACTTGTACCTCTTTTAAAGTTAGAATTGTTTAAGATAACTAGAAAATTTTATGCATTTGGGACAGTTTCTCTTTCTGTGTTATTTTTAGCAGAAAACATATTTTCACTTGCTATTTGCCATATAATCTGCATTGGACAGAATGATCTGTTTTATGTTTGAAGCACTGATTCTTTACTACTTACAGTCTGTGCCCACAATTACCAGTACAACTTGTTGAAAAGTACGATTAGTCAACTAATCAGTTCCTGTTTCTCAATAAAACCAAATTTGACTTGATTTTTATCCCCTCCTGAAACTGCAATTATCACCTAGTTGTTGGACAGTCATTTGGTCACAGCTAAAATCTTTAGAGCTTTGCAAAGTACATGGCAACTCTGTCATTATCAATGACATTAATGTTGTTAATGCTCTGCAAGAAGCATAAAGGCCTTAAATTTTAAATGATTTTTAAAATTTGATTTTTTCCCTAAGGTAATATATATACATAAGTAGGGTTGCCATATAAAATAATGGATGCCTGGTTGAATTTGAAATTCAGATAATCAGCAAATTAGTGTTTAGTTATAAGTATGTCCCAAGAATTGTACAAGATATGCTTATACTAAAGAATTAATTCATTTTCCTGTATTTTTATTTGCTAAGTTTCCTGTATTTTTATTTGCTAATTTTCCTGTATTTCCTGTTTTTCTATTTGCTAATAGAAAATTCCTGTATTTCTATTTGCTAAGTATTCCTGTTTCCTGTATTTCTATTTGCTAAGTATGGCAATGTTATATTGATATAAAATTAAACAAAACAAAATAAAGCAAAACAAAGACAGGGCGCCTGGTTAGCTCAGTCAGTTAAGTGTCAGCCTTTGGCTCATGTCATGATCTCAGGATCCTGGGATTGAGCCCCACATGAGGAACCTGCTTCTCCCTCTCCCTCTGTTTGCCATTCCTCATACATGGTGCTCTCTCTCCTTCTGTCAGATAAATAAATAAATAAATAAAATCTAAGAAAGTTAAAAAAAAAAGCAAAAAAACCCTAAAGAAATACAGTGCAGAATAAGTTTCTCTTAGTGTCCCATAGCCCCCCACACCCCACTATTATTGTCTTTGGAAAACTTAGCAGAAATAATCTGTTCTTTTACAAACGTACATATTCATTTACACAAACATTTCCCTTCCCTTTTATACAGATACTAGCAACTTAACATTGTCTTACACAGTCTTTTTTTTTTTATCCAACAAGTATGTCCACTATATGATTTTTGCGGTACAATATGGAAAATGTGTGTGATAGAGTGAGTGTGGGCTTTGAATTCAGGCAGAGTTGGATTCAACTCTATGTTCTCTGCTTACTAGCTGTGTGACCTTGAGTAAAACCCGAGTCTCTCGCTTCGTCTGAAGACTTCTCAGGAAGGTAGAGTAATATGCGAGGCAGTGGGGGCTGCCTGGGTGGCTCAGTGGGTTAAGCCTCTGCCTTCAGCTCGGGTCCTGATCTCAGGGTTCTGGGATCGAGTCCCACATCAGGCTCTCTGCTAGGCGGGGAGCCTGCTTCCTCCTCTCTCTCCCTTTCTCTCTGCTTGTGATCTCTCTCTCTGTCAAATAAATAAAATCTTAAAAAAAAAAAAAAAGACTATGCTAAAGTTTAAAAAAGAAAATATGCGAGGCAGTGGAGGATAATGTGAAGAGCATGCAGGTCAGGGTCCCTGGTCCCAGGATGTCGTGCACAGCCAGCCCTTGTCCAGCACTGTAGTGCTTCATAGGCACTGAGGTCCCCGAGCCACCTGTGGTGTATGACCTGTAGTTCTGAGTGTCATGGCTGCTCTAACAGCTTCAGTTATACCCACATAGTATGTGTCTAAGGCAGAATTACGTGGGCAGTAACAAGATGGGTCTAGTGTACAGTAGCTAATTTTTGATACTATTTGAATATGCCTATTTCCACTGTGTTGAGGGATTTAGCACCTTGAAATGTTGCAGCCTTTTTTTTTTTTAATGTACTTTGAATATTACTATAAGGAGGCTTATTTTTCTTGGAGATTTTTCTTCAGATCTTGGGTTTCAAAGGTGATTTATTTAAACATATGAACATTGTATAAATGGTGACTATTACTGATCTTAACCTACCCATAGTTTCTAAAATACTTAGTTCTGAGTTGTTGATAGCTTTGTATGGATTGTTGGTTGTGTTGTCTATACCTGTCCATTTCAGACGTCATGCACTTTGGTCCGTTTGTTTCTCTGGTTTCTCCTTGTGAAGCGTAAACTCAGCGCAGTTTTGAACTTGGCAAGAGGAAGGGGAAGAGTAAGGTGAATTTTCCTCCCGTTGAGAGGCAGTATATTGTAGAAGTTAAATTGTTAGTTGGCTCTGGAGCCAAACTGCCTGGGTCCACATCTGGCTCCATCATGTACTGGTGGTATGACCTTGGGCAAGTTGCTTCCTCTTTCAGTGCCTCAGTTTCCTTGTTTGTAAAGTAAGTGGCTTGTGTAAAGATTAAAGGCCTTAGTCGGATAACATATGTTAAGCAGTGCACAAGATGTGGCTGTTGTATGTTTGCTGTTACTACCCTTGCTTCTGCCCCAGCATTAGTGTTGTTACTTGTCCACATCTCATTTCCTCTGTTTACTGTCCCTCTGACTCATCATCTTCACTAACTACCCTGAATTGTCCAGAACAGCCTTCAGAACTTGGCAGTTTTTAGACATATATTGGAATTTTTTTACATCTTACCCATTGGCCATGACCCACAGTTATCACCCAGGTACCCTTCTGTTTCCACATGGTATTGAGGGGGTTGAAGAGGGAAGGTTGATGGTGGGGTGAGAAGGAGAATTCATGCAGTTCAACGCGTGTGGACTCTCTCTCCCTGTATCAAAATGTCTGTGGTTACAGATGAGTTTCTTTGTAGTTAGAGCTGAATCCTTAGGATGGGGTATAGGGCATGAAAAGGAACAGGTTTTTGTTGTTGTTTTTAACCTCTTATCTCTTTGTCATGGGTACTAATTATAAAATCTAGAAAAACTTAAAAAAAAACAATTATTTTACGGACATCAGAGCAGAGAAGAGAAACTGTGAAACTTTTTTTTTTTTTAATTCTGAAATCCAGAAGAATGGAGCTGTCATCTGGGAGCTAATGTCTGACTTGCCATTGAATGGAGCTTAAAAAAAAAACCCAAAACAAACAAAAATAAAACCTCTATGACAAGAGATTCTCTGGGGAAAAGAAAAGTAATTCTCTTTCCACATAACCGACTTGTAGATGAACTTTGGGATGACAGTGTTTTTCTCAGTGGGGAACTGCTTACTCTGTACTTTGTCTACAGACTCCTCATAAATCAGTGGGTTTCTAAATCAATGGGCTGCCTCCCCCTCCAGGTCATGAATACTGCTTGCCTCCAGGTCATGAATACCGCTTGTCTTTCCAACTTAATTTTTCAAAGGGGGAGGAAGATAGAGCTGACTTTATTGTGCCTAGCCAGTACTGATGTGTGTGATACGAAGTTTGATACTCAAACTTTGAGTATCTTTAATTTGTGATTAGAGTTTTCTAGTTCTGGAGAGAGAGACGGTGACTTCACAGGGCATTGCAGCTGGAAAGGGGCCAGCGGAAATGTTCCTCCAGGTGATCACACTCGCTCAGTCTTGCTCTTCTGTTGCTAGCGTTCTTCCTCCTAGGCATGTATCAGTTATTGACCTTCCTTTTATTGGTGTATCCTTTCTTTGATTTGTTAACTGTCAGGAGTTAGTACGTTTTTTAGAGGGGGGACCCAATAGTATGCTATCTTTTGAAGTATCCCATGGCAATAAGAATAAAAATACGACTATTTTAAAGATCTCCCTGTATTTTTCCCCATGAAACCACACAATGCCTGACATTGAAATGCTCATCTCTATGGGCTCAGCATTAATCCTGAATATGTATTTTCCAGTGTGAGTTATACTACGAGCTGGAAATTTTTATACTTTATCTCATTTATTGCAGTATGCCCAATGATTATGTTTCCTAGGAAACTAAGGTTCCTACACTGTTATTTAGGTTTCAATTCCAAGTTAGAGCTGTTGCCCTCTTTTCTTGACACCAGGGAAAGAAAGTGTCAGTAGCAGAGCTGTTTGACTGTTTCCAGTGGAGTTGATGTTTTAAATAGTGTATTCTAAATCGGGATAAGGAAAGTCAGTAAGAACTGTTCTCTGTTATTACTCAGAGCTAATCACAGGCATTGATGGATGGTCTATGCATCTGCTCATATACATCACGGACTTCCTTTTGTCCCAGATGCATTTTCTGTTAAAGATACAACAAGGGCAACTTGTTCCTTCTCAGACAAATCCTATTTCATCTTCCAAAAGTGAGAAAAATGGGTTGTAGACCTTTTTTCTCCATTGAAGGAATGACTGAGGTTTTTCTGCGAGGCAGAGGTTGGGTGTGACTAGGGAGAGGACATATAAATTGTTGGACAGCAAAGATGAGTTATGGTTAGCGATTTGGACATTGCCATTGGGAATCTGTAGCTGGTACTTTAAAGAATCTGGATAAGTATTGTCAGAGAAAGAGGAGTCTGTTTGAGTTGAAGGAGTTGAGAAAGTTTATTTTGAATGAGGGAGAAGAGAATATTATAGTGAGGAGGGTATTTTGAAAGCCTTTGAAAAACCCTTCCTCCATTTAACATTATGCTTTCTTTTATTCAGTTTTTCATCCATGATTTAATGTATTAGTAGTTCCCATTGGTTCACATACTGCATGAGTGTCATAGTTTATTTCTAATTGGTATGTGTGTGTATGCTGTCCCCAGTTAGGACTGTGAGCAATCAAAGTCAGGATTACATCTTCTGCTTTTTATGTTTTAATGTTTTTGCCCACCGAATTTCTCATACAGAGTCAAGTAAGTTCCTTATTCTGTGGGTGAGAATTTGTAAGTGAATCTAAGATTATAGTGATCTGTGTTGAGAAGTTCTTAAATATTTTGGATATGTCTGCCATCTTATTTAAAACACACTGTATGCCTTTTACCTTACTATGCTATTATTACCTTTGAATAATTTTGAGTAAATCCTGAAATGATTACTTTTTTTTTTTTTTTTTTGCCTATGACGTTAATTTAAGTTAAATCAACAAGATTTTAATGGCCAATGGAATTGTGGTAGCATCAAGTACTTTTTATGTAGTTTTAATGTTGTGATAAAACATAACCATTCCATTTTATTTCTTTTCTCCCCAGAGTTCTGTTTTAGTTGCTGTTTAAAATCATTGTAAAGAAGAACACTGACCTTTGGGGGAAAAAAAAAATGTTAGAAACTATAGGTAAGACCTATTCCTTCTTATTTTCTTTAAGAACCAGAACTTTTTCCATTAGGATCTTTGAAATGGTTTTTCTACATAGCAGGATTTTGTCTAGTAACTTGGTTTTTTGAAGTTTTTATCCACTAGCATTACAGCAGGGAAATGTGTTTTTATATTTGGATGATTTAATCTGAAGTGCTATAAAAACAAATCATTTGTAAGCAAAAGATAAAGACATATGAAATGTTCTGCCAATTATGAGTTTTAATGAAATTTAATGTAAACCTTGTTCTGATTTATGGACCCCCTTCTGGTTAATGGTGTTTGTAGATAGCACCAGAAAGCTTAACAGTATTTTTGATATTGAAAGAAACTCATTGGCTTCTATATTTCTGGCAGTTAAAATCCTTTTTTTTTTTTTTTTTTTAAAGATTTTGTTTATTTATTTGACAGAGATCAGAGATCACAAGTAGGTGGAGAGGCAGGCAGAGAGAGAAAGGAGGAAGCAGGCTCCCGCTGAGCAGAGAGCCCACTGTCTGCTGGGATCATGACCTGAGCAGAGGCTTTAACCCACTGAGCCACCCAGGCGCCCCTGGCAGTTGAAATCCTACTGAGCTTTGCTTTTAAGTTGACCATTGAGCTATAACAATAATAATCATTTAGGCTGACAAACTTCAGTGATGATTTAAGGCAGTTTAATTTCTATCATGAGATAATATAGGTTGAAATACCCAAATTCACATGTTAATCTTTCTTTCGCTGCTCTTTAGTTTTAGAGAAGCTGGTTTGTAGAACTAGTTTCAGGCATATCATGTACACCCATCCCTCTCCTGGTGTCCTAATGCCTCGTGTTTTCCTGGGAAGTTTTGGGGTATGGCTATTGGAAGGTATCTGGATTTCACTTAGGTGCCTTGATGATTGCGGCTGGTGCCTCGATACCTGCATGCTTTGGGGAATAGGAGGAGAATAGGTGGAAGGAAAAGGAGAAGGAGCTGTTTTTGTGATAGTGGGGATCACTACTCTGACTTTTGCTCCTGGTACTATGCGAGTGATGAAAGTACATGGTGCGTGTTACCTTCATCCCCCATTTTATACTAAAGTCACATGCCACAAAGACTACTACTAGTCCACAAAGCAAAGTTCCTCATAAGAAAGTGGACAGTGAAGGAGAAATAAAGAATTCTTGACGTTGTCACTTTCCAGTCTTTATTTTGTAAGTTATTACTGACGTGCACACCTTCCAAGAATTGGCATGGAAATTAATACCAAATTTGTATACTGAGATACAAATCTAGATACAAATAAGACCCAGAATAAAGTTCTCATGCCTTTATCATTATTTACTTTTAAAATTGTACTTAGGATTGGGCATCTCAATGGGTCAGTTAGTTAAGCATCCATCTCTTGATTTCAGCTCAGGTTATGATCTCAGGTAGTGACTTGGAGCCTTGCATTGGGCTCCGTGCTGGGCTTGGAGCCTGCTTAAGATTCTCTCTCTCCCTTTCCCTCTGACCCTCCCCAATCATGCTCTCTCTCTCAAAAAATATAAATAAATAAATAAATACTAATTACTAATGAGTAAATACCGTTTGTTTAAATTTGTGTATGCGTGTGAACTCATGGTCAACATTAATTTATGCCTTAATTTCCCCATTTCTGTGTCATCCCACATTTGGTTCTATCAGAAGTGTCTGTGGTGATAATTCCCACTCTTTGATTACTGTAATATGGCAAATGAATAATAGATACCCTTGTTACCATGATGAATCTGTTAGAACATATATTTGAATGGTCTTCATTTCTTTAAAACAAATTTGGGTTCACTTGTGAAAAAGTGAGAGAGAGTTTTAAGGACAGGTTTTTAAATGTGATTTATCACAGAAAATCACCATCTGGTGGAAACATGCTTGTAAGATGCTAGGATTATTAGGGATACACTTATTCAAATACTTAAACTTTTGTAACTTTAATGCCTGATATATAAGGTGGTCAATAAATATTTGAATTATTTTGGTTTGATGCATATATGGATATCCTATTTAATTTTGGGGAAAGAGAGTATTAACAAGTGTTTTTGAAGGGGTATATATTGTTGTGATATATTTTCAAGTGAATTGTCAAGTATAGAATGTTTGTTCCTTAATATACGAAACTGTTGTGTTTTGGATGTTATGACTCATCAGTGACATCATCTACATCCAGTTATTAGTAAGTTATAATTTTAATTTTTCTTTTTTTTTTTTAAGATTTTATTATTTATTTGATAGAGAGAGATTAGTAGGCAGAGAGGCAGGCAGAGAGAGATGGAGAAGCAGGCCCCTTGCTTGCAGAGCAGAGAGCCCGATGCGAGGCTTGATCCCAGGACCCTGAGATCATGACCCGAGCCGAAGGTAGAGGCCCAACTCATCGAGCCACCCAGGCGCCCCTAGTTTTTAATTTTTCTTAAATGTAAATAAAGTTTTTGAAAAAGTGAAAGTATCAGCATTTGCAAGTTCATGAAGTGTTTGGTTTTCAATAGTTATATGAAAGAGTTGACAGCTGGCATCGGAATTCAAATATACTCCATCTGAATTGGAGCAACAATGAGATGCTTGTGGCGTACACTATAACCAGTTCTCTGCTTTCAGACAGACTCTCTAACCAGAAACTTCAAGGTGTGAGGGACATATTTCTAGGGACATTTTACAGTTCTGTTTTCTCTGAGTCAATTTTATGCTCTCGAAAGGAATAGTTTTAGGATTTCTAGTAAGCAGGGTTTGATGTATATCTTTTGAATCCTGTTAGTGACCAATGCTGCTCTTTGGTTTAGACAAAAACCGAGCCCTGCAGGCAGCAGAGCGCTTGCAAGCCAAGCTGCGAGAACGTGGAGATGTAGCCAATGAAGACAAATTGAACCTTCTCAAGTCAGTCTTGCAGAGCCCGCTCTTCAGTCAGATTCTGAACCTTCAGGCTTCTGTACAGCAGCTGACAGACCAGGTAGGACACGAGTCTCCCAAAGCCGTGTTCACAGCATGGCATAGATCTTGTGACAGTCTTGTGTTTTTCTGAAAGGCTGATTTTTGTATGTGTTAATGAACAGTTAATAAAGTCATTTAAATCTCCAAATGAGACATTCAGATTCACTGTGACTCCCCACCCCCCAGTTATTTTTGTAATGGTTGTTGCTGTGTATTGTAGATGATATGATGTTGTCTTGAAAGCTGTGTGGATGCTGAAGTATGAGTCCCTATAGGACAAGGGGATGATAAAAATAAGTTTAGGGTAGATGGCTGTGGACTTGGTTTCCATCCCACTGAGGCTTATTGTTCATGTGATCTTCTGCATTCAGATTCAGACATTCAGCACGCTTATAAGATTTCAGATAAGCCTGGATTTGCATGTGTAATCATGTGTGTGAGGAAGGGAAATCACCTCTATTTTGACAGTAAAAGAAATAATTACATTGTCATCAGTTAGAGAAATTGCAATTCTCACTTCTTAAAAGAGTGTAAGTAGCAATTGCTTCCAATGACAGCATCAGATGGTGATAAACATTAGAACTTCTAAATGTAACACTGGTTTTTTTTCCTGTTTAAAAAAAAAAAAAAAGAGCATTGAAATTCCTAGCATTTATATTAAAATTGAAACATTACAATGACAGAACGAACACTCAAGTTAGATGTTCTTTGAACTTTCTTATTTTAATCACATTTCTCACGTTTTTTTTTTAAAAAATGCTTTTTGAAATTGTTGTTATCCTTACAAGGCTTGAAGTCAATCTCATTTATGCCTTCAGTCTAAGTTAGTTCTCATTCTAATGTTCTCAGCATTAATTTAATTACTATGGATGACTTGCTAACAAATATTCTGCCTTAAAAGGTTAAGAATGAAATTTGAAGACTAGTTTTATAATTCAGTGAAAGAATAGCTCCAATTAAAAAAATGTGCCAAATGCAAAAAGAACAAATAGTAGCAACAGAGAGGGAATTTTTTTAATGTCACATAAATTCTTAATCTAGATACTAAAAAAAGATATGCAAAAAACAAAGAATTTTTAAAAATATTTTTCTCTAGTGAATTATTAGTTAATGGTTTTAAAAATTGTGATCATGAATTAAAAAAAGAGTTGTTTTTGTTATATGTAGTTGTGTTTGGGTTTTTTTTTTTGCAAGTTATTAAAAAGATTGGTTTTAGGTACTCCTTTTCAGAATGAATTGGTAAGAGTTTGGAGAGATCAGTGTTCTGAGTAGAAGTGTAATTATGATGTGGAAGATTATCTGGTTTTTCAGAGAGAGTGAAGAAGTCGAACAGATGTCTTCTCCCCTTATTATATTATGTGAAAATATGATTAGAATGGGAGGAAAAGTTGAAACAAAAAGTACTACTCTGTTAGGAAATACGACCAAAGAGAGAAGTAGAAGTATCCCTTCTAGCCCTGAAAGCAGGGGAGACCTAGGTTTATTGGTTGTTGACCTTGTTTTACCATTTCCAATTAGAAGTAGGGTTTGGGCTCTAAAACTTTGGGTCCCATGTGATTCAGCTGAAATCTCCTTGGAAACCCTTGAGCGTAATGTTATCCAGCCAGGTAGTCTGCGACCAAGTACAGTACTGATGAGAAATGCTGATGTATTTCAAGATTCAGGACATTGTGAGGTTTGGGCGTTCTATAGGCATGTCTCAAATGTCTTTGGACTTTTGGCTAGTTGGTCACCTCTTCAAATGCTGAAAGGGACCAAGAAAACCAGCTGGCTCACACCCTGCTTATTACAAATACTTAATGAGTTTGAGTGATTTGTTTGTAATAAGGGCAGAGCCAGAACTGGAAAGTGGTTTTTTTGCCTCCCAAGGCACAGTCTTTCCCCTTTTGTGATTCTGCAGCCTGTCTCACATCTTCTTTTTCTTTTTTTCCTGAGGGTAGAAACTTGGCTCCTAGAGGTCAGGAGTTCAATTCTGGTGGAAACCATCCATGTCTCTCATAGTTTCTGTGACTCTTCACTTTAGTCTTCATTTTACTGACTCAGTGTCCTTTGTTTGTCAAACCATCTTTTTCTTGTATGACTAGACTACCTTTCAAAACCTTGTATTATTTTCTGTTTTAAAGTTTAAACATAAATATTACAGACCTATAGTGTTAGGATTAGATTTTCTGTGTAGTTTACTACCTGTTAATTTGTTAATATTTATAATTTAATTTTTTTTTTTTTTTTTTTTTTTTAAAGATTTTATTTATTTATTTGACAGACAGAGATCGCAAGCAGACAGAGAGGCAGGCAGAGAGAGAGAGGGAAGCAGGCTCCCCGCTGAGCAGAGAGCCCGATGTGGGACTCGATCCCAGGACCCCGAGATCATGACCTGAGCCGAAGGCAGCGGCCAAACCCACTGAGCCACCCAGGCGTCCCTATAATTTAATATTTAATGAGTGAATCTAGGCATGACATTTTTTTGTGCTTTTAAACCAGTAGGTACACCAGTCTGACCAGTGGCTAGCTTCTGTTTCTTATCTTTTACCTGAGTTATGTTTTCAGTTGTGTAATTTTATATGCACCATGGGTACAAGTTAGTGTCTCCATCTTTTTTAGTATTACCAAAAACTTTGACTCCTCCAACTTCATCATCATCCTTCTACATTTTAGAAAGTGAAAGGAATGAATAATTGAAAAGCCTGAGGTAAATACAGCATATTGGAGAATGTGATCATATTGTTGCGTTAATGACAGATGCTGACATGCCATGTTGAATTAAGCTGACTATTTTTCCCCCTCAGATCCTTCTCATTATATCCTTTCAATAATGCGTAATTTTTCCAATTTGCTTCTTCAGTATTAAGACTGCCCTTAGAAATCAAACTGTTTCCCTTTGGCAAATTAAACATTTGACAGGTGTGTAACTGAGAGGGCAAAAAAGCCATGCCCTGAAGGGATGTGCTATTTAAATATTGTCAAAAATATTAACAGGTCTGAGAGCATAATTGATGCCTCTGTTTAATTCTGCCACATTGTGTATTGTTCTAACCGCCAGCTAAAAGGATGTGTGCTATTAAACCTGAATAATCTCTAATAGCTCCAGTTCCTTTCCTATTGCATGATTCTTGTTTAAGTGAAGAGGAGAAAAAAAAAGAACTGTGACTGTGTGTCAATGATCTGTCAGATGCAAATTCTCAAGTAGTGTCCTCACTGTCACCTAGTCATCACAGCTAATAACTGCAGGGCTCAATGCGTATTCATGACAGAAATCCAGCTATTGTGGGGGAAATAAACACGTTAGCAGTTTAATAATAGAAACTTGTCAGCCATGAGGATATTGGATTTGCATATTTATTCTGTGATGTTTCTCCAGTCCAGTAGAGGTGGATACGACTTTCCTGATTAATTAATTGCCTTGCCTTATGAATTGACCATAGACATTAAATTAAATGTCTTTTTACCATGAGTAGGAAGACTGTGAATTAAAATTACTAATTTTGGTAGAAATTTAGGATTAATACTTAGAAATTGACATTGCAGAGATTCTTTTTTAAAGCTATGGCGACTGAGACCAATTCTAAGATTGAGGAAATAATGTATATAATTCAGGTTACAAATGCTGCTCATAGGGGAAACGAGCCTCAGGCCCCAGCATATTCTGGAGGTTTCTCCATGTCCGTGATATCTGGCCTTTTGGAGTATGCTATTCTATTATTTTGTGGCTGTTCTTGTTCGATATTCCCATGCTCCTGTTCATTCACTCTTTTCTCAGAAAAGTGTTGGCTTATACGCATATTATTCAATTGCATAATGTATATAAATTTAAGCCAGATTTTTTTTCTAAGTTTTTATTTGGAAATTTTGTGGCATTTCTTGAAATAATTGGAGAGATGTTGACTTAATGTAGAATCAGGTTGGAAATTATTGTTCAGTGTTGATTAGATTAAGTGGATCCTCCTCTTTAATTTTGGAATACAGTGTTCATGGTATAAAATTTTGTCTTATACTTCTATGCTTTTAAGTTTTACCTGTTCACATTCCCAAAAGAATTTGGAACAACTTCTGATGGCAAAATGTATGAACTAATGGTAGAGCCACAAAGGTAGAGCTAAACGAAGACCAAATAAAAATATCAGAGAACTGAATGTTCCAAGGACCTTCGGTTACTAAAGTTGAGTATTTTCATTTAATTTCCACTCCTCAGGAGCAAAGACAACAACAATTATATAAATATAAGTACATATAAATATAAAGATAAATATACACACATATAGACACAGAGAGAGAGAGACAGAGTGCATGGGAGGGTTGTATATTGTCAGTGTGAGACATCATTCAGTGAGCCAGATTTTCCTTGGCAATGGGAGGGTCTTCTCATGGGTGCTTTTTTAGAAGACTTATAATCATTTATTAATAA
Organism: Lutra lutra; assembly: GCF_902655055.1. Classification (NCBI taxonomy): domain Eukaryota; kingdom Metazoa; phylum Chordata; class Mammalia; order Carnivora; family Mustelidae; genus Lutra; species Lutra lutra. The sequence continues at coordinate 40,185,862 of NC_062290.1, read as the reverse complement.
AGTCAGTAAAAATACTGTGAGTAAAGAAATTCTCATTATCTAGAGGAGGAAAGAGAACATACATTTGTTTTATGTAACTAAATAAGAAAGTGAGTGCTATAAGGAATTACGAACTTTGACTACTAGAAAACCTTACATTGGAGGGAACATAGAAGATGGGTCTTAAAAAATGAGTAGGACTTCTCTGCAGTGAATGGGAAAATTATTTCAGGTTGAGGAAACAGTGTTTGCGGGTAGAGAGAAGTTGTTCTCAAGTGAAGGTGATTGGGGCATATAGCAATGTGTGGAGACATTTTTGACTGTTGTAACTTGGGGTGGTAGAGGCCATGCTACTGGCATGGAAATGAGTAGACATCAGGGATATTGCTAAATATCCTCAGTGCATAGCTCAGCCTCCTAAGACAAAGAATTATTGGGTTTATAATGTGTGTGGTGCTGAGCTTGAGAAACCCTCATACAGAGTCATCTACAGATCTTTGTTATCAGGGCAACAACCTGTGTGTGGGTTCTTGGCAAGGGAGGAAACGTGGGAACCAGATTATGAAGGATTTATTAAGGTAGAGGGTTTTTTTTTTTTTTTTTTTTTTTCCTGGAGGGGAGGTTGTGTATGTTTTTCATCATTCCTCTTTAGCATTCAGCATTCTGTATCAAACTTTGTTTCAAGTTGAAAATTGAAAATTGTATCATCTTCTAACACTTCTATTAAATATATTTAACAATCATTTATTTTTTCTCCACATTTTAAAAATTATAGTGAAACTACCTAACACAGTTAAAGTAAAGGTTTTACTGATATTTTGATAGATAAGACCTTTAATTATAATCATGAAATACCTAAATTGTTCTTCAAAGAAATGCTTCTTCCATCTTTCTAAGAGTGAGGTATACTGAGAGTGCATACTAAGAATACAGCCTCACATCCCGATTATAATTTTAGTAATGGCTTTTCTGCTGAAGTGTACTATATACCATGCATGTTTTTCTGATGCTTTGCCTTAAAAGAGGAACAGCCTTCAGAGAGCCTGGGGGAAATAAGTAGTCAATCACATATTTCACATTTTCACGGGCGCACCTGGAGAGTTGGTACTCAGGTAAATGGTACTCATTTGGTACTCATAATGGTACTCATTTAAAGCTGCGAAATCAGGTTCATGACCAAACTATTGAGGTTTGTTGCTTTTAAGCAGCGGCATCATCAGCACTGGTAATTTTTTTTTCTTTCTTTTTTTTTTTTTTTTACAGCTTTATAAACATATATTTTTATCCCCAGGGGTACAGGTCTGCGAATCGCCAGGTTTACACACTTCACAACACTCACCATAGCACATACCCTCCCCGATATCCATAACCCCACCCCCTCTCACAACCCCCTCCCCCCATCAACCCTCAGTTTGTTTTGTGAGATTAAGAGTCACTTATGGTTTGTCTCCCTCCCAATCCCATCTTGTTTCATTTACTCTTCTCCTACCCCCTCGACACCCCATGTTGCATCTCCTCTCCCTCATATCAGGGAGATCATATGATAGTTGTCTTTCTCCGATTGACTTATTTTGCTAAGCATGATACCCTCTAGTTCCATCCACGTCGTCGCAAATGGCAAGATTTCATTTCTTTTGATGGCTGCATAGTATTCCATTGTGTATATATACCACATCTTCTTTACCCATTCGTCTGTAGATGGACATCTAGGTTCTTTCCATAGTTTGGCTATTGTAGACATTGCTGTTATAAACATTCGGGTGCACGTGCCCCTTCGGATCACTACATTTGTATCTTTAGGGTAAATACCCAGCAGTGCAATTGCAGGGTCATAGGGTAGTTCTATTTTCAACATTTTGAGGAACCTCCATGCTGTTTACCAGAGTGGTTGCACCAGCTTGCATTCCCACCAACAGTGTAGGAGGGTTCCCCTTTCTCCGCATCGAGCACTGGTAATTTTTTACAGTTATATTTTTTAGATTGATGGAAAGATGAGAATTTTGATAACTGGGCATTTTGTTGCTCTGTTCTGACTTTGGTAATCAGAAGGATATGGTTTTGTAGATTCGTAGTAGGGAGCAGAAATGCCTGTGTGTCCTCAGCTTTATTACTTATATAAATGGCCAAAAAAATCACCCTTCTCTCTATGGTTTCTAATTTGAGACTAAAATGGAGAAGATTCATCAGTAGCCATGCTGTCAGTCAAGGGGGAATAACTTCTGTCTCCCAAGAATGTCTGGGTTAAACTATGACTTGGTGGTGTGGGGGGAAGAAGTACAGAGAGAAAGAAAACATGCCTTGACCCCATTAGCAGGAATTATCTAAAATGGGAATGGAATTTGTCCAAGTTGATGTTGCTTGTGAAAATGAAAAAATATTTTCTTACCCTCAAAATGGTTTTACTTTTATGATAGAGCATTGCAGCTGCCTAACTAACAGGGAAGTATTTGTTTCTGAGACTTTAACATACATTATCTAGGAGAAGTTAAAAGAGAAGGAGTGATTCTTGTGTTTTTACATTTACCATAGAGTTTATTTACTGTAGGAATTTCAAATACTTTATTTTTGGTACAATAACAGCTTTTAAATGTTTGTTCCTTTAACCGAAAGTTTGTAAATATAGAGCCTTTGAGGGACTAAAATTCTTGTTTTATCCTGGGCAAGAAGGCACTGTTCAAGCTTTTTATACAGTGCTGGATTAAAATGCAGCACCATCTTGCTATTGGGTATGCATGTGTGTCTAAAACAGCAAATGGTGCTAATTGTATGGTGTTTTTGTGACAAAGTTAAATGGTCTTTGGAGAACAGGGAAGAATGTGAAATTTACTGGGTAAAACCTAAAGGAGGTTTTTAACCTGAGAATATAAGCACAATAGAGGCTGATTTACATCTGAAGCTCTATAACAAGAATAACCACCATCGCCTGTAGGGAGATCTCATGTGCTGTGGATATTGTCTCATTTAGCTCGTCCATCACCTACATGAAGTGTGCACGATCCTCATTTTATCCAAGAAGAAATTGAGGCTGAGAGACCTTTTGTAATGTAATCTGGACTGCACAGTTATTCATTGGTAGATTTAGAAGAATGTACGTCTGTCATACACTGTTTCTAAACCGTTAGTTCTCTGCTGTAAAGGAACAAATAGGTTGGGAAAACAGTTATTAGCATTCCTTATTATGCACTTAATGTTTAGTAAATTCAGAATCGTTAAGATTTGCTATTTCTCTTAAATTCTCCCCCAAATTTTAACTAGAGGATCTTTTCAATATAAACCAGAACTTTCATTCTGCTTTTTAACTAATTATGCTGGCTTTTAAAGTAGATGTGAACTGAGTAGGATAATAGGATAATAGTGGAAGGAGAGACAGTGTGACAAAGTACCATCCTTTATGTGCCTACTTCTGTATATTTAAACTTGTCTGTAGGGTTTGGTTTTATTTTTCTCTAAGCAGACTGTGAACTGTGAATCAGTTTTATTTGTCTCCTAGAAATGTGGGACTGATAGAAAAAACACTACAAACATTCTAACATGTTGTTCATCTAAGTTTCCAATTTCTCTCTCTTTTTGAAAGATTTTGTTTATTTGAGGCAAAGAGAGTGTGCTTGCAAGTTGGCGGGGAAGGGCAGAGGGAAAGGGACAAGGAGACTCCCTGCTGAGTTCAGACCTGCCACCTGCCATCCATGCACTGCTCAGTCCCAGGACCCTGAGACCACGACTTAAGCCGAAGTCAGATGCTTAACCAACTGAACCACCCCAGTTGTCCCCTAGGTTTTCAGTTTCTAGATTTCTGTTTGTCTTGGCATTTAAGGTATATTGATTTACTTAATTTGAATACTTGGACCCCTTTGATGAAGAAAGTTTCAGCATACTTTGATAACAGTATTACTTTTGGTCAATCTATGTTCTGTAATTTTTTTTCCCTTGGAAGTTTTGCTAAGAAAGCACAGAAGTGTTGAGATTTAAATAAAGAAAAGACGTCTGCAAGTACACATCCACACACATGCCTAGACCCTGGTGTATATGCGGTGTTCCACGTGCCATTTGTTCTTACCAAGCATAAAAAGGAGTTTTAGAATTAAGTGCATTTCATATTTGTTTGAAAACCATTTACTAATTTTGGGATAAAATCATGTCATATTCATCTTTGACTACTTTGTACCTAATATGATATTTTACTTAAGTCCAATAAATGATTGCTTAATTAAGAGATATGTAAGTATTCATGAAATTCAGAACTGTTGTGCATCAGTAATTATCTTTTCTTGCCAGAGAAATAATTTTTAGTATAAATAAATTAGCTAAATAACTGAAGTTACTTTGAAGACCTCATGTTTTTCCTGGTAACCATACTGGAAGGAGGCAACACTCATCATCATCATCGTCGTCATAGTGATTACCATATATGAAATGCTTACTGTGTGCCAGGAGCTGTTGTAAGTCCCTGTTTCACCACTGCAACAGTACTCTAAAGTGGTAGCTAGTAGGAGATAGATGTATTGGATAATGTTATTTTCCTTGTTTTATGGATAGGGAAATGGAGGTACTGGGAGGTTATATGTTGGAGCTAGCGTTTAAATGTAGGCTGGCTGACTTCAGACCCCAGGGCTCTGTCACTTTTGTTTCACTGTCCTTGTAAACAGCATAATGAATATGACTGAAGGATATCCTGGTGATTTGAGGCCTTTATTGTGCTGATCTCAGATGCTGGCACTATGGTGTGATAGGATTTGGAGACAGACACAGCCCAGATGTGTATTGTGGCATTGATATTTATCAGTAGATGACTTTAAATAAGAGTTTATTTCTTAGAATGAGTATATATATATATATGAACCTCTTTTCATATATATATATATATATATATGAACCTCTTTTTGCCCCTCTATTAGTTGTAATATGGAACTAAATAACATGGATCTAAAAACTCTAAGGCATTAGGCGGGGAGCTTACCAAGCGTTCAGTAAGTATTGATTCTCTTCTTGGTGCTTCCTCCTCCTACTGAGATTTAATATTCTAAGGCAGCAGATCCCAAACATTTTGGTTTCAAGACCCCCAATACATTCTTAAAAATTACTAACGACATCAAAGGGCTTTCATTTATGTGGTTTTATACATTGATATTTGTCAGGTTAGAAATTAAAATTGAGAAGCATTTTAAATATTTATTAATTGACTTGAAAATAGCAGTAATCTGTTGCTTTAGAAATTAGAAGAGTGGCATTGTTTTACCTTTTTTCACATCTTTTTAATGTTGTTTCATAGAAGACTGGATTCTCATATCTGCTTCTGCATTTGATTTGTTTGGATTTGCTGTTTTAGTTGGTGTATATGGAGAACATGTCGTGCAGATATTTGGCTGGCAAAGGGAGGAGGATAGCCTTTTTTGTGGATACTTTTCTTTGACAGTGCACCAGAACTATTGGTATTTTCTTTTTTTTTTTCTTCTTTTTTTTAAAGATTTGCTTATTTAAGAGAAAGAGCACATGTGTATAAGCAGGCAAGTGGGGACAGGGATACGGGCAGAGAGAGAGAGAAGCTCAAGCAGGGTCTCCACTGAGCATGGAGCCCAAATGGAGCTCAATGCGGGCTTGAGTCCATAACCAAGAGTCAGATGCTCAACTGACTGAGCCATCCAGGTGCCCCTATTGGTAGTTTCTTAAAGTTTAGTTATATGGTGGAATCAGAAATCAAATCAGTGAACATTTTGTACTCTATTATAATAAAATCTGTCTTGTGCTTTCAATATTTTTTCAACCATGCATAATTTTATGATAAATTGGTCATTTGGAAAATTTGAAAAACAGGAAAATTATGTTTCACATTACATTATATAATACCAAAAATTTATACTTGCTAACCATTGCTTCTGGTATTATCAATAGTCTTTAAATTATGGAAAGGTATCAAGCTCAGGCTGGCACATAACAAGTTTTCCAAAGTTCTAATTTTCACTTGAAACCTCAAATTTTACTATTGGCAACAATTACTGTCAGTTGTTTTCCTTAAAGTGAAAGACTTTGTTTATTTTTGAGAAATTGTCTGCCGTATACCAAGTTTGTACCTTTTTTTAAACTTTCATTTGTTTTTTCAAGTAATGTGGTGCTCATGAGACAAATAGCTAGTTCAGCTTGCAACTCAAAAAATAATGCTTTTCCTCTAGATGAGAGTTGTTATTTTTTTTCTTTTTAAAAAGATTCTATTTATTTATTTGTCAGAGAGAGGGGGCACAAGCAGGAGGAGCTGTAGGCAGAGAGAGAGGGAGAAGCAAGCGCCCCACTGAGCAGGGAGCCAGGCACAGGGCTCGATCCCAGGACCCCGAGACCATGAGCAGAGCAGAAGGCAGACACACTCAACCAATTGAGTCACCCAGACACCCCAGACAGAATTGTACTTTTTATACAGCAGAACTGTGTTATGTTCACTTTTCATTTTGAATCACAGAATATTAAAAAGATTTATACATAAGAGTCAAGATTGAATAAAACTAATTTTAACTACTTCATCAATAACTTTTTTTTTTTTAATTTTTTTTATTTATTTGTCAGAGAGAGAGGAGAGCGAGCGAGCACAGGCACGCAGAATGGCAGGCAGAGGCAGAGGGAGAAGCAGGCTCCCCGCCAAACAAGGAGCCTGATGTGGGACTCGATCCCAGGACGCTGGGATCATGACCTGAGCCGAAGGCAGCTGCTTAACCAACTGAGCCACCCAGGCGTCCCTAACTTTTTTTTTTTAAGATTTTATTTATATGAGAGAGAGAGAGCACAAACAAAGACAGCACAAGCAAGAGAGCACAAGGCAGGGGAGGGATAGGGCCAAGGAGGAGAGGGATGGGTGGGACTGAGTGGGGAGAGGCAGAAGGGCAAGCAGATTCCCCGCTGAGCAGTGACACCCCCCACAATGGGGGACTTGATCCTAGGACCCCGGGGGATCATGACCTGAGCCAGAGGCAGCTGCTTAACCAACTGAGACACCCATGCACCCCCTCCATCAAGAACTTTTTAAAGTGACTTAAGCAATGGACTATTGCTCTTGATGAGAAGAGCTGATAAATGTCGAACCTTTTTTTCAGCCTATCGCAGACACCTCTCCCCTGATAACAATAAAAGGAAAGTACTATCAAAAAAGATCAAACAAGTATGAAAAAGAAACCATTGCTTTTGAAATTAGTGGACTTTAATTGGAATTTCAGGAACTCAGGAGATAGGTTAAAGAATCCTGTAATATCTTACTTCATTGTAGAACTTTTTTTTTTTTAATGGTAAACTTAAAATTTATTTTATGACAATAATGACAAAAGTTTAAAACAAAACTGTGGTTGTTTTAAGTTCAGGTTATTTTGCAGTCTTTACTCAAGTATTCATATGCATTTTAGGAAATTGGGGGGGATTTGAATATTTTCAACTATGAGAATTCCTATAGATTTTAGTGAAATTTAGACTGTTAAAAATTAGTTTATAAAATAAAAATGGAATATTCTGCATTATGCTGACTGATCCTGACATTTTTGTGCATTGATTGTAATTATGATGTAATTTTAAGAATAAACAAAATTTTCATAGATGCAACTCTGAATGAAGACTAGAACATTCTACAATAGCATAATCTGCCATGTGGCCTTTCATTTAACTTGATGACATCACTTATGTTGTATGGACTTTGCACTTTTGCACTTGATCTTGTCATTTAATAGTCTATAACAATAGACATTGCTTTAGTTAGATTATTGATATAGAGCATTTATATATGCCTCTCTAAACATCAAAAGGGAGAAGGCAAGAAGAGTCTTGGGTACTCTTTTTCTTTTAATGGAATTTTTTTTTTTTAAGATTTTATTTATTTATTTGACAGAAGGAGAGAGATCACAAGTAGGCTGAGAGGCAGGCAGAGAGAAGAGGGAGAAGTAGACTCCTTGCTGAGCAGGGAGCCCCACACTGGACTTCATCCCAGGACCCTGGGATCATGACCTGAGCTGAAGGCAGAGGCTTAAGCCACTGAGCCACCCAGGCACCCCGAGTCTTGGATACTATTTAATTCATTTTTTTCTTTGCCTTTCATCTTGAGTTTCTTGGTTGATGATTTATCCTTTTTATTTAGCACATGGGGATTTTAGGACAAATGTGCCACTGAAACTTTACAGAGGCAGATACAGAAAACTTACATTCTGATTACTCAGAATGACTGCTTAAATATTTTTGGGTTAAGGAATTATTTTCTAAATTCAATAATCTTACATTTTAAATTTATCAGCCAGCGATCTTCAATGGCTACTTTAAGAATATCTACAAATTCTCGTCCACTATCTGCTTTGCTATTTAACAATTCATAGCTATTAAAAGAAAAGTATTCTATCTTAGTAGGTGTGTGAACTATGCCTGGTGGAGCAATTTTATAGGATCCCTGACATATTAGTGATTATGTAAAGCATTTTATCTTAAAGAGATAAAGAGATACTGTCCCATCCCCTAGAGCCCAATGTCTTAGACATTTGAAGTGCTCACTAAGTATCTGAATGAATGAAACGAAATTCACAGAGAAAATGTGAAATTATTCTTATTCCATCAGAAAATGCCCCCCTTCCCACCACTTTATAATTTGCTGTTTCATTTTGTATTGTTTAGTTCAGGAGCTATGGAGGTACTTTATGTCCAAAATAGTCTCGTCACATTAAGCTAATCCCCTTTGAACATGCAACTCAATTTCTTTAATTAGCTTTAAAAATAAGGATCATTAAATCAGAGTGCCACCATCAATTACTGCGCAAGGGTTTGCCTGTTCAATAATGCATCAGAGTTGTGCTCTAATCAGTATTTCACTGAAAGATTTATGGAAAAGGAGGCCTCCCTTGCTTCCAAACTTGAAATACAGTTCTATTATGTCTAAAATTTTTTTCCTGTGATTGCTACCATTTTAGATGCTGTATTTCATTGAATACTCTTGGTATCCTATCCATTTTAGCATTTCATATTTGGGATCAGTTCCAGAGAGTGTTTTACAGCATTTTTGTAAATGCACAAGAAAATAGGCACTTTTCTTGTTCTGCAAGAAGAAAAGACAAGGTGCAGATTAAAAAAAAAAAAAAAACAACCCAAAAACAGTCTGCATTTCTATGAGGTGCACCTGTTATGGCAAATTCCCCAGAGAGTGCTTTATTTTTTATTTCTCATTATGTTAAGGAGTAACAAACAAACAAAAAATGGGGAAATTGAACTAGCACTAGCAATATATGCTTATAAATTTATTTAAAGTCTACCAAAACTAAGGTTGTAAAAGCAGTGGTCATTTTTCTTGCTTAATGCAAGATAATATATATTTTAGCTTTGATATGATAGAAATATCCATCAAATTATATAAGCATTTGGGTTACTTTATTCTCATTGCTATTCTGTGGGTTTAGAATAGTTGAAATAACAGGAACAGTAAACAGGTTTTGATAATCTGTATAAAAATGCTTTAGGAAATTCAGTTCGATCCTAAGCAATCATTTTTCTAGACAGTTATATAAGTACTTCTGGGAAGATTGATGTTAGCCATTAAAATAGAGCTAATAATATTAACCTCCTTTTCAGTTAACAATCCAGAAGGGATATATGAAACATAAGAAGTCAGTATTTCAGTATTTTTATTGTTAGTTAAGTTAGTTAAGTGAATCTGCATGTTTGAAGATGTTATATTTGGTTAAACTTAGGTACATAATCATATTTATATGATCAAAAATATTTAAGATATTGAGCTTTTCAAGTATTTTTGGAACAAAATTAATTTTGTATAATTACTGAAAAAATTTTAATTTGGAATCTCATACAAATATATCAACCTGTATCAGGGTGGGTCAACATACTTCAGTATAAAAGTATTAGATGACATAGTGATTATTTTTTATTCTAATTTGGTGTGCAATTAAATAATTACAAGTTATAAAAACTCAGTCTTTGAGAAAGAAAAATCTACGTGTGCTAATGAGGTTAAAACGCACTTGCTGAGGATTCATTTTGACTTGAGCACTTGTTGAAGGATTTATTCTGTGGATGGGAATTATCCAGTTGAATCCATACCAACCCTGCAGAGAGTCATACATCACAGTAATAGACTTGGCTTCATCTTCAGATACCCAGTTTCTATATTCTCTTTCACTTAAGGTGAATGCCTGGTAATTGAACTTTAAAATCTGAGTTTCTGTCAGAAGATTTAGCTTGATAATATGGAGGCTGTTCAAAGCACCTTCTTTCTTTCAGAGAAGTGTACGTTTTATCAGTCATTGGAGTGCCAGGTTCTGTGCTCTGATTTTATCACTTACCTTGCAAACTTAAAAAAAAGAGAGAGAGAGAGAGAGAGAATTGACATACAGTAAAGGGCAAAATTAAGTAGTTTAAGGATTTTTTTTTTTTTTATAAATTGAATGTACAGGGCGCCTGGGTGGTTCAGTGGGTTAAAGCCTCTGCCTTCAGCTCAGGTCATGATATCAGGGTCCTGGGATCGAGTCCCGCATCGGGCTCTCTGCTCAGCAGGGAGCCTGCTTCCTCCTCTCTGCCTTCCTCTCTGCCTACTTCTGATCTGTCTCTGTCAAATAAATAAATAAAATCTTAAAAAAAAAATAAATTGAATGTACACATACAACTCTTCACCTAAATCAAAGTACAGAAAATTATTAACACTCCATAATACTCTGTATCCTCTTAGTTGGTCCTCATCCTCTTCCCAAAGAATCACTTTTTTTCCCCAGCCTATGTGAGGTAAAATTGACATATAACTGTGTAAGTTTAAGATATACAAAGTGATATTTGATACACACATACATAGTGAAATTATTACCACAGTGAGGTTAGTTAACATATCTGTCACCTCCGTAATAATGTTTTTTTGTGTGTGTGGTTTAAACATTTAAGATCTACTCACTTAGCTTTCAAATATACCATAGAGTACTGTTAACTATAGTGACCACACTGTACATCAAATCCCCAGAAAGTTCTTGTAACTGGAAGTTTGTACCTTTTGATCAACACCTCCCCACGTCCTCTAGCCCCTGGCAACCACCAGTCTACTCTCTGTTATGTGAGATTGGCTTTTTTAGATTCCTTGTAGAAGTCAGATTCATATACTATTTTGACTGTTACCCATAAGTATTTGAATTTTATATAAATGCAATCTGAGTATACATGCTTTGTTCCTGGCTTTGTCTTCACTTTGTGTCTGTGATTTTCCTTCATGTTGTTATATGTAGCTGTAGTCCCTTTCCATTCTTCATTGTAGGAATGTACTAGGCTATATCTGTACTTTGTTGATAGTAAGTTTTTAACTAGTTTTTGGCTATTATAAACAGAACTGCCATAAATGTTCTAGTACATGTCCTTTGTGTTCATTAAATATGGATTTCTCTTGGATATTTACTTACGAGTGAAATTTCTGGGTCTTAAGTTATGTATTCAGCATTTGTAGATTCTGCCAGTTGATTTCCAAAGAGTTGTGGGTCTGTGCTCTCACTACAATGTAAGAAAATTTTCATGGCTCCACATCAGTGCTTACACTTGGTACTGTCAGCTTTAAATTCCTCTTTTTCTAATAGTAGGCATTCTGAGGGTATGTTGTAGTATTATATGATGACTAATGATACTTTTCATATGCTTTTGATCATTTGGATATCCTCCTTTGTGGAGTTCCTGTTTTAAGTCTTTTGCCAATTTTTCTACTGGTTTGTCAGTCTTTACAGAGTTATAACAGGTGTTTTTTATATTTTCTGAATACAACTTTGTTGGACATTTATATTGCAATTGTCTTTTTTTTTTTTTTTTTTTGCTTTGTGTCTTGCTTTTTGAGTCTCTTAGTTATATGTTTTGATGACCAGAGGGTTTTTTTTTAAATTTTAATAAAGTCTAATTTGTATAACCTTTCCTGTATGTGTATTGCCTTTTTTGTCCTACTTAAGAAATCATTGGTTATGCCAAGGATATAGAGATTTTCTATCAGAAGCTTGTTTTAGCTTCTAAATTTAGGCTGTGTATGAGGTAAAGTATGTATGTTAATTTTCCATTTGACTATCCATTTGAACCAGAACCATTTATTGAAAAGATCATTCTTTTCTCCCTTACACTGGCACACTAAATCATGTGGCCATATATATATATATATGGCTCTGTTTCTAAACTTTAGGTTGTATTCAACTTTTTAAAATAATTTTATCATTTTATTTATTTTTTTAAAGATTTTATTTATTTATTTGACAGACAGAGATCACAAGTAGGCAGAGAGGCAGGCAGAGAGAGAGGAGGAAGCAGGCTCTCTGCTGAGCAGGAGCTCCATCCCAGAACTCTGAGATCATGACCTGAGCCAAAGGCAGAGGCTTAACCCACTGAGCCACCCAGGCGCCCCAATTTTATCATTTTAAATGCAATCTTTTTTTAAGTTCTAATTTCTGTTTTTTTTTTTTTCCCTAGGAAATAGAGCTGCTTTTTTAAATATTGACTCTATCAACTTTATTTAGAATGTTGTTCAGATCTTTCATATCCTTGATTTCCCCTCCCCCCATTCTATCAGTTACTGAAAGGAATAAGTTATAATCTCTACTTATGATTGTGAATTTGTCTGTTTCTCATTTGGATCTGAGTCCTTTGGCCCTACAAATTTTGAGATTATATTTTTGTTTTGATTTTTTTAAGATTTTATTTATTTATTTGACAGAAGGAGAGCACAAGCAGGGGGAGCAACAGAGGGAGAAGGAGAAGCAGGCTCCCCATTGAGCAGGGAGCCCTGTTTTGGGCTGGGATCCCAGGGTCCTGGGATCATGACCTGAGCTGAAGGCGGACGTTTAAAGAGGGAGCAAGCCCCAGGTACCCAAGGAGGTTATATTTTTAGATGACTTAGACTGTCTTGTCTTTTCCTGAATTGAGCCTTATCTATATGAATTGTCCCTCTTTGTCTCCAGTAATGCTTCTTGACTTAAAGTCTGTTCATCTGATACTAGGGCAGGTATACCAGGCATCTTCTGTTCAATGTATATATGGTGGATCTTTCTCCTTTCATCTTTATCTTTTCTGTTATTAACTTGTAACTTCGGTGAATAGCATCTATGTGTTTTGTTGTGTTACACAATCTTAAAATTGTAGTTATTTAATTATTAATAAACTTTAATTGACCTTTCTTTTTGTCTTGTTTATTCATTTTTTTGGTATTAGTTCACTTTTTATTTCATTTTCTTCTGTTAACATGCTACTGATACTTAATTTTATTATTCTTTTAGTGGTTACCCTAAGGATTATAGTAACTATCCTTGGCCTATTTGAGTCAACTTTTAAGAAAAACCTTATTTTGTAATAATTATACATTCTCAATAATTTTTCAGTATTGTATAGAGTGGTCCTCTACGTACGTCAGCAGGTTATCTCCAGTGGTAACGTTTTGGTAACTAAAATAAAATATCAAAACCACGGAAACTGATAATGGTTTAATGTCTATCATTTTTTTTTCAGTTTGTGCCATTCTTTCTCTTGCATAGATTTGTGTAATCACCATCACAATCTAGATACTATTCCATCACCACAATGATCTTTCTGTGCACTCATTAATTGCCATACCCTGTTCCCTCCCTGCCACCATCCCTGTCCCCTGGCAACTTTTCTGTCTTTATAATTAAATCACTTCAAGAATTTTATAAACATAGTCATAATGTATGGGACCTTTGAAATTATCCTTTTTTCATTCCACATGATGCTATTGTGAACCATCCAAGTTGTTGTGTGTATTCATCTTTCCTTCCTTTTTATTGGTTAGTATTATTCCATGCTATGCACCCACCTCTTGAGAGACCCTTTGTTTCTTTACAGTTTTTCACTCTTGTAGATAAAGCTGCTGCATGGTTTTCATGTGCATAATTTTAATTTCTGTATGATAAATGCCTAAGAGTGTAATTGCCATGTTGTAGGATAAATGCATGTTTCATTTTTTTAGACACTGCTGAACTCTTTGTCAGAGGGATTCTACCATTTTACATTCCTGCCTGCACAAGCAGGCCATTTTCTCCACATTCTCACCAGTATTTGGTGCATGTCACTATTTTTTATTTAATCATTCTGATAGGTATATAGTGATATTCTTTGAGCTTTTGATTTGCATTTCTCTAATGGATAATGATGCTGAACAACTTCTGTGTTCTTATTTGCCATCGACATATCCTCTTTGGTGAAATGTCTTTGCTCCTTTTCTAATTGAATCTTCTTTAGCATGGAGATTTGAGTTTTTTTCCCTTTAGGCCAGACATGAGTCTTTTGTCAGATATATAACCCTTAACTTATTATGATTTTACTTTAATTAGAACTTTTGCTACTTCTTGGAAAATGAAAGGAACTTAGTACAGTTCAACCTCCTGTACCCTACTTGTGTCTTCTGTGTAATTATTATGTACGTATCTATATTTCATTTCATTCCTACCTGTATTTAAAACTCCACAAATTTTATTGTTTTAAGACATTGCCATTGATTTACTCCCTTTAAAAAAAAAAAAGATTTATTTATTTATTTTAGAGAGAGAGTTCAAGAGCAAAAGGGGGGAGGGCAGAGTGCGAGAGAGAATCTCAAGCAGACTCCCTACTGAGTGCAGAGCCTGATGCAAGTCTCCATATCATGACACCAAGATCACAAACTCAGCTGAAAAGAAATCAGAGGCTTAATAGACGGAGCCACTCAGGTGTGCCCCGATTTACTTAAATCCTTAAACCCTTTTTTGTGCTCTCCAGTCTTTTTTCTGCATTAGGGAAATTTCTTGAGGGATCTTTTGTGTTTCTGAGAATTTACTTGTGTACTTCTTTCGTAGAATTCTGAAGCAGTACTGTCTCTGTGTGTGTGTGTGTAGGGAAGGTATTCTGAAAATGCTAAGTTGATTTTTTTTTTCATTTTTAGTTTTTAAAATTCTTTTGTCTTCTGTTTTTCATTGATTAACTTGGAAGTTTAGTTGTCAGTTTTATTCTTCTTTGAAGATAAGGTGCCTTTTTGTTCTGGTGGCTTTAGATCTTCCCTCTGTCTTGGCCTTCAGCAGTTTTACTATGAGGTGCTGTGGTAGTCAGCCTCTGGGATGGAGGTGATCCCTGCCTTCTGGTGTTCACGCTCTTGTGTGATCTCTTCTCTTTGAGTGGGGGTCACTTTATTGATTTGCTTCTGATGACAAGAATATGGCAGAAGTGATTGTTTCTTCCTGATACCTTTAAAAATCTTTTCATAGCACTCTCTATAAATTTTCTGATTGATCTCAATGGAAGGGTTAACTCTGATGTAGCTTTTCCCACAGGGTCAGCTTAATTGTGTATAGAGAACCAAAGAGAATTTTTTTGTTTTATTGGGATGCTGTTACAGAAGCAGCTCTCTTAGCACACCTCCAAATAAGTGGCTCGCTAGACGGAAGGATACTGTTCTTCAAGGCGTATGTATGGCTGATGCTCAGAGTGCAAAACACTTATTTTCAGACATTTTCTTGTGTGTACTTCTGCAGCTGTCCCCAGATAAATGTGCATTAATCAGAGTCATTTTTAGAGCTGTTTTGCCTGTCATAATTATTTTTATAGTTATGTGACTTTGTTATATAATATACAAATTTATGGCAAAGGATTTTTTTCCATGAAAACTTACTTAAATTCTTTTGAAAGACTACATAAATGAATTGATAAAACAGTTATTAGTAAATTGGTTGTGTGTAGTCAAACTGTAAAACACTGAAGAAAGATCTCATAAAAATCCGGGTTTCTTAAATTATTTCTCAAGTGTCCATATTCTTGCTTCATCTTAAAGAGACTGAGATGGAAAATAATGCCATATTAAATGAGTGCAGTTCATGTAAAAAAAGAAGTGGGGAGCTCTCATGCATCAAGATATTTGTGAATGAATGTACCCATGCTTTAAGTTAAAATAAAGTACTTAGGTTATGTAGCTGTCCTGTGTTATGAGTTCTACCTTATCTGGCCTTTTGAAATAACAACCAATTTCTGTTCTGACTGCATCCTATTTTTTTTTTATTAAAGATTTTGTTTATTTATTTATTTATTTATTTATTTAAGAGAGGGAGAGAGAAAGAACACAAGTGGGCAGAGGGGTGGAGGGAGGAGCAGACTCCCTGCTGAGTGGGGATCCTTACCGGGGAGTATCCCAGGACCCTGGAATCATGACCTAAGTGGAAGTCAGACACTTAAACAACTGAGCCTCCCAGGACCCCTCTGACTGCATCTTAAAAGAAGGCTTGATCTATACTTCTAAACGTGAAGGGTGTTTCATCCTGCCTTTTTACAAAGAATTTTGACTTTTTAATTGAGTAATTTACATAATATTCATTTTATTATGTTTTAGGTATTAGCACTAATTCAGATCCATAAATTAAGTTAATGTGTTTATTTACTAAAACCATAAAAAGCCTTTTTAGATTGAAATATTCAGCCAGAACTTAAACAGAGAACAGATAATTATTTAGTGACTCTTGCTCATTTACTAGCAACTTCCATAAATCATACAGATTGTTTATCTGTATATAAAAATCACCAGATAGTTGTGTTTTCTTCTGTTTATTTTATATTTATAAACCAAGATGGGAGTCAAGATTTTTTAATTAAAATTTATGTTGTGTCTGGTGTGAACAGGTCTATCAAGACAAATAAGATCCATTCCTGTTTCTCAAGGAGATTATAGCTCAGTAGCCATTTTATTAAATAGTTACGGCAGAGTCAAAGGTGCCTTTGTGCTTTTTTCTGAGTGTAAATCTGCACATTTAAAAACAACCCTTTTGTATGATGATATAATTAAATTGTAGTTTTTAAATACGTGATCTCTTTAACCTCTACGCTTACATTTACATAGACCTCAGGGGCCAAGAGGAGACAGGAGGAGTCATTGACATTGGTAAAAGCCTTAACAAATTTGGAAAAGACCATTGATATTCAGTACTTTTCTGTGATTCTCATAGTACTGTATTTGTTCTGGTCCTGTAACTTTACTTTTGAGTGCCTTCACACCTAGTCTTCCATAAAATCAGAGCTTTTTCATCAGTTAACTCCATATAGATAAACTCTCTATTCTTGGAATGTGATTTGTTCATTCTGGCTTACCGTAGCAGAAGTCCAAATATTTTTCTCCTATGGAAACATACTATAGGCATGAGGTCTTGGTGTGTGGGATCCTCAGCCTGTCACAGATTTCATTATGCCATCTGCTTCAACCTGAGCGGTGTATCTTCTGCTGGCAGACTTTACTGAAGTTGCCATGGCTCAGGATTAAAAAAAAAAAAAATCAAATTTGGCATAAGGAGCTTGCTTTTGAAAAAATAATAATTGATCATTCCTGCTGTAGATTTTAAAATAACCATTTGAAAGGATTCCCAAAACCCTCTTCTCAACTCAGTGATCTCTCTTTCATTTGTGATTGTAGATAGCCAGTATAATATAAGCCAGTATAAGTTGGGTTATTGGTAACTTTGTTAACTTACTGAGTCTTCTGTTTAATTTTAAGGACAGGTTACACGCTCTTAGGCATGAGTTAGTGATACGTTATAAAATGTTTTGATTGCTCTGTCAATGTAAATTTTACCTAATGTCTTATTTCTAGAAATGATACCTCAAATGACCATTTCTTATGTGCATAGTACATAGAAACAACTTCTTGAAAAAATCCAGATCAAAGTCTACTTATTAGGTGTGTGCCTTTGTGTAATATTGTCATCTGAAGGGGCACCTGGGTGGCTCAGTGGGTTAAAGCCTCTGCCTACGGCTCAGGTCATGATCCCAGGGTCCTGGGATCGAGCCCCGCATCGGGCTCTCTGCTCAGTGGGGAGCCTGCTTCCTCCTCTCTCTCTCTCTCTCTCTCTCTCTGCCTGCCTCTCTGCCTACTTGTGGTCTGTCAAATAAATAAATAAAAATCTTTAAAAAATATATATTGTCATCTGAAAAATGGAAATAATGATAGTGGGAGAGTTGTTGGGAGATGAAATCAGAGTAAGTACCTAAAAAAAAAAAAAAAAACCATTTATTCTGCAAATGTATATTGAATACCAGCTCGGTGCAAGGCACTCCTGTAGAGAATGAAGGACATAAGAGAGAACAAAATAGTCCAGTTCCTTCACTGGGGAATTCTACGTTCTAGTCTGTCCACAGGGATTGGGATGGAAGCTCTGTGACAACAGGGTCCATGGCAAGTGCCAAGAAGAAAAACAGAACAGGGTAGGCTCTGGAGCATTAATGGGGGATGTTGTCTTGGGTAGCGTTGTCAGGGAGGGCTTCTCTGGGATGAAGTTGAGCACACCTGTATGAAATTAAGCAATAAGCATGTAGATGTTGGGGGAAGGATGTATTTGGCTGATAGAGTGAGCAGTTTGCTTTGAGGAACTGTGAAGGGGTCGGTGTAGCTGCATCCTGCTGGGTGAGGGACACAGTGCAGGAGATGAGTTCAGAGAGTGATCCAAAAGTATTACTGATTTACTCTTTCTGATAAATAATTGTGGGTAAAAATTTGCAGTACAGACATCCTATAGAAATGGGAAATTATTTAGTTTTAACCTGATAATCTGTGTAATAGACACATACAAGTAATCATGGAATGCTTTTCCAGAATGGAATGATCTTTTTTGTCATTGTTATTACTTCTGTCATTGTATCTGGAGTTAGCCAAACTGCAAGGCTTGAGGGCACAATCCTCCAGATTTCCAACTCTGTTGGAGACTTTTGATACCAGGAGCAAACAGTTAAGGTCTGACTATGATGTTAGAGGGAAGAATCCACAAAAGACCACCTTTACTTCTGAGATGAACTTCAATTTCTGGATGTTCCCCAAACCACCCTCAGGTATGATAATTCAGTATAAGGACCTACAGAATTTATTGGAAGCTTTTCTACTCATGCTTATGGTCCATTGAAAGGAAAGGATCCAGGTATAAAATCAGCCAAAAGAAGAGATACATAGTACAGCCTGAGGATTTCAAATATGAAGCTTCCATTTTCCTCACAAAATGTTTCCTTTTCAGAATTGGTGTGTGACAGTATGCACAGAGTCTTGCCAACCCAGGAAGCTCATCTGAGTTTGGTGTTCAGAAACTTTATTAGGGTATCATTTCATAGGCATGATTGACTGCCTATGTGATTTAGCTTAGTGTCAGTTTGGGCAGGTATCTTGTGGACTTGGAGTTCACCATGAATATCTGGAAGCTCCAAGGGTTTAGAGGTTCCTTCCTAGGAGCTGGGAATACAGGTCAGACCTCTTTTCAGGAAAGACCAAATGTATATTATTCTAAAAATTCAAGAATATAAAAGATTAAATGGCCCGCTCTCTCAGGGACAGCTAATGTTATTATAATATTTTATAATGTGCATATTTTTCCACATTTAATATAAATATAAACATCTTTTTTGAATGTGCACCATGTCATACTGTACACATTGGTCGATAGCTAGCCTTTTGCACTTCAGTGTGCATGTGAATATGTATGTTTGTGTGTGTTTTAATGGCTACCTTAAAGTTGAACACTGGAGGTAGGTTTTGACATTTTTCTTACCTAATAAAAACAATGCTGCATTGAACATCCTTATACACACATCTTTGTGTATTATTCTCATTTTTCTCTTTGAAATTAATTTCTTGAAATTCAGTAGCTCAATCAAAGGAAATGGAAATTTTGAAATTTCATATGTAGTTGATTATTACCCCTCTGGATGTTTTCTACGAAATAGTTTATGGAATGTCAGACTTGTTAATAATCTTCATATTGCTCTCAGGTAAACACTACAACATCGGCAATTTCAAATGTTGAATATGCTCACATTCCACATCTCAGCCCAGCTATAATTCCTTCTCTGCAAAATGAATTGTTCTTATCATCTTCAAATAATGGGAATCTGGAAGCATTTACAGGATCTGGTACTGCACATGTCAATGGGAAACCTGCTTGTGATGAATTTGATCAACTAATCAAAAATATGGCCCAGGTAAGAATATTTCTACTTGTTAGTTACAATAGAACAGTGTAATCAAGTCCTGAATAATTGGAAGAATATGTATATGTTTATATTACATTATATAAATATGTAATATATATTGTTAAATATATTATGAGGACATTTTTAACATCTGAAAAAATTGAAATAGAAAAGAAGTGAATTTTGTGTGAGATTGGATGGTCAAGAAATTTTTGTTTCATTTTTCTTTTTTTTAAATTCTTCAGGATCAATAATAAAATACATCATTCTAGGTGATGAGTGATAAAGGTTATCTGAGGAAATTCTTCTAAATTATTTTTTTAAACTTAGTAATACCACTAATAAAATAACTGGATTGAATGATTAACTTTCAGTTTTATTTTTTGCCTTGTTTCCTGAACAGGGTCGCCACGTAGAAGTTTTTGAGCTCCTTAAACCTCCATGTGGAGGCCTTGGGTTTAGTGTTGTGGGACTCAGGAGCCAAAACCGGGGTGAACTGGGAATATTCGTGCAGGAGATCCAAGAGGGCAGTGTGGCCCACAGGTAAGACTTTCATGGCATCATCTCTGTTTTTGATACTGTATTCAGAAGGTGTTGAAGACCTTGGGAAAATTTAGAGAAAGAAAATGAATAAAAACAGAAACTTAATGTAACCTGTTATTAATCTGTTTTTAGAAATTTTTAACATTACTGTGATAAAAAGCAAGTCCTTGGAAGGGAGAGTATCTTTTAAATGCAGTGATAATCACTTTTTAAAAAGAAAGGAAAGGAAAATTTGAGTAGGACATTAGTCTCATGATTATTAAGTGGGCTCTTTTTGATTAGATTTAAAAGTTGCAGTATTGGAAAGTATACAAGTGACCCATGATAACTTGAGCTGTATTTTTTTAATATGTTCAAAACAACAACTAAACGTATCCACCTTTGCTTTTATCTAAGACAAAACATACCGGTTGAGTGAGTAGCTATAAAGAAGGTGGCTTTTAAATGGGAGAGATTGATTAGGAGTGGATAACTGGAGCCCAGACTTAAATTTTTAAAAGTAAAATTGCAGGGAAAAGCTTAAAAAGTGTGGACATTAGAAAACTGGCTTAAAAGTAACCTGAAAATATATGCCAAAGAAGCTGTCATTTTCTTGAGAGCTGTCAGATGTCTTCTACCCCTTTCTTCATTCCTGCTAGAGATGGAAGATTGAAGGAAACCGATCAGATCCTTGCTATCAATGGACAGGCACTTGATCAGACAATTACACATCAGCAGGCTATCAGCATCCTGCAGAAAGCCAAAGATAATGTCCAGCTAGTTATTGCCAGAGGCTCATTGCCTCAACTCATCAGCCCCATAGTGTCCCGGTCTCCATCTGCAGCCAGCACAATTTCAGCACACTCTAACCCGGTGAGTACGTAAGATTTGTAAAAGGGACAGATACTATTTTTTTAGTTCTTTTTGGTAGTCTACAGATTTCCGTTTCTTGTAGGTCCTTATATTTCATGAGTTTTTCCTATTTTATTCTTTTATCTCTCCCTCACTGGAATATTAGTTATTTAACTATAATTAAGT
The DNA here is from genome assembly GCF_902655055.1 of Lutra lutra. Taxonomy (NCBI): domain Eukaryota; kingdom Metazoa; phylum Chordata; class Mammalia; order Carnivora; family Mustelidae; genus Lutra; species Lutra lutra. The sequence goes on along the minus strand of NC_062290.1, from coordinate 40,164,391 downwards.
TACTACCTTCTAAGTCAACTTTTACCTTTCTTTATGTATTCTTCTAGTTGACCACATTCCTCAAAAAAAAAAAAAATCTGTTTTTCAATATACCTGATTCTGTCTGTAGACAGATAATAGTCTTGTTTTTGCTTTATAAATTATAGAATTATAGTCTTTGAGTTAGCAGTCAGTGACTTTAAGGAGCCCTCTAATTTGAAATCCTGTGAAGCAAGATTTTATAGAAGATAATCTTAACAGGTGATGATTTTTCCTTGATCTTTTCTTTTTTTAGAAGTTCTACAAAGGATCTTGCAAATCAGTGCCTATCTTCAACTGGTTAAATGCGGTTACTAAAAAGATGTATTGATAATTTCAAGAATGACTATATCAATAGCAGTAACAATCTGTTGAAAGGGAAGTATACTAAATGAAAGGGACATTGTTAAGGCTTATTATATCTGAACTCCATTATTTGATACCAATCACAAAATAATATTCACAAAAATCTCAGTCATAATAAAACTTTAGTTTTCCCCAATTTTTTCAAATTCATATAGGAGTTTTGTTTTCAGGTTCACTGGCAGCATGTGGAGACTATTGAACTGGTGAATGATGGATCTGGACTAGGATTTGGTATCGTTGGAGGAAAAGCAACTGGAGTGATAGTAAAAACCATTCTGCCTGGAGGAGTAGCTGACCAGGTAAGCTACTCCAGTAGGTGTTTTATGTTGCTTTATCAAATTATATGCCTTCATCTTTTATATTTTCTCTTAGGAAGAACAAACTTTGGCCTTATGTGATGTCAAAGAAGCTGGGTTAGAAGCTTCTGTTTTGCGGGGCTTTTCTGAAAGTGTGTTCTTAACCCTGGGAGAAAGATCTTTGAAGAGGGACATTGATGTTAAGTTACAGTTCTATTTATTTATTTTTTTAAAGATTTATTTATTTCAGAGAGAGAGAGAGAATGAGAGAGCAAGGAGGAGGGTGGAGGGAGAGGGAGTGAAAGAATCTCAAGCTGACTCCCCGCTGAGTGCGCGGCTTGATCCCAGGACCCTGAGATCATGACCTGAGCCAAAATCAGGAGTTGGGGGCTTAACCAGCTGAACCAGCCAGGCACCCCTTAAGTTAGAGTTTTAGACAATGATCTTAAGACCTTTGTAGAATGACAGACTAAAGCCCAGGTTATGGATTTGATCATTATAGAGGTAGCTACCCTTTATTTTATGATCACAAATTGTATTTGTAAAACTAGTCAGCTGCTTTATAGCCACAAGGTATTATGGAAGGAAAAATACTTTATTTTATTTTATTATTTTTTTAAGATTTTATTTATTTATTTGACAGAGAGAAATCACAAGTAGGCAGAGAGGCAGGCAGAGAGAGAGGAGGAAGCAGGCTCCCTGCTGAGCAGAAAATCCGATGTGGGGCTTGAACCCAGGACCTGGGATCATGACCTGAGCCGAAGGCAGCGGCTTTACCCACTGAGCCACCCAGGCGCCCCAGAAAAATACTTTATTATTGAGAGAAAAAACAAGTCCCTTTAGTGATGGGTCACTTGTGTCATCTTTGTAAATGGAGCACAGCCTATTTTTATCACTTGGAGTAGTTTGTGCTGGTATTGCCATTTATGTTCTGTGACACTGCTGGAATATATGTGAGAAAAATTGTTGTAAAGTTACCAGTTATAACTTACATTTTAATTTGAGAAGTTCTAGTGTTAAGTGACTTTTTCTTTGGTTATAACATTTTGTTATAAAGTCGTTTGTTTTTGCATTGTATGTTTAAACTTAACCTAGTTAAGTCAGTTCATAAAATATTTCTCATATTCCTAAATGAAAGGCCTGTTTAATGGCAGCTTTATCAGTAGAGGTATTGACAGTAGCATAGTAATATGAATATTTCCTCCCTTTTAAATATTAGCCAGCCTCTAACAGTATTTAATGAAATTCCCCTAGTTGACTGGTCTGCAATAAATTGAGCTTTGTCTTCAGTATAGAACTGCAGTACCCAATACTGTAGCTGCTTGTAGCTACTTGCTACTTCTAAAATTCAAGTTTAAATTAATTAAAATTAAATAAAATGAATGCCTAGGGTTCCTGGATGATGTAGTCAGTTGAGTGTCCGACTCTTGGTTTCAGCTCAGGTCATGATCTCTTGGGTTGTGAGATCAAGTTCTGAGTTACGCTCCACGCTCAGCACAGAGTCTGCTTAAGATTCTCTCTCTTGTCCCTCTGTCCCACCCCCCACCCATCCCAACCCCGCTTGAGCTCTCTCTAAAATAAATAAAGGAAATTTTTAAAAAATAAAATGATAAATTCAGTTCCTTGATTGGACTGGATACATTTCAGGTGCTCTATAACCACATGTCACTGGTAGCTGCCATACTGGATGATGCAGAACATTTCTGTCCCTGCAGAAAGTTCTAGTGAATAGTGTTTGTATAATAATAAGACTCCATCTAAATTTTCATCTATTTCATTTGAAAATTATTCTGTTAGGGAGATTTTTAATTGAAAGTATAAGACAGAAATGTGGTATTTGTTCACTGCTTTTTAGTGGTTTTTCTATAATTTTTGAGTAATGTGTATTTGCATATGCTACATCTTTGCTTAGTGGCATTTTCTTTTCTTTTCTTTTTTTCTATTTCTCAAAAAACTTATAAAAGACCTAATATTTTCCTATATACAGTGGGTAGAAATCAAATTGAAATGCTGTTATCAACTATTGATTTAAGGAATGTTTGTGAATTTCAGTTACTTATATCACATTGAATAATGTTAAGATGCATCAAAAGACAGTTAAAATAATAACCACATGTTTCATGTTCTGAGATTGGTAATTCACATTACTGCTGTTTTTAAATTATTTTCTTTCCCTCATTTAGGATTTCCCTGATGAAATTAAAATATAAGTAGCCTGATTAATGGATCTCTTTATTCAGCATGGGCGATTGTGCAGTGGAGACCACATTCTAAAGATTGGTGACACGGATCTAGCAGGAATGAGCAGTGAGCAAGTGGCACAAGTGCTCAGGCAGTGTGGAAACAGGGTTAAATTGATGATTGCAAGAGGTGCCATTGAAGAACCAGCAGCACCCACCTCTTTGGGCATCACCCTTTCCTCATCCCCATCTTCTACACCAGAAATGCGGGTAAGTAGATAGAAACAGTTACTCAGAACCTCCATAGACAGTAACATTTAGATAATAGTGATGTTTCAAAACTAGATTTAATGATATTCATATATTAGTGCTAAAGAATGAAAATTCAAGTGTAGATTCAGCACTAATAACATCTTATTAATTAGGAATCATGTGTAACAGATGAAAAATAGGTTTCTTTAAAAAATTCTAGATTACTCTTTTACATTTTTCTCTAAGCACATTTTTGAGGATAATCTTTTGGAAGATAATAAAATTTTCAAGAATTATTTGCTACTAATAATTCAATGTTTAATTTTATCTTTCTTTTATTTAGAAGGCTCTCTGTTAGGTGGGCTGTGAGTTACAATCATTCTCCTTCAGTCACTTCCCTTTTAGTATCTGTTTTGGGGGTAGGAATAGGGGTAGGAGTATCAATAAAATATTTTTATCCAAAAATCTCTCATATATTTAAGAACAGAATTACATCCAATTTCTAGGTAAGCTCTATAGCAAATGCAAGTCCTGTATTCCTTTCTCATAGATCTAAAAACATCTATCATTTTTTTTTCTGTTAAAGTTTTTCTAATTAGTTGCTACAGATTCTTTTTTAATAGCCTAACCTCCTCCACAAGCCCTTTAAAACTTTATTAGAACACTTGAAATTTCCATGATTCTGTTGTTTTTAGGATTGAGTTAGTTGCTATTTTTTGCAGAGGAAAAGAAGTAAAGAAAGAAAGCTTGTGTATGAAAGTATTTAAATCACATTCTTTTGTGGTAAACAAAACATTTATTCAGCAATATATAAATGAATGCACTACCGAAAACCACTTGATGTAATTGAAAGCTTAGAAAAATATCTATTCTGTGCATATCATCATTTCTGAAGCTTGTGCCCCTTTTAAAACCATTCGATAGTCAAATTGCCACCCTCTAAAATAGCACTCGCATAAGTCTTATTAAAAATAGAAAACACATTTGTTTCAATTGAAGCAGATTTCATCCTGTCATTTTCTTGTAATTATCTAAACTTTAAACTTTTGCTAAGTTTGCACAGATAATTATGTGCAATAAAAAATAAATCAAACTTTACTATAAAATTATATCTCACTTAGATGGACTATCAGTGAGATACAGTCAGAGTTTGCTTAAATAAAATAAAAAAAAATTACCAGCAAGCCCCAGCCTATATGTCCATTCGAGCCTTCGTTCTGTTGTGATCTTTGTAAGGTTCTCTGGGGAATCTGCTGGTACCACACAAGCACATAATGCCAGAAGCTTGCTGATGACTTACTGCACTAGTCCGCTAACACTGAATTCAGAGAACCTTGCCCTTCAGTCCAGTGTATAATTAATAACAGTTTTCCATGGTAGAGAAACCTGTTGTCAGCTGTCTTTCAGGAATGAAGATCAATGCAGAAAGGCATACTTTCCATATATAGAGCTTTTCAAGTTAAAGTCTGAATTTACAAAACAAATACAGTACAACAATTTTAAATAGCTCTATGTTGCATTTCACAGGTTTTCAAAGTCACCATCAGTATATTAATAAAATATCTGGAAGATAGGTTAACTCCACTCGTGGTGTTAGCATCAGCTATCCACTTAAGATAGCAGTAGCAGCAAGTTAGTGGACACTGTGGCTCCTGTTTCTACTAGGCATTTTACACCCTGCAGAGCATTTTTTTTTTTTTTAAAGATTTTATTTATTTATTTGACAGAGAGAGATCACAAGCAGGCAGAGAGGCAGGCAGAGAGAGAGGAGGAAGCAGGCTCCCTGCTGAGCAGAGATCCCGATGCGGGGCTCGATCCCAGGACCCTGAGATCATGACCTGAGCCGAAGGCAGCGGCTTAACCCACTGAGCCACCCAGGCGCCCCCCTGCAGAGCATTTTAAGACCAGGGGTTTTGCAACTCACTTACCTGTATGTGAATTCTGCCTTTAATAGATTGCTTACTGTTTGTCCTTGAAAAGGTTTATGTTCCTCACTTTCCCCAGAGAAAAACTGATAGGAATTTTACCTCCCTTACAGGCTTGTTTTAAGGAGTAAATTAAAACATGTCAAGTGTCTGTTATGTAGAAACTGCTCAATAAATGTTAGTTGGACTTGTTACTCTTATTCCTGGTAGACAGTTGAGCAAAGCAATGATTAGAAAAATTCAGATTTGAACATGTTGACCTGAATTCAAAGCATAAGTTCTTTCAGTTGTAGAAATAAAGATAACCATGCTGAAAATAGAACTTGTTAATAAGAGAGTATTTGATTTTTAAAATTTTGTATACACAAATAATAATGCATTTATTTGATAAGGGGGTGTTCGTCCTTACTGCTGACATTACTTTTGAGTAACAATGTAATGCTCAGTTCATGTTGTCATGATTGGAGGAGTAGTCCTTTTCTAGCAGAGTTCTTTGCCATCTTATGATATATTATTCCTAAATATAGGTTGTTGCCTTTTGAATTTATCTTGTTTACAGGTTTATTGTCCTGCATATTTATTGATTGATTTTATTTTAGGTTGATGCTTCTACTCAGAAAAGTGAAGAAAGTGAGACATTTGATGTAGAACTCACTAAAAATGTCCAAGGATTAGGAATTACCATTGCTGGTTACATTGGAGATAAAAAATTAGGTAGTTTCAAATTTTTTTTTTTAATTTGGGAATTGCCTCTAATATCTTTGTCTTGTAAAATAGTGAATTACTATTCTGTATTTTCAGATTGTTGGATAAATTGATCAAAAACTTCCTTCGGAATAATACACTGTAGAAAACTCTGATACTGTGCTTGTCAGACAAAATCACTGTCTTATTCTTGAGACTAAGTTTCTGTTGGTTTTGTTCCTATGGTTTATTGATTTATATTTATTCAAAATTAGGACTTTATATTTGGAGAATAAAGGATGGATAGTTTTTGAGTGTGCTTTGCAAATAGTAAAAAAAAAAAATCCAAAAACCCTATTTCTAATCTTAGAACCTTCAGGAATCTTTGTAAAGAGCATTACAAAGAGCAGTGCTGTTGAACATGATGGAAGAATCCAAATTGGAGACCAAATTATAGCAGTAAGTAACACATTTAATAAGAGCTTTGTTAATTTTCATGGTTGATAAATGCATTCTCCTAGTTTGCTCAGTTTTGAGAACTACAGTTAGCTCCATACTAATTTAAGCTTTTTGATGATTTGAAGCTGTCATTACAATTACCCGTTTTGTTGTTTTGTGGAAGAGCATTGGATGGAAGCTTCACTGATCTCAATTCTAAATAATAGAATAATTTCTGATATAGCTGATTTCTGGTTGTAATGAGTTTGTTACCTTATTATACTTTAGTTGCAGACAATCTAAAGACCAGTATCATAATGTTTGGTGTACTTGAGTCTGAATTTTGGGATGTGTGCATTTTTTTTAATATCAGCGGAATGAGACTGTGTTGTTGTTGGCTCCATGTCCAGGGCTTCTTTTAGGTCTAAGAATATACAGGAATAAAAGAAATAGATCTTAACTCCCTCTTAATCAGATCAAGCCCGTCATTGTTTTTGTAGTAACTTCGGTATGTTTTGAGCATATTGCTATTCAAGGCAGTGTACAGAAGAATACAACTTCAGTTCAGTGTTCTTGCAAACTGGGCTGCCCTAGGTACTCCTTAAAACACATATCCGAGAGACCCTACACCAGTGGCTTCTTGGTCAAGTAAGTTTAGCAAAAACTGATAAGGTCTCTTAGGGATTCATAATGCACATTGAAAAATCGAAGACTCGGGGAAGTTCTGCAATTAGAGAAAAGTCAGCTATTTTACTTTGGGTTTTCCTAAACTTTTGTAATCGTGGGCTCCTTTTTCCTCAAACATCTATTAATATTCTTTGGAAGACATTTTGGAGAATACTATTTATCTTAATATATATTTGTTTATGTTTAATTACGACTTTGTTGTTTCTTTGGGATTTTATTATGATAAGAATGTAGAATGTTAACATAAGATTCCTTGTTCATAGTGGCTTTATTCATAATAGCTGAGATGAGGAAGAAACCCAAATGTCCACCGATGGATGAATGGATAAATGAACTGTGATATCTATCTATCTATCTATCTATCTATCTATCTATCTAATGGAATATTATTTAGTCTCATAAAGAAGGAAATTCTGTCACATCCTGCAACATGGTTGAACCTTAAGGACATTATTCGAAGTGAAATAAGTGAGTCACAAAAAGACAAGTACTGTATGTTTCCACTCACATGAGGTACCTAGAGTAGTCAAACTTATAGAAACAAAAAGAATGGTTGTTGCAAGAGTCTGAGTGGAGAGGTACATGGGGAGCTGTTTAGTGGGTACAGAGTTTCAGTTTCGCAAGGTAGAAACGTTCTGGAGATCTATGCATGACGCTGAGTAAACTTAGCACTACTGAACTTTTACAGGTAAAAATGGTTAAGATGCTTAATTTTTTGTTATGTGTTTTTTACTGCAATTAAAAAAAAGGGGGTGCCCACTTCTACATTATAACTTCCTGAGTCTTCTTGGGCTTAGTTCTGTAAAACTAAGTACACTTGTTCACCCCTTGAAACCTATTGTGAAGATCAAGCTGTGCTTGCCACTTAAGTTGGCTATGACTTGGGAATGAGTTTTAACCACTGTCTCTTCATTTGTCATACAATGAAAATTAACTACTTTTTTTTTAATTTTGGAGAAAAGGAGTGGAGAGAGAGTGTGCATAGATATAGACTCTAAATCCATATCTATTACTGAATTAAAAATTGAAAACATAGCTAGGGTACTTTTTTCCCTGAGGTATGTATTTTATTTTATTTTACTTTATTTTATTTTATTTTATTTTATTTTTTTAAAGACTTTATTTATTTATTTGACAGAGAGAGATCACAAGTATGCAGAGAGGCAGGTGGCGGGGGGTTCCCTGTTGAGCAGAGAGCCCAATGCGGGCCTTGATCCCAGGACCTTGGGATCATGATCTGAGCCAAAGGCAGAGACTTAACCCACTGAGCCACCCAGACACCCACGATACATATTTTAATCCATTAGAAAACTTTTTTTTTTTAAAAATCAGCTTTATTGAGATATAATTCACATAACCTACAATTTACTCATTTAAAGGGTATAGTTCAGTAGCTTAATTTAGTATATTCACAATTGTGCATCCATTATCACTGTCAATTTTAGAAACTTTACGTTTCCTTAAAAGAGAACCCCATACCCAGTAGCAGTCTGTCCCTAATTCTACCAACTGCCCAGCACTAGAAAACTACCAGTCTTTTTTCTGTCTCTATAAATTTGCCTACTCTGTATATTTCATGTAAGTGAAATTATGCAGTATGTGGTCCTTTGTGACTGGTTTATTCTGCCTGGCATGTTTTCAAGTTTCATCCATGTTGTACCATGTATCCATTCCTCATTTCTTTTTATAACTGAGTTATATTTCATTGTATGGATAACCACATTTTATTTACCCATTTATTAATTGATGGACATTTGGGTTGTTTCCATTTTTTGTCTGTTACAGATAACACTGCCGTGAACATTTATGTACCAGATTTGTATGGATGTATATTTTCATTTATCTTGGGTTTATACCTGGGCATAGAATTGCTGGATCCTATGATAACTGCTTAGTAAGCTTCATTCACCTATAAAATGGGGAAAAGGAAACTTTCCCTTGTATAATTTTTAGGAAGACCAAATGAGTAATTCGTTAAAATACTTGGTATAACACTTTGCATGTAAGTACAGTTTAATTAATGAAGTAGTTCCTTACTGAAGGCCTGAAATAATTGCACATTTAAAAGCACAATATCTTTCCTCCAAACTTGTCATTATTTCCATTAAGTGGAGCCTCACATAGGGTTTTGCTTAGGTAAGATCAGTAATGAAGGGAATTATTGACTCGAAAGGAGAGGTCTCCTTCGTATGAAGTGTTTTCTTGTTTTCAATAAAGCCATTTATCTTCACTGTTATCAGTGTTCTGAGTTTTAACTTTTAGCAATATTCTCTTCCTTCAGAGTTAGGAGCATCTCAGACTGAGGAAACATCATGCAATACTTTTGGCCATGCATTAATTTTTGTGAAATATCACCATCTTGTGGACTTTTGAGATACTGGTGGTAAAGTTCCTCACACTGGTTGCATTTTCACAACTGCAGTCTTTGTTTTTCCTGGCTTTGTTTTGGTAGCAGCTGTTGGAGCTGAACTCAGTTTTTATTTTGTAGTTGTACAGGCAGTGAGAAGATTGAGAAATTATTTCTTGCTATTTTGAGGAGATAGTGTTTTATTTTTTAATTTTTTAAATTTTTAAAATTTTTTTTATGAACATATAGTGCATTTTTAGCCCCAGGGGTACAGGTCTGTGAATCACCAGGTTTACACACTTCACAGCACTCACCATAGCACATACCCTCCCCAGTGTCCATAACCCCACCACCCTCTCCCGAAGGAGATATTGTTTTATAACATTAAGCTTACTTTAAGATTCCTGTTCTACAAATTGTGCTCTGTTGACCCCTAGGGTTTCACTGTAGACATTACAGGGGAGGGAATAGAGCCAATGATTCCATGTTATTCCGCTTTGTTTATTAGTATTCCATTTAAGAATTATTTGATCAGGGGCGCCTGGGTGGCTCAGTGGGTTAAAGCCTCTGTTTTCAGCTCAGGTCATGATCTCAGGGTCCTGGGATTGAGCCCTGCATCAGGCTCTCTGCTCAGCGGGGAACCTGCTTCCCCCTCCCCCTCTCTGCCTGTCCCTCTGCCTACTTGTGATCTCTGTCTGTCAAATAAATAAATAAAATCTTAAAAAAAAAGAATTATTTGATCAAGGGATTCTATTATATTTTAAAAAGTTGACCAAACTGCTCATCAGATGGAATCATATATTCACTCTTCTTAGATTGATGTATAGAAATCCTTGGTAAAAGCAGTATGGAATTATGATTGATTAAAAAAAAAATATCGTGGAGCTGGGTGGCTCAGTTGGTTAAATGTCTGACTTTTGATTTCACTCAGGTCATGATCTCAGGGTCTTGAGATCCAGCCCTGCACCTCGCCCCCATCGCTCAGGGCAGAGTCTGCTTGAGAGTCTCTCTCTCTCTCTCTCCCTTCGCCCCTCTTCCTGCTCACTTGGTGGGCACGCTCTCTCTCACAATCTCTCTAAAATAAATACATAATAAAATTAAAAAAAATTATTAAGCAGGTAAGGAAGGAAAGGCGTCAAATGCCGCTTTTGATATTCTGACTTTGTTAATAAGCTCCAGTTCTCTCTTACTATGTATCTCTGTAAGGGGCACTGCGGAAGGGCTGGGCTGGCTAGATTGAGTGTACTCAGGAGCTGGGGTTTTCTAGTTGTTTCAACTAGTAATTCTCTATCATTGTTCCTGCTAATTGTGGTGTCTGCTCTGTGCATTACGAGGTTATTGGAGCTTTCCCTGAGAGAGCACACAGGCAGTCTCCTGCCCTTGCATCTAGTTCCAGAGCATTCTTATCTGTGGTATGATTATGTCTGAAGCCATGTCTTAACTCTGCCTGTGATTGTAACAGACCAGACCTGTCTGGGACCCCGATTTGGGCTTTGTTGACCATATCTCATATGTATGTTAAATGTAGTGATATTTGAACAGAAACTTCTCTCAAGAAAGATAGAGATTTTCATGTTTTTTAATCACTCCTTCACTCTGTTAATAATGCCAGCTTCAGAGTTTCTTCCCAGTGTAAAGTACTGGGCACTGTAATTTTGGGAAAATAGGTACCGTTATTCCCATATTACAGATGAAGATAATGAGAAATCTGAATTGAACTCTTTTGAAATTGACTTTTGAAAGTCCATGGTTATTCCATTATACCAGTTTCTTCTGTGCTGGTACCATCTCTGACATTTGGGTAGGGAATATGTTTTTAAATTCAGGCCACCAAATTTTGAAAATAAAGGAAGACTGCAGTTTTTAAAAAATGTATCTGAGCTTTATTGCTATTAAGTTGATAAAATCATATGCATTTGAGTTTTTAAAATTAAACTGAATCTGTAAAGAGTCGAACAATAAAAGTCTATTGTAGGTAAAAACTTGTAATAAGTTCTGTGAATTTTAAGAATGTTTATGGATCCTTAAAGTTGAGATTTTTTTATGAGTTTTTTCTTACTTTCTTTACTGATAGTAAATAACATGATCGTTTATTTTAATTTTTGTCTTTGAGGTTTAAATTTAAAGTAAGATGCTATAATCTGAGTTTATTTGTTCCAAGAGGTAACTTGCTTTACAAATAAATCCTTGACATATGCACTGACGGCTCTATATTCCCATTTGGGATGAATATCTATTGCACAAACAGCAGTATGTTTTGGCGACATCAGAGCCTGTCCTCTTGGAGCATGCAGTCACAAAATTCATAATGACAGAGAATATAAATTAAAATTATGGTAAATGCTGGGAAGGAGAAATGGTAAAGGGGACTTTAACTATAGTCAGAGACCTTAGGGTAGTTCAGTTATGGAATATATAGCACTGAGATGTAAAGCAAGTGTAGGTGTTTTCTAGGTGGGCAGATGAGAGAGAGTACAGGCTAAAAGAAGTTCAGGGATTCGAGACTGGGGGGGCAGAGTCTGCAGAGGCCTCCAGGCTGAGGCGAACATTGCAGGGCAGGAGTGGATATGAGCCCTCAGGGGCGGGAAGCCCCAGGGGATAGGCAGCGCCATGCCTGATGAGATTGGTGGTGCATCTGGGGAGAGTTGACAAAGTCTTTCTAAGCTATGTTCACAATATGGAAAGTTGGACTAAGGAGTGTCCTAGGGAAGGCAGTCTTGGGACGATATGATCATATCTGTAGTTTGGAAAGATCACAAGCACATCTTCAAATGTTTTATCCTCTGTGAACTAGGAAAAGGGAAAGTCACATGTGTTTTCTGAAGAGGCAGAGAAATAAGGAAGGTGGTTTTGTCATCCTTCTTTTTTAAAGCCAGAGTAAGTATGATATGGAACACATCAGCACTCTCAGAGACCACTTTTCTCATTGTCTTCTACACGTTTATACACTGTATAGTACTGGCTTCCAAACTTGACTGTGTGTCAGGGTCACCTGAGGAACATAAAAGAATATTCTGACCCCGGAACTGTTGGTTCATGATGTCTAGAAATGAGACACCATCATCTGTAAAATAAAACAAAACTCACCTGGGTAATTCTGGTGCATCTAAGTTATTACTGGTCCCCAAACCGGGTGTTAGTTCATTCTCCAATTAGGGGGTACTCAGTCTTGTTGATTTCCCACTAACAAGCAGTAAACACGCATTTGGTGAATTGATAATACAAATATTCATTTATTTTTTAACATGTCTTTTCTGATCACAGGTAGATGGCACAAACCTTCAGGGTTTTACCAATCAACAAGCAGTAGAGGTGTTGCGACACACAGGACCAACTGTGCACCTGACACTAATGAGGAGAGGAGCGAAGCAGGAGGCTGAGCTTGTGTCAAGGGAGGATGTCACAAAGGATGCAGTTTTGTCTCCTGTGAATGCCGGTGGAAGCAAAGGTAATGCCTGGTTAAACTGTTTCTCAGTTAGACCCTTACATCATTTAGATTTTTTTTCTAATTCCGAAAATACCTCAAGAATGGTATTTAGTCCTCACTATTCATTATGAGCCAAATAAAAAGGAAATTTGGTGACCTTGGGACTAACCAGAACTAGCTATGTGTCCATTCAGTGCAGAAAGATCTCCCGAATAAAGCAGATCTCTTTCTTTCCTGTTGATTGAGGCACATGACTCTGAAATTACTTTTGGGTGTCATTGCCGAGTTTTCTGTTCAGGGGAGCCTGTTCTGCCCAGGCTAGGTCTGCAAGCCTCGTGTTCCTAAATGTCCAGCCTTCCTTGGAGGAATCTACTTTAATAAGACATTTAGAAATGCCATTCATAAGCTGTTGGTACATGAGTATCTCTGAAAATTAGTGAAACCCCCTGGTAGCTGACTGATGTAAGTTTGTTGGTAGAAGTCAGGGTTTTGGTTTGAAAATGCTGCTTCATTTCTCAAACTATTGACCATTCTGGTATTTATGCCATATACTGTTTATTACAGCAGTAGGAGACAGGGAGGCAAATCGCACGAGAAATTTATTGCTTTTTTTTTAGAGAGAGGGAGACAGAGTGAGGCGGGGGGGAGTAGAGGGAGACGGAGAGAGAGAGTTTCAAGCCGTCTCCACACTCCGCACGGAGCCCGATGTGGGGCTCAGTCTCACGACCCTGAGATTGTGATCTGAGCTGAATTTAAGAGTCGGACACTTAACTGACTGAGCCACTCAGGGGCCCTGAGAAATTTATTCTTTATCATGTTAACAGAGTTTCCCTTTTAAGTACAAGTGGTTATTGATAAGTTTACATACAGGGAACACTCATCTTGGGGTTCAGATAAATCAGTGGGATTTGAAAAATTTCATGTGCTTGATTATATTATAGATGTAACTACTAAAATATTCTTATCTTTAAGAAAATTATGAAAAAGATGAAGAGTCTTCATCTTTGAGTAGAAACACCAGCATATTACCCGTTGAAGAAGAAGGTAAACACCTGGAGTGATACTCCTGTGTTCTTTATCGTCTGTTTGTTTGTTTCGTAGAGAGACTGTGTTTGTAAATGAGATTGAGCCTCTGTGGAGAGTAAATTGTTAAAAAATCTATCAAAAAAGCAGAAGAGATAGTTTCTAGTCCTTATTTATAGAAGAGATTAATTTCTCTAGTAGATTAAATTAGTTCATTTACACCTGGTATATTTTCCGGCTGTACGTTATTCTTTCTTACATATTGTTAAAACCAGAACCCTTAGGAATCTGTAAGTTATGTACAAGGTTTTAGTCAATCCCTTTCCTTCCGCTGACGTGTCCATATCTTATTGAGCAAGCAATAATAAAATTATCAAGTGTTTTTAAAATAAACATGAGAATCTTTTTTAAAGCATGAGCTCTTAGAAATGAAACTCTCCAGTTTTGGGAGGCTTTTTCTTGTCAAATTTTCAAGAATTCGAAATCTTAATATTGGGAAGTTAGTTTGGGAAGGAATTGTACGGAAAAATTATTAAAACTTTCTGAGATTTCTTTTAATATAAAACCAGACTCCATCAAGCTGTTTAAGCATATTTTTAGAGCAGTATTTTACTATATAATTATGCCAGAATATTACTGCCATCTTTACACTGGAAGCTCTGTGCTTTCCTTACCTGTCACATTGCATTAGGTGCTTTGGTAGCTTAAATCCACAGAACAGAGTCCAAGACTGACCTTTCTTCAAGTGTATGCTGCCCTTCACTAAACAGTTACATTGAAGCTTTGTGGTTCTTTAAAATATCTACTTTGTTAATTAATGGGTTTTTTTCTGTTGAAAATTTTGATTTTTATTACTTTTATTATTTTAAAAGACTATTTGTGTTTGCAATAATATCCTGGGAGTGTGATGTAGAAGATTCATATGTGTTAATTGCATTCTGCCATTTTTACACTAATAGGTGAAGAAATTATTTAGGCTAAAGTGAGATCAAGAGTAGTGGGAAGGAATAAAAAGGTTTTAGAGCATGAAACTTGATAGAGTAAGTAGGGATGGGTGTGGGGGAATCACCCCGAAAGCCCAGATATTGTCTTTGCTTTTGAATGTGCATATGGGAGAGTGGGTGGGAGACACTCTGAGAATCAGAAGTCCCCAATTCTTTTTTAAACAAACTAAGGAAAAGCTTCTAAATGATTCTAATGCATCTACCTTAGTGCTGGTCCTCAGAAAACAAACAAACAAAAGAAATTAAACAGACTCAGAGATACAGGAAACAGCTGTTGGTTACCAGAGTGGGGGAGGTTTGGGAACAGGCAAAGTAGATGAAAGGCAGGGGTTAAGAGGTGCAAACTTCATTTATAAAATAAATAAGTTATGGGTTATTGTACACATAGGGAATACAGTCAATAATATAATAACTTTGTATAGTGACATATGGTAACTAGAGTTATAGTGGGGATCATTTCATAACATTATGGAAATACCAAACCACTATGATATATACCTGAAACTAATAGGATATTTCTTGTCAATTATACTCTAATATAAAATGAGTAGAGAAATTAGAGTAATTCATATACTGGGTGAAGAGTCAGACTTGCTACAACAGACAGGTTCTGATCACAGTGTCTCTGGACTAGAATGTAAAAATATGGAGGTTTTTGTAGTTTGTCACTGACTTAATTGTGTTGACTATTTCAGGATATCCGTTATTGTCAGCAGACATAGAAGACACGGAAGATGCACAGCAACAGGAAGCTGCCCTGCTGACAAAGTGGCAAAGGATTATGGGGATTAATTATGAAATAGTGGTAGGTTAGCTCAGCCTCCCTAACTTCCTAACTTGTAACTGTGTTTGAGCAGGAAGTTCATGACAGAAATAAAGATGATCTTCCTAAAGAGGGCTAGAGAAGTAGCAAATGCCCAGGACCTTTTTTTTGAAGACCTAAATGACTCAGATATTTTAAAAATTCAGTTTGGAGAAAGTTGAATATTAACAAAGGAACTGAAAAAAAAATGGTATGAAAATTTTAGAACTCATAGTTCATCAATATTTTAATATTTTGAGCAGTAGTCCATATTATTTCAACAAACATAATTTTTTTTTCAATTCTTGAGTCTGGAATTTATAGAAAGAACCAGAATAGAGAGACAGACTATACCTAAAGATAAAATAAAAATCATCATAATCTTATATATCAAAGTTCTAAGAGGATTATTCCCCCCACTCTATCCTTACATATTTACTTTGCATAAGGGGTTTAATTCTGCACCTCTTTTATGCCATGGTGAATGTTTGTTTATTAATAGTTTGCATACCTTATATAGCAATCATGACCTGATATCCTGAAAAGAGACTTAACAAACATAATGTGAATTATCAATCTTTAGATGTATACCAGTGAATTTTAGGGATTTCAAAAGGAAAAATAAAATACTAGGTTAATTAGAATTTTTCATATTTCTTATAATATTCAAAGGACTCTAGATTAGGAGAGATCGAAGAACAGATGTCATATAATAACAACTAGCCTTTATTGAGCACTTTGTGCCAAACAGTGGTCTTAGTGTTTCATTTAATCTTCATGACAAGGATCTTTTTTTTTTTAAACACTCAAGATGGTTAACAGTCAAATAAGAAGTAAGTACAGCTATTAACTACCATTTTAATTAAGTCAAGGAAGAATACAATAAGGTCCAGCTTAACTGTAGTTAATTTAGCATGAAAAGAAGGTTGGGCATTCCTTCTATGGGGTAGGGTTAACATGCCGGGACAGATCACTAAGGCTGCACTTCTGTGGTGGTAATTGATAGTGAAGGGAACTGTTTAATGAACCACATTGTCATAGAGGTGAGACCCAGGACCATGAACTTTGGCTGTCTTTTGTGCACACTGTCTGGTGGTGGTATTCCCAGTAATCTCTCAAGGGCGAAGCATGCTATAGGTAAGAACCATGCTGTTTATTGGCCTTCATCAAACAAAAGTGAGATAGATCTGACTTTAAGTTGTTTGCTGTGTGGTGATACAGCAAAAATATAGTCATAAGAGGAGTGGTAGAGTAGAAGGAAGGATTAATGGACATTATCAGGGATATACTTGGAGTTGGAGGGCTGCTCAGATGAAGTGATATTTACACTGGGTTTTAAGGAGTGAGAAGGATTTCATCCCAGTTGATTTAAAAATTGGATGAGGTAGCGTCTGATAATAACCCTTGCACATATCAGCAAGATTTGAAAGAAATATCTTTTTTAATTAAACACTATTTTTCTCAGTTCCTCTACCCCTTAGTTTTCTGAACTATAAAATATAGGGGATGAAGTAGATCATCGTTAGTATACCTTCTGATTTTAATATATTATTGGATTCTCTGTGAAAATGGGTGATTTCCTAACATTCTTCATTATTTAATGTAACAGTAGGAAATAAGAAGTTCATTCTCCTATTTGAAGCTTTGGTTCACTTTTAATGACCAGTGTTGTCTGTTGATACCAGCATAGGATCAGGAGTGTGGGCCCTAGATTCAGGCAGTGTAGGGTTCAAAATTCTTGTATAGCTAATGTGACTCTGGGTAAGATAGCCTCTTTGAACTTCATTTTCTTAATTTGGGAAACAAGGATAGACATTGGAATGATTTATGCAAAGCACGAAATAAACTATGTAATGGGGTTAGCCCAGTCCCTGGCACATAAGTGTCTTCTTTTGTCTTTTCTGTACTGTTGTTCGAGTGTAGGCATTTGATTTCATCTGTAGTCATTGAGATTACCCTCCATTGTTACCAGCATCTGTAGGTACCGCCCTGCACAGTCTCTCGGGTGCTGGCATCTGACTCCCTCCTCTGCATTTGTGTTGGTTCCTGAAACTGATGGATAACCATTACTCTTTCAGAGACAAAGCTCCAAAGCTTTGTAGCTCCACAAGAAGATTTTTGAAGCTTTTGTGAGAAAGTTGACTTTTTTTGGGGTCAACATAAAATCTACACATGAGAGAAAGAAAAAACAACAAATGAAGAAATGCTAGATTCATGATGATTTTTTCCTTCCAGGTGGCCCATGTGAGCAAGTTCAGTGAGAACAGTGGGTTGGGGATAAGTCTGGAAGCAACAGTGGGACATCATTTTATTCGCTCTGTTCTACCAGAAGGTCCTGTTGGACACAGTGGGAAGCTTTTCAGTGGAGATGAGCTGTTGGAAGTAAGGAGCTATGCCATTCCCCGTCCCCTTAAATAAAATTCTGAAAAGGCTGCAGGAGGCTTAATGTGTAATAATACTATGCATAATAAGTAAGTTCTTATTTTAAATTCCCCCCCCAAAGTGTACTTGAGACAAATACACAATTAAAAATCCACCAAAAGTAGGAATTTCAAATCTGTGCATTGATCTTCAGACCTAATTCCATGCTGGGTGTTTTTCCTTTGTTTTAGTCCAGAGAACTGTTAAAACTTTCTTTTAAAAA